>NW_027362761.1:8655000-9255000 GCF_046119375.1 Phyllobates terribilis | reverse complement strand
GTTGTTCCCATTATTAAAGAGTTGTTTTCCTATCCTGTTATTGCGTATGCACTGACTGCAAGGGCTGCCAAAAATTTGGACGCACCCCAATACCCCTTTGAAGAGACATAGAGGAGGGTCTCAGTAAAAAAAATGTTCCCATTATAAAGGAATGGGTCTCCTACAGTGGTAATGACCATGCAGTGACTGCAAAGGCTGCCAAAATTTGGGGAAAAAACCCTAATAACAATTTAAAGAGACATAGAGCTGGGCCTCAGTAACGACATGTTCCCATTAGAAAATAATGGGTCTGCTTTACAGTTATAGGGTATGCAGTGGGTCCAACGGCTGCCAAAATTTAGGAAAAACCCCACTAACAATTTAAAGACACATAGAGCTGGGCCACAGTAATGACATGTTCTCATTGAGGACTCTACCAAGATGGTCAGCGGCGATGACGCCATAATTAGTGTCGCCATCCCGCTTTTCTGTCTACTGAACCGCTCGCTGCTCACAATTAAAGAGGAGGCATTGCAGGCGGAGCACAATGAGATGGAGCAAGGAACTATACAGGGTAATGCTACACAGTCCAGCCTTATGTCATCTCAATGCGGATTGGGTGATAATGAGGAGGAGGAGGAACAGGAGCTGGTTTCCAGCACTACAGATGGTACTACCCACAGTCACACCGTCTGTTCAGCGTGGATGGCCTGAGAAGAGGGAGAATGAGGAGGAGGAGGTGGAGAGCATGGACAGTCGTCCTCTTGGTCCGGTCCCGTGACCCTCGCGTTGTACGCATTTTGGTCAACATTAATTAATGGTTGGTCACACTTCTAGACCCACGCTACAAGAAGAACTTTCTCTCCTTCCCAGGGCGGAGAGGTCTATTAAAATGTTGCAGTACCAGAAGGCCCTTGTTGACGAGTTATTAAAAAAATTGCCATCTGAAAACTCAGACGGCAGAGGTCACAGTTTGTTGGACAACTAAGGAGTACAGACGAGGGAGACAGAAGTACAATGCAGCAGAGGCAGGGGAACACTGTCAAAGGTCTGGGTCAGTTTTCTCAGACCCTCCCAGCACCCAGGCCATGATGCGCGGGGTACTCTGACAAGGAGGGAAAAGTTTTGAAAGATGCTGAAGGAGTACCTTGCCGATTGTACCAACATCCTCCATGAGTCCTCTGAGCCTTATAACTAATGGATATCCAAGCTGAACACATGAAACAAGAGGGGATTGTAGGGAGAGAAAATAGGAAGCGCAGGCTTCTAAGTGTATGGTAAAATTATAATTATATTTATAGTGTTTTTAGAAAAGAAAATGCTTTCTGTGTGAAGGAAGGAAGGAAAGGAGAAAAAAAGAAAAAATTTGTGTGTAAAAAAATTTTTTTTTTTTAAACTGTATGAAAGTCATTTAGTATATGGGTTTTGTTAGATTCCTCAGAGTGCCAAATCCTGCATATCTGAGTATCTGGGTGTGTCTGAAAAACAGATCTTTCAGTCTCCACCCAAAATGACAAGCAGGGATATCTGCTATAAAATGTGTGTAGATAGATCTGTTTATATGCATGATGTTATACCTGAGGAAGACTCAAAGAAGTCGAAACCGGTTGTATTTTAGTTTGAAATAAAAATTCTTTGAATCCGAATATCAAGTTCCATCATCATCCTTCAGGAGCGCATATCGCTGGGAAAAAACATTTACAAGCTGAACACATGGCATGGACTGGCTCTCTACACCTTGGAGGTCCTAGTGTGGCACCCCAGGAGTCTGGTTGCCACAGTGGCATTGCCTCCCTCACAAGGGGATGATGCCATGCCTGGAAGCAAGGAGGGGTCCCCTAATCAGGTTTTGCTAGCATGCAACACTTCCTGGCTCCAGACCAGCAAGGGGAGCTCCTCCCCTTAGCAACTGGGATCTGGAGGCGGGGTTAGTTAGTGTGAGGATAACAGAGAGGAGTTGAAGTCAGGACGCCGACGAGGAAAGACCTAGGGAGTGGAGCTGCACTGCAGTTCACCCCAGAGGAGAGAAGCGCAAAAGAACCGGACACCGGAGTCCGAGGTTGTGGGGCACTGAAGGCCCAGCAGCAGAAACCGGAGGGCAGGAGACTGCAGGTCTCCTGGCCCTATCAGACGCCCGGAGGCTCAGCAGCACGATAGGGCCCAGCACCGCCACGTGGGAGCGACACTCCAGGAAGGCCCGAGCTGCCTGTCATACGGGTGAGCACAAAGACGTTTTACTCAAGGACGAGGGCCGCAGAATAGCTATACGCAGCAGGGCCAAAGAGGTACCGCAAAGGGAAGGCCTACAACTCCACTTGGCTAGGTGGATCCCCCAACTTGCTTCCAGGCCGCCCGGACCTCTACTACCAGCTAGTACCCGTGCCCCGGTCTGCCTAACCACCGCAAGTAAAGATAAGAGGAAACCGCCATTAAGTTGTGGACTAATTATTAACTGCGCCATCCCCTGCACTACACTGCACCACGAGTGCTACTTCCATAACAGCAACATCTACACTGCCCTGGAGCTAAACTCTACCTGTGGAGAGCTGAACCAACTCTGCTGCATTAACAACAGCTCCAGAGGATCTGCTCCGCAGCAGCGGCTCACTTTAGCCGCATACCACAGGTGGCGTCACGAACTGTATATAAAAACTTTAAATCCCATGTAAATATCTCCTTTTATTGACCGCCCTGGGTCACGGACCGGGTCACCGCCACTGTGACATCTCCCCTAGCAACGACCGGCCCAGCACCGAGTACCCCACGGCCCAGGGGGCGCGTCAACTTTGGCGTCACGAACAGGATATGAACCCACCCATTATCACCGGGTATTGTGCGCCTAGAGACTGTGTTCTATACTGAATGTGGCGCCCGCCCCAGGAGAACGGGCGCCATTATGTGCGAGACCAAAGACAACAAGAAACCACCTCCCATCGTGGGCCGGGTTCCAGAATGATGCCAAATGTGGGGCCCGCCCCGAGCAGCAGTGGCCATGTACAGTGGTGGCCAAAAGTATTGGCACCCCTGCAATTCTGTCAGATAAGTCAGATAATACTCAGTTTCTTCCTGAAAATGATTGCAATCACAAATTCTTTGGTATTATTATCTTCATTTAATTTGTCTTCAATGAAAAAAACACAAAAAGAATTGTCCTAAAGCCAAATTGGATATAATTCCACACCAAACCTAAAAAAGGGGGTGGACAAAAGTATTGGCACTGTTTGAAAAATCATGTGATGCTTCTCTAATTCGTGTAATTAACAGCACCCGTAACTTACCTGTGGCACCTAACAGGTGTTGGCAATAACTAAATCACACTTGCAGCCAGTTAACATGGATTAAAGTTGACTCTACCTCTGTCCTGTGTCCTTGTGTGTACCACATTGAGCATGGAGAAAAGAAAGAAGACCAAAGAACTGTCTGAGGATTTGAGAAACCAAATTGTGAGGAAGCATGAGCAATCTCAAGGCTACAAGTCCATCTCCAAAGACCTGAATGTTCCTGTGTCTTCCGTGCGCAGTGTCATCAAGAAGTTTAAAGCCCATGGAACTGTGGCTAACCTCCCTAGATGTGGACGGAAAAGAAAAATTGACGAGAGATTTCAACGCAAGATTGTGCGGATGGTGGATAAAGAACCTCGACTAACATCCAAACAAGTTCAAGCTGCCCTGCAGTCGGAGGGCACAACAGTGTCAACCCGTACTATCCGTCGGCGTCTGAATGAAAAGGGACTGTGTGGTAGGATACCCAGGAAGACCCCACTTCTTACCCCGAGACATAAAAAAGCCAGGCTGGAGTTTGCCAAAACTTACCTGAGAAAGCCTAAAACGTTTTGGAAGAATGTTCTGTGGTCAGATGAGACAAAAGTAGAGCTTTTTGGGAAAAAGCATCAACATAGAGTGTACAGGAAAAAAAGAGGCATTCAAAGAAAAGAACGCGGTCCCTACAGTCAAACATGGCGGAGGTTCCCTGATGTTTTGGGGTTGCTTTGCATCCTCTGGCACTGGACTGCTTGACCGTGTGCATGGAATTATGAAGTCTGAAGACTACCAACAAATTTTGCAGCATAATGTAGGACCCAGTGTGAGAAAGCTGGGTCTCCCTCAGAGGTCATGGGTCTTCCAGCAGGACAATGACCCAAAACACACTTCCAAAAGCACTATAAAATGGTTTGAGAGAAAGCACTGGAGACTTCTAAGGTGGCCAGCAATGAGTCCAGACCTGAATCCCATAGAACACCTGTGGAGAGATCTCAAAATGGCAGTTTGGAGAAGGCACCCTTCAAATATCAGGGACCTGGAGCAGTTTGCCAAAGAAGAATGGTCTACAATTCCAGCAGAGCATTGTAAGAAACTCATTGATGGTTACCGGAAGCGGTTGTTCGCAGTTATTTTGGCTAAAGGTTGTGCAACCAAGTATTAGGCTGAGGGTGCCAATACTTTTGTCTGGCCCATTTTTGGAGCTTTGTGTGAAATGATCAATGATTTGATTTTTGCTTCATTCTCTGTTGTGTTTTTTCCTTGCAAGCAAATTAAATGAAGATAATAATACCAAAGAATTTGTGATTGCAATCATTTTCAGGAAGAAACTGAGTATTTGACAGAATTGCAGGGGTGCCAATACTTTTGGCCACCACTGTATGTAG
The DNA here is from genome assembly GCF_046119375.1 of Phyllobates terribilis. Lineage (NCBI taxonomy): Eukaryota > Metazoa > Chordata > Amphibia > Anura > Dendrobatidae > Phyllobates > Phyllobates terribilis. The sequence goes on along the minus strand of NW_027362761.1, from coordinate 9,250,376 downwards.
ATGTGTCCATCAAGATGGGGGGGCCGCCCTTAGGTGTGGCTGACAGCAAGCTGCCATGGAACCACCCCCGAAAGGGGGGAGGAGAGAAGAAACCTGGGAGACAGGGCGGAGTCTCCAGCAGTCTAGACTGACTGCACCCGGCAGGCAACATGGAGGAGAGTCCGGAGAAAGCTCCCGTCCATGGCCTGCAGCAATCAGCAACGCCTCTCACCCTGGAGGAGGCAATGGCGAAATTATCCATGGAGGATACCGAGTTCCTCCATGCCGAGATCCAGGAACTAGGCCGGAGGATGGAGAGGGCCAAGCAGGATGCCATCGCCAGCTGGAAGGAGGAGCTGCTTGGGAAGATTGTGACCCAGCAGCAGCCAGCGCTGCAGTCCACCAGCAGCGCCCCAGCCCCGGAGGAGCCTGAACAGAGCCAGAAGGCAGAGGACGGCACAGGCGCGGCCACGAGAGCAGATAAGAGGAGTCTCCCTGTCCCGGGCGCTGAGAGTGCTGACCTGCTCCTGGGCTTCCTGACAGAGCCTCCAATCCTGGGCGCCTGCTCCGCCGACCTGCTCCTAGGCCCCCTACCACAGCCACCTGCCCCCGCACCCGAGTGGGTGTATGGAAGCCCCGTCTACGACTGGTCCACCAAATTTGAGGACCAGCAGGGACTCCCCCTGACGCCCACATCTGCACCCCCGGTTACCTGCCAAGGAGGAGAGGAGTTCCGGTGGGACAACCGGGAGGGGGACCTCATGGGGTTCCCTTGGGAGACTCAGACCCAGGCCTTCCGGAGGGAGGAGTACTGCAGACGGGAGCTCCTGCAGTTGGAGAAGGAGCGTCATGACCGGCAGGTGCGGTGGGAGCAAATGGAGGCCCGGAACATGGCGGCCAAAACCCGGGCCCGCAAGGCAAGAGCTGCCACCCCTAGTCCCTGTCTAGAGGGGATCATGGTGAAGTTCGACCAGGACGCCGGGTGGGGCTTCGTCAGAGCCGCAGACGGATCGGGACGTCTTTGTCAATCAGCGGGACGTCGAGCCCCATCTCCAACAAGGGCATCCCGGCTGAGACCTTTACCCCGGTGACCGTGTCACCTTTACCCGCCACAAGGGAGAGTGCAGGTGGTATGCCCTCCAGGTATACAGGGTGGCGAAGGAGAGGAGGGACATGCCCCCGCAGTACGAGGCTGCTGACCCGGCTGGGTCAGCCTGCAGAAACCAGGAGTTCCCCCGGAGGGAGCCCCACTGTTAAAACTTTTTCGTTGAAAGAAAAAGTTTACAGACTGTATATAGTTACCCGGAAGGGCACAGCAGAGTCACTGCAAGTTTGAAAAGTGTTGTGTGTGTTTACATAGTTACCAGGTAAGGGTACCAGAACTTGTAGGCTGAGGACTATGAGCAGCCAAAAACTTTACTGTAAATAGTTGCACTTCTTAAAGTGCCCCTTATTGGTTTTATACAACAAGTCTGACCTCAGAACAAAAACCTGTTTGGCGTGGCCGAAGATGTGGTCCAACACCTGGATCATCTATGCCCTGCAGCCACGCCCAGGGCATACGTTGAATGTTTTCGGACGGGTCCCTCATGTTGCTCAAAGTGCACCTTACCAGTGAAAAGGACATTCGGCAGTAAATTTCACTGTATTTGATTGAAAATGTTTGATAAGAGAAGTGTTTTGCCTGCTTGAAAAATGTTTTATATAAGTGAAGGCCATGTTATTAAAAGTGCTTTTATGATGTTTTGATAAAGAAACCAGTAACATTCAAGTGATGTGCCTCCCATAAAGGGAAGAAAAAGTTTTGAAACTTCTTATATGTGAATGCATTCTAAAAAATTTTTGTATGTCTAAAATGTGTTTTTACTCTGTTCTAGCCCGCGGACGTGCTGTGTTTTACCAGGGGGGTATGTGGCGCCCCTGAGGGTCCAGTCGCCACAGAGGTACTGCATCTCACCCAGAGGTGTGGTATCTCCCTCTCAGGTAAGGAAGGAGTACTGCCCGGGACCCTAACACCTGCATCCAACACTACATTACTCCAGACCAGCAGGAGGGGCAAGATGCGTCACTTCGCTGCTGAGCCCTGTCCCTGGCTGGAGTGGGGGGAACCAAGAGAGGGGGAACCATGTAGTGGGTGTCGGTGGAGGAAGAAGTTCAGGGGAGCACTTGAAAGGAGGATATAAAAAGGAGAAGCCATCTTGGGAGTTGACTTCAGTCAGAACAGTCTAAGAGGAGAAGTAGAAGGAGCAGGAGCTCTGTAGGAGCTCTGCTCAGGAGGAGGGCCTAGAAAGAGGCCCAGGACAGACTGAGGAGGAGCAGGAGAAAGGCTCCAGGATCGTGGAAGGTACCCCAGGGGTACGGGTAGTGCTGGAGGCCACCCGTACGCCCGAATCTGCAAGGCGGTGGAGGGGTCAGGTCGCACAGAGGGGACCGGTCCCTAAACTAGCAGAGTTCTTTAAGCCTCAACTAGGAAACCGGAGGCTGCAGTATTTTAGGTACTGCAGTCGCAAGCCACATCTGTCTTACCAAGAAGGCGGCCATAGAGGACCCAGGGGACAGAGAAGATGTCGTCCAACAAGGTCCGCGGTCACTGGATTGGTACACTACTTGTGAGGTGCAGGGAGACGGCCAGAAGGAACACACAGAAGGGGGTCTCGCTATGTACTCCAGAGGTACCTGGGGGTTGGCTGAACCCCTCTCTGAGTAAGCACAGGACGACGTGGGAAGTTACCCTGGCCCTGGTAACTTGGAGTCTGAAAATCGTAAGTAAAACTCTGAAGACTTCAAACCACCGTCTCTGTCTTTGTTATTGCTGCTGCGCCATCACTCCCTGCACTACACTGCACCACCACGAGTGCTACTTCACAACAGCAACATCTACACTGTCCTGAAGCTAAGCTCTACCTGTGGGGAGCTGAACCAACTCTGCTGCATTCACACCAGCTCCAGAGGACCTGCTCCGCAGCGGCGGCACCAAATAGCCGCATACCACAGGTGGCGTCACGAACTGTATATAAAAGAACTATAAATCCCCTGTAAATATTCCCCTTTTGATTGACCGCCCTGGGTCACGGACCAGGTCACCGCCACTGTGACATCTCCCCTAGCAATGACCGGCCCGTCACCGAGTACCCCACGGCCCAGGGAGCGCGTCACTAGCCTGCCCTGCCGCTAGCATTTTGTCAGAGCAGGTTTTTAGTGCCGCCGGGGGTATTATAACTGATAGGTGCATCCGCCTGTCAACTGAAAATGCTGACAGGCTGACTCTTATCAAAATGAATAAGGCCTGGATTGAGCCAGACCTCTCTACACCACTGGATGATAGCAGCGAATATAAGGTCAAATCCAGTGTTTATTTGAAGGGGTCTATTCCCATGCACCTCTTCACACCCAGACATGGGTATATGCTTCATGATTTTTTCTTTTATGTCACCCTCCTCCTTCTCTTTATCCCCCACCACCATATCAACAGGGTGACCATCATGCAACACCCACATGATTTTTTTTAAGGGTGTTTGTGAAGACCCGGGATCTTCCGTGGGCGTAATACCACTCAGACAACATAGGGTGAGGGTAAAATAGGGTGGCAATACTTTATTGAACCATAAAGCGGACAATAAACACATAGCATAGTCCCAGCAAATACCCAAGATGGTACAACATTATACAGTCTCACCCTTCCTTCTCCGCCCTCCTGGGATAGAACAGCTGTGACTTTGGGACTTCTAGGGCCAACTATCTCAACCAGTGGCCCTCCGCTTCTGGCGAGCCCCCACAGAGAGAAGGTAGCGGCAAGCTTAGGAAGCTAGCAATTCATCGAGGTACAAGGCCAGGAGACCCAAGAGTCCCATCTTGGCATCTCCGAGAGTTTCCATAGGACCAGATGACCAGTGGGTCCCAATCTGGCTTTTCTGAATGTCTCCATGGGTTCCAGGCTACCGATGGATCCCTCCTGGCAACCGCAAACAACATATCCATGGGGCCAGGTGACTTCTTCGTCCCAACTTGGTCTCCCCAAAAGTATCCATGGTCTCTCTGATGGTTAATGGAGCAGATCCGTATCTTTCCAGTCAGTGCTATAAACCCTTAGGCTAGAATCATACAGAATCCAAATCTGTGTCTCTTTAGGTAACGCCATCCTTTCAAGCTGATGGTGTGAGGAGAGTCTGAGTTTCCTCTTGCTTCTCCTTGATTCTCTGTCCAGCACTACAGACATCCCTGTTTATAGTTACATCTGTGTAAGGTCATAAGTCACAGGTTGGGAGAAAAGGCAGCATTACCCACATGGCTCAGCTATCATTGTTTGAGCTAATCTATTTACATGGTTGGTATCACAGGGTCTATTGTAAATAAACTTTCAGCTGACTTAGTATAATATTTAATTAGCATAGTAACAAACAACATTGTTCACCTAACCAAGATGAGACAGCAATAAGGGTTATACCATTACTAGTCTGTCCTTTAGAAATACACAAACATATACAAGTTTAAACACAACAGTATTTCTCTTGGATTAACAAATCTAATTGTCTGGATAATTAAGATTATAGGCTGCATCGTCACATTGCTCCCCCAATCTTAATTAGCCAGGCATGATAGGATCCCAATCATCCTTCTCCACTTATTGGAGACAGTCAATCAGCATGTCTTTAAGCACAGACATGAATGTAAGAGGTCTCACTTTCATGAGAACAAAACATTGTATCATCCAGTTTCCTCAGAGCATATTCCATGTCTTCCTTGCGAATAAACTCCACACGTAATTGAAGAAAACAGACTGGCATCCATTGCGTCCACACATGCCGTTCTCAGCATCCTGTGGTTCCTGAATTAAATTCGATGAGTGTCGGTGGGCTGGTATTCAATCGGTTGAAGCTGGCACAGCTCCTGCAGTTACTGTTTCTTGTTGCTGCTGTATATCCTCTCCGGTCCTCCTCCCAAGGCTGGGCTGGTGGGGTTGGACATGGTAGCATCCAAAACCCGCTGTGTATGCCTCACCTATGGTCTGCTGGGTCTGTCTACATGCTTCCCTGGATGTGGAGCCCTTTGGACGGTGTGTGCTAACACCAGTTCCCTTGCAGCTCCCCCAGATCCTCTGGACTTAGTAGTATCTGTAACATCCCTGGCAGCGTGCTTGAATAGTGCACAACCTCCCACTATGCAAGACCGCAATCTTACCTGTCTGTCCAGTCTGCAATCCCTGCTCCAGTTCATGCTGTGTGCATGTCTCTTGACTGACTCTTTAGGGCGGCGGCCCGATTCCTTCCTGATTCTTATAGCTGCTGTGGGCGCACCCCTAATGCGTCTCCAGCCTATTGCTGTGAGTCACTGGATATTTAAACCCCCTCCACCCAGTAGGAGGTGCCTGAGCAACTCTAACATTCAGTGTGCTCCTTGACTCTGAATTTGCCACGTCCAGTTCTGCTTCTTGTCTGTTTTCCGCCATCTCTGGGGGCTGCATACCCAGACCTGTTATCTGTGACTTCTTGTCCGTTTCCGCCATCTCTGTGGGCTGTATACCCAGGCTCGTTCTTGTATCTCCTTGCAGTAGCAGTTCCTGTCTGAACTGTATCCTAGCCTGTTACCTGTTTGTCTCTATGTCCGTACCTTACCTTTTCCTGCAGTATCTGAACCTGCACCTAACTCCAACTCGTTGTCTCTGTACTTCTGTTTGTGAGTTTTGTGTCCACTCGCTACTTCATAGTAAGTACCTTGTGTGTATCTGGTTCTGCTTGTCCCTTTTCCCTTCCTCCGTATCTTCCTGTATTTTCCAGTCTGTTCCATGTGAACAGAGCCCTGTCCTCTCTGCCTTGTCCACCGCACCTGCGGTTTCGCTCTGCTCTATCTTGCCCACCGCTCTGGCAGTTTCTCTCTGCTCTGACTTGCCCACCGCTCTGGCGGTTTCCCTCTGCTCTGACTTACCCACCGCTCCAGCGGCTTCTCTCTGCTCTGCCTTGCCCACCGCTCTGGCGGCTTCTCTCTGCTCTGACTTGCCCACCGCTCCGGCGGCTTCTCTCTGCTCTGCCTTGCCCACCGCTCTGGCGGCTTCTCTCTGCTCTGCCTTGCCCACCGCTCCGGCGGCTTCTCTCTGCTCTGCCTTGCCCACCGCTCCGGCGGTTCCGCTCTGCTCTGGCTTGTCCACCGCACCTGCGGTTTCTCTCTGCTCTGCCTTGTCCACCGCTCCGGCGGTTCCGCTCTGCTCTGCCTTGCCCACCGCACCTGCGGTTTTCGCTCCGCTCTGCTTGCTCACCGCACCAGCAGCTCTCTACCTGTCTTCCAGTCTGTACTGGACCCTATCCAGCCTGCACTCCAACCTGCTAGTACCTCCCGGTCTGCATACCAGCCGTGCTTGCCAGTGCCCACCTGTCTGCATACCAGCCGTGCTTGCCAGTGCCCACCTGTCTGCATACCAGCCGTGCTTGCCAGTGCCCACCTGTCTGCATACCAGCCGTACTTGCCAGTACCCACCTGTCTGCATACCAGCCGTACTTGCCAGTACCCACCTGTCTGCATACCAGCCGTACTTGCCAATACCCACCTGCCTGTATGCCAGTCTAACCTGCCTGTTCCTGCATTCCCCAGTGTGGGTCAACAACTGTGAGCAGGGTCTGACCTGGAGTTGCACCTGGTCCCTCTGCTCGGTTCCTCCTTGGTCCACGGAGTCGACTAAGCCGCCGTGCAGTCCGGGCACGAGCGTAACAGTTTGCTCAGGCCATTGTTCACGTTGAGCCCCACGGCCTTTCGCTCTCAGAGACATTTTGAATACTTGTCTGGCAAATACGTGCACCAAGAAAAAATTTTTTCTCAAGCTATGGCCCAGGCGATTTATGCACCAGCCCAAATGGATCTATCAGCACTCGTTCCTGCGGATCCACCACAGTACTATGGGGATCCAAAACGAAGCCGTGCATTTGTGGAGCAATGCATGCTGCATTTCAAGTTCTATGCTCACTATTTTCCTGCTGATCAGGTTAAAGTAGCATTCATGATGTCCTACCTAGCGGGTGATGCCTTGAAATGGATCACCCCCCTATGGGAAGCATGGGATCCTATCATCTTTGACCTGCAGGCCTTCCTGGTGGCCTTTCTAATGGTCTTCGATGACCCTAACCCTGAAGCCTCTGCTAAAGCTTCCCTTCCCAATATCCCAGAGCAGCCCCAATGGGTAATGTGTGTAGGTAGCCTACCAGTCCTCTAGCCCGAAGAGACTGCTGCCCATCCAGAATCCACACAGGATGACTATGCTCCACAGAATACTTCTCTTCCCAACCTCAAGAGGCAGTCCAGACGTGCAAGGTGTAGAGGTAAACCGTCACGCCAGGTTCTGTCCTCCCAAAGACCTACTGTTCCCCAGCCTGTAGAGGCTGCTTTCCGCACAGAATCCATGAAGGATGACTATGCTCGTCAGGCAAAGCAGAAGCCAGAACTCAGTCACAAAATCGGATTGCGGTCCCGCTGCGGTGGTCTGGGACCCCCTGATGGTCTTTGTCCAGCGAAGGTTGGAGAATCCCAAGACATTAGGCCTGTAGGAGAGGCTGCCCTTGGCGTTAGTGTTTCCTCTCCACAGATGACCATGACTGTCTCCATGGCAAGTTAAGGCCTCGGATTAACCAGAAGTTTCAGGCTTAAAGCCTTGAAGAGTCGATGTCTGATTCCCGTCCGACAACTCCAGAAGCCGGTTTGGGCATTGTCAGCAGAAGGACTAGCCCTACTCAGAAACAGTCAAAATATGTCTGTACAAATTAAGCTCCAGATTGGAGCATTACACATGAAGAAGTTCACATTCTGTAACATACCTGGCGGCGGGCTTGGATAGTGCACCATCTCCCACTATGCAAGATCGCAAACTTGATCTTCAGTCCAGTCTGCTAGCCTGGCTTCTTTTCATGCTGTCTGTTTGTCTCTGTTCTCACTGCTTAGGGCGGCAGCCCGGTCACTTCCTGTTTCTTGAAGCTGCCGTGGGCACACCCCTAATGCGTTCCCAGCCTATTGCTGTCTGTCACTTGATATTTTAACCAACTCCACCTTGGAGCTGATGCCTGAGCAACTCTTACCCTCAGAGAGCTCCTAGCCTCTGATCTGCCAGGTCCCGTTCTGTTTTTCTGCCTGTCCGCCTTCCTGGAGGCTGTATTTCCACTCTCTTAGCCTGTTACCTGTTCTGCTCGATGTCCGTATCTTCCCTTTTTCTGCAGAGTCTGAACCTGCACCTAACTCCTACTCGTTGTCGCTGTACTTCCGTTTGTGAGTTTAGAGTCCACTCGATACTTCATTGCAAGTACCTTGTGTGTATCTGGTTCTGCCTTTCCCTTCCAGTCTGTTCCGTGTGAACAGAGCCCGGTTCCGTCCGATCTGTCTTGCTCACCACTCCGGCGGCTCCTGCCCGCTCTGTTTTACCGCTCCGGCGGTTCCTGTCCACTCTGTCTTGCTCACCGCTCCGGCAGCTCCTGCCTGGTCTGTCTTGCTCACTGCTCCGGCGGCTCCTTCCTGCTCTGTCTTGCTCACCGCTCCGGCGGCTCCTGCCTGCTCTGTCTTGCTCACCGCTCCGGTGGCTCCTGCATGCTCTGTCTTGCTCACCGGTCTGGCGGCTCCTGCCTGCTCTGTCTTGCTCACCACTCCGGCGGCTCCTGCCTGCTCTGTCTTGCTCACCGCTCCGGCGGCTCCTGCCTGCTCTGCTTTGCTCACGGTTCCGGTGGCTCCTGCCTGCTCTGTCTTGCTTACCGCTCCGGCGGCTCCTGCCTGCTCTGTCTTGCTCACCGCTCCGGCGGCTCCAGCCTGCTCTGTCTTGCTCACCGCTTCGGCGGCTCCAGCCTGCTCTGTCTTGCTCACCGCTCCGGCGGCTCCTGCCTACTCTGTCTTGCTCACCGCTCCGGCGGCTCCTGCCTGCTCTGTCTTGCTCACCACTCCGGCGGCTCCAGCCTGCTCTGTCTTGCTCACCACTCCGGCGGCTCCTGCCTGCTCTGTCTTGCTCACCGCTCCGGCGGCTCCTGCCTGCTCTGTCTTGCTCACCGCTCCGGCGGCTCCTGCCTGCTCTGCTTTGCTCACGGCTCCGGCGGATCCTGCCTGCTCTGTCTTGCTCACCGCTCCGGCGGCTCCTGCCTGCTATGTCTTGCTCACCGCTGCGGCGGCTCCTGCCTGCTCTGCCTTGCTTACTGCTCCAGCGGTCTTCCCTCTGCTCTGCCTTTGCTCACCGCACTCGCGGTTTCGCCCTGCTCTGCTTGCTCACCGCTCCGGCGGTGTCTCTCTGCTCTGCTTGTCTACCGCATCTGTGGTTCTGTTCCTGAGTCCCAGTCTGTACTGGACCCTATCCAGCCTGCGCTCCAACCCGCTAGTGACTCCCTGTCTGCACTCCAGCCGTGCCTGCCAGTACCTCCCTGTCTGCATACCAGTCGAGCCTGCCTACACCCGCCTGTCAGTGTGCCAGCCTAACCTGGCAGTTCCTGTATTCCCCGGTGTGGGTCAACAGCCGTGTCTGGGGTCTGACCAGGAGTAGCACCTGGTCCCTCTGCTCGGTTCCTCCCTGGTGCACGACGTCGTAGCGGTCGTGCGACCTGGGTCAGATCGGGTTGATACTTTGTTACGCCCCTCCAGGCACTCTCCGGTTCATGGCACAGTGGGATCACTAATCACGCACACGCCAGTCAGTCCGGGCGTGTGCATAACACATTCCAGGTGCTGACTGGCTTACCCACAGGTCATCCGGATCCGAGAGATCTTGTGCCCGCTCAGGTCTGGAGATCCTGCATGGGGTATCCTGGGGGACTGCTAAGGTACAAGGGGTGTCCAGTCCCCATATCTTCAGGACAGTCAGCAGTTTCTTCTTCTTCACCAGATCTGCTAGTCGCTGACTCGCTGTGCGCTAAAGTCTCCGAAGGAGGAGAAGCGGAGGCGATGTCCCCACACAGTCTCAACGATTGTACCAATGATCTGGCTTCAGATACCATCCCGCCTTACAGACATGTCATCTCTGAAACCAGTTTGAAGATGGTCCTAAATCAAGGACCCTCCGTCTCTAATAAATCTGGTCTTACGTCCATCAAGGCGGTGTTTACCCCTTAGTCTCTGCACCCCTCCAACCAGGCGGAGGACCTCCTGTTGTCTCCTGAATCCTCCAGGGTGCTACCTAATAACAAATGGAGAGAGACTTTCCTACACCCTGTACCTGGTACTTCGCCCACTTCATCCTGTAAGCCTGGCAAAGTGTACTTCGAAGCAGTGATTACCCCCGAGTCTCTGCACCCCTCCAACCAGGCGGAGGACCTCCTGTTGTCTCCTGAATCCTCAGGGGTGCTACCAAATAACAAATGGAGAGAGACTTTCCTACACCCTGTACCTGGTACTTCGCCCACTTCATCCAGTAAGCCTGGCAAAGTGTACTTTGAAGCAGTGAGTACCCCCGAGTCTCTGCACCCCTCCAACCAGGCAGAGGACCTCCAGTTGTCTCCTGAATCCTCCGGGGTGCTACCTAATAACAAATGGAGAGAGACTTTCCTACACCCGGTACCTGGTACGCCGCCCACTTCATCCAGTAAGCTTGGCAAAGTGTACTTTGAAGCAGTGAGTACCCCCGAGTCTCTGCACCCCTCCAACCAGGCAGAGGACCTCCAGTTGTCTCCTGAATCCTCCGGGGTGCTACCTAATAACAAATGGAGAGAGACTTTCCTACACCCGGTACCTGGTACGCCGCCCACTTCACCAGTAAGCTTGGCAAAGTGTACGTCAAGGTGGTGGTTACCCCCGAGTCTCTGCACCCCTCCAATCAGGCGGAGGACCTCCAGTTGTCTCCTGAATCCACCAGGGTGCTACCTGATAACAAACGGAGAGAGACTTTCCTGTGTGCTGTTCCTGGTACTTCACCCACTTCATCTGTTGCTGAGGATGGCTTGATAGGAGGAAGCATCCTAGTCACCAAGATGATGAGATCAGTTTCGTCTCCTCTAATATACAGAAGAGGTAATCCTCTTGAAGAGAAGGATTGGCCTCCAAATTCTCTGCAGAAGACCCTTGCAGGCTTGAAGAAGAGGGGGCGTAAGGGGGGGGGTACTGTAACATCCCTGCCGGCGTGCTTGCATAGTGCACCACCTCCCACTATGCAAGACTGCAATCTTTTACACGGTGCACAATAGTCACCACGCAAAAGAATGGAAGTAACAAAATTATGTTAAAATGAATATTTTATTTTTGAACATGATAAAAATAATTAAAATAGGAAAAGGTACCAATACAGAGGAAGACAAAATTGAACCTTTTTATATTCAGAGACAAAAAGGTGAAACTGTAAAGGTTTTTACACACAAAATGTGTTTCACTTGTCAGCTGCCATAATTTTAATATTTCAAAATTAATTCATGTATTCAAAAAATGAATCTTAATAAACATCAAGTAGGTACAAGCAAATTACAACATGGCATTTCATCTTGATTATTCTGACAAAAAACACCCCAGATATACCTAACACTGCATTATAGTCAAAACTATGTCAGAGCTTAATATAGTAAGAGGTATGGTCAAAGTGACACATCAGATGATAATAGTGCTGTAGGTCATAAAAGACACATGAATCCAGCACATAATTATCTCTATAAGTAGTATCATTAAATAAACACCTCCTGCTTAATAGTGACTCTGACACTGAAATAATAGTAGGTATCAGCTATAATCTTTAATTAACATAAGGGATAAAGCTCTTAACTAGTTATATTCACCTGTATCAAGTGGTCCACACTAACATAAAGGCTCCTGCTTCCTGCCCCGACGCGCGCGTTTCGCCGTAGCTTCTTCGGGAGGCGTGTCAAGGTGGGGGGTGTGTGTGTTTAAATAGAACCGGTAACCAATGAGCAGGTGAGGGAGGGAGAGCGTTAAGTGACACGACCAAGGTGGATCGCTCGGCGCATGCGCAGGTAAAGCCGCTTCTCACAAAAGAGTCCCCAAACCAGTGGTCACGTGCAGGATGACGCAATCGTTCCGCCTACCATACGGAAGCGAGGCGTGAGCCGCACTCATAGACCACGGCTTGCAGGGCTTAGCATCTCAGCAACCCGGGCATGCGCACATCCAACAAGGTCAGAGCAGCGATAAAGGTAATGAGAGGAGTGTATAAAAGGACATTGAAAGAAAGGCACAGCTATATTGTCCACTATTAAATTTAAATAAGTGCTCAATCACTGCGCATAATAATAAATGGAAAGTGAATCTTAGGAAGGGACCCAGTATTGAAATGGGTGGATGCGGCCAATATGTGTTCCTTAGAATTTATTCAAATTATAATAGACAAAAATGAGCAAACTATTAAAGCTACTGAGGATGAAATTGAAATTTTTCAAAAGAAAATACAACAGGAGATGACGGCTGAGGCGTTCCAAGAGACTCTAAGTAGTCTTGATAAGGACTTCGAAAAATGGGAAAAAAACATCAGCATGGATAAACATAAAAAATATGAGCGGGACATCAATGACTTTCAAAGTGGAACAACTTTTAGATGGCAATTGAGGAAAAATAACAATAAGAAAGATTTACTTAGGAGTGTTTCCAGTCAATCCTTATCCTCATATCAAGACGACATGAGCTCAGGAACTGATTCCGAAATAGGGCCCAGAACCAGACCATTGCAAAAGAGGAAACATAATACTAGAACTTATAACAAAATCATCGTGAGGACTCTTTGAAGGTAATAAATTTATCCACCCATGTTATTACTGAAACTCAAATGTCAGTCCTGCAAAAGGGCCTAACTTTCTCTCCTTCATTCCATTTAGATACCTTTACGGCAATAAAGGATATTCATTTATTTGCTCGCAAATTAATTTTGAAGAAATTTCATTATAAATCGGACATTTTTGATATGTTTCCTTCAATGGAAGAACAGGAGGCCTTGGCTATTTTGCAATCTTTGGCAGACGAAAGCTCCACTGAAGTGAATGCTTTCCCTACACATTTGGTAGGTCAATCTAAAAAGTTTCCTACACTTTCGCTTGTGCCAGCGGTAGAAACCTTCACTAAGCTGGTTTCACGTGATATTGAAAAATTGGCCCTTACATCCAAATCCCAGTCTAATCTTAGTTTTAGAGAGAGGAAAGCAGTTGATGAAATGATGGAATGGCATGACGTGGTCTTCAAGATGGCTGACAAAGGGGGGAATATTGTGGTGTGGCCTAATTCAATGTATGAAAAACAAGCTAATAAACTTTTGAGTGATCGTAAATGCTATAAAGAGCTGACCTTTAATCCTACTGCCAAATTTCACTCTGAACTTCTGGAAATTTTGTCATCTGCCCTTGAAGACCACGTCATCCCCAAAAACCTGCTGGATATATACAAAAATTTGAACCCTAGATTGGCCACATTATATCTGATCCCTAAAGTACACAAGAATACGGTGGATCCTCCCGGAAGGCCAATAGTCTCTGGTAATGATAGTCTGTGTGAGACTATATGTAAAATAGTGGACTACTACCTTAAACCGTTGGTCTCTGAACTGCCATCCTTTGTTTAGGATACCACCACGGTTTTACGCCGCCTTGATAATATATGTCTTAATGAAAATATGCTAATTGTAACAGCAGATGTAGAGGCGTTATACACGTCGATAAGGCACAGTGATGGCCTCATGGCAGTCTCTTGGTTTCTTCAGTCTAGCAATATTGATCCTTCTGTGGCAAAATTCATTCTTGTTTTGTTGGAATTCATTTTAAAACATAATGTATTCACTTTTAATAAAAAAAACTTTTTACAGTTACAGGGGACTGCCATGGGGGCATCCTGTGCCCCATCTTATGCCAATCTATTTATGGGCTACTGGGAACGTGAGATACTACAACAAGGATCAAGAACTGGCATTGATAAAATCCATAATTGGCTCCGTTACATTGATGACCTTATGTTCATCTGGGAAGGCTCTAGCCAAGAATTAAAAGTGTTCATGGATGGTCTGAATTGCAATGAGTACAATATAAAACTTACATACAAATTTGGCAGGACTGCTGAGTTTTTGGATATTTTGATCTCCACAAATCCCGATGGATATTTGTCCACTACATTGTTTCGGAAAGAAACCGCAACAAATTCTTTACTTCATGCTTCTTCCTCACATTTACAATCTACCATTAATGGTATCCCAGTTGGACAATTTTTACGTATCAAAAGGATTTGTTCTAACAATGAACAATTTGAGCAACAAGCACGTGAGCTGTCAGAACGGTTTAAGGCAAGAGGCTACAGCCATCGCATCGTCAAGAAAGGCTATCAACGAGCCCAGATGACCTCTAGAAATTCTCTTCTATACAAAAACCAACCCAGTAAAAAGGTAATGAATGGTGACAATCAAGTGCGTCTAATTACTAATTATCATACCCAATGGGAAAAATTTAGAACCATCATTCAGACACATTGGGATGTTCTTTCTACGGATCCAATTCTAAAACGCATTCTACCAAACTCACCATCAATTGTGGCTAAGCGATCTTGTAATTTAAGGGACATATTGGTTCACAGCCATTATGAACCCAAGATCCACACAGAATCTAAGGACAGGTATGGATTCTTCCCTTGTGGGCTTTGCAAAGCCTGTGGCAACTTAATTAAAACAAAAAATTTCAAGAATCATGATGGCTCCAAGACCTTCGAAATTCGACATCATATCACCTGTACGACTAAAGGAGTCATTTATATAGCGGAGTGTCCTTGCAATAAAATTTATGTGGGTCTTACCAGCAGAGAGCTCAAGGTAAGAACACGTGAACACTATTTGGATATTGAGAAGGCTAAAACAAATACCAATGAATCCCTTCTTAAAACAATACCAAAACATTTTAAGAGATATCACAATTGTAATCCTCATTTATTGAAAATTAGAGGCATTGATGTAGTTACCATGGGCACTAGAGGGGGTGATCTTTCTAAAAAGCTAGCTAAACGTGAAAGTAGATGGATATATCGTTTGGGTTCTTTGGCTCCCCAGGGCTTAAATGAGAGCTTTGGTTTTGGGGTCTTTCTATAGACTATACAAGACTATGAAACAAGATTTTGGTGGGTATTTTGTGTCTGTAAGCTTGATTTTAATTTTTTATTCTTTTAGTCTATTTTAGTTATGGTACCATGTTCCGTGAATACTGGTGGAGATTGAGCTGTGACGTTTCTTTGTGACAGTTAAAGGAGCACTAATGGAGAGGACTTTATCATGAAGAAGGCGTTTGAATTTTGATCCTTTCATAGCCCTTATCTACATTGGCGAATATGATGAATAATATGCTTATTTCTATGCACGTTTAGTTTTGTCACCATTTATAATTATGAATCATGATACTTATATTGGATTAATTGTTGCACGTTGCGCAGTAATTTCTGATATAAATTATCTGATATAATTATCTGATTTTGATCCTAGGAAAGCAATTTTCCTTGCACTGTCACTTTATACTTATATGCACTTTATATTGGTGCATGAATTGTTCATAAGCACTGTTACCTTATTAATGGATTTTATATATTTTTTGGTGATTTTGTTAATTAATTTAATAATATTGATATGAATCATGGTTTAGCACTATATGTGTATATATTTATACACTATATATTTCAATTAAATTGTCACATTTATATATGCATCACTCTTTACACTATGAATTATTTTACAAGCACGGTCACTTTACTTATGGATTTTATAGTCCTTGATGATTTTTGACTATTATTCTAGTAATATTAATAGAATCATGACGCTGTACGGCCCTACATATTGCATTAATCGAATTAAATTTTCACTCATTCACAAAGACATCGTCCTTTGCACAATCACTTTACACATATATTCACTGTCATCTTGTCTTCCTTTATTTTTCTTTCTCCCCTTTTTTTACTTTCATATTCATATTTATTTTGGATATGATATATATATTTTTTCGCACTATTTAATTAATTATTTATGTCTAACATTTATCTTTGAAACCCATTTCAATACTGGTTCCCTTCCTAAGATTCACTTTCCATTTATTATTATGCGCAGTGATTGAGCACTTATTTAAATTTAATAGTGGACAATATAGCTGTGCCTTTCTTTCAATGTCCTTTTATACACTCCTCTCATTACCTTTATCGCTGCTCTGACCTTGTTGGATGTGCGCATGCCCGGGTTGCCGAGATGCTAAGCCCTGCAAGCCGTGGTCTATGAGTGCGGCTCACGCCTCGCTTCCGTATGGTAGGCGGAATGATTGCGTCATCCTGCACGTGACCACTGGTTTGGGGGACTCTTTTGTGAGCAGCGGCTTTACCTGCGCATGCGCCGAGCGATCCACCTTGGTCGTGTCACTTAACGCTCTCCCTCCCTCACCTGCTCATTGGTTACCGGTACTATTTAAACACACACACCCCCCACCTTGACACGCCTCCCGAAGAAGCTACGGCGAAACGTACGCGTCGGGGCAGGAAGCAGGAGCCTTTATGTTAGTGTGGACCACTTGATACAGGTGAATATAACTAGTTAAGAGCTTTATCCCTTATGCGGCTTCTCTCTGCTCTGCCTTGCCCACCGCTCCGGCGGCTTCTCTCTGCTCTGCCTTGCCCACCGCTCTGGCGGCTTCTCTCTGCTCTGCCTTGCCCACCGCTCCGGCGGCTTCTCTCTGCTCTGCCTTGCCCACTGCTCCGGCGGTTCCGCTCTGCTCTGCTTTGTCCACCGCACCTGCGGTTTCTCTCTGCTCCGCCTTGTCCACCGCTCCGGCGGTTCCGCTTTGCTCTGCCTTGCCCACCGCACCTGCGGTTTTCGCTCCGCTCTGCTTGCTCACCGCACCAGCAGTTCCTCTCTGCTCTACCTTGTCCTCCGCTCCGGCAGTTTACTCTGCTTGTCTACCGCATCTGCGGCTCTGTACCTGTCTTCCAGTCTGTACTGGACCCTATCCAGCCTGCGCTCCAACCTGCTAGTACCTCCCAGTCTGCACTCCAGTCGTGCTTGCCAGTGCCCACCTGTCTGAATACCAGTCGTGCTTGCCAGTGCCCACCTGTCTGCATACCAGCCGTGCTTGCCAGTGCCCACCTGTCTGCATACCAGCCATGCTTGCCAGTGCCCACCTGTCTGCATACCAGCCGTACTTGCCAGTACCCACCTGTCTGCATACCAGCCGTACTTGCCAATACCCACCTGCCTGTATGCCAGTCTAACCTGCCTGTTCCTCCATTCCCCGGTGTGGGTCAACAACTGTGACCTGACCTGGAGTCGCACCTGGTCCCTCTGCTCGGTTCCTCCTTGGTCCACGGAGTCGACTAAGCCGCCGTGCGACGTTGGTCGGATCGGGTTGATACTTAGTTACGCCCCTCCAGGCACTCCTCGGTTCATGGTACAGTGAGATCACTAATCATGCTCATGCCAGTCAGTCCGGGCGCGAGCGTAACAGTATCCCACAGTTGCCACCAAAATGTGAAGACCCAGGGTCTTCCATGGGTGTAACGCTTCTCAGACAACACAGGGCAAGGATAAAACAGCGCGGCATTATTTCTTTGAACCACAAAGTGGACAATAAACACACAGAACAGTCCAGCAAATACCCAAGATGGTACAACATTACACAGTCTCACCCTTCCTTCTCCACCTGCCTGAGATAGAACAGCTGCGACTTTGGAGACTTCCAGGGCTGACTAAATCAACCAGTGGACCCCCACTTTTGGCGGGCCCCCACAGAGAGAAGGTAGCGGCAAGCTTAGGAAGATAGCAGTCCATCGAGGTACAAGGCCAGGAGACCCAAGACTCCCACCCGGGCCTCTCCGAGAGTTTCCATGGGACCAGATGACCGGCGGACTGGACTCCCCATAATGTATCCATGTCTCTCTGATGGTCAATGGAGCAGATCCGAATCTTTCCAGTTAGGGCCGATACCCTTAGGCTAGAATCATGTAAAATCCAAATCTGTGTCTCTTTGGATTCCAAGCTATCCATCTACTTTCCTGAAGGATGTCTCTCATTCTCCTTGTAAAATCTTTATGATCCTCCTTGATTCTGTCTGCAGAACTACAGATATCCCTGTTTATATTTGCATCTGTGTAATGTCATCAATCACAGGTTGGGGGGAAGGGACATCACTCACAGGACTCAGGTCTCATTGTTTTGGCTAATCAATTTACATAGTTGGTATCACAGGGGGCTCTTGTAAATACACCTAGCTGATTTCTAGTACAATTTGTCATTAGCATAGTAAACATGACTAGAATTCAACAGTCAGGGTTATACAAATACTGGTCTGTGTTAGTCAACTATTGAAGAACACAGGTTAAAAAGTCAATATAAAAATAAAGGTATATTGCTCTTGCCATCAGAAAGTATGTATGGCATAATTAAGATTTTATGCTGTATCGTCACAGTGTTTATGATGCCTGTAGGAAATATTTTTAGAGGCCTACCTCTAACATTCTGTATGTTATACAGTATGTTCATGTATACCTCCTAGGGGTAAATGTTTTACACACTCCCTGACGAAGCGAGGAGCGAAACGGCGTTGGAGTGGTGTGAGGGGGTTTGGGGTATGTCTCCAATTGCATTTTTATGATTGTGATCCTCTTGGGATGTTCAAGTATAGCTGTGGCTACCCACTTGGGATATAATTATGATATTTATTTAGGCAGCTTGAAATACCTAAGAAATCCGATTTTTGGTAGCAGTATAATACACTTGATAATCTATCTTTATATATTTATATATTTATTGCACATGCACTTTACTTGTATTGATTTTTTCTAGTGTTTTCTTTGCATAAAATACATATTTATTTATTATTTATTACTGCTTAGATCTTTAGAGGAGATTCATCTCGCTATAATTATTGGGAGCATCCCCCATTTCTTCCCCCTCCCCCTCACGAGCTGTATTTTAATTATGTTTTTAAAGAATTTTTAATCCTTCTTGTTGTTCGTTTTCTGATGTTTAAATGGAATAAAAATTAATTTATGAACTATAATTGGTATTGTGTTGTTCCTTTATACCTTTTCTTTTTTGGCTGTTATTCTGAGTCTGAGGTATTTTGGATTTATTTATTAAAATTTGTGGTACTTCCTTCTCGTTATAGGACTTATTGTAAATGTTTTTCAGCCCATACACTTAGTGCATGGGCATTACCAGTATAGGAGACCCACTCCTTAATAATGGGACAATATTTTTTACTGAGGCTCTCCTCTATCTCTCTTCAAATGGGTATAGGAGTGCATCCAAAATTTTGGCAGCCCTTGAAGTCACATAACAGTATAGGAGACCCACTCCTTTATAATGGGAACATTTTTTTAATTGAGGCCCTCCTCTACGTCTCTTCAAAGGGGTATTGGTGTGCACCCTACGTTTTTGGCAGCCCTTGCAGTCACTGCATATACAATAACAGTATAGGAGACCCACTCCTTAATAATGGGAACAACAAAGCATAGCTGGCTGATGGCCCTCTAACAATAGTGAGAGATGACTGCTGGCCTTGTAAAAATAGGTTTTATGACTTTCAGAGACCCTCCTTCATAAATGAAACAGGATGTGTCTGATCATGTCTCACACACCACATGGCCAGATAAGGTAGTAAAATGTTAAAATTACATTAACTGGTGAATGTATTTTTCACCCTTGAAAGCTATGCAAAAGTGCAAAAACGCATAAAAAACGGTACGTGTGAACATAGCCCAAGGTGTGGAGGAGCATTTTTGTTTTTGGTTATTTATTTTGCCTTATATACAAGTCATTACCCTGGAAAGAACATTCCTTAACATTTTTTTCCCAGGAAAATCCATTTTGGCTTAATTTTTGTATGTTTTATTGTCAGTTCGTAAAATGGCATAATACTCTGACAACATTGTTGCCAGCAGTGACCTGGGACGGAGACGGGGGGGGCAGCCAGAAAAATGCTCGAGTTTCCCATTGACTTACATTGGGCTCGTTACTCGGGACGAGCACCCGAGCATTACGATTTGCTCGACCCGAGCAACGAGCACCCGAGCATTTTAGTGTTCGCTCATCACTAGTTGGTCACCGTTCTAGACCCACGCTACAAGAAGAACTTTCCATCTCTCCCCATGGCAGAGAGGTCTACGAAAATGTTGCAGTACCAGAAGGCCCTAGTCGATTAATTATTTTAAAAATTCCCATCTGACAACGCTGATGGCAGAGGTCACAGTTCCTTGGACAACGAAGGAGTAAACACAAGGGAGACACACACCAGATGCAGCAAAGGCAGGGCAACACTATCAAAGGTCTGGGACAGTTTTCTCAGACCCTCCCACATCCCAGGCCCTGATGCGCGGGGTACTCTGTCAAGGAGAGAAAAGTTTTGGAAGATGCTGAAGGAGTACCTTGCCAACCTTACCAGCGTCCTTCGTGATTCCTCTGTTCCATGGACTTCTCCCTACGCCTTGGAGGTCCTGACCTGCCCTGCAGCTAACCTTTTGTCAGAGCGGGTTTTTATTGCTGCCGGGGGTATTGTAACTGATAGGTGCATCCGCCTGTCAACTGAAAATGCTGACAGGTTGACTCATCAAAATGAACAAGGCTTGGATTCTTTACCACTGAATGACAGCAGTGAAACAAACACAAATTTAGTGGGCTTTTTTTTTTCGGTGTATTCCAATGCACTCCTTCCCACTCAAACATGGGTATACGCATAAGGATTTCTTTTTTTGTGTCGCTCTCCTCCTTCTTCTCCTCCTCCACCACCAGCACCACCACCACATCAACAGGGTGATCTTGCTACCCTCGCTATGAATTTTTTAAGGGTGTTTATGATGCCTGCATTAATAATTTTTAGAGAGCTCCTCCCATGCATTAAGTTCATGCGTATTACTAGTCTGAGGCCCTTCACTATGTCTCTTCAAAGAGTTATTAGAGTGCCTGTTTCTAATTTTTGGCATCTCTTGCACTTGATCCTTGGCACTGCTACGTACTAAAAAAACTCTTTAAAGGGCCGGCTCAAATCTATTCTATATTCTACAATATTACCTCTCTTATCTACAATTGGTGTATGGTGAGCTATCCAATTAGGGATAGCATATTACAGGCATCTATTCAGCGATTATTGCCTTATAGTCCGTGCTGCTGCAACCGAAAAAAAAGACCATTCTATTCCCTATTAATACCACTGTTAGCTGCATTTAACATAGAGACAGGTGTTAGGTATCATCTGCTGGAAATAAGTGTTCATTTTGGTCACATACATCTCTTCCACAGTCCATATATTGATTGCTTTTTTTCATACGCTCATTGACAGATTTGTGATTTTTAAGGTGATCTGTACTCATCATGAAATTCATCAAAGCAGGCAAAATTAACTTATTTAATGTGTCCATTCGCAGTTCTCTGTAGTTTTTGAATGTAAGTAGTGGTTGGAGACTTTAGGCTACTCGAGTTGGAATTACTATTTCAGAACTCTCCAGTGCTTTGTCTCTATCCATTTCTGGGAGCTTCTTGAAGTATGTTTGGAATCATTGTCTTGCTGAAAGACCCATGACCTAGGATGCCAACCCAGCTTTCTAACACTGGGCACTATATTGCGACCCAAAATCCTTTGGGAATATTCATATTTCATTATGTCTTGCACACAGTCAAGGCACCCTGTGCCTTTCTTTGTGGGCCTCATTCCATTTATAGTAAACCGTTGAATGCTGTGCTTTAACAAAAATCTCTATCTTGGTCTCATCTAAGATGCCTGCTGGCCCTCTAAAAGTAGTGGAGGGCATTTGCTGACACTCCAAGTTTTAAGCTTTACAGAATACATACAAAAAAGAAAATTTGACCACCACAGATGGATACATAATATTGCAGTAGTAATATACGGCTATGCAAAGCATAGCTGGCTGCTGGCCCTCTAAAAATGCTTTGTCAGGGCCTGCTGTTGGACCTCTAAAATTTGAGTGAAGGCCACCAAATGGCCCTCTGACAAAAGTGAGGGCCACCTGCTGGTCCTCTAACAATAGTAAGGGCCGCCTGATGGTCCTCTACAAATAGTAAGGGCCTCCTGATGGCCCTGAAAAAAAAGTGACTTTTAGAGTCCCTCTTTCATAACTGAAACAGGATGTCTCTGATCATGTCTCACACATCACATGCCCAGATAAGGAAATAAAATGTTACAACTACATTTACTGGTGAATGTATTTTTCACTGTTGAAAGCAATGCGAATATGCAAAAATGCATCAAAAACACTACATGTGAACATAGCCCAAGGTGTGAAGGACAATTTTTTTTTCTCTTATCTTTTTCTCTTATGCCAAGAGTGTGCAAAGCAGTCATCAAAGCAAAAGGTGGCTACTTTGAAGAACCTAGAATATAAGACATATTTTCAGTTGTTTCACACTTTTTTGCTAAGTATATAATTCCACATGTGTTAATTCATAGTTTTGATGCCTTCAGCGTGAATGTACAATTTTCATAGTCATGAAAATACAGAAAAATCTTTAAATGAGAAGGTGTGTCCAAACTTTTGGTCTGTACTGTATATATATATATATATATAAATATATATATATATATATATATATATATATCCACGTGCAAAAGGATAATAACCATTACCACCACTAGCAGAGCATATCTTTCAGTGTGGAGCTCCAAAGTCAGTAGCAGCTACCCTCGTTAGCAGGTGCAGCACTTCCAAAGGTAAAGTCCAAATAATCATAGCCACGTAGCAATGCACGGGGTGGCACACTGCATGAGGTAAAATCTTCTTTTATTCACATAAAGGTTAAAACACTGTCCGACTGTTGACCCGCTCCCCCGCATCCATGTTTTAACCTTTATGTGAATAAAAGAAGATTTTACTTCATGCAGCGTTCCACCCCGTGCATTTCTACGTGGCTGTGATATATATACACACACACACAGTATATATATACACATATTATATATATATATATAATATATATTCAGTGGTGGATTAAGAGTAGCAAGGGCCCCGGGCAGTTTAGAAGGCGCGGCCCCCCCCCACACACCTGATGTATCACGTGACATGTCACATGATCCCCTTTGATAGATCATGTGATAGTTCACGTGAAATTAATTTGGCACAATATTAATATATTGTGAGGCAGTGACTGGGATCATATACGAGGGACGTTATATATCCCCAGAATGTGTACAGAGACCTATTAAATCCATTGGAGAGCATTGCAGTCACAAACTCACCTGCGGCTGCAATGCAGGAATGAAGGTGAGCATTGACCTGGTCAGGCTATCTGGCTAAGGCAGATTAGTAAAACCCGGCAGGGCCTTCATTTCTTGAAGGAGGCTACAGGAAGGCAGTGGGGTGGCCTCCTTCCTCCAACCCGGGTTTTCCAGTGGCCACAGGTCCTTTAAAAAACCTGCACTAAGGATTAGTGTTGTTCAGTGTTGGGACCTGCTAGGAGGATAGCAGGAAAACTCGGCAGGACTGTGTATAGCTGAACCCACGCCTGGGAAGGCTCTGCACCCGTCAGGCTTTGAGCGGCCCGGCACGGCCATGGCCCACGGCAACCATTGTGTATGGACTTCTGTTAACCCGGCTGCGAACCGGATTTTCTGTTAACCCGTGAGTTGCTGAAATAAAAGCTGTTTATGTTGGACTTGCTTGGGTCACTGCTTCAGTTACTGCAAGGTGTGAACACCGCCTTACAGCTTGGTGGAGAATGCGGGCATTGTGACTGAGGCATACCCCACCGGCAGCTGCATGACCTTAATCCGGCCGGCCACCTTTCAGCCCAACCCCGTGGACAAAATGGAGGAGCTGTTAAGGCAATTGGTCCACACGTAGCGGCAGCAACAGAAAACCAATGAGCTGATCATGCAGCAGCTCACAGCTCTGCGGGAGACGCCGACGGCACCAGACCCGGAACGTCGAGAGGCCCGGGACAAGGTTCGCTCCACGTTGAGGAAGATGGGACCGGAGGACGACGTGGAAGCCTTCCTGACTATTTATGAGCGCACAGCAGAGCGGGAAAACCTACCAGCCGGCCAGTGGGCAGAAGTGGTGGCTCCATTTCTGGTCGGCGATGCCCAAAAGGCCTACTTCGACCTCAATCGGGAGGACGCCCAGGACTACCAGAGGCTCAAAGGTGAGATCCTTCCCCGACTGGGGGTCAATACATACGTGAAGGCTCAGCGTGTATGTTCATGGGCCTATGTGGAGACCCGACCCGCCCGGTCTCAGGCTTATGACCTCCTGCAGCTGGTAAAGAGGTGGCTACAGCCTGAGACTTTGTCTCCAGCCCAGATGGTGGGGAGGGTGGTGGTTGACCGGCTGGTGAGGACTCTGCCAGCCGCTATCCAACGTTTGGTGGGGCAAGGGGACTCCGGCACACTCGACCAGGTGGTCAGCCTGATCGAGCGCTACTGGGCCACTCAGGACTTTATCCAGGACTCTGCCCCCTCGCGCTGTCACGCCGATCCCTGCCAACCCAGGAACCAGAAAAGGGATTGCTGAGGACAGTCAGCACCGTACCCGTACTGAAGGGGTACCCCAGAATGAGAGTAGCAGGAGACCGTTTCCCTCATAAAACCTAACAGTACCTCCACCTTTAGGTGCTGGCGGTGTCAGGGGCTGGGACATGTGGTTGCTAACTGCCCCCTGACAACGGAACCCATGGACTGCGGGTATAACCGCCGGGTCTCAATGTACGCCCAGACCGTCTGCACTGCGAGCGCCAACCCCCCGGACAGTGAACCCCAACTGTACCAGGTACTGGTTAATGGGTACCCCACAGATTCGGGCAGCCTAGTGACTTTGGTACATGGGTCGCTGGTGGCAGGAGACAACCCCAGTGGACGGACAGTCGGGGTTTTGTGTATCTATGGGGACCTCCGAGAGCACCCAACCGCGGAGGTAGTTTTGTCCACGCCATGTGGAGACATAAAA
Organism: Phyllobates terribilis; assembly: GCF_046119375.1. NCBI lineage: Eukaryota > Metazoa > Chordata > Amphibia > Anura > Dendrobatidae > Phyllobates > Phyllobates terribilis. The sequence continues at coordinate 9,225,575 of NW_027362761.1, read as the reverse complement.
CATGTGGTGGGGGTGGTAAAAACTCTTCCCTATGGGACTGTGTTGGGAAGAGACTTGCCCGTGTTCTGGACTCTGTGGAAAAACAAAATCCACTCTCCCCCGGTAAAATGTGCTACAGGCGCTGTACCCGACGAACCCGAGTCAGGGGTACCTGCCATAGGGGTGTCCAACCTAGGGACAGAGTGTGACCCCGATAGGTTTCCCCTAGAGGTGCTGGCAGGAGAGGTCGAGGAGACCCCATCGATCCCTGAGCTGGAAGTGTCCCGGGGCACGTTTGGGACAGCTCAGCTACAGGATCCCACCCTGACTCAGGCACGGGAAAGGGTGTTAGAGGTAAATGGCCCGGTGCAGATACTGTATTTCCACGCATGGTAGTCAACAGTGAGTTGCTCTATAGGGTAGACAAAATCAGGGACGAGGTCGTGGAACAGTTAGTGGTACCTCAGTCGTACCGTTAGGCGGTTCTGGAGTTGGCACCAACACACCTGCTGGGTGGACACTTAGGGGTTAAAAAGACGCAAGAGCGTATCTTGCAGCGGTTCTTTTGGCCGGGGATTTACGCGGAGGTCCAAAAGTACTGTGAATCCTGCCCCGAATGTCAGTTGACCACACCCATCGCAAGTTTCTGTAGCTCATTGGTACCCCTGCCAGTGATAGAGGTACCTTTTTAACGGATTGCAATGGACTTGGTAGGGCCCATTGTAAAATCCGCTCGTGGCCACCAACATATACTGGTGGTCGTCGACTATGCCACCCGGTACCCGGAGGCTATACCGCTACGCCACACCTCGGCAAAACTGATTGCACGAGAGCTGTTTGCCATGTTCTGTCGCCTTGGACTACCTAAGGAGATCCTGACGGATCAGGGGACACCTTTTATGTTCAAGGTGACAAGGGAACTGTGCAAACTGCTAAAAACTAAACAATTGCACACCTCGGTGTATCACCCTCAAACCGACTGGCTAGTAGAACGGTTCAATATAACCCTCAAGTCCATGTTGAAAAAGGTGGTTTCTAAGGAAGGAAGGGATTGGGACATGCTGCTACCTTATTTGATGTTCGCCATCCGTGAGGTACCCCAGGCTTCCACAGGGTTCTCTCCCTTTGAGTTATTGTACGGCAGACACCCTAGGGGTCTATTGGACATAGCCAAAGAGACGTGGGAACAAGAGCCGACTCCACATAGGAGTATAATTGAACACGTGGCTAGTATGCAGGACCGGATTGCGGCAGTCATGCCCATTGTGAAAGAACATCTGTTAGATGCCCAGGCAACCCAGAGGCGCACATATAATAAAAGAGCCACGGTCAGATCTTTTAACAAGGGCGATCAGGTGTTAGTACTGGTAACCACAGCCGAGAGTAAGCTCATGGCCAAGTGGCAAGGGCCATATGAGGTTCGAGAAAAGGTGGGGGATGTAAATTACCGGGTGTATGAGCCTGGAAGGAGGAAACCTGAGCAGCTTTATCATGTAAACCTGCTAAAACCTTGGAAAGATCGAGTGTTTAGTTTCGGACGTCACTCCGGGCATATCACCAGAGAGTTCTCTACTTTCAGCCAGGGATGCGTCCGGGGGAGAGGTCAGGATAAGTGATGCTCTCACTAAACAGCAGCGACGGGAGGCTCGCTCGCTGGTGCAGCAGAATACCGACGTGTTCTCAGAGCTACCGGGTAGGACTACAGTTCTCCAACATGACATTGTCACCGAACCTGGGGTAAGAGTGCGAATGAGACCGTACCGGGTACCCGAAGCCCGGAAGCAAGCCATCACGGCTGAGGTAAAACAAATCCTCCAGTTAGGAGTCATCGAGGAATCACGGAGAGAGTGGGCTAGCCCCATCGTACTGATTCCGAAACCAGATAGATTGTTACGCTTCTGTAACGATTTTCGAAAATTAAATGAAGTGTCGAAGTTTGACCTTTATCCAATGCCCAGGGTGGATGAGCTGATTGAGAAACTGGGGCAAGCCCAGTACTTTACCATGTTCGATCTCACCAAGGGTTACTGGCAGGTACCTCTCACGAAATCGGCAAAGGAAAATATCGCCTTCATAACTCCGGAGGGTCTATATCACTATGTGGTCTTACTTTTTGGGTTACATGGGGCCTCGGCTACATTCCAGAGGTTGATGGACATAGTGCTCAAGCCTCATCAGGAGTACGCATCCGCCTATCTAGATGATATTATCATCTTTAGCACCGACTGGCATACGCATCTATCCCAGGTACAAGAGGTGCTGGAGTCTCTCAGAGCCACGGTGCTAACGGCAAACCCCCAAAAATGTGCGATAGGGCTAGAGGAAGCCCGATATTTGGGATATGTGATTGGCCGAGGAGTTATCAAGCCCCAAATCAAAAAAGTTGAGGCCTTAACAAACTAGCCTAAATAGTCAAGTACAAAGCAGGTGAGGGCGTTACTTGGCATCCTTGGGTATTACCGCTGGTTTATACCTAATTTTGCTGGGAGAACGGCGGCCCTGACCGATCTCTTGAAAGGAAAAAAAAAATCGGTAATGGTTCGGTGGAACCCTCAGGCAGAAGAAGCCTTTCAGTCCATGAAGTTGGCCCTGTGTGGACAGCCGGTCCTCATCAGCCCCAACTTCAGGTAGGCCTAGGGGCGGTATTGTCACAAAAAGTGAATGGTGAAGAGCACCCGGTCACCTACTTGAGAAGAAAGCTTATCCCGGGAGAGAAAAACTATAGCGTGGTAGAGATAGAGTGTTTGGCTATTAAGTGAGCCTTGGAATCGCTACGTTATTATTTACTCGGGCGTCAGTTCCGTTTGGTGACGGACCACTCACCCTTGGTATGGATGAGGAATGCCAAGGAGAGGAATGCGCGAGTCACCAGGTGGTTCCTGTCATTGCAAAATTTCAGTTTTGTCTGTAGAACATCGTCCTTGGAAGTCACAGGCAAACACGGATGCCCTGTCCCGGGAACCCAGTATGGTGACAAATGTTCAACCCCACAAGTTTGAACAGAGGGGAGGGGATATGTGAGGCAGTGACTGGGATTGTTTACAAGGGACGTTATATATCCCCCATAATGTGTACAGAGACCTATTAAATCCATTGGAGTGCATTGCAGTCACAAACTCACCTGCGGCTGCAATGCAGGAATGAAGGTGAGCATTGACCTGGTCAGGCTTTCTGGCTAAGGCAGATTAGTAAAACCCGGCAGGGCCTTCATTTCTTGAAGGAGGCTACAGGAAGGCAGTGGGGTGGCCTCCTTCCTCCAACCCGGGTTTTCCAGTGGCCACAGGTCCTTTAAAAACCTGCACTAAGGATTAGTGTTGTTCAGTGTTGGGACCTGCTAGGGGGATAGCAGGAAAACTCGGCAGGACTGTGTATAGCTGAACCCACGCCTGGGAAGGCTCTGCACCCGTCAGGCTTTGAGCGGCCCGGCGCGGCCATTGCCCACGGCAACCATTGTGTATGGACTTCTGTTAACCCGGCTGCGAACCGGAGGACTTTCTGTTAACCCGTGAGTTGCTGAAATAAAAGCTGTTTATGTTGGACTTGCTTGGGCCACTGCTTCAGTTACTGCACGGTGTGAACACCGCCCCCTTACAATATTAATTATAATAATTTTTTACATTATTTGTATGACTTAATATTGAGCACAATTAAGCATGATGACATCCCCTATATACAGTATGAGACCCTACACACAATATGAGCTGCCACAATCCTCCTATACACAGCAGGAGGCCGCACGTAGCCATCTATACACAACAGGAGGCCGCACGTAGCCATCTATACACAGCAAGAGGCCGCACGTAGCCATCTATACACAGTGGAAGGCCGCACTGCGCCATCTATAAATAGCAGGAGGCCGCACGTAGCCATCTATACACAGCAGGAGGCCGCACATAGCCATCTATACACAGCAGGAGGCCGCACGTAGCCACCTATACACAGCAAGAGGCCGCACGTAGCCATCTATACACAGCGGGAGGCCGCACGGCACCATCTATACACAGCAGGAGGCCGAACGTAGCCATCTATACATAGCTGGAGGCCGCACGTAGCCATCTATACACAGCAGGTGGCCGCACGGCGCCATCTATACACAGCAGGAGGCCGCACGGCGCCATCTATTTACAGCAGGAGGCCACACATAGCCATCTATACCCAGCATGAGGTCGCACGTAGCAATCTATATACAGCGGGAGGCCGCACGTAGCCATCTATACACAGCGGGAGGCCGCACGTAGCCATCTATACACAGCGGGAGGCCGCACGACGCCATCTATACACAGCGGGAGGCCGCACGACGCCATCTATACACAGCGGGAGGCCGCACTTAGCCATCTATACACAGCGGGAGGCCGCACGTAGCCATCTATACACAGCGGGAGGCCGCACGTAGCCATCTATACACAGCTGGAGGCCGCACGTAGCCATCTATACACAGCAGGTGGCCGCACGGCACCATCTATACACAGCAGGAGGCCGCACGGCGCCATCTATTTACAGCAGGAGGCCACACGTAGCCATCTATACACAGCATGAGGTCGCACGTAGCCATCTATATACAGCGGGAGGCCGCACTTAGCCATCTATACACAGCGGGAGGCCGCACGTAGCCATCTATACACAGCGGGAGGCCGCACGTAGCCATCTATACACAGCGGGAGGCCGCACATAGCCATCTATACACAGCGGCAGGCCGCACAACGCCATCTATACACAGCGGGAGGCCGCACGGCGCCATCTATACACAGCGGGAGAAGTCAAAAACAAGGGGAGGGCACCATCGAAAATGTAAGGTAATGCTGAACCCGTCACATACCCAAGGCAAGACTAATAGCATATAACAAGAAAGGACGGTATGTATAGAAAGACAGGGAGCACTAAGTATATACCAACATGATTTTATTATTCATCAAGACCGGACAGACATGCAAAGATTAAAAACATTTAAAAAGCATACCGCTTAAATACAACAGTGTACCACATTGAAATATAATAGTGGTCAAGACCTCTACACATATATAAATATCACCAATAAATATCACCAGTAAATACACCTAACATGTTCATGTAAACCTATACAGGTCCCTATAAATAAGTAAATAGATAAGCCCTTCTCCTATTTATGGCACCGATAGTTTGATGCTAGCACTATTTAGTTAAATACATTTCCTTAAATAGAAAGAATGCTATCAGAATTCATCATGGTAAAAATGCACAATTTGCCCAAAGGGGATAGGAGGGGGATGATTATCCCAATGCCAGTATTAAAAACTCCTTAAGTAAGACCTATAGGCTAAAGGTGAAAGTATACCCATGTATACCAAAGTGGTCAAGAAGACCGCAACCCCACGCGTATCGCCACTACCACTGTGGCTTCATCAGGGGAGAGGTGTGGTGTTTAGGCAGCTGACCCGGTCTTATATTTATATCCCAAAGTTTGGTTACCTAAATTTATCCCAGCTGTGGGATCCTCCATCCGATGCGACCACCATGTTGCCCCAGCGCGTGCGCATTGGGGTTAGTCACGTAACACCGGAAGAGGGAGAATGAGTGTTTCCGGATCACGCTTGTAAGGCATCCGGACTCTGCGAATGTGCAGGAGAGTGCTCTATGTAGGCATATGCAGACACATCCCTACATCCCTACAGGCTTGTGTCTGGGGGCGAGGCATTCCAAATACCATCTGACACACTGACTCACTGAGTGGTGCACGTCAGCAGGTCAGTGTGTGAGATAGCTGTATGATCGCGCTCATCAGCGCATCAGCATATCAGACACCTGTTCAAGGGGTCCAGATCGCAGCAGAGGGCAAGTATATGGCCCCAAAACTCCTGGGTACACATATCCAAAAAATAAGCAATAAGGTGGAGGCGCAGCGTGTTATACCCCTCAGCGGCCACACATAGCAAGTGCATGGCAGTTGAGGGGATTCTTAAGTCGCACAACCAACAATTCAAAAAATCAAAAGATGTGCGGCCGCACCATTCATTCAACACATACAATTTTTTATATATATGGTTCCCCAATAATATGGGGTATTATATCTCTCAAGTAAAGGATAGGTCCCAACACTGCCCCAGGGCAGTACTGTAGAGGATGCCGGGAAAATGTCCCAAATATCTACCCATAATATGTCCCTATGCCCACATATCAAAAATGTGTATGTGAGACTGCCCCCACAAATGTGTGGGACAAGGACTGTTTAAGGGGAAAAAGGTTACAAGAAGTTAGGGCCGCAGTATGCAAAGGATACCACTAAGGGGAAAAAACATACAGGCCATAGGGACAGCCCTATATGGTCCAAGCTTATATCATATCAAACCACCAAGTAGACAAAAGCCAGAAAAAAACAAATATGCCAACATAGTAGTAAATTAGATAAAGTTTCCTAAAGAAGAGTCCATAAGCACATGAGCAAAAACAAGTTGTGTTGATTACAAGGAGTCCAGTTAGGTATCACAGGATGCGAAGCTATCACCAAACATCCCGGGAAATTAAAGGCAGAAAAGATGTTTCCTCGCGCCAAAGAAGTTTATTTTCGCAACTTGATCGTGACCGATCAAAATCCACAATCCCAAATGGAGCCCGAGTGCTGGTTGCAAAGAAGCAGGATAATCCCAAAAATCATATGGAAGATATCCTACAAGAGACGGACAATGAAATGGAATATAAGTGGAATATATAGGTGCCAATCTGACAGCCTTGTAGCCAGAGGGGAAAGACAATTGTTAGTCCCAGTCTAGACACTTAGCGAGGTTTGTAGAAGCCAGTGAACAGAAGTTCCTCATTCATCCCAGATGGGGCCAAACTATTCAGCCTATAGATCCACTTCGATTCTTGTCGCAATAATTCCGGTATAATATCCCTATTACGGATGTTCCTCTGGATAGTCTCCAGGCCAACCATACATATCCCATTACACCTACCATTATGGACGTTCAGAAAATGTGCTTGGTCAGCTAATCGTTGTGGTTATATACCCCTGCAATTCTGTCAGATAATACTCAGTTTCTTCCTGAAAATGATTGCAATCACAAATTCTTTGGTATTATTATCTTCATTTAATTTGCTTGCAAGGAAAAAACACAAAAGAGAATGAAGCAAAAATCAAATCATTGATCATTTCACATAAAACTCCAAAAATGGGCCAGACAAAAGTATTGGCACCCTCAGCCTAATACTTGGTTGCACAACCTTTAGCCAAAATAACTGCGAACAACCGCTTCCGGTAACCATCAATGAGTTTCTTACAATGCTCTGCTGGAATTGTAGACCATTCTTCTTTGGCAAACTGCTCCAGGTCCCTGATATTTGAAGGGTGCCTTCTCCAAACTGCCATTTTGAGATCTCTCCACAGGTGTTCTATGGGATTCAGGTCTGGACTCATTGCTGGCCACCTTAGAAGTCTCCAGTGCTTTCTCTCAAACTATTTTATAGTGCTTTTGGAAGTGAATTTTGGGTCATTGTCCCGCTGGAAGACCCATGACCTCTGAGGGAGACCCAGCTTTCTCACACTGGGCCCTACATTATGCTGCGAAATTTGTTGGTAGTCTTCAGACTTCATAATGCCATGCACACAGTCAAGCAGTCCAGTGCCAGAGGCAGCAAAGCAACCCCAAAACATCAGGGAACCTCCGCCATGTTTGACTGTAGGGACCGTGTTCTTTTCTTTGAATGCCTCTTTTTTTTTCCTGTACACTCTATGTTGATGCTTTTTCCCAAAAAGCTCTACTTTTGTCTCATCTGACCAGAGAACATTCTTCCAAAACGTTTTAGGCTTTCTCAGGTAAGTTTTGGCAAACTCCAGCCTGGCTTTCTTATGTCTCGGGGTAAGAAGTGGGGTCTTCCTGGTTATCCTACCATACAGTCCCTTTTCATTCAGATGCCGACGGATAGTACGGGTTGACACTGTTGTACCCTTGGACTGCAGGGCAGCTTGAACTTGTTTGGATGTTAGTCGAGGTTCTTTATCCACCATCCGCACAATCTTGCGTTGAAATCTCTCGTCAATTTTTCTTTTCCGTCCACATCTAGGGAGGTTAGCCACAGTGCCATGGGCTTTAAACTTCTTGATGACACTGCGCACGGAAAACACAGGAACATTCAGGTCTTTGGAGATGGACTTGTAGCCTTAAGATTGCTCATGCTTCCTCACAATTTAGTTTCTCAAGGCCTCAGACAGTTCTTTGGTCTTCTTTCTTTTCTCCATGCTCAATGTGGTACACACAAGGACACAGGACAAAGGTTGAGTCAACTTTAATCCATGTTAACTGGCTGCAAGTGTGATTTAGTTATTGCCAACACCTGTTAGGTGCCACAGGTAAGTTACAGGTGCTGTTAATTACACGAATTAGAGAAGCATCACATGATTTTTCAAACAGTGCCAATACTTTTGTCCACCCACTTTTTTAGGTTTGGTGTGGAATTATATCCAATTTGGCTTTAGGACAATTCTTTTTGTGTTTTTTTCATTGAAGACAAATTAAATGAAGATAATAATACCAAAGAATTTGTGATTGCAATCATTTTCAGGAAGAAACTGAGTATTATCTGACAGAATTGCAGGGGTGCCAATACTTTTGGCCATCACTGTATACACAGCGGGAGGCCGCACGTAGCCATCTATACACAGCAGGAGGCCGCACATAGCCATCTATACACAGCAGGAGGCCGCACGCAGCCATCTATAAACAGTAGGAGGCTGCACGGCGCCATCTATAAACAGCGGGAGGCCGCATGTAGCCATCTATACACAGCAGGAGGCCACACGTAGCCATCTATATACAGTATGAGGCCGCACAGTGCCATCTATACACAGCGGGAGGCCGCACGGTGACATCTATACACAGCGGGAGGCCGCACGCAGCCATCTATACACAGCGGGTGGCCGCACGGTGACATCTATACACAGCGGGAGGCCGCACGTAGCCATCTATACACAGCGGGAGGCCGCACGCAGCCATCTATACACAGCGGGAGGCCACACGGAGCCATCTATACACAGCGGTAGGCCGCACGGAGCCATCTATACACAGCGGGAGGCCGCATGTAGCCATCTATACACAGCGGGAGGCCTCACGTAGCCATCTATACACAGCGGGAGGCCGCACAGCGCCCCCCAGATACAGCGGGAGGCCGCACGTAGCCATCTATACACAGGAGGAGGCCGCATGGCGTCCCCCAGATACAGCGGGAGGCCGCACTTAGCCATCTATACACAGCGGGAGGCCGCACGCAGTCACGCACACACACAAACATATACAGACATATACATACACGCATAAACACATTTGAAACACAAGAATACATATAAACAGACATCACGCAATGATATATCTGCCTACACACACACTCACTCACACACACACTCACCATCCCCAGGCTCAGCTCCAGTCATCCAGCTCCTCTCCGGTGCAGCAGTGCAGGGCGCACACTGCATGACGTCATGCTAGCAGATACGGCTGTGCACAGGGCCATGTCTCCTAGCTGTGACTTGGCCGGGCCAGCACACAGGGAAGTTAACAGGTGCAGTGCTGGCCCGGCAGAAGAAGAAGTAGTGGTCGTGCGCAGCTGCTGCGGGAGCGGTCCGGGGCCCCCCGCCTCTGCCTAGCCAGTATGTGTCGCATTGGTGCCCACATATTATAATGAGGGCAATCCATTATAATCTGCCTATGTATATATATACAGTTGTGCTCAAAACTTTACATACCCCGGCAGAATTTTTCCTTTCTTGGCCTTGTTTCAGAGAATATGAATGATAACAAAAAAACTTTTTCTCCACTCAAGGTTATTGGTTGGGTGAAGCCATTTATTGTCAAACTACTGTGTTTTCTCTTTTTAAATCTTAATGACAACCAAAAACATCCAAATGACCCTGATCAAAAGTTCACATACCCTGGTGATTTTGGCCTGATAACATGCACAGAATTTGACACAAATGGGTTTGAATGGCTACTAAAGGTAACATCCTCACCTGTGACCTGTTTACTTGTAATCAGTGTGTGTGCATAAAAGCTGAGTGAGTTTCTGGGATCCAGACAGACTTTTGCATCTTTCATTCATTCACTGACATTTCTGGATTGTGAGCGATGGGGAAAGCAAAAGAATTGTCAATGGATCTACGGGAAAATGTAGTTGAACAGTACAACACAGGAAAGGGATACAAAAAAATAGTAATTGATAATGCCAGTCAGCATCGTTCAAACTGTGATTAACAAATAGAAAATCAGGGGCTCTGTGAAAACCAAACCACGGTCAGGTAGACCAACAAAAATTTTGGCCACAACTGCTAGGAAAATTGTTTGGGATACAAAGAAAAACCACAAATAGCATCAGCTGAAATTCAGGACTCTCTGAAAACTAGCGGTGTGGCTGTTTCAAGATGCACAATAAGGAGGCAGTTGAAGAAAAATGGGCTTCATGGTCGAATTGCCAGAAGAAAGCCATTACTGCGCAAATGCCACAAAGTATCTTGCCTACAATATGCCAAACAACACAGAGACAAGCCTCAAAACTTCTGGAACAAGGTAATTTGGAGTGATGAGACCAAATTTTACTTTTTGGCCAAAACCATAAACGTTACATTTGGAGATAGGTCAACAAGGCCTATGATGAAAGGAACACCATTCCTACATTAAAGCACGGAGGTGGATCGCTGATGTTTTGGGGATGTGTGAGCTACAAAGGCACAGGTAACTTGGTAAAAGTTGAAGGAAAGATGAAAGCAGGACGTTATTAGCAAATACTGGAGGCAAATTTGTACTCATCAGCCCGGAAGCTGCGCATGGGACCTACTTGGACGTTCCAACATGACAACGATCCAAAACACAAGGCCAAGTCGACCTGTCATTGGCTACAGCAGAACAAATTGAAGGTTCTGGAGTGGCCGTCTCAGTCTCCTGACCTCAATATCATTGAGCCACTCTAGGGAGATCTCAAGCGCGCAGTTCATGCGAGACAGCCCAGGAATTTACAGGAACTGGAGGTTTTTTGCCAAGAAGAATGGGCAGCTTTACCATCTGAGAACATAAAGAACCTCATCCACAACTACCACAAAAGATTTCAAGCTGTCATTGATGTTAGAGGGTACAATACACTGTATTAAGAACTGGGGTATGTGAACTTTTGATCAGGGTCATTTGGATGTTTTTAGTTGTCATTAAGATTTAAAAAGAGAAAACACAGTAGTTTGACAATAAATGGCTTCACCCAACCAATAACCATGAGTGGAGAAAAAGTTTTTTTGTTATCATTCATATTCTCTGAAACAAGGCCAAGAAAGGAAAAATTCGGCCGGGGTATGTAAACTTTTGAGCACAGCTGTATATATACAGTACAGACCAAAAGTTTGGACACACCTTCTCATTTAAAGATTTTTCTGTATTTTCATGACTATGAAAATAGTACATTCACACTGAAGGCATCAAAACTATGAATTAACACATGTGGAATTATACACTTAACAAAAAAGTGTGAAACAACTGAAAATATGTCTTATATTCTAGGTTCTTCAAAGTAGCCACCTTTTGCTTTGATGACTGCTTTGCACACTCTTGGCATTCTCTTGATGAGCTTCAAGAGTTAGTCACCGGAAATGGTTTTCACTTCACAGGTGTGCCCTGTCACGTTTAATAAGTGGGATTTCGTGCCTTATAAATGGGGTTGGGACCATCAGTTGTGTTGTGCAGAAGTCTGGTGGATACACAGCTGATAGTCCCACTGAATAGACTGTTAGAATTTGTATTATGGCAAGAAAAAAGCAGCTAAGTAAAGAAAAACGAGTGGCCATCATTACTTTAAGAAATGAAGGTCAGTCGGTGCGAAAAATTGGGAAAACTTTGAAAGTGTCCCCAAGTGCAGTTGCAAAAACCATCAAGCACTACAAAGAAACTGGCTCACATGAGTACCGCCCCAGGAAAGGAAGACCAAGAGTCACCTCTGCTTCTGAGAATAAGTTTATCCGAGTCACCAGCCTCAGAAATTGCAGGTTAACAGCAGCTCAGATTAGAGACCAGTTCAATGCCACACAGAGTTCTAGCAGCAGACACATCTCTACAACAACTGTTAAGAGGAGACTTTGTGCAGCAGGCCTTCATGGTAAAATAGCTGCTAGGAAACCATTGCTAAGGACAGGCAACAAGCAGAAGAGACTTGTTTGGGCTAAAGAACAGAAGGAATGGACATTAGACCAGTGGAAATCTGTGCTTTGGTCTGATGAGTCCAAATTTGAGATCTTTGGTTCCAACCACCGTGTCTTTGTGCGACGCAGAAAAGGTGGACGGATGGACTCTACATGCCTGGTTCCCACCGTGAAGCATGGAGGAGGAGGCGTGATGGTGTGGGGGTGCTTTGCTGGTGACACTGTTGGGGATTTATTCAAAATTGAAGGCATACTGAACCAGCATGGCTACCACAGCATCTTGCAGTGGCATGCTATTCCATCTGGTTTGCGTTTAGTTGGACCATCATTTATTTTTCAACAGGACAATGACCCCAAACACACCTCCAGGCTGTGTAAGGGCTATTTGACCAAGCAGGAGAGTTATGGGCTGCTACGCCAGATGACCTGGCCTCCACAGTCACCAGACCTGAACCCAATCGAGATGGTTTGGAGTGAAGGCAAAAGGGCCAACAAGTGCTAAGCATCTCTGGGAACTCCTTCAAGATTGTTGGAAGACCATTTCCGGTGACTACCTCTTGAAGCTCATCAAGAGAATGTCAAGAGTGTGCAAAGCAGTCATCAAAGCAAAATGTGGCTACTTTGAAGAACCTAGAATATAAGACATATTTTCAGTTGTTTCACACGTTTTTGTTAAGTATATAATTCCACATGTGTTAATTCATAGTTTTGATGCCTTCAGTGTGAATGTACAATTTTCATAGTCAAGAAAATACAGAAAAATCTTTAAATGAGAAGGTGTATCCAAACTTTTGGTCTGTACTATATATATATATATATATATATATTAAGTTTAAGGTACATATTTGAATAGGAATAACCCACAAATGTTCGTGTGCACTTAGCCTTACATATGATGGACAAGCCACGTTTTTTTCTCCTTGTATAATGCTCTTTAAATAGCTTTATCCAATTTGTGACCTGACACATTAAGCTGGGCTGAACATTTCTCTGTTTTCTGACCTGCCGCAAGATCATGAATATTTTCTTGAATGCTAGAGAATTTATAGAAACAGCAAACCTTACATGTTAAGCAAGACATCTATTTTAACTGTGGAATATTCTATGAATGCAGATATACTCATGCTTGGATACATTTAGTGAAGAAATGTGCGAATGCCTAAAACAATGTCTTCTTACTGTCTTTACATGTTCCTGGTTTAACTTCTGTCGAAGGTTAAAAACATTCTGGACTCAAAATGGTTTGCTGACTCTTTCAGTTCTTTCCGTTGTAACAGGGTGCCTTATTGGATTTTTACTTAGAATACTGGAGCTCAGTGATTTGGTGAGTTGAACAAGTTAATACTATTTTTATGTTTTTTTATGAATGAAATATATACAGTGATTCATAATTTGAACAATGTCATGATTTATCATTTTTTGTGTTTAGCTACAACATAAAATTATTTTACATAAGATATAAAAAGTCTGATTTCATTTAGCTTCATATATTTGTTTTGAGTGAGAAAAAGTCAGAAATAAGTTAGACCATGTAGAATGGCAGATTTATAAATTTCCCATGCAAGTCACCACATTATCATAGATGATGCATCCCTAGAAAAATATAGTTTTGAATTAATTAAAAAACTTAGTGGATTCTATTTTAAGACCTTGATATTGTTAAAAATATATATATATAATTTAGTAATATATCTACAAGTTTTCTACAATATTTCCAAAATCTGTTTAATTAGGTTTAGAAAAATATGCCAATCTGATATGGACAAAAAAAGGATGAAATCCAAAATTGAACTCCAGTATAAACTGACAAATATAACAGTGGTGACACTATGTGTATGACTACAATGAATAGTCCAGATGAACACTGAGGATTCCAGAAAATTTGTTACATAGCTGTACATAAGGGATTTACAACTTAGATAAAAAGATAAATAGAGCACCAATGTCCTCAAACTGGCAATGTCACTAACTGCTTAGAAAAAAAAGATCCCAGAGGAGAAATTAATACCAATAATAATATTATAATTTCAAAACAATTTCGGTGGTGTTCTCTTGTCAATGTGCAATCACCAGAGGAGAAAACTCTTTCTCACAATGTATCACAGTATTTTGAAACTTCACCCCTGTTCCAGGAGCATGACAACCTCAGTCCTAACAGATTACAGATTCTGCAAATCTAATAAAAGTATATGCCAATGTGGAATTTTATTTTGTCAAGTGAGTCAAGAAATTTAATCAAAAAAATTCCCAAAATTCATGGCAACTTTTTTTTTCTACTAATGACATCATTACAATAACGAGTCTTAAAAATCTACATTTACTTCAGTTTTCCAGTCATTTTTAAACTACAAAAATACATTTCAAGTTTCTTGGTGAGCAGTTTTTATGCACTGACATCTGCTGTAATTAAAGACTTACAAGTCTCAAAAGTGGTTGGTTCTTGATAATCTTTTTATCGCTAATGTTTAGTCTCTGGGTTTTTTATGGTTCTATCTTTGCTATAATTGAAAACAGCATTTATAGTCAGTTCATGTTCAAACATTGTAAACAGGCTCGGATTGCTAATCTGCCTTATCGGGCAGATGCCCGGTGGGCTGGTCTGTTAAGTCATAAAATAGGCTGCCTGGCTACTGTTGTCAGCAGGAGGGGGCCCAGAAAATCCATCATAGAGCCATCATTAATACTTAACAAGAGTAGCTGCTGCACACTACACAAGATTATGATGAAAGGGGCCTCTGTCCTCACCTGCTAAGGGTTAATGCTGCTGCAGGTCTTATCTATGTGCAGAAGCTGTGGGGAGGGAGTCATGTTTCCCCCTCTGCTGCTGACACCTGACCTGCCTGTGCCCTGCTACTGATCTGAGGGTGTGAGAATAGGGGGGATGTGCTGGGAGAGAGAAGGGATGGCTGAAGCAGGACATTAACCATGACCTGATCACTATAAGACGGGTCTCCAGAGCACCCTTTCATACACCATTATAAAGTTATAGGCACTGCACACTGACATTTGTGCCTCATTGCCTGTCAGCCAATCACAGACTTTGCTTTATAAGCACATCTGGCTGACAGGGGATGATATTCCCTGGAGTCACAGCTTGGACCGGGAAGTTTCAGCAGATGACCTTGGCCCAGACTGACAGGATGTTAAGACATGCAGCCTCTCCTGTGGAAGTTCTGGAATAATATTGTTTTAAAGAAATCAAAAATTCCTATATGAACAGTCTGCACCTGGCAGGTGCCAGCTACAATCTCACATAGACCATAAGTCTGTATGAATAATCACTGAAGTCAGTTTCCTGTCTGTTGATCATGGGCATCATACTGACTCAGTGTACAGTAAAATTGTTCAAATGAGCCTGTTACATCCCTTAAAATGAATTGCAGTCCTGATTCTCAGTGCAAGTGGGTGGTCGTGTGATCGCCTGTATGTGATTTGCGCTGCTGTTGTAAGCAGCATGCACACATTGTGTGGACCCATAGGATTACTATTCACCCCATGCACTGCTCTATGCGTGTGCTGTTTACAAGAGCAGTGTACTTCAGAGCAGTGTTTTGAGCAATTGGTGGGGCGTCTCAGGGCCCAGACCCCCACCAATCACAAGCTATTTGCAGTGCCTATTGTATATTTAACAAAAAAAATGTTATAATACTAAATAAAATGACTGATACACTTTAAAGCTTTAAAGAACACACTGTCAATCATCATGACGTTTGCAGTGATCTCCCATCAACAGAGCAGCCCGGAAAAAAAAAATGCTCTGTTTATGTGAAGCATCAGAATCACAAGCTAAAGCCTTCTGTGACCCCTCTATGCCAGCACTGGGTAGGACAGGCAGGAAGTTAGCAACAATCTGCCTGTTAGCTCTTAGGCCCATAGTAAAAAAAAAGAAACAATTCCGGATAATCCATTAGAGTTTTGGAAAAAATCCATTTCTCCTAACTACAGTATTATTTCCTCCAATATGTAAAGTAGTGAGAGTCTGAACCACTTGATAAGTGATAGGCCACGATAAGCACATCCAAATACGACGTATCAATGGCATGACTGCTTTGTGTTATATTCAGTTCTTAAATATAGAGCTTACATGTATTGTTTAGATTTTATAATTGTGTTCTAAACTAGTAATAAATATAACAATCTATATGTCTATATAACATTGTTGAATTATGAAGGTGGGGGACCCAGAAATATTTCTTGCACAGGGGCCATCTGCAGTCTGTGTCCGCCCCTGCACTGCACAGTACCACTTCTCCTGTCCTGTATATACTGTATACACCGCACAGCACCACTCCATCTGTCCTGTATATATACACTACACAGTACCATTTCTCCTGTCCTGTATATATACACTGCACAGTACCACTCCTCCTATCCTGTATATATACGCTGCACAGTACCACTCCTCCTGTCCTGTATATATACACTGCACAGTACCACTCCTCCTATCCTGTATATATACACTGCACAGTACCACTTCTCCTGTCCTGTATATATACACTGCATAGTACCATTTCTCCTGTCCTGTATATATACACTGCACAGTACCACTCCTCCTATCCTGTATATATACACTGCACAGTACCACTCCTCCTATCCTGTATATATACACTGCACAGTACCACTCCTCCTGTCCTGTATATATACACTGCACAGTACCACTCCTCCTGTCCTGTATATATACACTGCACAGTACCACTTCTCCTGTCCTGTATATATACACTGCACAGTACCACTCCTCCTATCCTGTATATATACACTGCACAGTACCACTTCTACTGTCCTGTATATATACACTGCAGGTCTTTTTTTTATTGATAGAATAAGTACAGTACATGACAGAACAATAATACATTACAGGACACCAAACATAAGAACAAAACAAGACGACAAATCACAGAAAATAAATCACCGCAGGAATATATACATATACAAGAAATAAATATTATAAAACCTATAAAACCCCCGGCCCAGCTTCATTCATACTACTATATACAATCCCACACAACGCTCACACCGTCCTATATACACATAAAACACCGTCCTACAGTGGTGGCCAAAAGTATTGGCACCCCTGCAATTCTGTCAGATAATACTCAGTTTCTTCCTGAAAATGATTGCAATCACAAATTCTTTGGTCTTATTATCTTCATTTAATTTGCTTGCAAGGAAAAAACACAAAAGAGAATGAAGCAAAAATCAAATCATTGATCATTTCACACAAAACTCCAAAAATGGGCCAGACAAAAGTATTGGCACCCTCAGCCTAATACTTGGTTGCACAACCTTTAGCCAAAATAACTGCGAACAACCGCTTCCGGTAACCATCAATGAGTTTCTTACAATGCTCTGCTGGAACTGTAGACCATTCTTCTTTGGCAAACTGCTCCAGGTCCCTGATATTTGAAGGGTGCCTTCTCCAAACTGCCATTTTGAGATCTCTCCACAGGTGTTCTATGGGATTCAGGTCTAAACTCATTGCTGGCCACCTTAGAAGTCTCCAGTGCTTTCTCTCAAACCATTTTATAGTGCTTTTGGAAGTGTGTTTTGGGTCATTGTCCCGCTGGAAGACCCATGACCTCTGAGGGAGACCCAGCTTTCTCACACTGGGCCCTACATTATGCTGCAAAATTTGTTGGTAGTCTTCAGACTTCATAATGCCATGTGCACGGTCAAGTAGTCCAGTGCCAGAGGCAGCAAAGCAACCCCAAAACATCAGGGAACTTCCGCCATGTTTGACTTTAGGGACCGTGTTCTTTTCTTGGAATGCCTCTTTTTTTTTCCTGTACACTCTATGTTGATGCTTTTTCCCAAAAAGCTCTATTTTTGTCTCATCTGACCAGAGAACATTCTTCCAAAACGTTTTAGGCTTTCTCAGGTAAGTTTTGGCAAACTCCAGCCTGGCTTTTTTATGTCTCGGGGTAAGAAGTGGGGTCTTCCTGGGTATCCTACCATACAGTCCCTTTTCATTCAGACACCGACTGATAGTACGGGTTGACACTGTTGTACCCTCGGACTGCAGGGCAGCTTGAACTTGTTTGGATGTTAGTCGAGGTTCTTTATCCACCATCCGCACAATCTTGCGTTGAAATCTTTAAACTTCTTGATGACACTGCGCACGGAAGACACAGGAACATTCAGGTCTTTGGAGATGGACTTGTAGCCTTGAGATTGCTCATGCTTCCTCACAATTTGGTTTCTCAAGTCCTCAGACAGTTCTTTGGTCTTCTTTCTTTTCTCCATGCTCAATGTGGTACACACAAGGACACAGGACAGAGGTTGAGTCAACTTTAATCCATATTAACTGGCTGCAAGTGTGATTTAGTTATTGCCAACACCTGTTAGGTGCCACAGGTAAGTTACAGGTGCTGTTAATTACACGAATTAGAGAAGCATCACATGATTTTTCAAACAGTGCCAATACTTTTGTCCACACCCTTTTTTAGGTTTGGTGTGGAATTATATCCAATTTGGCTTTAGGACAATTCTTTTTGTGCTTTTTCATTGAAGACAAATTAAATGAAGATAATAATACCAAAGAATTTGTGACTGCAATCATTTTCAGGAAGAAACTGAGTATTATCTGACAGAATTGCAGGGGTGGCAATACTTTTGGCCAGCACTGTATATACAAGATTATATACAATAAAACACTAAACCTAATATAACGTATATACAACCGGACACTAACACTAACCTACTGGTCTCACTGCCTGACCTTACAGTCACCCCCTTACCACACCTCATTCACACCACAGAAAACCAAAAATAACAATATATACAATAGTGACATGGACAATTTTAAACTTTTTTTTTGTATTTTTTTTTATTTTGTAATTTTTTAATATATATATAAAACACAAACGTACACTAACTATCCCGCCACCTCTGATCCAGCTCTGGCCACAAAGTTCAGGATTACTCCGAGCTAGGATCAGGCCCCAAGGGTTTTGCCCAGGCGGGGCCTGGACCAGGCCAGATCAGTCCTCTTATCACCGCTGATGAAGAACCCCCCCCCAAATCCCCCACCCAACCTAACTAAAAACCCCTATTATACATTATATACAATATAAACAGAACACAACCTACACACTCACCATCCAAGGCTCAAGTTCGATGCCGGCAAACCTTCTATTCAGGAGACAGAAATACAAAACAAAAATCTAGGGTGGAAAGACATCAGCCCACCACCAGGGTGTAGGAGTATTACCGTACTAAGGCACCCTGAAGGAAAAGCCCCTCCAGAGACGGGCCGCCCTCCGGGCACCCAGTCTTTCATACTCCAGAGAACGTACCTTCACCAGGTCACCTAGGATGTTCCTACAGACTTCATCTACATGGAGGATTTTACTCTGCATCGAGACTAAAACTCGTGCGTTCCACGTGAAATACCTCACCACTGCGCTGACTATGAATAAAGTGTCTCGGTCCCTTCTCCCAAGGTCTCCGAACGCTCCATAGGCCCACCCGGCGTAGGACAGAGTAGCCAGCCGTGGCCAACCAATGGAAGCCCCCACCCTGTTGTACACCTCTGTATTAAAGGGACAATGAAGCAGGAAGTGCTCCATGCTTTCCAGCACGTTAGCACAAGCCTCACGGGGGCAATTCCTGTCCTCGGAGCTCCTGAACTTCAAATTGTCCCTCACATACAGCTTACCATGGAAGCAGCGCCAAGTCAAGTCCCAGTACTTCTCGGGGATCCTGCTAGAATTTAACAAACTCAACCCAACCTCCAGATCCCGACTTGGGCAGTCTTTGAGGGCCAATGGACTCTGAAAATGAGAAAGCAAGACCCTCATATCGAGGAGTTTCCTCGGGAGGGACCTCACCTCCCACATTCCCAGACCCCACCGGCGGATCATTTTCAGAACCGGGGTAACATAAGCCGGGAGATGCCCGTGTGGTGTGCGGAGATCCTTCAATCTTCCCCCTGTCTCCCATTCCTGGAAGAAAGGCTGAAACCATCCCTTGCAGGAGAATACCCACGGAGGAGCCCTCTCTTTCCAGAGGTTTGCCACGTTCACTTTCAAGAAGGTGTTCACTAGGAACACTACGGGGTTCACCATATTCAAACCCCCTAGTCTCCTCGTGTGGTAAGTGACCTCCCGCTTGACTAGGTTCAGTCTGTTCCCCCATAACATCTGGAAGAACAGACTGTAGACCCGTGTCCAGAGAGGCTCTGGCAAGACACAGACGCTGCCCAGGTAGATTAGCAAGGGGAGCAGGAAAGCTTTGCACAGGCCAACCCTTTCCCTCAGGGTCAAAGACCAACCCCTCCATTGGTCCACTCTTTGGGTGACACCTTTGATTCTGCTTTCCCAGTTTTTCGTGGGGTAATCACCCTGGCCGAATTCGATGCCCAGGACTTTGGCATGTTCTTGGGGTTCGGGGAGGGTGTCCGGAAGATCAAACCCGGGATCTCCGCCTCCCAGCCAGAGACTCTCACACTTATCCTGGTTGACCTTGGACCCGGATGCCTCCGAGTAGCGCTCCACTTCTGACATCACCACCACTGCCTCCTCTTGCGAAGAAACAAAGACGGTGACATCGTCCGCGTAGGCCACCACCCTCAGGATAGCCTCCGGCGCCGCCCCGCCCATCCGCACCCCCGCCAACGGTCCACAATCGATCCTTCTGAGGAAGGGATCGATCGCAAACGCGTAAAGCAAAGGGCTAAGAGGACAGCCCTGGCGGACACCGGATCCTACTCCGAAAGGTCGTCCAATCCACCCATTCACCAGAGGGAAAGTCTCAGCCCCTGCATACAAGGTCTTAAGCCAGTCCACAAACCCTCCAGGCAGACCATACCTCAAAAGAATGGACCAGAGGTACTCGTGGTTAACCCGATCAAAGGCTTTTGCCTGATCCAGGGTCAGCAAGAACCCCTTCCAGAGGCCCGCCCTGCCTTGCTCCACGGCCTCTCGGACACCTAGAACAGCACTAAAAGTGCTACGGTCAGGAACGCAACAGTGCTGAACCTCCGAAAGGAGCCGGGGTGCAAACTTCACCAGCCTGTTGAAAAGTATCTTAGCCAAAATCTTCCTGTCCACATTGAGAAGTGCTATGGGACGCCAGTTCTCAATGCGTGACGGATCCTTACCCTTTGACAAAATGATCAAAGCTGACCTCCTTAATGATCTCGGCAGAGTGCCCGAGGAGAGACACTCGTTAATCACCTGAGTCAAGAGGGGGACCAAAGAGTCCCTAAAGGTCCTAAAGAACTCGGATGTTAAGCCATCCGGACCTGGTGACTTTTTGGGCCTAAGCCCATCGATCGCCAGTCTCACTTCCTCTTCTTTGATCGCTTCTGCCAAATCGCCCAGCGAGAGGTCAGCCCCTGGCTCAGGAACGGATTCAGCCAGGAAAGCCGACATCCCGTCACGATCAAGCTCCCTCCTTCCCAAGAGGTGCGAGTAGTAGGAACTGACGACCTCCAAGATCCCTGATCTGGACCTTCTCAGGGACCCCGTACTGTCCACCAGCCCCGTCACTATCTTACTATTCACTGACATCTTACAGTTTCTGTAAGGGTCGGGCGAGCAGTACTTCCCGTAGTCCCTCTCGAAAACCAAAGATGCGTGCCTATCGTACTGACACCTCTTCAGCAAGGACTTCACTCTGGAGATCTCCTCGCGGCTACCTCCAGTCGAGACAAGATGCTCGAGTTTCCTCCTCAGGCTCTGATACAGGCGATCCCTGTTCAGGCTTCTGAGGTTCGAGAGCTGCCGGAAGAATCTCGCCACCCGATGTTTGAACATCTCCCACCACTCTGACTTACTGTTACTTAGGCCCAGCAATGGTACCTGGCTCTGAAAGAATTCCTCAAAAGACCGTCTTACAGCTTCTTCCTCAAGGAGTGACGAATTCAGCTTCCAATAACCTCTTCCCATCAGAGGAGTCTCTGTAACGTTCAGAGAAAACATAATCAAACAGTGATCGGAGAACTCCACCTCCACAACCGACAATGGTGAAGAGACGGCCTCCTCCTTCAAATAAAACCTGTCTAGCCTAGACCTGCACTGACTACCTCTAAAAAAGGTGAATCCCGTTTCGCCCAGGTTGTGCCGGATGTGGACATCCACCAGGCGAGCCTCACTCACTATCCTGTTTAACGCGACGCAGTCATAAGCCAGCCGGTCTCCGGAACCTCCTCTATCACAGGATCTCGTGACATTGTTGAAATCCCCTCCGAAGACCACCTGCCGACTCGAAAATAAAAAAGGTTTGATCTTCAGGAAGAGACATTTGCGGTCCCACTTGGACTGGGAACCATAGATGTTAATGAGCCGAAGCTCTTGTCCCCCCATGGAGACATCTAGGATCAAGCATCTCCCCATTTCTAATTCGATCACTCGTCTGCATTCAACCGCTGCGGTCTTAAAAAGGACCGCCACCCCGCTATACGGCTCGGCCGCAAGAGACCAGTAGGAGGGCCCATGCCTCCACTCCCGCCTTGCTTTATGCAAGGTTGAAATATCGGTCAACCTGGTCTCCTGCAAAAACAAAATGTCGGCGTCAAGTTGGCCGAGAAAATGAAAGGCCGTGTACCTTGCCGCATCTGACTTTATGCTGCAAACATTAATAGTTGCCAGCGTCAATGGGGTGGGTGCCGCCATCATGATTGATTGAATTAGATAGCCTTTTTCTTCCCACCACTGACAGTCCCAACCTCTTCCTCCGATAATGACGGGTTTTTAGTGCGCTTAAGACAAACAGACTCGTCCATTCTCTCCTTACATACATTCTTGCCCTCGTCTGGTGGTCTTGGGTTAGTCCCCCCCCCAGAGGGCTTTGTATTTGCCCCCCGAGAGGAAGACCCAGCCATCTCCTGAGCCCCAACCACCTTGTCCGCAACCTCCGGCTCCGGGTCCCCACTTCCCCCCTCCAGAGGGAGGTCCTGGAGAGCCCCGAACCGGTTGGAGAGATCCACCAGAGGGGGGGCAGCTGAACCCTCCAATGGCGCTTGGATCACGGCCAGAGAGTCAAAGGGGTCGCACTCCAAAGAGGCAGCTCGAGACCTGGTCCCCCTTCTACCTCTGGCCGTTTTCCTGTTACCCTTTTTCTTTTTCTGTGACCACTCCCCCTCTCCCTCATCTAGACTGTCACCAGAAGAGGGTTCCTGGGAAGACGTGGCGTCCTCTCGCTCTTCCCTTTCAAGTCTCTTGACTTCCTCGCTCAATTCGCTGTCTTTAGGATCCTCAGCAGCAAGTGAAGTACCTGGGTCAGAGTTTAGGGACATTACTCCCTGCCCCCTGTCCCCACGGCGCTTCTCCTGCCGCCTGATGGTGGATGGCGGCAGCTTGCTCCTCACCGGATCCCTGCCTCCCCCGCCTCTACTGGTCCCTTCACCGGCAAGATTAGTCCCGGCTTTCGCCTGTCCCGCACTCGCTGCTTTCAGGACCGCATTGGCGAAGGAACGCGGACAGCGACTGAACGGGTGACCGAGGTCACCACACAAGTTACACCTAATCCTGCGACAGGCAGCAGCAAGATGACCGAGGTCCCCACACAGTGCGCATTTCTGGGTGGTACACTGCGCACTGAAGTGTGTGGGGCTACCGCACCTGTGACAGACCTTAGGCTGCCCCCGGTAGAAAATCAAGATCCTATCCCTACCCAAAAAGGTTGAGGAGGGGATATGGGTAACAGTGTTTCCCGAAATCTTCAATCTCACCATGAAGGTCCAGGCCCCTGACCAGATACCATGGTCATCCAGATTCTTTTCGGGAATATTGGTGACCTCTCCGTATCGACTCACCCAGGTGGTAATGTCCATACAGGAAAGCGACTCGTTACTAGTCAAAACGGTCACTTTCCTGACTGAATCTTGGCGGGTTATTGCCAGGGGAAAGAGACCATGCCATTCGGGGCGACTCCGAGCCAGCTCATGGCGAGACCAGAAAAGCTCAAGGCCCTCCGGTCTCACGAAGCTGACATCAAAGTAGGAGGTCCCGTAGGGATGGATCAAAGCAAAGATGTCATATGCCGCAAAGCCCATTCCCATCAGGAGCTCAACCACCTTTGACCTATCAGGACAGGCATCCTTGCTTACCCACTGGAGACGGACCACGTTCCTACGGTTACTCCTCTGCCCCGTTGTCGGCAGAGACCAGACAGTCTCTGCCCTTGTATCTCGGAAGGCTGAAAGACCATGTCTCTCTATCCAGAAAGACAGATCAACCTCCCTCCCCTCTACAGTGATGGAGCTCTCCCCTCTCCTCAGGGCGTCCAGGAGCTGTTGTTGCAAGTCACCATCCCCAGGACCACCAGATGAGGGCGCACTACTACCCCCAGCACTGACAGCTCCTGAATAGCTTTGGGCTGAAGCCCCTGCCAATGCTGGGGGGGCAGCGGGACCAGCGCCTACTTCCCCCCCACCAACACCAGTGCTGCTCCCACCATTCACTCCACTACTACTCACACCATTCGCAGAACCATTACTCCCATCATTCACTCCACTACTTCTCCCACCATTTGCTGCATCACTACTCCCACCATTCATTACACCACTACCCCCAACATTTGCTACACCACTACTCCCAGCATTCATTTCACCACTACCCCACCATTTGCTGCATCATCATTCACTGCACCACTACCCCCACCATTTGCTGCATCATCATTGACTGTACCACTACTTCCACCATTCCTACTACTCTCACCATCTGCTCCACCATTACTCCCACCATCTGCTCCACCATTACTCCCATCATTCACTGCACCACTACTTCCATTCCCTTTACTTGTCACCCCATTACCTCTGCTGTTCTCTGAACCTTCCACAGTCACCTCCATTCCTTCCTCTCTTGTGTCTGGTGTCTCTGCACTCACACCTGCTGGGCCGGGGGAGGGGAGCACTCCCAGAGACTCCTTTCCCTGCAGCACCACACCCGTTTCCCTTTGGTTGCTGCTGGCTTTCTGCAGGTCGTCTGCTGGAGCGCCCCGCCCCTCTACTGCAGTATTTTGGTCCTTGTTCTGGCCAGACTGTTTTCTCGGCACCTCTGCCCGCCCTGCACCCACAGACTTTGGGGTGTTAGTGTCCTTTTTGGGCGCTGGGGCACACTGCCCCCCTGTCGCAGCAGTGTGCCCAGTGTTCTTTGCAGATGTGTTTTTCACATCCTTCCCTGCCCCCCCCAGCCCCGGTGATAACCGGCTTAGCCGCAGAGGGCAGGGTGGGAAACTCCACAGAACTTCCTATGTCCGGCGCTGTGAGTACCTCCACAGCCTCGCCCCCTGCACTGTTCCCCGCACAAATGGCAGCATCGCCGGACGTCCTCCTCCTCTCCCCACCTTGCCTCTGCCTCGAGCCCACTGCAGAGCCCGTGCCTTTAGGTTTGGTGGGGTTTAAACAGAAGGTGGCAGGCGCAACATCAGACATTGGTACATACTTGTAACTCACCACCTCCTGTGCAGCTCCTCCGGTCTTCCTCTTCCTCCTCTTGGTCTCCTCCACTGGTTTGTCCTCACCGAAGGAAAACCGCGTCAGGTCCACTGGAGACTCCAGCAGTCGGATCTCCCTCAGCAGTCCTCCTTCCTCCTCCTCCCCCGACACTCCAGCCTCTGCTGTCGGAGTCCTCTGCCCTGCAGGGAGACCACTTGAGCTCCGGTTCTGCCCCTCACTGGCTCCAGCAACTGAGACTCCAGTCACCTCTTCATCCTCCTCCTCCTCTTCACTAAGGAAGCCGGCTGGCGGTTCTCCTGAGGTGTTTAACCCCTTTATTTCTGAGAACCGCCGCTGGTTCTTAAACCTCTCCAGGAAGGGACCTGCGCTTTTCTCAATCCCCTCCCGGAGGAGCACTAACCTGACCACCTCATCTCTGAGGGCTTTAAACCTCTGGGAGGTCGCGGGTCTTTCCTTGTTGGACGCCCGGGTGTTCAGGACCCGGGCCTCCCTCAGCTCCTCTTTCAGCTGGGTTAGTACTTTGCCGGCGTCCTCGTACTCTCGCAACGTGGCGACCACTCGGGAGGAGAAGGAACTTGTGGACTCGCTGGAGCTCATCTCCCCCCAGGATCTTGCTGGGCTCTTGTTCCTGGGGCCTGGGGTGCCCCGGTCTCCCTCTCTGGGCTGGCGGTGAACAGTCTCGGGGTTGGAGCAGGTGGATGTATTCTTCCTCACCCTTCCCGATCTCCTCACTCCCTCCTGGGCCGGTTGTTGAGGCTCCTTCTCCCCTGCCGGCATAGACCGGGGGATAGGAGGCTGGGAAGCCATGCCGGCCTCCCAGTAGGCCTGCCTCTCCCTGGGGAGAAGTGAGGCAGACGACGACCCTCCTCCTGGAAGTGCTTGAGCTCAGGAGGCAGGTGCTACTCTCAGCACCACTCCTCCTGTCCTGTATATATACACTGCACAGTACCACTTCTCCTGTCCTGTATATATACACTGCACAGTACCACTTCTCCTGTCCTGTATATATATACTGCACGGTACCACTTCTCCTGTTCTGTATATATATACTGCACAGTACCACTCCTCCTGTCCTGTATATATACACTGCACAGTACCACTTCTCCTGTCATGTATATATACACTGCACAGTACCACTTCTCCTGTGTATATATATGCACTGCACAGTACCACTCCTCCTATCCTGTATATATACACTGCACAGTACCATTTCTCCTGTCCTGTATATATACACTGCACAGTACCACTCCTCCTGTCCTGTATATATACACTGCACAGTACCACTCCTCCTGTCCTGTATATATACACTGCACAGTACCACTTCTCCTGTCCTGTATATATACACTGCACAGTACCACATCTCCTGTCCTGTATATATACACTACACAGTACCACTCCTCCTGTCCTGTATATACACGGCACAGTACCACATCTCCTGTCCTGTATATATACACTGCACGGTACCACGTCTCCTGTTCTGTATATATACACTGCACAGTACCACTTCTCCTGTCCTGTATATATACACTGCATAGTACCACTCCTCCTGTCCTGTATATATACACTGCACAGTACCACGTCTTCTGTCCTGTATATATACACCGCACAGTACCACTTCTCCTGTTCTGTATATATACACTGCACAGTACCACTCCTCCTGTCCTGTATATATACATTGAACGGTACCATGTGTCCTGTCTTGTATATATACACTGTACGGTACCACTTCTCCTGTTCTGTATATATACGCTGCACAGTACCACTTCTCCTGTCCCGTATATATACACTACACAGTACCACTTCTCCTGTTCTGTATATATACACTGCACAGTACCACTTCTCCTGTCCTGTATATAGTGTATACACCGCACAGCACCACTCTTCCTGTCCTGTATATATACACTGCACAGTACCACTTCTCCTGTCCTGTATATATACACTGCACAGTACCACTTCTCCTATCCTGTATATATACACTGCACAGTACTACTTCTCCTGTCCTGTATATATACACTGCAGGTCTTTTTTTTATTGATAGAATAAGTACAATACATGACAGAACAATAATACATTACAGGACACCGAACATAAGAACAAAACAAGACGACAAATCACAGAAAATAGAAACAAAATAAATCACCGCAGGAATATATACATATACAAGAAATAACTATTATAAAACCTATAAAACCCCCGGCCCAGCTTCATTCATACTACTATATATAATCCCACACAACGCTCACACCGTCCTATATACACATAAAACACCGTCCTATATACAAGATTATATACAATAAAACACTAAACCTAATATAACGTATATACAACCGGGAACTAATACTAACCTACTGGTCCCACTGCCTGACCTTAGTCACACCCTTACCGCACCTCATTCACACCACAGAAAACCAAAAATAACAATATATACAATAGTTACATGAACAATTTTAAACCTTTTTTTTTGTATATTTTTTTGTATTTTTTTTATTATTTTTTTTTATTTTATTTTGTAATTTTTTAATATATATATAAAACACAGACCTACACTAACTATACCGCCACCCCTGATCCAGCTCTGGCCACAAAGTTCAGGATTACTCCGAGCTAGGATCAGGCCCCAAAGTTTTTCCCCAGGCGGGGCCTGGACCAGGCCAGATCAGTCCTCTTATCACCGCTGATGAAGAACTCTCCCAAATCCCCCACCCAACCTAACTAAAAACCCCTATTATACATTATATACAATATAAACAGAACACAACCTACACACTCACCATCCAAGGCTCAAGTTCGATGCCGGCAAACCTTCTATCCAGGAGACAGAAATACAAAACAAAAATCTAGGGTGGAAAGACATCAGCCCACCACCAGGATATAGGAGTACTACCGGACTAAGGCACCCTGAAGGAAAGGCCCCTCCAGAGACGGGCCGCCCTCCGGGCACCCAGTCTTTCATACTCCAGAGAACGTACCTTCACCAGGTCACCTAGGATGTTCCTACAGACTTCATCTACATGGAGGATTTTACTCTGCGTCGAGACTAAAACTCGTGCGTTCCACGTGAAATACCTCACCACTGCGCTGACTATGAATAAAGTGTCTCGGTCCCTTCTCCCAAGGTCTCCGAACGCTCCATAGGCCCACCCGGCGTAGGACAGAGTAGCCAGCCGTGGCCAACCAATGGAAGCCCCCACCCTGTTGTACACCTCTGTACTAAAGGGACAATGAAGCAGGAAGTGCTCCATGCTTTCCAGCACGTTAGCACAAGCCTCACGGGGGCAATTCCTGTCCTCGGAGCTCCTGAACTTCAAATTGTCCCTCACATACAGCTTACCATGGAAGCAGCGCCAAGTCAAGTCCCAGTACTTCTCGGGGATCCTGCTAGAATTTAACAAACTCAACCCAACCTCCAGATCCCGACTTGGGCAGTCTTTGAGGGCCAATGGACTCTGAAAATGAGAAAGCAAGACCCTCATATCGAGGAGTTTCCTCGGGAGGGACCTCACCTCCCACATTCCCAGACCCCACCGGCGGATCATTTTCAGAACCGGGGTAACATAAGCCGGGAGATGCCCGTGTGGTGTGCGAAGATCCTTCAATCTTCCCCCTGTCTCCCATTCCTGTAAGAAAGGCTGAAACCATCCCTTGCAGGAGAATACCCACGGAGGAGCCCTCTCTTTCCAGAGGTTTGCCACGTTCACTTTCAAGAAGGTGTTCACTAGGAACACCACGGGGTTCACCATATTCAAACCCCCTAGTCTCCTCGTGCGGTAAGTGACCTCCCGCTTGACTAGGTTCAGTCTGTTCCCCCATAACATCTGGAAGAACAGACTGTAGACCCGTGTCCAGAGAGGCTCTGGCAAGACACAGACGCTGCCCAGGTAGATTAGCAAGGGGAGCAGGAAAGCTTTGCACAGGCCAACCCTTTCCCTCAGGGTCAAAGACCAACCCCTCCATTGGTCCACTCTTTGGGTGACACCTTTGATTCTGCCTTCCCAGTTTTTCGTGGGGTAATCACCCTGGCCGAATTCGATGCCCAGGACTTTTAGCATGTTCTTGGGGTTCGGGGAGGGTGTCCGGAAGATCAAACCCGGGATCTCCGCCTCCCAGCCAGAGACTCTCACACTTATCCTGGTTGACCTTGGACCCGGATGCCTCCGAGTAGCGTTCCACTTCTGACATCACCACCACTGCCTCCTCTTGCGAAGAAACAAAGACGGTGACATCGTCCGCGTAGGCCACCACCCTCAGGATAGCCTCCGGCGCCGCCCCGCCCATCCGCACCCCCGCCAACGGTCCACAATCGATCCTTCTGAGGAAGGGATCGATCGCAAACGCGTAAAGCAAAGGGCTAAGAGGACAGCCCTGACGGACACCGGATCCTACCCCGAAAGGTCGTCCAATCCACCCATTCACCAGAGGGAAAGTCTCAGCCCCTGCATACAAGGTCTTAAGCCAGTCCACAAACCCTCCAGGCAGACCATACCTCAAAAGAGTGGACCAGAGGTACTCGTGGTTAACCCGATCAAAGGCTTTTGCCTGATCCAGGGTCAGCAAGAACCCCTTCCAGAGGCCCGCCCTGCCTTGCTCCACGGCCTCTCGGACACCTAGAACAGCACTAAAAGTGCTACGGCCAGGAACGCAACAGTGCTGAACCTCCGAAAGCTTCACCAGCCTGTTGAAAAGTATCTTAGCCAAAATCTTCCTGTCCACATTGAGAAGTGCTATGGGACGCCAGTTCTCAATGCGTGACGGATCCTTACCCTTTGACAAAATGATCAAAGCTGACCTCCTTAATGATCTCGGCAGAGTGCCCGAGGAGAGACACTCGTTAATCACCTGAGTCAAGAGGGGGACCAAAGAGTCCCTAAAGGTCCTAAAGAACTCGGATATTAAGCCATCCGGACCTGGCGACTTTTTGGGCCTAAGCCCATCGATCGCCAGTCTCACTTCCTCTTCTTTGATCGCTTCTGCCAAATCGCCCAGCGGGAGGTCAGCCCCTGGCTCAGGAACGGATTCAGCCAGGAAAGCCGACATCCCGTCACGATCAAGCTCCCTCCTTCCCAAGAGGTGCGAGTAGTAGGAACTGACGACCTCCAAGATCCCTGATCTGGACCTTCTCAGGGACCCCGTACTGTCCACCAGCCCCGTCACTATCTTACTATTCACTGACATCTTACAGTTTCTGTAAGGGTCGGGCGAGCAGTACTTCCCGTAGTCCCTCTCGAAAACCAAAGATGCGTGCCTATCGTACTGACACCTCTTCAGCAAGGACTTCACTCTGGAGATCTCCTCGCGGCTACCTCCAGTCGAGACAAGATGCTCGAGTTTCCTCCTCAGGCTCTGATACAGGCGATCCCTGTTCAGGCTTCTGAGGTTCGAGAGCTGCCGGAAGAATCTCGCCACCCGATGTTTGAACATCTCCCACCACTCTGACTTAGTGTTACTTAGGCCCAGCAATGGTACCTGGCTCTGAAAGAATTCCTCAAAAGACCGTCTCACAGCTTCTTCCTCAAGGAGTGACGAATTCAGCTTCCAATAGCCTCTTCCCATCCGAGGAGTCTCTGTAACGTTCAGAGAAAACATAATCAAACAGTGATCGGAGAACTTCACCTCCACAACCGACAACGGTGAAGAGACGGCCTCCTCCTTCAAATAAAACCTGTCTAGCCTAGACCTGCACTGACTACCTCTAAAAAAGGTGAATCCCGTGTCGCCCAGGTTGTGCCGGATGTGGACATCCACCAGGAGAGCCTCACTCACTATCCTGTTTAACGCGACGCAGTCATAAGCCAGCCGGTCTCCGGAACCTCCTCTATCACAGGATCTCGTGACATTGTTGAAATCCCCTCCGAAGACCACCTGCCGACTCGAAAATAAAAAAGGCTTGATCTTCAGGAAGAGACATTTGCGGTCCCACTTGGACTGGGAACCATAGATGTTAATGAGCCGAAGCTCTTGTCCCCCCATGGAGACATCTAGGATCAAGCATCTCCCCATTTCTAATTCGATCACTCGTCTGCATTCAACCGCTGCGGTCTTAAAAAGGACCGCCACCCCGCTATACGGCTCGGCCGCAAGAGACCAGTAGGAGGGCCCATGCCTCCACTCCCGCCTTGCTTTATTCAAGGTTGATATATCGGTCAACCTGGTCTCCTGCAAATACAAAATGTCGGCGTCAAGTTGGCCGAGAAATTGAAAGGCCGTGTACCTTGCCGCATCTGACTTTATGCTGCAAACATTAATAGTTGCCAGCATCAACGGGGTGGGTGCCACCATCATGATTGATTGAATTAGATAGCCTTTTTCTTCCCACCACTGACAGTCCCAACCTCTTCCTTCGATAATGACGGGTTTTTAGTGCGCTTAAGACAAACAGACTCGTCCATTCTCTCCTTACATACATTCTTGCCCTCGTCTGGTGGTCCTGGGTTAGTCGTCCCCCCAGAGGGCTTTGTATTTGCCCCCCGAGAGGAAGACCCAGCCATCTCCTGAGCCCCAACCACCTTGTCCGCAACCTCCGGCCCCGGGTCCCCACTTCCCCCCTCCAGAGGGAGGTCCTGGAGAGCCCCGAACCGGTTGGAGAGATCCACCAGAGGGGGGGCGGCTGAACCCTCCAATGGCGCTTGGATCACGGCCAGAGAGTCAGAGGGGTTGCACTCCAAAGAGGCAGCTCGAGACCTGGTCCCCCTTCTACCTCTGGCCGTTTTCCTGTTACCCTTTTTCTTTTTCTGTGACCACTCCCCCTCTCCCTCATCTAGACTGTCACCAGAAGAGGGTTCCTGGGAAGACGTGGCGTCCTCTCGCTCTTCCCTTTCAAGTCTCTTGACTTCCTCGCTCAATTCACTGTCTTTAGGATCCTCAGCTGCAAGTGAAGTACCTGGGTCAGAGTTTAGGGACATTACTCCCTGCCCCCTGTCCCCACGGCGCTTCTCCTGCCGCCTGATGGTGGATGGCGGCAGCTTGCTCCTCACCGGTTTCCTGCCTCCCCCGCCCCTACTGGTCCCTTCACCGGCAAGATTAGTTCCAGCTTTCGCCTGTCCCGCACTCGCCGCTTTCAGGACCGCATTGGCGAAGGAACGCGGACAGCGACTGAACGGGTGACCGAGGTCACCACACAAGTTACACCTAATCCTGCGACAGGCAGCAGCAAGATGACCGAGGTCCCCACACAGTGCGCATTTCTGGGTGGTACACTGCGCACTGAAGTGTGTGGGACTACCGCACCTGTGACAGACCTTAGGCTGCCCCCGGTAGAAAATCAAGATCCTATCCCTCCCCAAAAACGATGAGGAGGGGATATGGGTAACAGTGTTTCCCGAAACCTTCAATCTCACCATGAAGGTCCAGGCCCCTGACCAGATACCATGGTCATCCAGATTCTTTTCGGGAATATTGGTGACCTCTCTGTATCGACTCACCCAGGTGGTAATGTCCATACAGGAAAGCGACTCGTTACTAGTCAAAACGGTCACTTTCCTGACGGAATCTTGGCGGGTTATTGCCAGGGGAAAGAGACCATGCCATTCGGGGCGACTCCGAGCCAGCTCATGGCGAGACCAGAAAAGCTCAAGGCCCTCCGGTCTCACGAAGCTGACATCGAAGTAGGAGGTCCCGTAGGGATGGATCAAGGCAAAGATGTCATATGCCGCAAAGCCCATCCCCAGCAGGAGCTCAACCACCTTCGACCTATCAGGACAGGCATCCTTGCTTACCCACTGGAGACGGACCACGTTCCTACGGTTACTCCTCTGCCCCGTTGTCGGCAGAGACCAGACAGTCTCTGCCCCTCTATCTCGGAAGGCTGAAAGACCATGTCTCCCTATCCAGAAAGACAGATCAACCTCCCTCCCCTCTACAGTGATGGAGCTCTCCCCTCTCCTCAGGGCGTCCAGGAGCTGCTGTTGCAAGTCACTATCCCCAGGGCCACCAGACGAGGGCGCACTACTACCCCCAGCACTGACAGCTCCTGAATAGCTTTGGGCTGAAGCCCCCGCCAATGCTGGGGGGGCAGCGGGACCAGCGCCTACTTCCCCCCCACCAACACCAGTGCTGCTCCCACCATTCACTCCAGTAATATTCACACCGTTCGCAGGACCATTACTCCCATCGTTCACTCCACTACTACTCACACCATTCGCAGGATCATTACTCCCACCATTCATTACACCACTATCCCCAACATTTGCTACACCACAACTCCCACCATTCCCACAACTCCCAGCATTCATTCCACCACTATCCCCACCATTTGCTACATCATCATTCACTGCACCACTACCCCCACTATTTGCTACATCATCATTCACTGCACCACTACCTCCATCATTTGCTGCATCATCATTCACTGTACCACTAATTCCACCATTCCTACTACTCTCATCATCTGCTCCACCATTACTCTCACCATCTGCTCCACCATTACTCCCATCGTTCACTGCACCACTATTTCCATTCCCTTTACTTGTCACCCCATTACCTCTGCTGTTCTCTGCACCTTCCACAGTCACCTCCATTCCTTCCTCCCTTGTGTCTGGTGTCTCTGCACTCACACCTGCTGGGCCGGGGGAGGGGAGCACTCCCAGAGACCCCTTTCCCTGCAGCACCACACCCGTTTCCCTTTGGTTGCTGCTGGCTTTCTGCAGGTTGTCTCTGTTAGAACCTTGCTCTTAGGTTTTTTTTCCTTTGCTGGTCACATGACCTTGTTGGCCTATTTAATCCTGCTCCGCCCTTCTGGCTTTGCTGGACTTCATTGTATATCTACTTTCTAGCTAGCCTGTGCTCTGTATCTAACTCTGTTAGTTTGCTTGGTCTACTGACCTCTATGTTCTATATATTTTGTTTGTTCGTCTGTCTGCTACTATTTCTGTTAGGAGGTGTCCCATATTCCTCCCAGTCCTTAGTACTTGTAGGGATTCCTTCCCCACATCTATAGGTCTCCGTACAGACTAGCTTAGGACTTTAGCAGGTCTAATCGCAGGATCAGGTCCCCTGTTACATCGTAGGGATTAAGCTGAGTTCTATCGTAGGGACAGATCTCCTCTCTTTCCTTAGCTCTGGTAGCAGAACATAACAGTAAGTCCAGCCTGCAAATTCTCTAAGGAAAGATTTTTCTGTTCCATCATGGTGTCGGTTCAGGATTTGGCTCATCGCCTGCAGGGACTCTCTCTGGAGGTGGCCGAGCTCCGTCAGCACTTGAGTAGCTGTCCTGGAGCACATTTCTTGGAGCCTAAGGTATGTTTGCCGGATTTATTTTTTGGTGAACACCGAGAATTTTTTTCATTTAAAAATGCTTGCTTATTGTATTTTCGTTTGAGACCTAAGTCCTCTGGGGATGAATCCCAGCGCGTAGGGTTCATAATGTCACTTTTGCGCAAAGAGCCTCAGGAGTGGGCCTTTTCTTTGCAACCTAGTGATACATGCTTCAGATCAGTGGATAGTTTTTTTTCTGCTTTGGGACTATTATATGATGATCCTGACCGTGTCGCATCAGCTGAGACTGAGTTGAGACGTTTAAAACAGGGATCAGTTAATGTGGAAAAATATTGTACTCATTTCCGTCGTTGGTCTACTCAAACAGGGTGGAACGATTCTGCTCTGAAAAGTCTATTTCTTGCTGGGCTCAGTGAAAGGGTTAAAGACCTGCTAATTGCTTATCCTACACCTGAAGATTTGCAACAGGCTATGCAATTAGCTATATGGGTGGATAGAAGACTGCGTGCAAGGGTTAATGAGAGCAAATCCTCTGCTATGTCAGTTTCTGGTTATGAGAATGTGTGTACTAACAGTGGTGAACCGATGGAGATTGGATCGGTGGCACCTCCCTCTCAAGAAAAGGACCGTCGATTTTCTGAAGGCTTGTGTTTCTATTGCGGAAAATCTGGTCATTTGATTAAAGGCTGTGAGCTTCGTATGAAGAAAGAAAAAAAAAAGGTCAGTCACGCCCGTATTGCCTGTTTAAATTCCAAGGGTATATTTTTAGCTGCTTCCACGATTGCTCAGAAAAAATTAATGGAATTTCGGGTGTTTGTTGATTGCGGGTCTACTCTGAATGTAATTGATGGGGGATTCGTGGAAAGACTCCATTTAAAACCTGAACCTTTATCATCCCCCATTGCTGTGGTTTCTGTGGATGGTTCCCCTTTGAAGAATATTACTCTCAAGGTCTGTGAATTTCCTCTCACTATTAATGGTGTTCACCATGAGAAATTGGATTTGGTAGTGTTGAATAACTTGCCTTCTCCAGTAATATTGGGATTGCCCTGGTTAAAATTTCACAATCCTGTACTGGATTGGTCTACCAGTGAAATTAAATCCTGGAGCCATAAATGTTATGACAAGTGTTGTAACGGGCGTATTGCAGCTTTGGATAGGGGAGAATTGCCTGTTCCTATTCAGGATTTTTGGAGAGTTTTTTCTGAGAAGGAATCGCAGGTTTTGCCTCCCCATAGAGACTATGATTGTTCTATTGAATTTGTCCCTGGAGCGACTCTTCCTAAAAGTCGTTTATTTAACCTTACTATTCCTGAGAGGAAGGCTTTGGAGGAATACATACAGACAAGTTTGGCCGCAAGTCACATTAGGCCCTCTAAGTCTCCTGTGGCGGTTGGATTTTTTTTTGTAAAAAAAAAGGACGGCGGTTTACGTCCTTGTCTGGATTTTCGTGAGATTAACAAAATTACTGTACGCAATCCTTACCCACTGCCATTGATTCCTGATCTGTTTAACCAGTTAATGGGGGCCAAGTGGTTCTCTAAAATTGACCTTAAGGGGGCATACAATCTGTTGCGCATGAAGGAGGGTGACGAATGGAAGACTGCTTTTAACACTCCTGTGGGTCATTTTGAGAATCTGGTTATGCCTTTTGGTCTTACTAATGCTCCTGCATTTTTTCAGAATCTGATTAATGACATCCTTAGACCTTTGATCGGTAAAAATGTGGTTGTGTATTTGGATGACATTTTGATTTATTCGCCGGATCTGGAGTCTCATTGGCGGAGCGTGCGTGAGGTATTACAGTTATTAATGGACAATTCGCTTTTTGCTAAGCTGGAGAAATGTGAGTTCGCTGTACAGAGAATTAGTTTTTTGGGCTACATTATCTCCAGCAAAGGTTTTGAGATGGATCCGATTAAGGTTCAGGCTGTGCAGGAATGGCCTAGGCCTATTGGTTTGAAATCGATACAGAGGTTTTTGGGTTTCGCCAATTACTACAGAAAATTCATAAAAATTTTTTCTAGTATTGTCAAACCTCTGACTGATCTCACCAGGAAAGGTGCTGATGCGGTTCAGTGGTCTTCTGAGGCCATTGAAGCTTTTGTGTATCTCAAGGAGAGGTTCACCTCTGCTCCCATCCTTATGCAGCCTGATGTTACTAGGCCGTTTTTGGTTGAGGTTGATGCTTCCTCTGTGGGGGTTGGCGCAGTATTGTCTCAGGATAACGGGGATGGATTACATCCCTGTGCCTTTTTTTCAAAAAAAATTTCGGAGACTGAACTGAATTACGATATTGGTAATCGGGAATTATTGGCTATTAAACTCGCATTTGAACACTGGCGCCACTTCTTGGAAGGTGCGGAATTTCCCGTTCAGGTTCTTACGGATCATAAAAATCTGATATATCTTGATGCTGCCAAGCGCCTGAATGCCCGTCAGGCTAGGTGGGCACTGTTTTTCTCGCGGTTTAATTTCTCCGTTACTTACATCCCTGGTACTAAGAATGTTAAGGCGGATGCCTTGTCTCGCAGTTTTTCTCCCATAGTCGGTGCTGAGAAAGAGGAGAACATTTTACAAGAAGGTGTTGTGATAGCTGCTTTGGACTCCGTTTTGGAAAATGAGATTCTTAAAGCACAGGAGAATGCCCCTTCTAACACTCCTCATGGGAGGTTGTTTGTGCCTGGGACCTTTAGGAGAGATTTGTTTGTTGAGTGTCACGAATCTCGGTTGGCAGGTCATCCCGGAATCTCTGAGACCAAGAGACTTGTGGGTCGCAGTTTTTGGTGGCCTGGATGGCAGAAGGAAGTCATTAAGTGGGTGCGTCAATGTACTATATGTGCTAGATCTAAGTCCTCACATACTCCTGCTGCGGGGTTGCTTTGTCCTTTGGAGGTTCCCAGTGCTCCTTGGACACATTTGGCTATGGACTTTATAACTGACCTTCCCCCCTCTGAGGGTTTTACTGTCATCTGGGTGGTCGTGGACCGTTTTAGCAAGATGTGTCACTTGGTTCCTTTCGTCAAACTGCCCTGCGCTAAAACTCTCGCTAAGGCCTTTGTCAAGGAAATTGTCAGACTTCATGGCGTTCCTACTGACATTGTTTCTGATAGGGGTCCTCAGTTCGTGGCTCGTTTTTGGCGTGCCTTTTGTGATAGGTTGGGAGTTCATTTGTCGTTCTCGTCCGGATATCATCCTGAATCTAATGGCCAGACAGAAAGGAAAAACCAGGATGTTGAGCAGTTCTTGCGTTGTTTTGTGGCAGACAATCAAGAGGGGTGGTCTGAGTTTCTGCCACTTGCTGAATTTGCTCTGAACAATCATACATCTTCTTCTGCTGGTTGTTCGCCTTTTTTTTGTTGTTCTGGGAGACATCCGTCGTTTGGGTCGTTCTCCAAGTTGGGATCTGCCGTGCCTGAGGAGGAGAATTTTTCCGGTGATTTGGAGAGAGTTTGGACGGATGTGCGTGGTAATCTTCAGGAGGCCAACAGAAAATCTAAAGACTACTTTGATAGGAAACGACAGGAGGTTTTGTTCGCTGTTGGTGACATGGTTTGGTTGTCCTCTAGGAATCTGCGGTTGAGGATTCCTTCAAAAAAATTGGGTCCCAAGTTTGTAGGGCCCTTTAAGGTTCTTCAGGTTGTCAACCAATCTGCTGTTAGGTTGGAGGTTCCTACCTCCTGGAGAATTAATCCGGTATTTCATGTCTCTCTGTTGAAAAAAGCTGTTGTATCGGATTGTGACGCCTCTGCCTCTGTTCCTCCGGTGGTGGAGGACGGGGAATATGAAATTTCTCGCATCCTTAACTCTAGACGGTATAGAGGTAGTTTGCAGTATCTTGTGGCCTGGAAAGGTTTCGGTCCCGAGGATAACTCTTGGGTGAGGTCGGATGATGTTTCCGCGTCCAGACTTATCAGAGCGTTTCACAGGAGATTTCCTGATAAGCCTGGTCCTAGGGGATCCGGAGGATCCTCTTAGAAGGGGGGGTACTGTTAGAACCTTGCTCTTAGGTTTTTTTTTCCTTTGCTGGTCACATGACCTTGTTGGCCTATTTAATCCTGCTCCGCCCTTCTGGCTTTGCTGGACTTCATTGTATATCTACTTTCTAGCTAGCCTGTGCTCTGTGTCTTGCTCTGTTAGTTTGCTTGGTCTACTGACCTCTATGTTCTATATATTTTGTTTGTTCGTCTGTCTGCTACTATTTCTGTTAGGAGGTGTCCCATATTCCTCCCAGTCCTTAGTACTTGTAGGGATTCCTTCCCCACATCTATAGGTCTCCATACAGACTAGCTTAGGACTTTAGCAGGTCTGATCGCAGGATCAGGTCCCCTGTTACATCGTAGGGATTAAGCTGAGTTCTATCGTAGGGACAGATCTCCTCTCTTTCCTTAGCTCTGGTAGCAGAACATAACAGTCTCCTGGAGCGCCCCGCCCCCCTACTGCAGCAATTTGGTCCTTGTTCTGGCCAGACTGTTTTCTCGGCACCTCTGCCCGCCCTGCACCCACAGACTTTGGGGTCTTAGTGTCCTTTTTGGGCGCTGGGGCACACTGCCCCCCTGGCGCAGCAGTGTGCCCAGTGTTCCTCACAGGTGTTTTTTTCACATCCTTCCCTGCCCCCCCAGCCCCGGTGATAACCGGCTTAGCCGCAGAGGGCAGGGTGGGAAACTCCACAGAACTTCCTATGTCCGGATCTGTGAGTACCTCCACAGCCTCGCCCCTTGCACTGTTCCCCGCACAGATGGCAGCATCGCCGGACGTCCTCCTCTTCTCCCCACCTTGCCTCTGCCTCGAGCCCACTGCAGAGCCCGTGCCTTTAGGTTTGGTGGGGTTTAAACAGAAGGTGGCAGGCGCAACATCAGACATTGGTACATACTTATAACTCACCACCTCCTGTGCAGCTCCTCCGGTCTTCCTCTTCCTCCTCTTGGTCTCCTCCACTGGTTTGTCCTCACCGAAGGAAAACCGCGTCAGGTCCACTGGAGACTCCAGCAGTCGGATCTCCCTCAGCAGTCCTCCTTCCTCCTCCTCCCCCGACACTCCAGCCTCTGCTGTCGGAGTCCTCTGCCCTGCAGGGAGACCACTTGAGCTCCGGCTCTGCCCCTCACTGGCTCCAGCAACTGAGACTCCAGTCACCTCTTCATCCTCCTCCTCCTCTTCACTAAGGACGCTGGCTGGTGGTTCTCCTGAGGTGTTTAACCCCTTCATTTCTGAGAACCGCCGCTGGTTCTTAAACCTCTCCAGGAAGGGACCTGCGCTTTTCTCAATCCCTTTCCGGAGGAGCACTAACCTGACCACCTCGTCTCTGAGGGCTTTAAACCTCTGGGAGGTCGCTGGTCTTTCCTTGTTGGACGCCCGGGTGTTCAGGACCCGGGCCTCCCTCAGCTCCTCTTTCAGCTGGGTTAGTGCTTTGCCGGCGTCCTCGTACTTTCGCAACGTGGCGACCACTCGGGAGGAGAAGGAACTTGTGGACTCGCTGGAGCTCATCTCCCCCCAGGATCTTGCTGGGCTCTTGTTCCTGGGGCCTGGGGTGCCCCGGGCTCCCTCTCTGGGCTGGCGGTGAACAGTCTCGGGGTTGGAGCAGGTGGATGTATTCTTCCTCACCCTTCCCGATCTCCTCACTCCCTCCTGGGCCGGTTGTTGAGGCTCCTTCTCCCCCGCCGGCATAGACCGGGGGATAGGAGGCTGGGAAGCCATGCCGGCCTCCCAGTAGGCCTGCCTCTCCCTGGGGAGAAGAGAGGCAGACGACGACCCTCCTCCTGGAAGTGCTTGAGCTCAGGAGGCAGGTGCTACTCTCAGCGCCACTCCTCCTGTCCTGTATATATACACTGCACAGTACCACGTCTTCTGTCCTGTATATATACACCGCATAGTACCACTTCTCCTGTTCTGTATATATACACTGCACAGTACCACTCCTCCTGTCCTGTATATATACATTGAACGGTACCATGTGTCCTGTTTTGTATATATACACTGTACGGTACCACTTCTCCTGTTCTGTATATATACACTGCACAGTACCACTTCTCCTGTCCCGCATATATACACTACACAGTACCACTTCTCCTGTTCTGTATATGACTCGCCCCCTGGGCCGTGGGGCACTCGGATCCGGGCAATTAGGGAAACGGTGGGAGTAGTAGTGGCAACCCGGTTCCGTGGCTCAGGGTGGTCAGGCCAGTGGTAGTCCGTTATGTGCTGATGATTATGTCCGACTACGCCACCCGTGGATTGCGGCTATTAGGAACCGCCGCTGCATGCAGACCGCTGGGGCTGATGAGG
The DNA here is from genome assembly GCF_046119375.1 of Phyllobates terribilis. Lineage (NCBI taxonomy): Eukaryota > Metazoa > Chordata > Amphibia > Anura > Dendrobatidae > Phyllobates > Phyllobates terribilis. Next base: position 9,184,566 of record NW_027362761.1, on the reverse strand, counting down.
TGTGCAGCTAGGGTAGTGTGACTCCCCACGGGAAGAGTGCGGCCCCAGGGCAGTATAATGGATGTTGGGAGTGATGGTAGTGAGAGTCCCAGTGCTGATAGTGCTGGAGGCGCGAAGGAGCACACAGACAACAGGTTGCAGTCCAGGGTCTTTACTAAACAGGTAAACTGACCCACAAACAGTCCCAGCTAGGAGGGGACCTGGATGTCTGAGAGCAACGGGGAAATTGGCCCTGGTCAGGGTGAGGGTGTAGGCCTACATTGCTTTCTGCGCTCCTTCTGGCTATCTCCTCCTTATAGGGTAACAGCCCACGTTTCCGAGCTTTCCGTGTTTTCTCGCCTGTATGGCCTGCGACGTGGGTTCCTTTCTGCTCCCAGCCTTGTACGGCTTTACTGGTCCCTTCGGTTGTGGCAGGGCCTCCAGGCTTCTTAGGCCAAAGAATGTACAGTCCCTTGCGGACTGGTTCTCTGCTGGGGGATGTGGAATGCTTCCAGCCTCAGACACCAAAGTCTGGTAACATTAAGTCTTTTCTCTGCCAAGACAGGCTCTCTTCGCCTCTTGTCTCTGGCTTGTGGCTCTCCTCCTGCCACACTTCCTCTTAGGTGCAGTGCAACTTTCTGTCCCTGCTCCACTCTGGGACACGTCTCAGAGCTGAGACAGGCAATCCAGTTCTCTCTAACCCTGTCCCCAGTACCAGCTTTTATAGGGGCAGCCTGCTCCCCCTACTGGCCTGAGACAGGAGGCATTGCATGCTAATGTTCCCCTGGCCAGAGAACCTCCCCCTTGCTCTCAGACACAGCTTTAATTACACTTGTGGCATCCAGGTAGGGTGACACATTCCCCCCTAGTGAAATTTAGTACTCCGGGACTAAACAGTAAACAAAGACAATATGCATAACAATAAAATATTAATAGACAGATGACGCACAAATTGAGTTCTTAAGGTCACAGTGTGGCCTGTGACCGGGTGTCCATATCACCAAAACAACGGGGAGCCTTAACCAGGTGGGGGTCTGTCCTACCCCAAGTCCTTCACAGTCTTAGTTCATTCCTGGGTTAGGCTCAGAATGCAGTTCACACAAGGTCCCGGTTATAAAAAGTCCATAACCTGTGAGTCCTTACGGTAGCTGCAAGAAACTGAAACACACTATTAATAAACATGCAGGTAACTTTGGCAAACAATTCAACATTTGGCAACAGGGTTATTTACACTTTTAGTACATCCTATATTCTCCAGCGAGCGGGTATCTGTCCCTTTGTGCTCCTGGTTGACCTACGTAGCCCACTGTCTGGTGGTGGACGAACCTGGCTTTCCCCACTAGCGTTAGGGGTACAGCTACCAGCTGGGTGTACAGGTAGGGCAGGCAGCTGTCTGCGGGTCCTTTGGCTTACCGCAGGCATGGCAGGCTCACTGTCAGCAGAGGGTTGACTCTCCTGGGCTGCTGGTACAGGCTCTTCTGTCTCTGGAACCGCTTGCTCCTCTTCACCTTCCGGCTCTGGTGTTGGTTGTTGCTGTGCCGGTTGCAGGAAATGCAGGACGGGTACCACTATGGCATCATTTATGCGAGTCCAGGACTGAGGGAACTCTCCGAGAACGGTGCTGATCATTTCTTCCTTGTCCTCTGCGGGTTCAAGGTCACTCTGATCCTCTTCTGCACTACGGAGTTGCTCGGGCACCTTTTGAGGTGGTCTCTGGAGACGACACTAGTGGTTTCTCCTCCGTCCTTGGTGATTACGCACACCTTTGGGTTGTCGTGGTCAGACTGCAGTACGGTGTAGGGTTCCCTTTCCCACTGGTCGTCCAACTTATGTAGTCTTCTCTTTCGCTTTAGGACTTGCTCTCCAGGTTCTAGGGGACTAGCAGGGGCGTGTTGATTGAAGAGTCTTTCTTGCTTCTCTCTCACCTGGGCCAGGCTCTTCTCCACACTCTCCTGTACCTTCTTGTACTGCAGTTGCCTTTCCGTATCCCAGTCCGCATCCGGGGAGGTGTCCTCAGGTACTAGGACTCCCATCTCCAGGTCTACGGGCAGCTTACCTGGTCTAGCTCGCATCAGGTAAGCCGGGGTGCAGTTTGTAGCATTCACCGGGATATTGTTGTACATGTCTATCAGGTCCGGCAGTTTTTCTGGCCACAGGCTGCGTTCCTCCAGGGGCAACGTCTTCAGGAGATCAATGACTATATTGTTCATCTTCTCACACATCCCGTTGGTTTGGGGGTGGTAAGGCGTTGTCCCAATCTTCTTACAGCCATAGAGGTTGCAGAACTCCTGGAAGATTTCAGCCTCGAACGCTGGACCCTGGTCTGTCAGGACCTGTTCCGGATACCCGTGTGGACGGCAGAAATATTGCTGGAAGGCTCGGGCCGCTGTTTTGGCTGTCAAGTCCTTTACCGGGACCACCACTAGAAAACGGGAATAGTGGTCCACGATTGTCAGGGCATAGATGTATCCAGACCGGCTTGGAGCCAATTTGACGTGGTCCAGAGCTACCAGCTCAAGAGGCTGCGTGGTGACGATGGGCCTCAAGGGTGTCTTCTGGCTAGTGCGGTCCTTCCTCCTCAGGTGACAAGGGCCACAGTCTCTGCACCACTTTTCTACAGCTCCTCTCATGCCGACCCAAAAGAACCTTCCTCTTAGCAGGAACTCCAGTTTCTTCCAACCGAAGTGTCCCGCTCTGTCATGGTAAGCTCCCAGGACCATAGCTGCATCTCGCCTTGGGACCACGACTTGCCAGGTCAGCTCGTGTGTCCGGTGGTTGACAATCCTTCTGCACAACTTGCCTTCGTAGAGGAACAGCTTGCTCTTCTCCTTCCATAGCTGCTTGGCTTCCTCTGGGGCATCTGGATCTAGGCGGGCGTCTTCCCGGGTCAGCAGATCTTTCACCAGGCGGACAGCAGGGTCACTATCTTGGGTTTCGGCCCAGCTGTGGTGAGGTAGGGGATTCATCATCACAGTTGTTAGATCCTCCTCCTTCACGCGGTGAGAGTGTTGAGCGGCTCCATACCGGTGAAACGCGGGGAGTTCTACCTCTTCCAGCTCTTCTGGGTCTTCGTCACCTTCAGGTAAGTGAGACATTCTTGATAGGGCGTCCGCGTTGGCGTTGGTTTTGCCTGCCCGGTACTTGATCACGAAGTCATAGTTGGAGAGACGGGCCATCCACCGCTGTTCCAGGGCACCCAGTCTTGCATTGTCCAGGTGTGTCAACGGGTTGTTGTCCGTGTACACGGTGAACTTTGCGGAGGCCAGGTAATGCTTGAAGCGTTCCGTCACGGCCCACACCACCGCCAAGAATTCTAGCTTGAAGGAGCTGTAATTCTCCGGGTTCCTCTCGGTGGGCCTCAACTTCCGGCTGGCGTATGCGATCACCCGTTCTCTGCCCTGTTGGTTTTGGGACAGTACGGCTCCCAGTCCCACATTACTGGCATCTGTGTGGAGAATGAAAGGCTGGCCGTAATCAGGGTAGGCCAGGATCTCATCCCCCGTGAGGGCCATCTTTACCTGGCGGAAGGACTCCTCTTCCGGTTTATCCCACTTGAAGGGTGGCTTTTGACTTCTGGACTTAGACTGTCCGATCAGGAGGTCCTGCATAGGAGCTGCCATCTTAGTGAACCCGGGGATGAACCTTCGGTAGTAGCCTACCAACCCGAGAAACTGTCTCACCTCTTTGATGTTCAAGGGGCTTGGCCAGCTCTTGATTGCCGTGACCTTGTCAGGGTCGGGGGCCACTCCTTCCGCGCTTACCACGTGCCCTAGGTACTGGACCTTTGGTTTCAGCAGGTGACACTTCGATGGTTTCACCTTCAGGCCATAGCGTGCCAGGGCTTCGAACACCTCGGCCAGGTGCTTTAGATGGTCCTCGTAGGTCTTCGAATAGACGATCACGTCGTCCAGGTAAAGGAGGACCGTCTCGAAATTTCGGTGCCCTAGACAGCATTCCATCAGCCGCTGGAAGGTCCCTGGTGCGTTGCAGAGCCCGAAAGGCATACAGTTGAACTCACTCAGTCCCATCGGGGTGGTGAAGGCGGTCTTCTCCTTGTCAGCCTCTGCCACAGGAACCTGCCAGTACCCGCTAGTAAGGTCCAAAGTAGAAAAGAAGTTAGCTGATTTTAGTGCGGCTAAAGACTCCTCTATTCTAGGCAGCGGATATGCGTCTTTGTGGGTGATACGGTTGATTTGTCTATAGTCCACGCACATTCTCATGGTGCCGTCTTTCTTTTTGACCAGAACCAAGGGGGCTGCCCAGGGGCTACAGCTGTCTCTAATGACCCCAGCTTCTTTCATCTCTCTTAGCATGCCCTTTGCGTTCTGATAATGTGCAGGGGGTACAGGCCTGTGTCTCTCTTTTATTGGTGGGTGGCTCCCTGTGGGGATGTGGTGTTCTATCCCCTTTACTCTGCCGAAGTCTAGCGGGTGCTTACTAAAGACTCTCTCGTACTCCTGTACCACCCGGTAGACTCCTTGTTTTTGGTGCAGGGGAGTGGAGTCAGCACCCACATGGAGTTTCTGGCACCAGTCCTCCTTTTGTTTCTGGGAGCCATTACCCTCTGCCTGTGGAGATGGAGGCAAGGGTTCCAGGGCCCTGATAGCTTTGTGTTCGACGACAAACAGTTTGGCGAGTGTAGCGTACCTGGGTAAGTGTACTTCCCTCTCCCCAATGTTGAGGATGCGGACGGGCACCCTCCCATGACGGACATCAACCAACCCCCGGGCTGTCAAAATGGTGGGCCTGCTGTCTGAGTACACGGGTTCTACCATGGCTTGGTAGTCTCTACCTCTCAACCCGATTGCAGTCCGACACCAGATCATCATTTCACTTTTGGGAGGCATGGAAATGGGGAATGGATCACTGAGTCTTACGCTACCGATCTCACCACCAGACAGTTCTACCTGCTGCCGTCTCATCAGGGCTTTTATCTCCTTGTTGAGGACTCTCTGTTGGCTGGAACTAGCATTCACCGTCACCTGTTGTAGAATTACAATTACCTCTGAAAGACAATTTTCAATTATGTTAGTACCCACAGTTATTTTAGGGTGACTTTCATGACGGTCAATGTCCACAATAATCACTCCCTGTGCCGGCAGTTCAACTTTACCAATTTTAATGGTCATCTCCTTGAACCCCATCTGCGGCACGGGTAAGCCATTACTGGCGATGATGCTCAAGCTACTGTCTGGATACCGTGTGATATCAGCATCAGTCCAATACTGCTTAAAAAGTACATAAGGGATAGTGGTTACTTGTGACCCAGTGTCCAGCAAGGCGCTCATGGGGATACCGTCCAGCACCATGGGTAAAACCGGGCACCCCCCAACGTACTTATCACGCCAATTATAAGGGCCTGGTGATCTTATGCCAGGGGGTTGGCCCTCTGCCCCAGGTTGGACCCGTTTAAATTACAGTACCTGGAAAAGTGTCCGGGCTGGTTGCATCGACGGCAAATGGGCTGTCCATCCTCTGCGTAGCGGTCTGTGGGCCTCCCTCGGAACGACGGGATCCTCCTCTGTCGACGCCACGGGACATCCTCCGGACTTGAAGCCAACTCGATGGGTCTTGACGGGTCCACTTGCAACGCCTGGACGGTCCTGGTCAACGCCGCGATGCTCCTGGTTAGCTCCTGGACTTGGTGGTGCAGGCCTTTCGACGGGGCTTGGTTCAGGGCCTGTGCATCAGCCTCCACGGAGTCCATAGAGGAGGGCGCCGCCTCCTGGTGGTAGGTGATAGCAGGGCGCTGGGGGTTAATAGCGCCACTGGTTGCAGATTCACGGAGCACCCTTATGGCCCTGTCCTTAAATTGGGCAAAGGTCAGGTCGGGGTTCTGAAAGAACATGAGGCGCAGTTGGGCCCTGTGGGCGCTAGAGAGCAGAGCTTCTATGAATTGTTCTGTTAGCAGCTTATCGGTTTCCTGCACACTGCCAGGGTCAGTTTGTTGAATAGCCCTCAAGGCTTCCTGCAGATTTAGGGCATAGTCTCTGATGCTGTCCTGTGCCCGCTGCTTACATCCATAGAACCTCATTTTAATCTCAGCGGAGGTACGTGTATCAAAGGTACCCCGAAGCCGGGCCAGAATACCCTTCACAGTCCTTTTCTCCTCAGTGGGCCATGATTTTACCTCCCTTTGGGCTGCGCCAGTTAACTGCCCTGTCAATATGCTGACCTTCTGTTCCTCTGTCAGGGGGTAAACCTGGAACAAACTGTATAGCCTTTCCTTGAAGTCAGTTAGGGCATGGGGCTCCCCTGAGTATTTGGGCAGCCAGGCTGCTCCAGGGATGTAGGGCAGGGAAAATGGCATCACCGCTGCTGCAGCTGCGTTGGTGGTAGTGGGCGCCTCTGTATCCGACATCTTTCTACCCCCCTAGTGGACCGTGGCCTACCTTCCGACGATCCTCTTCTGTAGGCCGCGGCTCCGCTGCTGCTGCTATGGACGAGGACCTGGCGTCGCGTCCTGATGACGTCAGCGTCACTCTCTCTCCCTTCCAGGACCTTGCTCAGCGTCGGTGCGTGGGGCGGAGCTTCGGATCTCGAGCGGTTTTGACGTCCACGCCCCTCTTCTTCCCGCACGGCGTCCTGGAGATGGCGTCCGATGGCGGGAAACAGCTGCAGATGGCGGGAAGACGGCAGAAGACGGCGGGAAAAGGTCCAAGATGGCGTCTGATGGCGGGAATCGACTCCGTACGGCGGGAAACTTCGCCACAGGTAAGTTACAAAAGTCTTTTTCAGGCACGCAGTACCCGGTGGTTGCTGGCACGAAATCCTGCCGACTACGCCAAAGCTGACTCGCCCCCTGGGCCGTGGGGCACTTGGATCCGGGCAATTAGGGAAACGGTGGGAGTAGTAGTGGCAACCCGGTTCCGTGGCTCAGGGTGGTCAGGCCAGTGGTAGTCCGTTATGTGCTGATGATTATGTCCGACTACGCCACCCGTGGATTGCGGCTATTAGGAACCGCCGCTGCATGCAGACCGCTGGGGCTGATGAGGTGTGCAGCTAGGGTAGTGTGACTCCCCACGGGAAGAGTGCGGCCCCAGGGCAGTATAATGGATGTTGGGAGTGATGGTAGTGAGAGTCCCAGTGCTGATAGTGCTGGAGGCGCGAAGGAGCACACAGACAACAGGTTGCAGTCCAGGGTCTTTACTAAACAGGTAAACTGACCCACAAACAGTCCCAGCTAGGAGGGGACCTGGATGTCTGAGAGCAACGGGGAAATTGGCCCTGGTCATTGTGAGGGTGTAGGCCTACCGTGCTTTCTGCGCTCCTTCTGGCTATCTCCTCCTTATAGGGTAACAGCCCACGTTTCCGAGCTTTCCGTGTTTTCTCGCCTGTATGGCCTGCGACGTGGGTTCCTTTCTGCTCCCAGCCTTGTACAGCTTTACTGGTCCCTTCGGTTGTGGCAGGGCCTCCAGGCTTCTTAGGCCAAGGAATGTACAGTCCCTTGCGGACTGGTTCTCTGCTGGGGGATGTGGAATCCTTCCAGCCTCAGACACCAAAGTCTGGTAACATTAAGTCTTTTCTCTGCCAAGACAGGCTCTCTTCGCCTCTTGTCTCTGGCTTGTGGCTCTCCTCCTGCCACACTTCCTCTTAGGTGCAGTGCAACTTTCTGTCCCTGCTCCACTCTGGGACACGTCTCAGAGCTGAGACAGGCAATCCAGTTCTCTCTAACCCTGTCCCCAGTACTAGCTTTTATAGGAGCAGCCTGCTCCCCCTACTGGCCTGAGACAGGAGGCATTGCATGCTAATGTTCCCCTGGCCAGAGAACCTCCCCCTTGCTCTCAGACACAGCTTTAATTACACTTGTGGCATCCAGGTAGGGTGACACATATATATACACTGCACAGTACCACTTCTCCTGTCCTGTATATAGTGTATACACCGCACAGCACCACTCTTCCTGTCCTGTATATATACACTGCACAGTACCACTTCTCCTATCCTGTGTATATATGTGGCACCCCAGGGGTCTGGTTTCCACAGTAATGCAATGTTATGTCTGAGAGCAGGTGGGAGGTCTCTTGGTCAGGGATCCTATGCATGCCACACCTCCTGCCCAGTCCTGGGAGGGGAAGAACTTCCCCTATATAAACCTGGGGCTGAGGCAGGGTTACAGAGTTCAGAGGGAGAGTTCAGCCAGGAGGGCTGACAGGGAGCTGTGGCTCCGGCTGGGCCCAGCTCCTGGGCCATGCCAGAAGTAGAGAAGAGAAGCAGCATAGGAAGAAACAACAGGAGCTCTGTGGGAGCAGTGTTACAAAGAGTCAGGGGCTGGCAGCTGCAGAGCTCGCCCTGACTGAGAAGATTTCTTACCGGACCCGGAGTCCGAGGCTGTGGGGACTAACTCCTACCCAGCAGCAGAATCCGTCAGGCAGGGGATTTCAGGTCCTCTGGCCAAGAAACCCGAAGGCACGGTCACACGCATGGGACCAGCACCGCCGTCGTGGAGCGGAAGCTACTAGAAGGCCCCGAGTCACCGGCCATACGGGTGAGCACCACACGGTACACTCAGGGACGTGGGCTACTTATACTCGCTTCTAGCAAGGTAGCCAGAAGAGTATCGTTAGTTTGGGAGGCCTACAACTCCGCCTGGCCAGGGGAGATCCCATCTGCTCAAGGACTGACCAGGCCCCAACCGCTAGCCAGTACTCCGGGAGGGTCTATCTTTGTCACCAGTAAAGACCCTGAACTACACCGCATCGTCTCTGAGTGGTTCCTGCTACCCCCATCATCCACGTCGGCTGCCCTGAGGCCATACCCCTCCCGTTGGGGGTTATACCATCCACGCTGCACCATCCTTCCACCGGCCTCAGCGGTCTGCCCTGCAGCGGCAGCTCCATAGCTGCATTCAACGGGTGGCGTAGTCGTCCATCATCTACCGCTGATACAGCGCCACTTAGTCTGACTCCCTGGGCACGGACCGGATCACCGCCACGAGACTACAACCCTCAACAGATCCGGCTCCGGGTAAGCTCCCGCGTGCGCAACGCAGCGCGACACAGGCCCAGGGGCGCGTCATATACACTGCACAGTACTACTTCTCCTGTCCTGTATATATACACTGCACAGTACCACTCCTCCTGTCCTGTATATGTACACACTGCACAGTACCAAATCTTCTGCCTGTATATATACACCACACAGTACCACTTCTCCTGTTCTGTATATATACACTGCACAGTACCACTTCTCCTGTCCTGTATGTATACACTGCACAGTACCACTTCTCCTGTCCTGTATGTATACACTGCACAGTGTCAGCTCTCCTGTCCTGTATATATACATTGAACGGTACCACGTGTCCTGTTTTGCATATATACACTGCACGGTGCCACTTCTCCTGTCCTGTATATATACACTGCACAGTACCACTTCTCCTGTTCTGTATATATACACTGCACAGTACCACTCCTCCTGTCCTGTATATATACACTGCACGGTACCACTTCTCCTGTCCTGTATATATACACTGCACAGTACCACTTCTCCTGTCCTGTATATATACACTGCACGGTACCACTTCTCCTGTTCTGTATATATACACTGCAGAGTACCACTTCTCCTGTCCTGTATATATACACTGCACAGTACCACTTCTCCTGTCCTGTATATATACACTGCACAGTACCACTTCTCCTGTCCTGTATATATACACTGCACAGTACCACTTCTCCTGTCCTGTATATATACACTGCACAGTACCACTTCTCCTGTCCTGTTGTCGGAGACGCGTCAATATTGGTTTAGTATTTTCAATATTACTATGGCCAAATAAAAATAAAAATTGGAAAACCTGCTTATATTGATTATCCCAAGTAATTCCCTCTGCTCTGGATAGCAGTCGAATCGCTGGAGATCTGATGGTTGGGACCCCCATGATAAAGAGAATCAGAGCTCTGTAGAGCACCATGTAAATGGATCTGTGGACGATCATATGAATTGTGGCGCCATTCACATGTGGCTCTTCAAATAAGTCCTATTAGGAGAGTGAGGGGCACGGCCAAGTAAAGCAAAATTCACTGATAGGGGGTAATGAGTGTTAGGGTACATGCACACGATCAGTAATTGCTGGGGATTGCATGCCGCGCACTTGCGCTGCGTGCAATCCGCAGCTGCCAGATGTTAGAGCATAGTGGATGGGATTTGTAGAAATCCCATGATCACTATGCATCTCCGTGCACCTGCGGACACGGATATGTGGCACATCTTTCCAGACCGCAGCATGTTAATCTCTCTTGCGGAGACGCTAGTCTCCGCAAGAGGAATTATATCAGTGCAATGTATAGGATGCGGTGAATACGCATGGTTCAATGAACACAAGCGGATTTACCTGCGTGCTGCACTTTGGGCACAGCATAAAGTATACTGCGTTCAAAGCGCTGCCAATACCAACAGTGTGCACATATCCTTATAGTATATGGTCTGGTGGGGTTTGTGTGGCAGGGCTGCTTTTTTGACCCAGCCCGGCCCTGATTGTGAATATGAACTGACCTTAAATTTAAGGAACTGTGGAATTTCGTTTATTTTTGTACTTAATGCTGCACTCTACAATTGAACAAATTGGCTTGTAACACTCTCACACACAAGAGTACTATTGTGTTTTAAATAACTAGTTACATAAGTGAAATCAGCATTTAAAGAAGTTGTCCACTACCTTTTACAATTGCCCCAATGTATTTACCCTGTGACTAGAAGTCTTTTTGTAATTACCTTTGCTAGTATTTTTTGCCTGTGAGTGGCGCTGTCGGCTGCAGCCGGCTCCTTCTTCTGCTGACAACTTGCTCACATTACGACTGCAGTAAATGTGGGCTGGATCTGTTCACATGTGTCTGATGTCACCAATCTGCTCCCCTTCTGGGTGTTTGTAAAAAGATAAGAAAGAATGAAGTGTAGGATCACAGTGAGGAGCCATTTTGTTGGTGACTGCCAGTTATAATGACAAGTACAGTGTCACAGAGGATGGCCGGCAGTGCTGATTCTGTTAGATAGTGCTGCTAGCTGTATCATAAGCTGGGGTTGGAAACGCAGAATGAATCACGTGTGTGATTAGATACACTTAGAGTAACATGCTGGGAATACATACAGGTCTCAATATAGTGTATCACATGAGGCCGATGTGGAGCCCGTGAGCCGGGTGAGGGGAGGGCCCCAGCTCCAGGTCCCCTGCCAGTCCTCGCAAATTCAACTGTATCGATTGGTTGCCGATACAGTTGAAAGCTATGTTGAGTGAGGGAGCATGACGCTCCTATTAATCCCCCTCTGAGTCTGATGTCACTGATGCAGACACTGACAGCGGGGGCAATGACGTCACTACATTGAGCCCACTGTGCTGAGATGTGCGGGTGCTCACTACAGAGACCGGAGCAGCGGGAGAACAAGGAGGAGTTCATTATACTGTATGGAGGCCGATGGGGAGTGCATCCTACTCTGTGGAGGCCTATGGGGAGTGCATTCTTTTTTTTCTCTGTAAATATATTTATTAACATTTTGTCAAAGATAAGATACAATAATCAGGAAAAATAATCAAGAAAAATAGTATACATATGAATACGTATGAATTAACATTCAGGTATAATGCAACTTTATGAAGAAACAATCAAACTTGTAATCCAAAATACTGTTAGGTCCATATATATTTGGACAGAGACAACATTTTTCTAATTTTGGTTCTAGACATTACTAAAATGAATTTTAAACAAAACAATTCAGATGCAGTTGAAGTTCAGACTTTCAGCTTTCATTTGAGGGTATCCACATTAAAATTGGATGAAGGGTTTAGGAGTTTCAGCTCCTTAACATGTGCCACCCTGTTTTTAAAGGGACCAAAAGTAATTGGACAGATTAAATAATTGTAAATAAAATGTTCATTTCTAGTACTTGGTTGAAAACCCTTTGTTGGCAATGACTGCCTGAAATCTTGAACTCATGGACATCACCAGACGCTGTGTTTCCTCCTTTTTGATGCTCTGCCAGGCCTTCACTGCAGTGGTCTTCAGTTGCTGTTTGTTTGTGGGCCTTTCTGTCTGAAGTTTAGTCTTTAACAAGTGAAATGCATGCTCAATTGGGTTGAGATCAGGTGACTGACTTGGCCATTCAAGAATATTCCACTTCTTTGCTTTAATAAACTCCTGGGTTGCTTTGGCTTTATGTTTTGGGTCATTGTCCATCTGTAGTATGAACTGACGACCAATCAGTTTGGCTGCATTTGGCTGGATCTGAGCACACAGTATGGGTCTGAAGACATTAGAATTCATTCGGCTGCTTCTGTCCTGTGTCACATCATCAATAAACACTAGTGACCCAGTGCCACTGGCAGCCATGCATGCCCAAGCCATCACACTGCCTCCGCCGTGTTTTACAGATGATGTGGTATGCTTTGAATCAAGAGCTGTACCACGCCTTCGCCATACTTTTCTCTTTCCATCATTCTGGTAGAGGTTGATCTTGGTTTCACCTGTCCAAAGAATGTTCTTCCAGAACTGTGCTGGCTTATTTAGATGTTTTTTAGCAAAGTCCAGTCTAGGCTTTTTCTTCTTGATGCTTATGAGTGGCTTGCACCGTGCAGTGAACCCTCTGTAGTTACTTTCATGCAGTCTTGTCTTTAGGGTAGATTTGGACATTGATACGCCTACCTCCTGGAGAGTGGTGTTCACTTGGTTGGCTGTTGTGAAGGGGTTTCTCTTCACCATGGAGATTATTCTGCAATCATCCACCACTGTTGTCTTCCGTGGGCGCCCAGGTCTTTTTACATTGATGAGTTCACCAGTGCTTTCTTTCTTTCTCAGGATGTATCAAACTATAGATTTTACCACTCCTAATATTGTAGCAATGTCTCGGATGTTTTTTTTCTGTTTTTGCAGCTTAAGGATGGCTTGTTTCACCTGCATGGAGAGCTCCTTTGACCGCATGTTTACTTCACAGCAAAACCTTCCAAATGCAAGCACCACACCTCAAATCAACTCCAGGCCTTTTATCTGCTTAATTGAGAATGACATAACGAAGGGATTGCCCACACCTGTTCATGAAATAGCCTTGGAGTCAATTGTCCAATTACTTTTGGTCCCTTTAAAAACAGGGTGGCACATATTAAGGAGCTGAAACTCCTAAACCCTTCATCCAATTTTAATGTGGATACCCTCAAATGAAAGCTGAAAGTCTGAACTTCTACTGCATCTGAATTGTTTTGTTTAAAATTCATTGTGGTAATGTCTAGAACCAAAATTAGAAAAATGTTGTCTCTGTCCAAATACATATGGACCTAACTGTATCTCAGATTGGACTCATCTTGCCCAAACACCACTTAGTAAATTTTAAACTAAGCATTCTTAAATGGTGTAGGAAAAGGACAGTGAAGAAGACATAAAGTCAGGTAAAGAGAAAGGAAAGGAAATAGAGACAAAAAGATTGGAAGTGGGGAAAGGGAAGGAGGAACTAAACCATCCTCGGTCCCAATTACCTTATATGGAGGTTATGAGGACTCACTTAACCAGTCCCAAAACTCTAAGCTCACCTTGAATGTCTCCCAAAGGAACCATGTTTGGCCCTGAACGGTCACAGAGTCGCTATCTTGAGCCATCATCGACTCCATGCGGCCCAATCTATCCATTTCGGACACCCACTCAGCCGCAGATGGAACGCTCACCTCTCTCCAGTATCGGGGGATAATTGTTCTGGCCGCCACTAAGCAGAACCTCAGAATTCCTTTCTTTATGGTTGTTATAGACCCAGGAATCAATGAAATGAGGGCAATTTGAGGGGATTGTTCACAGTGGACACCCGTCATCAAGTGAAAGGCATTAAAAACCGCACCCCAAAATGGACGCAGAAGCCTACAAGACCACCATATATGAAGCATAGACCCTTCCTCATTGTCGCATCTCGAGCATGTATTCGGGATTGCAGGATTGAATTTATGGAGAAGCACAGGACACCTATACCAACGTGTTAAAATTTTATAATTTTTCTCTTGTGATCTGCAAGAGACAGAGATCTTGTGTGTAAGGGTAAAGATCTTCAAGCAATCAGCTTCAGAGAGGGTAGTCTGCAAGTCTCTCTCCCATGCTGTAATAAAGCTAGGGGTGTCAATAGATACTGTTTCCAGGATCAAATTATAAAGCAACGAGACTGTGTGGGTAGGGCCCTCAGTAGACAGCATCAAGGACTCAAATCGGGTCGATCTGTTAAAAGAAATACCTGAGAGGAAGTCCTTCAACTGGGTGAATTCAAGCCAAGACCGTGGCCTGATACGGCATATGTCCCCTAACTCCCCCCACATCGGAGAGCCCAGAGAGCCTGTCCACCACCTGTCCCAATCTCACCCGGTCATCAGACCTCCAACATAAAAACGTAGTCCTATCCACCGCTGGGGGGAAATCAATGTTGTCGAAGAGGGGGCTCAGTTTGCACGGTGTATTACTGAGTTTCAGTTTCCCCCGATTTCTATCCCAAAATCTCAGCACTATCTGTGTAAGTGGTGGAAAGTCTGAGATTGGGGGCCTAGAATTGGCACCACACCATGGTGCCCAATATAGAGAGCCAGGGGAGAGGAGTTTTTCTATCATCACCCACTGTTTGTGCAAGTCATGGTATCTCCAATCAACCAATCTAGACAAGAGAATAGCTTGATAGTATCGTTTGAAATTAGGGAGACCTGTGCCCCCCTGTGTCTTGGATCTAGTCAAACCGAGAGCCTAATTCGGGGTCTACGAGCGCCCCCAAACAAAACTATTGATAGCAGATTGTAAACGATTAAAGAAATAATCAGGTATTGCTATTGGGGCAGTTTGAAAAAGATAAAAGAAACGAGGGAGAATATCCATTTTAATAATGTTTATACGGCCGAACCATGAAAGCTGAGGTCTACTGTATTTTTTAAGATCCAAAAACGTTTTGTGTAAAAGTGGGACATAGTTCAATGAAAACAGGTCTACCCCATCTCTGGTGATCCAAACTCCCAGGTACTTTACTGCTTTATCCTCCCATTTAAATGGGAAGGAAGTTTGAAGTCTCCGAACTAAATCGTCAGGGAGAGATATATTTAGGGCCTCTGTCTTGGAATAGTTAACTTTAAAATTAGATACTTCTCCAAACCGTTGGAACTCTCTCATCAGCACTGGGAAGGCAATGGTCGGATTAGTGATGTAAATCAAAAGGTCATCTGCATAGATGGACAATTTGAAATGATTCTGACCAACATTGACGCCTTTGATATCTGATGCGTTCCTCAGTGCTACCGCCAGATGCTCCATTGCAATGATGTAGAGTAAGGGAGAAAGAGGGCACCCCTGTCTTGTGCCATTAGCTGTATGAAAAGGGGATGAGAAAATACCATTAACTTTAAGTCGGGCTGTGGGACCCCGATATAGTGCCATAATCCTACCCAGCATGTCCGGACCCAACCCAAGTTGTGTCAAGGCAGACCTCAGAAAGCTCCACCCCAAGTGATCAAATGCCTTTTCTGCGTCAATAGATAATAGACATGCTGGGATCTTATGTTTACGCATATGGGAGGTAAGGAGCAATGTTTTTATAGTATTATCTCTAGCCTCTCTGCGGTGTACAAAACCAGCCTGATCTCCATGAATAGAGCTAGGAAGTAGTGAGCTTAGTCTGTTTGCAATTGCTTTGGCATATACTTTTACATCTACGTTAATTAGGGAGATAGGCCGATAATTTGCGCATACCAAGGGGTCCTTTCCTGGTTTGGGAATAACGACAATCGTGGCAGCTAAGGTTTGAGGGGCAAAATGGCAATTCTCAGAGATGGAATTGAAGAGCTTCGTCATAAATGATATTAAATTTGGTACAAATAATTTATAAAAATTAGCCGGGAATCCATCCGGGCCGGGGCTTTTGCCATTTGCCAAAGACTTGACCGTATCCAGTACCTCCTGTTCTGAGAACGGGGTCTCAAGGGCCACCACTTCCTCAGATGGCAGAAGGGGAATCGGAGTGCAATTTACATAATCATCCACTCTTTCCTGGAAGTAGGACACGGCCATGTCTGCCAAAGGTCCCCTAAGGTTGTAAAGGGAGTTGTAATAATCCCTAAATGAGTCTGCAATCTCCAGAGGGGAATGAAGAGATTTACCTGATTTAGATTTAATGATGGGTATATATGTAGTAGGAATTCGAGGATGTAAAAATCGTGCTAAAGCTCTATCAGGCTTGTCTGAGTATTCATATAGATATCTATGGAAGCGGTCTCTCTGTCTTGCTGTTGCTGTATCTAGCAATGAGCTCAAGTCAGTTCTAGCTTTCAACAGATCAATCATGACCTGTGGATTTTGTGATCTTTTGTGATCCAACTCTAAAGCCTGAATATGCGTCAGCAGATTAGTAATGGCAGAAGCCCTATCCTTCTTCAATCGTGCCCCTTGTTGGATGAGTACTCCCCGTATGACTCCCTTTAGGGCCTTCCACTGAAATGGCAAAGCTGTGGGGTCATCTTTATGATTATTGGAGAAATCTGATATGGCTGTCCTGACTGCCTCTTGGCAAGTCGGATCTTTAAGAAGCCCCAGGTGCAAGGACCAAGTCCACTCGCTCAATGAGAGTTCTGGTAATGTCAAGGATAGTAAAACCGGGGCATGGTCCGACCAAATCATTGGGTCAATTTATGTCAACGGGTGAAACGAGAGCAGTGTGTGACTAATTAAAAAATAATCTATTCTGCTATATGAATCATGTACCGTGGAGTAAAAAGTATAGTCACGTGTGGAGGGGTGGGTCAGTCTCCAAACATCGACCAATCTAGATTCCGTTAGTTTAGCTCTCAGGCTCTCCAACTGGGAAGGGGGGACGGCCGACCTACCCATAGATGAGTCCAGGACCCGATCCAGTGTGAAATTGAGGTCTCCTCCGACTATTACCGCACCCTCGGCGAATGCTGCAAGGTCGCGTAAGTATGCTTTACAAGTTCTAATCTGATCCTGGTTAGGGAGATAAAAGTTAGCGATGGTAAATACATCTCTGATAATTTTAATCTTTAGGAACAAATACCTTCCTTGCATATCAGGTTTAGAGGCAAGTACTTGAGCCTGTAGTGACTTGTGTAGGGCAATACTGACCCCTTTAGATTTTGGGTCTGGGTTGCTGCTATGGAACCAATGTGAATAATATTTATGGTTGAGTGATGGTATCCGATCTGACCTAAAGTGTGTCTCCTGAAGAAGTAATATATGAACCCGTTTCTTATGCATATGGTAAAGTACCTGTGAGCGTTTTTCTGGGGTATTAAACCCTCTAATGTTCAGAGAACAAAGTTTAAAAGTGGACATCGTGTATTAATACAAGAATCAGTGATGGGACCGAGTGGTGGTATGAGGGAAAGAGGTATTGGGTGTAGAAGAGTAAGCCCTTAAGAAAGAAGAAATGGAAGAAAAATCAGTAGGAAGATTAGAAAGGGCAGAATGTGAATGAAAGGTTCCAACGGAGAAAGAAATTCCGTCTTATTAGACCACAGGTAGCTACCCCTATGGACTAAGATTAAACAGAGAAATCTCTGTAAGCAGTGTCAAAGACACACCCTAATTTGGGAGGTGTCTGTACCCTAAAACACTAGCAATCAGCCAGGCCCCCACAGCAAATTAATTATAAATTGTTAATTAATTTATGCAACTAAACAAATCCAGTGCCCCTGACTTATCCAAATTCCCTTTAACACTACATAAAACCAGAGGCAACTAAAAGGTGGTGGAAATCCCTGTGAGCTATTTTCTAGACATAATAAGCTAATGCAATGCATAGTGAGGTTCCACCCAAGGACAGCAAAGCCCCCCATAAGAAATCTACTAATATTAAAATTAATAAACTCCGATATGAGGAAAAAGACAGTGGAGAGCGCGAGTGACTACGATAGGACAGACTCTTAAGGCTCAGGAGTCACCAGAGGGACCAGTGGAGTCAGTCCGTGGGTATCTTCTCCTCTTCCTCTCAGTTCCCATTGTCACTCTTCCACCTCTCCTTGCTCCTCTGAACCCAAAAGAGGATAAATGGGGCTACTCTCCCAGGGTGACTGGTGGCAACCCCAGAGACGATGAAAAATCCAGAAAATCCAATGGCGATCTCAGGGTCACTGTGCCAGTGCCCCCACAAGCATGAAGCTGAAAGGGGTATCCCCATTTGTAAGTAATGTTCTTCGCACGCAGAGCCTCCAAAAGAGATCGGAGAGCCCTTCTTTTAGCCAGAGTTATAGGGGAGAGGTCCGCTAGAAGTTGAATATTTGTGCCATTAAAGTCTATGGCATCGTTCTCTCTAGCTTTACGCATAATGTCTTCTTTAATTTGGAAGAAGTGGATTCTGCAAATGACGTCTCTAGGTCTAGATGGGTCAGGGTGTTTGGGGCACAGGGATCGGTGACCTCTGTCCAGCTCGAGATGTTCCTCCGTGGATCTACTCAGCAATGAGTTGAAAAGGTGCTGTAGGGCTGAATTCAGGTCCCGTGGAGCCACCGACTCTGGGAGACCTCAGAGTCTAATGTTGTTTCTCCGATTTCTGTTTTCGGAGTCTTCTAGCATATCCAGAACTAGATCAAAATTCTGGGAGTGCTGATCCAAAATATGCTGCTGGGTGTGGAGCTGGGTAGATAGTTCATCCACTTTAGCTTCAAGTGCAGTGACGGCAGAGTTTATATTAGAAACATCATCTGTGAGGGAGCCAATTTCCCTCTTGCATACGGCCTCCAATCGCTGGATATAACCCTCCATATCGGTCTTAGTGGGGATAGCATTTAAATGGGCCCGTAATTCCCCAGCGTTCATAGTCAGGAGCAAGGGATCCCCGAGGTTTGCAAAGCTAATAAGGGTCCCAGGGCCATCCTGGGTAATCATACTGCTATTCTCAGTCACGCCAGTGTCAGAGTCACATGCAAGGGGTCCCAGAACTGTGCTGCTTGTAGCTCCTGCACTCCTCAGAGATTCAGTTGGGGTAGAGGAATGGGTTAACTGAGTAGATGGTGAAGCTGACTTTGAGGGGGAGGGGTGGGACCCGGAGCTCTCCACTCTCTGCATGCCTGCATTACCACTGTCACTAACACCGGATCCCACTTGAACTGCCTCCCCCCTTCCCTGTGTCTGTCTCCCCGGAGTGCGGCCTCCACGTGATAATCTGGCTTCAGCAGCAGGTAAGCTTGCTCCCCTCAGGCTCTGCACACTGGGTCCTCCCACAGCAGCAGCCATATCTGCAAGTGTGATCTGTTTTCCTGCACTGCCTGAGACTGATAAATACCGAGTGATGCCAGGGTCAGTGGGTCCAGAGATGAGCTCCCATGGTGCCTGGGAGCGGAGACCGGATTTTCTTCTCATGTAGAGGCTGGGATCTGCTTGTGCTGGCTAATGCTTTGCTGTAAGGGCTCTGGAAAGCACGAGCTCTCTCTAAGTGCGACTGCTCTGCTTCATGGTCAGGCCACGCCCCCCTGGTGTGTGCACTCTGTTACACGCACGCCGCTAGGTTCAGATAGGGCGAGACGAGTTTCATGAATTCTTTGGAATCCTGATGGAACCGTTACTCAGGGCGACCATAGGTGGCAGCGTCTCTCAGGCCCACGATGGATTCAATTGCAGTCCAGACACATCTGCCAAAAGTCTTTTTTCAACAGTTCAACAGTGGAATTTAATCTGAAGAACGGCCAGTGCAATTCAGGGATATTACAGCAACTATCTTCATTACAGTACCGTCTGAATTTCTTGAGCAACCGGCTAGTAACAATACAGTAGTTTCTTCACAAGGCACAATATTACAGTCTCTTCAGTAGCATAATTCAGCATAGATTAGATCTCTTAGCAGCACACTTCTATTCATGCACAACCACAGGCTTTTCCTTCACAAGGACACATTAGTACACAGCATTCTTTATCCTGCATGGAGATGGAGGGGGGGAGGGTTTGATGAGGAAGATGATCCCTGTGACACAATTCCTTCCAGACCTTATCTTCCTGCCCGATAATACTCACCACTGTTAGTTCATGGAGTTTATCTGACCTGTGTTTAGTTTCTCTCCTGATCTGAATCCTGTCCAGTTGCCCTCTGTCAGATACAGATAACACACTACCTTTCTCTTCGACTTCAGCCAGACTACAATAACAAGTTCCCCACAATCCCCCTGGGGCTCTGCTAAAACATTCCCTGTCTCCTGTGACTGTGTTAACTCTTCTAGTTGCTGGATGCTTCTGAAGCACAACACTTTCTGTCTCCTGTGCTTGTGTTATTTGTTATAGTTGCTGGATGCTTTTGAAGCAACAGCACTACTTCAGCATGTCACAATTCTACTATATGGAGGCCTATGGGGAGTGCATTCTACTCTGTGGAGGCTGATAGGAGTGCATTCTACTCTGTGGAGGCCGATGGGAGTGCATTCTTCTCTGTGGAGGCCAATAGGGAGTGCTTTCAACTCTGTGGAGGCCGATGGGGAGTGCATTCAACTCTGTTGAGGCCGATGGGGAGTATCGCGCATGATGATGGGACTAGATACACCAGTCTGGGGAGTATCGCGCATGATGATAGGATTAGATGCACCTGTCTGGGGAATATCGCACATGATAGTCATACACACAGGAAGTGCGTGTGATGACAGGGGAAAATAAAGCCTGCACCAATGCTGTGGGCCACAAAATGGCCGCTATCTCCTCCTACAGCTGTGACATGGACAGCCCAGGGGGCGTGCCCAGGTCGCAGCTAGAGGCAGGATGTCCGACCGCACATTCCTATGCCCAGGGGCTGACGTAAGTGAGGGAGTAAGTGTCCTGCTCAGGCACTTAGGGTGCGTGTACGCCCTCTGCTCGGAATACTGCGGAGTCAGAAGACGCGCTGAGTACACTGGACCCGCAGGGAACGGGAGAGGTGAAGATTTGATTTTTTTTTTTAATGTATGGGATGGGTATATGGGGTGGGGGGCCCTGGATGGATGTATGGGGGCCTGTGTGGGTATATGGGGGGCCAGGCTTGACACAGGAATGGGGTGCAGGCTGGACACATGGGGGAGGGGGGCAGGCTGGACACATGAGAGTGTGCAACGCAGTCATCAAAGCGAAAGGTGGCTACTTTGAAGAACCTAGAATATAAGACATATTAAGTTGTTTCACACTTTTTTGTTAACTCTATAATTCCACATGTGTTAATTCATAGTTTTGATGCCTTCAGTGTGAATGTACAATTTTTTAAGTCAAGAAAATACAGAAAAATCTTTAAATGAGAAGGTGTGTCCAAACTTTTGGTCTGTACTGTACATAGAAATAACAGGCGCCCCATTGCAAAAGTTCTATCACACCATAGGAAAAGAAGGGCATATCTCCCAACTTTTTAAGAAATAGAGAAGTATTGCAGCACTTACACAGTTATTTTGCCCCTGCT
This sequence comes from Phyllobates terribilis, assembly GCF_046119375.1. NCBI lineage: Eukaryota > Metazoa > Chordata > Amphibia > Anura > Dendrobatidae > Phyllobates > Phyllobates terribilis. Next base: position 9,163,239 of record NW_027362761.1, on the reverse strand, counting down.
GAAGCCCCAAAGTGGTCTCACACTCATGGGTGTAATGAAAGGGGTATCATAGTGTATAATGACCCCACACAGTATGATTGCCCCATAAAAACCTCAAAAAATATGATGCCCCTCAGTTCCCCACACAGTAAGATGGTCACCACAGCCCCATATACAGTGTGAGGTGCACCACATACCCCTCACCGACACAGTATGATGTCCTCCACAGGCCCCTATATCAAGTTTGATGTCCACCAAAGCCACCCCCCCTTACACTATGATAGCTCCGATACAGTATGATGTCCCCCATAACCACCCCATACAGTATGGTCACCACAACTCCCCACACAATATCATGGACCCTATATACTTCCACATAGCATGATGGCCTTCATAGCCCCAATACAGTATGATAGCCCCCTCACACCCCCCACTGCTACTCCACACAGTATAATATCTACCACAACCACCCCACACAGTATTATGGATCCCCCACAGCCACAATATAGTTTGATGGTCCCTCCAACAGCCCCCAAAATAGTATGATGGCCCCCTATACAGCCCCATATATTATGATGGCCCCCATATGGTATGATGGCAGCAGCTTAGTGACAGTTTTCTTGCATCCACATTTTGGCAAATCCAACACTGAACTTGTTTCACGAAATTTGGCAAGCGGTTTGCTAACTGTAGCATGGGAGATGGGTGGTCTCGTAAGGTGTCTTGCATTGAAATCTGCTGCAATGACCCGGGTACTGCGTTCACCAAACATCAACACAATTTCGATCCGCTCCTCACGTGTTAACCTCTGTGACATGTCAATGGCTGTAAACAAAGAGAAACTTGTAAAAAACTCATGAAAGAATAAAAAAACCAAGCACACCATTGCTTATCTTATGAAATTCTCCACAAGGTTGATGTGTCACATGACCCTCTTCCCATTGAAAAAAATTAATTTGGATCCAAAATGGCCGACTTCAAAATGGCCACCATGGTCACCACCCATCTGGAAAAGTTTTCCCCCTCCCATATACTAATGTGCCACAAACAGGAAGTTGATATCACCAACCATTCCCATTTTATTTAGGTGTATCCATATAAATGGCCCACCCTGTAGTACGATGGTCTCCCTAATAGCACCCAATATAGTATAATGGTCCACCTTACAGACGCCCATATAATATGATGATCCGCCACCTCCAAAAATAAAAATTCTTATGCTCACCTAATGCAGGCTCCTCATCCTCCCCAGCCTCCATCTCGTCTACTATCCTGTGTCGCAGTGGATACTGGCGGGACGATACAGGTACGTCATCACGCCGACGATGTCCCATGCCGCCACGCTGCTACACTGCCCACCGAAGAGCGTGAGGAGCGGATCATCCTGTGTGCTGTGTCCCAGCCGGCGCAGCCTCAGGCAGCCTGTGAGAGTGACATAGCTGTGCTCAGTATGTACTAAGGGGACAGGGGCACAATTAGAAAAGAAAAGTGTTATCCCTCTGCTGCAGCAGCATTAGCTAACCAATCTAACTAATGCTCAAACTAGTGCCAGGTTACTGATCTATCTGCTCTGCAGCACAGTGGCCAGGCGCAGGCAGAGAGGAAGCCGCTTTATCAACCGGCATGGATTTATATAGTGTGACCAAGTAATAGTTAAAAAAAAGAATAAGAATGGTGAAAAATAAAAAATAAAGATTATACTTACCTTACGATGGCCCCCGGTCTCCTTCTCCGCTCCGTCCGGTCTCCCCGGTGTCTCGCGGCGGTGTGAAGGACCTGCCATGACGTCATTGAGTCATGTGACAGGTCACGCGACCGCCGACGTCAGCGGTCGCGTGACTTGTCACATGACTAAGTGACGTTATGTTAGGTCCTCACACCACTGCGAGCCGCCCAACACACCGCACGCATCGCTGAGGAGGCCGGGGGACATCGGAAGGTAAGTATAATCTTTATTTTTTATTTTAAATTCTTTTTTTTTTACAGTTGCTATGGTACCCAGGTCTGGATGAGAGTCTCCTCTTCTCCAAACCCGGGTACCATCCGCACATTGAATCGCTTCATATCCACGTGTGCACATGTAGTGATGCGGATATGAAGCATTGCAATGCAAGTCAATGGCGGCAATTACGCTGCGTGTCCGCAAAATTAATGGATATGCTGCGTATTTTTCCGCAATGATAATCCGCAGCGGAAATTTCCGCAGCATGTGCACAGCACATGCGGATTATCATTGGGGACCATGGGGCACATATTACCAAGCGTTTTTTAAGCGTTTTCGCTGCGGAAACTCCGAGGCAAAAACGCTTGAAAAACGCATAGTGGGCACGCAACCTCAGAGGATGATTTGTTAGTGTGCAGCCCATTACATGGACACATTCCTCACTGAGCCCTGAGCTCTTCCTGACCCTAGAACCTGGCAGTGAGGTGACTGACCCACCCAGCTGCAGCCGCGACCCCCTGCAAGGGACTATAAGTAAGAGAAGCTTGTAAAACTGTCAGCCTTCCCTCTCACAATTCTCCCGTCTTGCAGAATTTGGAGGGACTGCTGTCTCTTTTCATATTAGTTTATTGATCTATGAATACAAGGATAGAAGTGCAGTGATCACTGACAAAAGTGCACAATAAGCAAGTGACCAGATTTAATTACATTAAAGACCTGAAGAAAGTTGGGTAATAAGATGTCTGTAAAGCTCTGTGGAGTATAATGGCGCTGTATAAGCAAAGCATAATAAATAATGATCAGTGTATGTTATCTACTGCATCTACAGGCTTACATACAATGTTTCCGCAGACTTTTCCACTACTCAAACAACCACTTCTCAAATCATATGTTCGCCCCTTGTAAAATAATAACTGCTATAGTCACCTCCGGCATAGCTGCCAACCATCCCATATTCGGTGGGACTGTCCCGATTTGAGGGCTCAGTCCCGCATCCTGTCATGGCACAGCTGTTCTCCTGGATTCCAGGGCAGTATTTTCCACTAGGCACCAGTCTAGAAAGTTCTTGGCATTCACTTGTATTCGCATCTACAAAGACTCAAATACAAATGAATATGCGAGTTCCGGCACTTCCTGGATGAGCTCCCTGCCCGACGTGCAGTGTTACGATGTCATCTCATCACGCGATGAACGTTGTCAGAGAGCGCCGCAGAGGGCTGGACGACACGGGAGCGGCAGCCAGGAGACGGTAAACTTAGCTAGGGTTTAGTAGCTCTCGGTGTGGAGATGTGGCAGCCTGAGGGGAAGTCTGGCTGGGGAGAATGGGCAGTTTAAAAAGGGGGCTCAATATGGAGTGAAATCATAGTGGGGGGTCAGCATGAAGGAGACAATGTGCAGGGCATAGTTCATTAAGGGTGAAGGTGTGGTGGGTATAACTCATAAGTGAGGACAGTGGTGGTTGTAGTTTACCAAGGCATACAGTATGGTAGTGGTCATAGTATAAAAGGGGGGATGGTATGGTGGGAATCATTTATAGGAGAGGACAGTGTGGACACTGTGTAACATAAGAGGGACAATGTGGGTGTGAATAATATTCAAGGTAATCCCATGTCAATCATTGTGCCCTGTTTGGCGGGGATTATAGAGATCTTCAATGCGCAGTGTAATTCGACACTCCTGCAAGGGAGGAGGCCGAGAGGCAGGGAGTGACATACCTCACATTTGCTGTGAGCTGCACAGGATGACCCCCTGTGGCCTCCAAGCCATGCGGTCCTTTGTGACAGATATTATAATTTAACACAGAGTTATGGGATTATCATACATCCCAGTGATACACCAAGTAGATTTTTGGAAATCCAAGAGAAAGGGGAATGTCACCTTGACTTTCATCACAGTCCAGCGCATAGAGAAAGGGAGATACACGTCGCAGCCTTGCGATGGCCTGGTGCTTGGTATCCACGCGTAGCAGGGGCCCGGCTGCATCCGATGACACCAGTACTGGCTCCCTAGGACCGTCCATTAAGGAGGTACAGCCCATTTTAGTTTTTGGGAGTTTTAAGCTGCGAGAGACCAGGGGTGGAGACTTAGGCTCAACTTAGGCTAACCCAGAGAGGTTAAGAGCCCCTGCAGCTAGAGCCCAATGTCTTTTTCCTTGGGAGGTCGTGACGTCACATTGTTTGGGAGAAGTCCTGCAACAAAGAGAGAGGGCCCCACAAGCCTCCCATGTGGCAGCCCTTCCCCCGAAAGCCATGTCGTCCATCTGATTGGTATCTGACTCTAAATAACGGCTTTATATTTTTTGTACCCCTACTATTGTGTTTGCAACTTTAACCATTATGTATGTATAACCCTTATGTATATAGTGTATTGTCTAGTTTGCCCCTAAGGCGATTAAATATATAATTTAATCTTGGGCTGCTCTTTTATCTTGATCCACAAACTCTCACGTCCGTTGTTCGGTACAGCGAACACGCTACCGGGCTGGTTTCTAGCCCGATATAATTCCATTATATCTAATAGAAACTGGTGGCAGCTCTCCCAGGCCGACCAGGCTCTGCTTCACTGGAGCTAGTGAAGGAGCCTCTCAGCCTGTCAGGGTTGTGGGTGAGTGTGGTGCCACGTCAGTGACTCAGTGGGCCACCTCTTCTTACTCCCTGGTGCCTTCCTGTGCCCGTTTGGACAGGGAGTGTCTGTGTAAAACTGTACTAATCTGACCTTGCGCATCCTCGAGGGAGTGCGGAACGTCACGGTGCAAAGGGCAGATTCGTATCACGTGATCCGTCTGACGTAATCGTGATGTCAGGCGACTGGCGGGATGTGGATCCATCACAAGTGGTGGCAGCGGTGGGATTCTGCGGGGTCTCTCTGGTGCCATTCTTCACAGTGGGGATCATTATTTGTGCAGGGAGCACAGTGAGGGGCAATTATTTATTCAGAGGCACAGCATAGAGTGTATATAGGGGCACAGCATAGGGCTTATTTAGAGCACAGCATGGGTGGTTATATTTATTCAGGAGCATTATAATGATACTGTTATTTTTAAAGGCACAGTGTGGGGATGTGCTGCAGAACAGCGGAGAAGATGGAAGTCTGCTGAGACTAGCTGTGGATAGAAAAGTCATCCTGTCATCAGGACCAGATGAAAACTAAAGAATGAGAAGAAATCCAATTAGAGAAGATGTCACCTATAAGGTACCTAGATGTAAGGCTGCATTTTCACTGGTTAATTGAATTTCCATCTTTAAACCATCGATCTGCTATATGAAGTCGACCGACAGTTGTTTATTATTCTGTTTAGACAGGCTGTGATTGCACTTTCATGTGCGCAGAATGATCGGTAACATGATCGTCCTGTGCTCATAAGAAGAATTGCATTGTTTTCTGCAGCACATGTTTAGACAAGATGATGTGCTGCAGAGAATGATGATTTTTAAGCAAGCATAAAAATCATTTCACCCCACAAACAGAAATTTTGCTCGTGCATCGAGATTTTGACAGCCTCTTTAGAAAGGCCAGTCTTCCATTTCCAATTATCAGCTGCAGTGTAATTGCATCTTAAAGTATTGATTGAGGCGTGGCCAAAATTTGCCGCATGATCTGTCCCTCTTTCTCTTCTTCAAAAGTTGGGAGGTATGCTTTATCTATGGCTGCTCTGCTAAGGATCAAGGGGGTTTATTATAGCAGTGAGCACCTTCACGCAGGTCTGGGTCTGGCTGACAGTGTGAGGTCATCGATTCCCAATCTGTGTGAATGTTCAAACTACCGCCATAAATTACCCTGAGTGCAACGTTTCTGTGCTCACCCGTATGGCAGGCAACTCGGGCCTTGCTGGTGCGTCGCTACCACGTGGCGGTGCTGGGCCCTCTGTGCTGCTGAGCCTCTGGGTGTCTGATGGGGCCAGGAGACCTGCAGTCTCCTACCCTCCGGTTTCTGCGGCTGGGCCTTCAGTGCCCCACAGCCTCGGACTCCGGTGTCCGGTTCTTCTGTGTTGGCTTCTTCTGGGGTGAGCTGCCGCGCAGCTCCAGTCCCCAACTCCTCTCTCTTCGACGTCCTGACTTCAACTCCTCACACTAAGACTAACTAACCCCGCCTCCAGATCCCAGTTGCCAAGGGGAGGAACTCCCCTTGCTGGTCTGGAGCCAGGAAAGTGTTGCATGCTTAGTAAAATCTGATTAGGGGACCCCTCCTTGCTTCCAGGCATGGCATCACCTCTTGTGAGGGAGGCAATGCCACTGTGGCAACCGGACCACTGGGGTGCCACTTTCCCCCCTTGTTAACTTCAGTACTCCCGAACTGAGGATACCTTTTAAAATTAACAATTCACATTACAAACAGTTTACAAAAGTCAAAAGTTACAAAAACCCAACAAAAATTGAAAGCCGTCACTGCGGCGCTTAGTCTTTACGCCACAATCCTGGTAACTGTAATTTGGCTGGTGGGAACCGCATCAACCCACTTTGCATCGTCCCTGGGCGTGGCTTCAGGGCACTCTTTCGGTAGGCCTGGTCTTTAGCCACGCCTGCGGTTTATTTTCAAGGCCAATTAGTAACTATATTCAATATTGTCCTGACTACACCTAGTCCTGTGGTCCAATTGTCCATAATTTCAACAAATATACTTTTCCAAGACTATTTAACGGGTACAACTATAAACAACATACACTTTAGTTCTCTTATACCTTATACTTTAATTTCTCCACCGAGCAGGGAGCTGACCTTTTGTACTCCTGTTCGATCTACGTAGTACGTTAGTTGTCACTGCCCTACCCTGGTCCCTAGTGTCTACCCCTGGTGTGGCGGGTTCAGTGTGAACTACACTACAGGTAGTCTGAGGTAACACCGGTAGGCTGGGTAATCTCCTACAAATTCTTTGACTCACCCTCACCCAGGCTCACTGGAACCAGAGGGTAGATTCTCCTGATCTGCTGCTGATGAAGCATCTGTCTCTGGGGCCGACTGGTCTTCCAGATGTTCTGGAGCCTCTGCAGCTTCTGGTGAGGCCTCTTGGAGAAAGGTCAGGACCGGTACCACAATCGCTTTGTTCACCTGTGTCCAAGACCGGGGAAATGCTCCAAGGACTGTCTGGACCGTTTCCTCCACTTTTTCTGTGGGTCGAGGGCTGCCTGGATCTTCTTCTGTGTGTTTCAACTGTTCAGGACATATCTTCAAGTGATCTCTTGAGACTGCCGCTGAAGTTTCCCCTCCATCTTTGCTGATGAGGCACACTTTGGTGTTGTCGTAATTTGAGGGTAGGACGGTGTATGGCTCAACCTCCCACTGGTCATTTAACTTGTGGACTCGTCTCTTCCTCTTAAGTACCTGTTCTCCAGGTGATAAGGGAAAGGCAGGTTCTCTCTTGCTTCTGTCTCCCCTGGGACAAACTTTTCTCAACACACTCTTGCACCTTGCGGTATTGTTACTGCCACTCTGTATCCCAATCTGCATCTGGTGATGTCGTCTCTGGTGTTAAGACTCCCATGTCTAGGTCGATGGGTAGCTTACCAGGTCTTGCTCTCATCAGGTAAGCGGGTGTATAGTTGGTGGAGTTCACCGGGATGTGGTTATATAGGTCCACCAAATCTGGTAACTTCTCTGGCCACAGGCTACGTTCTTCAAGGGGCAACGTCTTCAACCGGTCTATTACCACCTGGTTCATCTTCTCACACAACCCGTTGGTCTGGGGATGATACGGCGTCGTCCTTATTTTCTTGCAGCCGTACAAGTTGCAGAATTCCTGGAACACCTCTGCTTCAAAGGCTGGACCTTGGTCGGTAAGCACCCGTTCAGGGGTTGGAAGAGCTGTTGGAACACTTTGGCTGCCGTCTGAGCCCTCTGGTCTTTCACTGGCACTACTACCAAGAACCGGGAGTAGTGGTCTACGATGGTGAGAGCGTAGACATAGCCCAACCGGCTTGGGGCTAGCTTCACGTGGTCCAAGGCTACCAGTTCAAGTGCTTGCTTGGTGATTATGGGCTGCAGGGGAGCCCTCTGGCTATCACGGTCTTTCCTTCTCAGGTTGCATGGACCACATTCTCGACACCATCTCTCGATTGCTTTCCTCATGCCAACCCAGTAGAATTGCTCACGTAGCAGGACTTCCAACTTCTTCCACCTGAAGTGTCCTGCTCCATCGTGGTACGCTTCTAAGACCATTGGCGCATCCCGCCTCGGGACTACCACCTACCAGACCAGTTCGTGTGTCCGGGAGTTGATACTTCTTCGACACAGCTTCCCCTCGTAGATGAACAGTTTGCCCTTCTCCTTCCACAACTGTTGGGTCTCCTGTGGAGCATCTGGATCAGGGTGCGAGTCAGCTTGCGTCAGGAACTCCTTGACTAGGCGGACTGCCCATCCATGGTGGGGCAATGGGTTGAACGTGGCCTCTCTGTTGGCGGAGTGCTTGTCCCTCACACAGTGGGAGCACTGGGTCACCCCATGACGATGGAAAGCAGGTATCTCTATCTCCTCCAGCTCTTCCGGGTCTTCTCCCCCATCTGGCAAGTTGGGCATCCTGGACAGTGCATCAGCATTTGCATTTTTATGCGTCGCCCGATACTTGATGGTAAACTCGTAGTTAGACAGTTGGGCCATCCATCGTTGCTCTAGGGCACAAAGCTTCGCAGTCTCCAGGTGCGTCCGCGGGTTGTTATCTGTGAAGACTGTAAATTTGGAGGAGGCGAGATAGTGCTTGAAGCGCTCTGTTACAGCCCAGACTATGGTGAGAAACTCCAACTGTAGTTGTCGAGGTTCCTTTCCGTGGGCCGGAGCTTCCTGCTGGCGTAGGCAATCACTCTCTCTCTGCTTTGCTGTACCTGGGACAGCACCGCTCCCAATCCCACATTGCTGGCATCTGTATGAAGTATAAAGGGTTGGCCATAGTCGGGGTAGGCCATGACTTCGTCTCCGGTCAGAGCCATCTTCAGTCGGGTGAAAGATTCGTCTTCTGGTTTACCCCATTTGAACGGAGGTTTCGGGTTCTTGGCCTTCTTGGACTGGCCTACCAGGAGGTCCTGCATGGGTGCTGCTATCTTGGTGAAACCCTTGATTAATCTCCTGTAGTACCCTACCAGCCGGAGGAACTGCCGCACTTCCTTGATAGTGGAGGGTCTTGGCCAGTCCTTGATTATGGTGACTTTTTCAGGGTCTGGCGCTACACCTTCGGCGCTTACCACATGACCTAGGTACTGCACCTTGGGCTTCAACAGGTGGCATTTGAACGGCTTTACCTTCAGGCCAAAACCAGATAGGGCTTCAAACTCCTCGGCCAGGTGCTCCAGGTGGTCTTCATATGTTTTCGAGTAGACAATTACGTCGTCCAGGTACAGCAGGACAGATTCAAAGTTCTTGTGTCCTAGGCAGCACTCCATTAACTGCTGGAAGGTTCCTGGGGCGTTGCAGAGCCCGAATGGCATGAAGTTGAACTCGCTGAGGCCCATTGGTGTTGTAAACGCGGTCTTTTCTTTGTCCGCCTCTGCCACAGGAACCTGCCAGTACCCACTGGTGAGAGCCAAAGTGGAGAAATAATTAGCAGATCTTAATGCAGCTAGTGACTCCTCAATTCTGGGTAATGGGTAGACATCGTTATGTGTAATGCGGTTAATCTGCCTTTAGTCAACACACATCCTCATTGTACCATCCTTCTTTCTAACGAGAACTAATGGAGCTGCCCAGGGGCTACAACTATCCCTTATCACCCCAGCCTACTTCATCTCCCGTAACATCCCTTTGGCACATTGATAGTGAGCTGGGGGTACAGGCTGGTACCTCTCTTTAATTGGCGGATGATCTCCCGTGGGGGGATATGATGTTGAACCCCTTTTACCTGCCCAAAGTCTAGTGGGTGTTTGCTGAAGACTCGCTCATATTCTTGGACCACCCGGTATACTCCATGCTTTTGGTGCAAAGGGTAGCATACCGGGGTAAATGGACCTCTTTCTCCCCACAATTCAGGATGCGTATCGGTACTCTCCTCTTGTGGACATCGACTACCCCCCTGGCCGTCAAGATAGTAGGCCTACTGTCAGAGTACACAGGCTCTACCAGGGCCTGATAATCTTGACTCCTGAGACCAATTGCTGCTCGACACCATATCAACATTTCACTCCTAGGGGGCATTGCAATGGAGAATGGATCACTCATCCTGACACTGCCAATTTCCCCTCCAGACAGCTCTACCTGGCAGTCTCTGCGACCTGTTGCAACAAAAGAATAATTTCTCCAAGACAATTTTCTATCACATTGGTGCCCAAGGTTATCATAGGGTGACTTTCTCGGTGATCAATATCAATAATAATGATTCCTTGTGATGGCAATTCTACTTTGCCAACTTTTATGGTCACCTCTTTATACCCCACCTGAGGCAAGGGCTGACCATTGCTGGCATAGACACTAAGATGTTCATCTGGACGGCGGGTAATGTCTGAATCAGTCCAGTATTGTTTATAAAGGATATATGGCATCGTTGTTGTGTCACCCTGGCCTGGATGCCACAAAATGTAATAAAGCTGTGTCTGAGAGCAAGGGGGAGGTTCTCTGGTCAGGGGAACATTAGCATGCAATGCCTCCTGTCTCAGGCCAGTAGGGGGAGCTGGCTGCCCCTATAAAAGCTGGTACTGGGGGCAGGGTTAGAGAGAACTGGATGACCTGTCTCAGCACTGGTACGTGTCCCGGAGCAGAGCAGGGACAGAAAGTTGTATTGCACCTAAGAGGAAGTGTGGCAGGAGGAGAGCCACAAGCCAGAGACAAGAGGCGAAGTGAGCCTGTCTTGGCAGATAAAGGACTTAATTTACCAGACTTTGGTGTCTGAGGCTGGGAGGATTCCACATTCTCCAGCAGATAACCAGTCCGCAGGGGACTGTATATTCCTTGGCCTAAGAAGCCTGAAGGCCCTGCCACAACAGAAGGGACCAGGAAAGCCGTACCAGGCCCGGAACAGAAAGGAACCCACGTTGCAGGCCATACAGGCGAGAGTACACGGAGAGCTCGGAAACGTGGGCTGTTACCCTATAAGGAGGAGATAGCCAGAAGGAGCGCAGAAAGCACGGTAGGCCTACACCCTCACCCTGACCAGGGCCAATCTCCCAATTGCTCTCAGACATCCAGGTCCCCTCCTAGCCGGGACTGTTTGTGGGTCAGTTTACCTGTTCTAGTAAAGACCCTGGACTGCAACCTGTTGTCTGTGTGCTCTTTTGCTCCTCCAGCACTACCGGTACTGGGACTCTCACCACCATCACTCCCACCATTCACTACACTGCCCTGGGGCCGCACTCTTCCCGTGGGGAGTCACACCATCCCAGCTGCATACATCATCAGCCCCAGCGGACTGCCTCACAGTGGCGGTTACTAATAACCGCAATCCACGGGCGGCGTAGTCAGACATTATCAACAGCACATAGCAGACTACCATTGGTCTTACCACCCTGAGCCGCGGGACCGGGCCCCCACTACTACTCCCAGCGTCTCCCTATTGCCTGGTTCCGCGTGCCCCACGGCCCAGGGGGCGAGTCAAATTTGGCGTAGTCGGCAGGATTGCAACCAACCCGCCACAAACGGGTATTGCGTGCCTAGAAAAGACTTTGCACTTACCTGAAAAGAGGTTTCCCGCCATTCGGAGCCGTTTCCCGCCATTTCCAGCCGTCTCCCGCCATCTTCCGTCGGTTCCCGCCATCTTCAGCCGTTTTCCCGCCATCGGACGCCATCTTCAGGACGCCGCGCGGGAAGAAGAGGGGCGTGGACGTCCAAACCGCGCGAGACCCGAAGCTCCGCCCCACGCACCGACGCTGCGCAAGGTCCTGGAAGGGAGAGAGAGCGACGCTGACGTCATCAGGAAGCGACGCAAGGTCCTCGTCCAGAGCAGCAGCAGCGGAGCCGCGGCCTACAGAAGAGGATCGTCGGAGGTAGGCCACGCTTAACTAGGGGGGAGGAAGATGTCGGACAAAGAGGCGCCCACTACCACCAACGCGGCTGCAGCAGCGGTGATGCTCTTTTCCCTGCCCTACATCCCTGGAGCGGCCTGGCTGCCCAAGTACTCAGGGGAGCCCCATGCCCTAACTGACTTTAAGGAAAGGCTGTACAGTTTGTTCCAGGTTTACCCCCTGACAGAGGAACAGAAGGTCAGCATATTGACAGGGCAGTTAACTGGCGCAGCCCAAAGGGAGGTAAAATCATGGCCCACTGAGGAGAAAAGGACCGTGAAGGGTATTCTGGCCCGGCTGCGGGGTACCTTTGACACACGTACCTCCGCTGAAATTAAAATGAGGTTCTATGGATGTAAGCAGCGGGCACAGGACAGCATCAGAGACTATGCCCTAAATCTGCAGGAAGCCTTGAGGGCTATCCAACAAACTGACCCTGGCAGTGTGCAAGAAACGGATAAACTACTAACAGAACAATTCATAGAAGGTCTGCTGTCCAGCGCCCACAGGGCCCAACTGCGCCTCATGTTCTTTCAGAACCCTGATCTGACCTTTGCCCAATTTAAGGACAGGGCCGTAAGGGTGCTCCGTGAATCTGCAACAAGTGGCGCTATAAACCCCCGGCGCCCTGCTCTCACCTACCACCAGGAGGCGGCGCCCTCCTCTATGGACTCCGTAGGGGCTGATGCACAGGCCCTGAGCCAAGCCCCGTCGAAAGACCTGCACCACCAAGTCCAGGAGCTGACCAGGAGCGTCGCGGCGCTGACCAGGACCGTCCAGGCGTTGCAAGTGGACCCGTCAAGACCCATCGAGTTGGCTTCAAGTCCGGAGGATGTCCCGTGGCGTCGACAGAGGAGGATCCCGTCGTTCCGAGGGAGGCCCACAGACCGCTACGCAGAGGATGGACAGCCCATTTGCCGTCGATGCAACCAGCCCGGACACATTTCCAGGTACTGTAATTTAAACGGGTCCAACCTGGGGCAGAAGGCCAACCCCCAGGCATAAGATCACCAGGCCCTTATAATTGGCGTGATAAGTACGTTGGGGGGCGCCCGGTTTTACCCGTGGTGCTGGACAGTATCTCCATGAGCGCCTTGCTGGATACTGGGTCGCAAGTAACCACTATTCCTTATGTACTTTTTAAGCAGTATTGGACTGATGCTGATATCACACGGTATTCAGACAGCAACTTGAGCATCATCGCCAGTAATGGCTTACCTGTGCCGCAGATGGGGTTCAAGGAGATGACCATTAAAATTGGTAAAGTTGAACTACCGGCACAGAGAGTAATTATTGTGGACATTGACCGTCGTGAAAGTCACCCTAAAATAACTGTGGGTACTAACGTGATTGAAAATTGTCTTTCAGAGGTAATTGTAATTCTACAACAGGTGGCAGTGAATGCTAGTTCCAGCCAACAGAGAGTCCTCAACAAGGAGATAAAAGCCCTGATGAGACGGCAGCAGGTAGAACTGTCTGGTGGTGAGATCGGTAGCGTAAGACTGAGTGACCCATTCCCCATTTCCATGCCTCCCAAAAGTGAAATGATGATCTGGTGTCGGACTGCAATCGGGTTGAGAGGTAGAGACTACCAAGCCATGGTAGAACCCGTGTACTCAGACAGCAGGCCCACCATTTTGACAGCCCGGGGGGTGGTTGATGTCCGTCATGGGAGGGTGCCCGTCCGCATCCTCTACATTGGGGAGAGGGAAGTACACTTACCCAGGTACGCTACACTCGCCAAACTGTTTGCTGTCGAACACAAAGCTATCAGGGCCGTGGAACCCTTGCCTCCATCTCCTCAGGCGGAGGGTAATGGCTCCCAGAAACAAAAGGAGGACTGGTGCCAGAAACTCCACGTGGGTGCTGACTCCACTCCCCTGCACCAAAAACAAGGAGTCTACCGGGTGGTACAGGAGTACGAGAGAGTCTTTAGTAAGCACACGCTAGACTTCGGCAGAGTAAAAGGGATAGAACACCACATCCCCACAGGGAGCCACCCACCTATAAAAGAAAGACACCGACCTGTACCCCCTGCACATTATCAGAACGCAAAGGGCATGCTAAGAGAAATGAAGGAAGCTGGGATCATTAGAGATAGCTGTAGCCCCTGGGCAGCCGCTTTGGTTCTGGTGAAAAAGAAAGACGGCACCATGAGAATGTGCGTGGACTATAGACAAATCAACCGTATCACCCACAAAGACGCATATCCGCTGCCTAGAATAGAGGAGTCTTTAGCCGCACTAAAATCTGCTAACTTCTTTTCTACTTTGGACCTTACTAGCGGGTACTGGCAGGTTCCTGTGGCAGAGGCTGACAAGGAGAAGACCGCCTTCACCACCCCGATGGGACTGAGCGAATTCAACTGTATGCCTTTCGGGCTCTGCAACTCACCAGGGAACTTCCAGCGGCTGATGGAATGCTGTCTAGGGCACCGAAACTTCGAGACGGTCCTCCTTTACCTGGACGACGTGATCGTCTATTCGAAGACCTACGAGGACCATCTCAAGCACCTGGCCGAGGTGTTCGAAGCCCTGGCAGGCTATGGCCTGAAGGTGAAACCATCGAAGTGTCACCTGCTGAAACCAAAGGTCCAGTACCTAGGGCACGTGGTAAGTGCGGAAGGAGTAGCCCCCGACCCTGACAAGGTCACGGCAATCAAGAGCTGGCCAAGCTCCTCGAACATCAAAAAGGTGAGACAGTTTCTCGGGTTGGTAGGCTACTACCGAAGGTTCATCCCCGGGTTCACTAAGATGGCAGCTCCAATGCAGGACCTCCTGATCGGACAGTCTAAGTCCAGAAGTCAAAAGCCACCCTTCAAGTGGGATAAACCGGAAGAGGAGTCCTTCCGCCAGCTAAAGATGGCCCTCACGGGGGATGAGATCCTGGCCTATCCTGATTATGGCCAGCCTTTCATTCTCCACACAGACTCCAGTAATGTGGGACTGGGAGCCGTACTGTCCCAAAACCAACAGGGCAGAGAACGGGTGATCGCATGCGCCTGCCGGAAGCTGAGGCCCACCGAAAGGAACCCGGAGAATTATAGCTCCTTCAAGCTAGAATTCTTGGCGGTGGTGTGGGCCGTGACGGAACGCTTCAAGCATTACCTGGCCTCCGCAAAGTTCACCGTGTACACGGACAACAACCCGTTGACACACCTGGACAATGCAAGACTGGGTGCCCTGGAACAGCGGTGGATGGCCCGTCTCTCCAACTATGACTTCGTGATCAAGTACCGGGCAGGCAAAACCAATGCCAACGCGGACGCCCTATCAAGAATGCCTCACTTACCTGAAGGTGACGAAGACCCAGAAGAGCTGGAGGAGGTAGAACTCCCCGCGTTTCACCGGTATGGAGCCGCTCGATACTCCCACCGCGTGAAGGAGGATCTAACAACCGTGATGATCAATCCCCTACCTCACCACAGTTGGGCCGAGACCCAAGATAGTGACCCTGCCATCCGCCTGGTGAAAGATCTGTTGACCCAGGAAGACGCCCGCATGGATCCGGATGCCCCAGAGGAAGCCAAGCAGCTATGGAAGGAGAAGAGCAAGCTGTTCCTCTACGAAGGCAAGTTGTGCAGAAGGATTGTCAACCACCGGATGCACGAGCTGACCTGGCAAGTCGTGGTCCCAAGGCGGGATGCACATATGGTCCTGGGGGCTTACCATGACAGAGCGGGGCACTTCGGTTGGAAGAAACTGGAGTTCCTGCTAAGAGGAAGGTTCTTTTGGGTCGGCATGAGAGGAGCTGTAGAAAAATGGTGCAGAGACTGTGGCCCTTGTCACCTAAGGAGGAAGGACCGCACCAGCCAGAAGACACCCTTGAGGCCCATCGTCACCACGCAGCCTCTTGAGCTGGTAGCTCTGGACATTGTCAAATTGGCTCCCAGCCGGTTGGGATACATCTATGCCCTGACAATTGTGGACCACTATTCCCATTTTCTAGTGGTGGTCCCGGTAAAGGACTTGACAGCCCAAACAGTGGCCAGAGCCTTCCAGCAATACTTCTGCCGTCCACACGGGTATCTGGAACAGGTCCTGACAGACCAGGGTCCAGCGTTCGAGGCTGAAATCTTCCAGGAGTTCTGCAACCTCTATGGCTGTAAGAAAATTCGTACAACGCCTTACCACCCACAAACCAACGGGATGTGTGAGAAGATGAACAATATAGTTATTGATCTCCTGAAGACGTTGCCCCTGGAGGAACGCAGCCTGTGGCCAGAAAAACTGCCGGACCTGATAGACTTATACAATCATATCCCGGTGAATGCTACCAACTGCACCCCGGCTTACCTGATGCGAGCCAGACCCGGTAAGCTGCCCGTAGACCTGGAGATGGGAGTCCTAACGCCTGAGGACACCTCCCCGGATGCGGACTGGGATACGGAAAGGCAACTGCAGTACAAGAAGGTACAGGAAAGTGTGGGGAAGAGACTAGCCCAGGTGAGAGAGAGGCAAGAAAAACTCTTCAACCAACACGCCCCTGCTGGTCCCCTAGAACCTGGTGAGCAAGTCCTGAAGCGGAAGAGAAGGCTACATAAGTTGGACGACGAGTGGGAAAGGGAACCCTACACTGTACTGCGGTCTGATCACGACAACCCGAAGGTGTGCGTGATCACCAAGGACGGAGGAGAAACCACTAGCACCGTCTCCAGAGACCACCTCAAAAGATGCCCCGAGCAACTCCGTAGTGCAGAAGAGGATCAGAGTGACCTTGAACCCGCAGAGGACAAGGAAGAAATGATCAGCACAGTTCTCGGAGAGTTCCCTCAGTCCTGGACTCGCATAAATGATGCCATAGTGGTACCCGTCCTGCATTTCCTGCAACCGGCACAGCAACAACCAACACCAGAGCCGGAAGGTGAAGAGGAGCAAGCGGTTCCAGAGGCAGAAGAGCCTGTACCAGCAGCCCAGGAGAGTCAACCCTCTGCTGACAGTGAGCCTGCCATGCCTGCGGTAAGCCAAAGGACCCGCAGACAGCTGCCTGCCCTACCTGTACACCCAGCTGGTAGCTGTACCCCTAGCGCTAGTGGGGAAAGCGAGGTCAGTCCACCACCAGACTGTGGGTTAAGGAGGTCAACCAGGAGCACAAAGGGGCAAATACCCGCTCGCTGGAGAATATAGAGTGTACTAAAATTGTAAAGAACCCTGTTGCCAAATGTTGAAATGTTTGCCAAGTTACCTGCATGATTATTAATAGTGTATTTCAGTTTCTTGCAGTTACCGTAAGGACTCAAAGGTTATGGACTTTTTATAACCGGGACCTTGTATGGACTTCGTTCGGAGCCTAACCCAGGAATGAACTAAGACTGTAAAGGACTTGGGGTAGGACAGACCCCCACCTGGTTAAGGCTCCCCGTTGTATTGGTGATATGGACACCCGGTCACAGACCACACTGTGACCTTAAGAACTCAATCTGTGCGTCACTTTCCTGATAATGTTTTATAGTCATGTATATTGTCTTTGTTTATTGTTTAGTCCCGGAGTACTAAAATTCTACTAGGGGGGAATGTGTCACCCTGGCCTGGATGCCACAAAATGTAATAAAGCTGTGTCTGAGAGCAAGGGGGAGGTTCTGTGGTCAGGGGAACATCAGCATGCAATGCCTCCTGTCTCAGGCCAGTAGGGGGAGCTGGCTGCCCCTATAAAAGCTGGTACTGGGGGCAGGGTTAGAGAGAACTGGATGACCTGTCTCAGCACTGAGACGTGTCCCGGAGCAGAGCAGGGACAGAAAGTTGTATTGCACCTAAGAGGAAGTGTGGCAGGAGGAGAGCCACAAGCCAGAGACAAGAGGCGAAGTGAGCCTGTCTTGGCAGATAAAGGACTTAATTTACCAGACTTTGGTGTCTGAGGCTGGGAGGATTCCACATTCTCCAGCAGATAACCAGTCCGCAGGGGACTGTATATTCCTTGGCCTAAGAAGCCTGAAGGCCCTGCCACCACAGAAGGGACCAGGAAAGCCGTACCAGGCCGGGAGCAGAAAGGAACCCACATTGCAGGCCATACAGGCGAGAGTACACGGAGATCTCGGAAACGTGGGCTGTTACCCTATAAGGAGGAGATAGCCAGAAGGAGCTCAGAAAGCACGGTAGGCCTACACCCTACCCTGACCAGGGCCAATCTCCCAATTGCTCTCAGACATCCAGGTCCCCTCCTAGCCGGGACTGTTTGTGGGTCAGTTTACCTGTTCTAGTAAAGACCCTGGACTGCAACCTGTTGTCTGTGTGCTCTTTCGCTCCTCCAGCACTACCGGTACTGGGACTCTCACCACCATCACTCCCACCATTCACTACACTGCCCTGAGGCCACACTCTTCCCGTGGGGAGTCACACCATCCCAGCTGCATACATCATCAGCCCCAGCGGACTGCCTCGCAGTGGCGGTTCCTAATAACCGCAATCCACGGGTGGCGTAGTCAGACATTATCAACAGCACATAGCAGACTACCATTGGTCTGACCACCCTGAGCCGCGGGACCGGGCCGCCACTACTACTTCCAGCGTCTCCCTATTGCCCGGTTCCGCGTGCCCCACGGCCCAGGGGGCGAGTCATTGTCACCTGGAACCCAGTGTCCAGCAGTGCATTCATCGGGTTGCCATCAAGCACGACAGGTAGGACCGGTCGTCCTCCCACATACTTGTTTCGCCAGCTTTGTGGGCCTGGTCGCCTTACTCCTGGGGGTTGGCCCTCTGCCCCAGGGGTTGCTTGTTTAAATTACAGAATCTTGCGTAGTGTCCCGCCTTTTGACAGCGGCGGCAGATGGGTTGTCCGTCCTGGTCGTAGCGATCGCTGTTCCTCCCTCTGATCGGTGGAATTGTTCTCTGTCGTCGCCACAGGACGTCATCTGGACTGGAAGCCAGCTGGATCTTTTCCTTTGGAGACACTTGCATGGCCTGCACGGTCTTGGTTAACGCAGCCACACTTTTGGTCAGCTTCTGGACCTGAAGGCGCAGGTCTGCAGACGGGTCATTGTCTAGAGTCTGCGCGTCAGCTTCCACAGGTTCTGTTGAACCACCTCCTGGTGGTATGTGATAGCTGGGCGCCGGTGGGATGAACCGCCGCCTGGTGTTGATTTTCGCAGCACCCGGATGGCTCTGTCTTTAAATTGTGCAAAGTCCAGATCAGGGTTTTGCAGAGCCATAATGCGCAGCTGTGTCCAGTGAGCGCTGGACAGGAGCCCCTCAATAAACAGCTCAGTTAGCAATCTGTCCTCATCTCGTACACTGTCGGGGTCTACCTGTTTGATGGCCCGCAGCGCCTCCTGCAGGTTTAGAGCATAGTCCCGGACACTGTCCTGCACCCCTTGTTTGCACCCATAAAACTTCATTTTAATTTCTGCGGCAGTGCGGGTGTCAAAGGTATCCTTCAACCGGGCCAGTATTTCTTTTACAGTGCCTTTGTCTCTGCCCGGCCAGGACTTCACTTCTCTCTGGGCTGCCTATGAGAATGCTGACTTTCTGCTCCTCCGACAGGGGGTACACTTTAAACAAACTGCGCAGTCTCTCCTCAAAGTCGTTCAGGGTGTGCGACTCTCCTGAGTACTGGGGCAACCACGCCGCCCCCGGTATGTATGGCATTGATAACGGCATTACAGTGGCAGCGGCCGCGCCTGCGGCTGAACCCTCCTCTATGTTGGGTATCTTCCTCCCCACTAGTGAACCTCAGCCAGGTCCTGGGCGTCTCCTGACGTACCAGTATGCTGCTCTGCAGGCGGAAGGAACTCTTACCCGGCGGTTCCGGATCGGGGCTTCTTTCTTCCCCCTCGGCGGGCGGCAAACCACGTGATAACACAGTTCAATAAAGTCTATGACACACAGGACCCGGTTATACTGGGCTTCGTGAATCCTGTTCGTGACGCCAAGTTGACGCGCCCCCTGGGCCGTGGGGTGCCCGGTGCCGGTCCAGTAGATGCTGGGGGATCTCACAGTGGCGGTGACCCGGTCCGTGACCCAGGGCGGTCAATAAAAAGGGGTTATTGATAGGGGATTTATAGTGATTGTATAAAGTTTGTGACGCCCCCTGTGGTATGCGGCTATGGGAGCCGCCGCTGCGGAGCAGGTCCTCTGGAGCTGATGTTACTGCAGCAGGGATGGTGTGGCTCTCCACAGGTAGAGCTTAGCTCCAGGGCAGGGTAGATGTTATGGGTTATGCTGGGCGTTGTAGTGCAGGGGTTGATGGCGCAGCAATAATCAGTCCACAACTTAATGGCGGTTTCCTCTTATCTTTACTGGTGGTGATTAGACAAGCCGGGACTAGGGTACTGGCTAGAAGTGGAAGTCCAGGCAGCCTGGAAGTAAGTAAAGAATCCTCCTTGCCAGGTGAAGTGGGAGGCCTTCCCTTTCCACTAAACTCTTTGGCCCTGCTGCTTGTAGCTGTGCGGTGGCCCTCGTCCCTGAGTGCAACGTTTCTGTGCTCACCCATATGGCAGGCAGCTCGGGCCTTGCTGGTGTGTCGCTCCCACATGGCGGTGCTGGGCCCTGCGGTGCTGCTGAGCCTCTGGGAATCTGATGGGGCCAGGAGACCTGCAGTCTCCTGCCCTCCAGTTTCTGCGACTGGGCCTTCAGTGCCCCACAGCCTCGGACTCCGGTGTCTGGTTCTTCTGTGTTGTTTCCTTCTGGGGTGAGCTGCCGCGCAGCTCCAGTCCCCAGCTCCTCTCTCTTCGACGTCCTGACTTCAACTCCTCACACTAAGACTAACTAACCCCGCCTCCAGATCCCAGTTGCCAAGGGGAGGAACTCCCCTTGCTGGTCTGGAGCCAGGAAAGTGTTGCATGCTTAGTAAAACCTGATTAGGGGACTCCTCCTTGCTTCCAGGCATGGCATCACCTCTTGTGAGGGAGGCAATGCCACTATGGCAACCGGACCCCTGGGGTGCCAGATATACTGTATAACATCTGATGTCTGTATCATATACCAGTCATATATTGTCCTGTGTACTGTACGTGTAGAGACATATGATCTAATATACTGGATAATATCTGGCTGGTGTAATATCAGATGTCTGTACTCTTAAAGCACCACTCCAGCATTTTTTTTTAATGCAATGCTGGAGTGCTACCACTGATCTAAGTTTCCTGCCTCCAGTATTATACTCACCGGCCGCCGTCTCCTGTTATCGGTGCCGCTCTGATCGGTCTCCAGCAGTTTGTGACCTGTTGGATCGCTCTTGTGTTTGCTGGGTGATCAAGAAGTCTCAACTCAATGTAAGTCTATAAGGCCAGAACAAGGCCCTCATAGGCTTGCATTGAGAGCTTGTTACCGTTACCTCTGGCTTCTCGTCAGTCAGAAGTTGGGGTCACAAGATGGCTGCTTGGGACTAGAGCAGCGCCAGGAAGAGCTGAAGACGGGGCTGGTAAGTTTAATATTAGGGTCAGGGAACTTGGATTAGTAGCACCATTCCCATGCTGAAATTAAAAAAAAACACTGTTGAGGTGCTTTAATATAATATATACAACTAGATACTATCCTATATGATATTTGATGCCTGTATATCATCATACCAGTATACCTTCATATTGTATCATATACCAGTCACATATTACCCTGTATTCAGTTTTTTCTGAAAACAAGAAGTGAAATCTACACCACAGGTCTGATTTTCTTTATATGGAGCCAAGTCCTTCTATGGCTTGTGACAAAGTCACTGGTAAAGTGTTGGAGGGGAGATAAGTTTGCCTGAGGTTGTTGGCTTCAGTGAACTAAAACCATTAAGTTTCCTCCAGCATGTTATTTGTTGAGAGGGGTTAAGTCCATAGTAAAAGGGAGTGTTTTTTTGTGAATCCCATTGTGAAGGGTGGGAGGTTATTCACCATATCTCTCCAATCAGGGGAGTGTCTGGGCTTTAAATAGCCAGCCTTGACAATCAGGTGTGTTCAGTACCTAGAGGCCAGCTCCAGAGAGAGGAGCTCATGTTTGTGCTAAACTGAACCCTGTGTTTTTGCTAAACCTGAGTGGCCGAACCCTGGCTGATGCAAAGACTTTGCTGGACATTTTTCTTATTTTGTTTTGCCGTTATGCCAGATGGGCTGTGTTTATGTTTATGAACTTTGTCATTGGGTTATGCTGCTTAAATAAACCAACTGAAAATTTAAAGAGACAGTGTTCCGTATCTACCTCAATGTGCAGCCGAGTGAGCAGATCTACCACAGACTGTTAAAATAAACTAGAGAAAAAAAAGAGGAATATACCAAGTATGGAAAAGACATATATAATTTTATTGAAAAAATGACAAAACATATAAATATATGAATATAAAAATCAGGACAATGATAGGGAAATAAATTGCCAATAGGGCTTTACAGTATAGGGTAGCCCATAGATTCCCACTTGGAATATGTACAAGTAGCACTAAAGGCACATATGCTGTTAAATAGCCCTAGATAGTATGAAGCTTGGAGCGCCAAAAACACTATTTATGCAAAACTGACACCAGGTGGTCATTAGTAATAATGGCACCCCAAACAAATCATCACCTTACCAGGGCATATGCAGGAAGAAAAAGACACCAGATGGGTGGCTCTGTGGGGACCGCTCCGCTCCTGATTTTTAAATTCATATATTTATATGTTTTGTCATTTTTTCAATATATTATATATGTCTTTTCCATACATGGTATATTCCTCCTTTTTTTTCTCCAGTTGACAATATGAAGTGGAGTGCTATGATGGCCCTCGTGCCTAACTGTGGTGCTATAGGTCCGTTGGTTTGACATGTATACTGTTAAAGTAGTTTAAATTGAGTTTTGAGGATGACAGACCTTTAACCCCATCACCATCTTGCGATTTTCCGCTTTCGTTTTTTGCTTCCCTTCTTCCCAGAGCCATAACTTTGTTATATTTTCGTCAATATGGCCGTATGGGGTTTGTTTGTTTGCAGGACAAGTTGTACTTTTGAATGACACCATTAATTTTTTTTTAATATATAATTTTCATTAACTTTTTCAAAAAGAAACAAAACATACCAGATTAAGGTGCTAATCAGATACCTGTTCGCAGACAGGGTATAAAGATATAGTTCTTACATATTTGATTGGTAAAGCAAAACAATATAATATAAGAAGTTAATAACAATGTAACTTACATCAGTTTAATTAACATGCAATCCAGTTGATACTCTGATTTATTGAAGCCATCTTGTTAGATTAGGCCACCTATGTTAGTATTATAGACCTTCATGATCCCTCCATTCCACTCCCCCCCCCCTCAATCCAGGCGTAATGGACCTAGGCTATCTCCAAGATCTTCCAGAATGTACCACACTGTGGAAGTGAGGGTTCCACCATTTTCTTTTTTTCATTTAATTTGCAGCAATTTACAATAAACTGTTTCCTTTTCGAAAGAAATTTGCCACCTTGCGTTTCCTTATAGCTAAGGGCGTTTTGTTGCTCTATTCCCATAAAATGTTTCATTTGAGCTGTTAACTCTTCAATGGGGGGGGGGGGGGGTGTTGGGTTCTAGCCAATATTTAAGTAATTGTTTTTTTGCCAGGATAAGTAGGGTGTTGAGCAATTTCAGAGGGTTTCCCCTCTTCCCCTCAGGGTTTTCTATGTTGTTCCAAAAATGTAACAAGGCTAGATAAGGGGAGAGAATATAACCCGGACCCCATATGGTGTCGATCATAGCTGATACTTGTCCCCAATATGAAACTGAAGCCGGGCATGACCATAGGCCATGCATGAGGTCGGATAGTGGAAGGTGGCATTTAGGCCAAGCAGTTGGTCTGTTTGAAAGCGGATCTTTTTTAGGTATGTTAAATGCATAGATGGCGCCATGCATGATTTTATATTGCATTTCTCTCCATGCTTCATTTATATTGTATTTTCTTATTAAATTCCAGCCTGACCTGATCTTACCAGAGATTTCCACATCCTCCAACTGTTGTCTCCAATATTTGAAGAAAGTATCTGGGTGAACTCCTAATAGATTGGATCTCATTACAGAATAAAGGACAGAAATTGAAGGGGTACCCATTGGAGACAACAGAATGACATCCAAGACATTTTGGGAGAGCTCAAAGGTCACATCTTTTAAATTGGCCATAATGGATAGTTTGATTTGTTCATGTTGGAAATAATGTTGGGGAGGTAGATTGTATCTGTCTAAACACTTGGTACATGTCATCCATCTCTGCTCAGTTGGATGAAGAAGATGGGATGCGTTGTCTACACCTACCTGTCGCCATTTCAGAAATAGTTTATTTTCATTACCCTGGGGGAATTCTGGGTTTTGCCATATCGAGAGGTGCTTTGAAAACCTGAAAGAAAGACCGTATTTTTTTCTGACTGCCTTCCAGACCGAAATAGTGTCTCTAAGGATTGTTGACTTTTTAACTGCCAAGGGAAGGGAGGTAAATCGAGAATGAAGGAGGGCAACCAGGTCAAGGGGGTACGCATAATCTGCTTCCAACGTGTAGTCAGAATATGTACATCTCTTATGGAACCAGTCTATTATATACCGGAAAAGGCAAGAAAGATTGTAATTTCTGATGCTTGGGAAATTAATGCCTCCGTCATCTTTGGAAGCCATAAGTTTGCTCAGACTAATCCTGGGACGTTTTCCTTTCCAAATAAAGTGACTGAAAGGCCCTATTGAGCATAGTTATGTCCGTGTGTTTCAGGAGTAATGGTAAGGTTTGTAGTTGATGCAAAATCCTGGCTGTACTGATCATTTTTACCAAATGTGCCCTACACATAAAAGATAGAGGCAAATCTTGCCATGGCTTTAATTGATTGACAATTTTTTTTATAAGAGGAGGGTAGTTTAAGGTGTATATACAGTATAGACCAAAAGTTTGGACACACCTTCTCATTTAAAGATTTTTCTGTATTTTCTTGACTATGAAAATTGTACATTCACACTGAAGGCATCAAAACTATGAATTAACACATGTGGAATTATATACTTAACAAAAAAGTGTGAAACAACTGAAAATATGTCTTATATTCTAGCTTCTTCAAAGTAGCCACCTTTTGCTTTGATGACTGCTTTGCACACTCTTGGCATTCTCTTGATGAGCTTCAAGAGGTAGTCACAGGAAATGGTCTTCCAACAATCTTGAAGGAGTTCCCAAAGATGCTTAGCACTTGTTGGCCCTTTTGCCTTCACTCTGCGGTCCAGCTCACCCCAAACCATCTCGATTGGGTTCAAGTCTGGTGACTGTGGAGGCCAGGTCATCTGGCGTAGCACCCCATCACTCTCCTTCTTGGTCAAATAGCCCTTACACAGCCAGGAGGTGTGTTTGTGGTCATTGTCCTGTTGAAAAATAAATGATGGTCCAACTAAACGCAAACCGGATGGAATAGCATGCCGCTGCAATATGCTGTGGTAGCCATGCTGGTCCAGTATGCCTTCAATTTTGAATAAATCCCCAACAGTGTCACCAGCAAAGCACCTCCTCCTCCATGCTTCACGGTGGGAACCAGGCATGTAGAGTCCATCCGTTCATCTTTTCTGCGTCACACAAAGACACAGTGGTGGGAACCAAAGATCTCAAATTTGGACTCATCAGACCAAAGCACAGATTTCCAATAGTCTAATGTCCATTCCTTGTGTTCTTTAGCCCAAACAAGTTTCTTCTGCTTGTTGCCTGTCCATAGCAGTGGTTTCCTAGCAGCTATTTTACCATGAAGGCCTGCTGCACAAAGTCTCCTCTTAACAGTTGTTGTAGAGATGTGTCTGCTGCTAGAACTCTGTGTGGCATTGACCTGGTCTCTAATCTGAACTGCTGTTCACCTGCAATTTCTGAGGCTGGTGACTCAGATAAACTTATCTTCAGAAGCAAAGGTGACTCTTGGTCTTTCTTTCCTGGGGTGGTCCTCATGTGAGCCAGTTTCTTTGTAGCGCTTGATGGTTTTTGCAACTGCACTTGGGGACACTTTCAAAGTTTGCCCAATTTTTTGGACTGACTGACCTTCATTTCTTAAAGTAATGATGGCCACTCGTTTTTCTTTACTTAGCTGCTTTTTTCTTGCCATAATACAAATTCTAACAGTCTATTCAGTAGGACTATCAGCTGTGTATCCACCTGACTTCTGCACAACACAACTGATGGTCCCAACCCCATTTATAAGGCAAGAAATCCCACTTATTAAACCTGACAGGACACACATGTGAAGTGAAATCCATTTCCGGTGACTACCTCTTGAAGCTCATCAAGAGAATGCCAAGAGTGTGCAAAGCAGTCATCAAAGCAAAAGGTGGCTACTTTGAAGAACCTAGAATATAAGACATATTTTCAGTTGTTTCACACTTTTTTGTTAAGTATATAATTCCACATGTGTTAATTCATAGTTTTGATGCTTTCAGTGTGAATGTACAATTTTCAAAGTCATGAAAATACAGAAAAATCTTTAAATAAGAAGGTGTGTCCAAACTTTTGGTCTGTACTGTAGATGAAGGCAAATGGCCTATTTTAATTCCCAGATAGGTGATATGTGGGGGTGCTAGGGATATACCATTTAAAGACCCATCTGGGCAGAGTTTTATTCCCTTCTCAGTTAATGTGAGTATTTCACATTTTTTAACATAGATTTTAAACCATGAGTAAGAGCCAAAATTTTTAAGTAAGTCTAATACTTTAGGTAGATGTTGGGTGGGGTCAGACATAAATAAAATGACATCATCAGCATAAAAAGCCACCTGAATTGATTTCCTAGTAAACTTAATGCCTGTGAAAGTGCTTGGATCAGACAAAATGCAGACTAAGGGCTCCAGAGCTAAGTTGAAGAGGAGGGGGGACAACGGACAACCCTGCCTCGTCCCTTTCTCAAGGCGGAATGGAATGGACAAGAAACCTGTATACTTGAGCTCTTGGAGATGAATATAGATTACGAATGTAGTTAAAGAAGGGGCCTGCTAGTGACATTTTTGTTAAGACCATATATAGCCACTCCCAATTTATATTATCAAAAGCTTTTTCCGCATCCAAGGAAACAGTCGCTGGGGAGCCCTTTAAATCTGGTAGGGAGTGAATTTTATCTAGTACCAGTAGTACTTTTCTGATATTTAGAGTGGCCGAGCAACCTTTTACAAAGCCCGTCTGGGCAGGAGAAATGAGATGGGGTAAGATGGAGGCCAGACCATTATTTTAGATATGATCTTAATATCTGTATTAATGAGAGAGATTGGTCTGTATGAGCTGGGGGATAGTGGGTCTTTATCTGGTTTTAATAGTAATTTAATATACGCTGTGTTTGTAGAAGGAAAAATGGGGTCGCCTTGAGATATTTTATTAAAAATTGATTCCAATAATGGGGTAATTTCCTCTCTCAGAGATTTGAAAAATTCATTTGTGTAACCGTCTGGGCTTAATTTCGGTTTTAGGTTCTTAATTGTATTCGTGACCTCTTCCAAAGAGAGAGGTTTGTTTAAAATACCTTTTTGTTCCTCTGAGAAGATGGGTAGCTTAACTTTATCTAAAAGTGTAATTGAGGAGGAAGGGGTTTGATTTGAATTTTTGTAGAGGTCTTTATAAAAAGAACCTAATATCTCGTTTATTGTTTTAGGGTTGGTGTGGATTTCCGTTGGTACTTGTTAATTGAATAATTCCCTGTGGTTTTCTCATCCCCTTAGCTAAATTAGCCAACATCCGCCCCGATTTATTTCCGAATCTATAAAAATAAGCTTCAGATTTGGATAAGTGAAATTTTTCCCTCAAGTCTGCGTACTGATTGAATTCCACTTGTTTTTGCGACCAGTGGTTTCCCCCTGAGGACCGCCTTGGCTGACTCCCACAGTAATAGTGGGTCGTTTTGGTGTTCCGCGTTGTCTGAAATAAATTCTTGCCACCATAATTTGAGGGAGAAGGTAAAAGAGTCATCTTTACAGAAGTAATTGGGAAATCTCCATAGAAAATCTGTGCCTCTGGGAAAAAAATGTGATAGTTCCAGAATTACTGGAGCATGGTCCGAAATAGCGATATTGTCTATGTGTACAGAGATGAATTTGGCCAACAGGGAAGGGGAGACAAACATATAATCAATTCGAGACCATGAATCGTTGGCGTGTGAGAAATGCGTAAATTCTCTATTGCTAGGATTAAGGAACCTCCACGAATCGACTAAGTGACATGTGGAAATGAGAGGTGATAGCATCTTGTCATGTGTAGTTGTTGACTGTATGATGCCTGTAGTATTTTTCCTGTCTTCATGTACCGACACTACTGAATTCAAGTCACCCCCTACTATTTTATTGGAGTTGGGTTCTAGCAAAAGTCTAGTTTCCAACTGTTTGAAAAAGGATTTATTTATTTATTTCCTACATTAGGTGCATATATATATATATATATATATATATATATATAATAGTCTAATTCTGTCTGTTTGCCTGTAACAGAAATTCCATGTCGCTGATTGGTCGCGCCAGCCGCCCGCGACCAATCAGCGACAGGCCCAGCTACTTTAAATTAACCCCACAATGTATCCCCCCTGGGACCCCTAATGAATTTCGTAAATACCTCATGTTGCCTGTGTGCAGCGCTATCGCTGACCGCGCACAGGCAGCACGTGACCCCCGGCTGCAGCTGGCTCTTGCTTCCGCTTACATCACGACTATTTGCGGCTGCAGCTAGGGGTCTCCTGTTCCGCGTTCTACGGTGAGTGACGGGTTGTGGGTGGGGTTATCCCCCATCGCGTCACACCCGGCATCCACCGTGCACCCATTCATTGAGAGCGCGTGCGGTGGATGCCGGGTGTGACGCAATGGAGGATAACCCCGCCCACAACCTGTCACTCACCGTGGAATGCGGAACAGGAGACCCCTGGCTGCAGCCGCAAATAGTCGTGACATAAGCGGAAGCAAGAGCTGGCTGCTGCCGGGGGTCACGTGATACATATTCTAGAATACCCGATGCGTTAGAATCGGGCCACCATCTAGTACATTATAAATGGATAAAACCCCGCAGGGCGTAGATATTGTTAAGTGAACCAATCTACCCTCACTATCTATTTGTTGGCTGATAATCTGGTGTGAGAAGTGTTTGTTGATAAGAATTAGGACCCTAGCCTTTCTATTCACTGAAGAGGAACCATAAACGGCGCCCACCCATAACTTCTTCATCCGAAGGAAATCTGTCTCTGGAAGATGTTTCCTGAAGGAGGGCTATGTCGGGTTTTAGGCGTTTTAGATGTCTGAGGATTTTCATACGTTTTTGGGGTGATCTCAAACCCTTAACGTTCCATGACACAATATACATAAATAGAAGTAATATGGTTAAATCGAATTGGTGGGGTATTTGTAAAATAATGATGGCAGTGATGGCATTCAACTGGAATAAAGAAACGGAAATCATTCTCAACATTATATACCAAAATTGAACAACAAACATTCAAAACAGTAGAACATATTAGTCCTAGCATGAGCTGAGGCATTTCGTCCCAGCTCGCTAGGAGAACCTTTCCCCTGGGCTTCACTTCTGCCCTACCATATGTATAAGATTTTCAAATAAAATCTCCCCTGTTTTGTTGTTTTCATTTTTTTTGCTTTTTCCCCTCATTTGCTCCCAGTTCTATCCCTCCTCCCCCAATTAGTAAAACTTGTCATTTACTGTATTAGGAGTCCAAAGAGAGAGAGGGAAGGGCGGGAGCAGCAATTTCCAATTGGCCACTCAGATCGAGGCATTCCATGTGTAGAGAGGATAATTTCCTGAATAATTAACTTTTTTTTTGTCACGTTTTTGTTAGGTCTCCGTTCTCCTTTACCTGTTCAGCTTCCGAATCTCTCTGAGGTTCTTGGACATGAAGCCTCGTTGTCATCTTGTGGCGTCCGATCCGGGCTGACCCCTGGGCACAGCAGGTTATTGACAAAAGTTTCGGCTTTGTCCGGAGATATGAATTCACGAAAAGAGTCATTTGAGTCTTTCAATCGTAGAGTAGCTGGGTAGTGGAGTTGAAAGCGGACCTTTTCTTTATGGAGTGTAGTGCAGATGGAGCTAGATGCTTTGCGTTTTCTGGTCACCTCAATGGAGTAATCCTCAAAGAGCAAAATTTTATGACCCTGAATGACCAACAGGTGATTGAGTTGTTTATAAGCTCATATAATGTCTGCTTTATCATTAAAATCCAGGAATTTCATGATGACCTGTCTAGGTCTGGATGTGTCCCGGTTCGTGGATGTTGAGGGTGGGAGGCCAATCTTGTGTACTCTTTCCACTTTTCTGCCCTCAGGTAATTTTAGAGCCTTTGGGATATCGTTTTCACATAGTGGTTTCAGTACACTTTGGGGATATGATTCCGATAGTCCCACCAGACGCAAGTTGCTCCGCCGAGAGCGATTCTCCAGGTCATCAATATGGTCTCTCAGGATCATGTTTTCACGAGAAATAGCTGTCACTTTTGCTTGGTCCTCCTTTGAGTCATCCTCAATGGTCGATACCCGCGATTCTAAATCAGCCAGCTGTTCGGCTTGTTCATCTTGCATAACCTGTAAGTCCATCAGGGCAGAATTAAGTGTAGATTGAATGATAGATTTAATTTTCGGTAGCAATTTAGCAGTGGCCTCAGCTGCCAGTTCCGATGGGTCCATTTGTGTGTCCCCTTTCCTTACCGAAGAGGTGTGGGGTGGCCTAAGGGAGTGGCATGCCTCCTCGTCACCATCTATTTAGGAGAGTTATTTCTCTTGATCAAGAATTGAGGCCATCTTGTTATGATTAGAAATGTCAATATGGCGAGAAGAGGTGGGCTGCTTTTGCCCACTACGAAGGAGGTAGCGGTCCATAAACACAAAAGTTGGTATTTAAAGATAGCCTTCAGCTAGGTGACGATAACAAAGACCTTGAGAGTTCTGAATGTGGGGATCAGATGGCTTAATAGGAAACCATAGGGGAGAACATAAGCAGTTAATTAGAATTCACATGGTTGGCGCCTGAACCAGAAGACTTACAGATTCATATTTTGCAGGTCGTTCTTATTTCATGGTCATCAGAGCAAACTGCCTATTGTCCATTTATAGATTTTATCCCACACCGTGGCTTGGTATTAGAAGGTATCAGTAATAAATCTTGGATGCGGTACCGGGTTAAGACTGGTTATGGTGTTATCTTGCATATATCCACAAGGTGCCGCCAGAGACTCTGCGATGGTGATATTACACTGTGTTCCAAATTATTATGCAAATAATATTTTCTCAGATTTTCCCAAATTACCTATATGAATTGCAGTCATTGTAATTTTCCAGTCAAATAACTATTAGAGTACAATTGAAAGGTTTTTGTACAAACTGCCTATGATAACAGTATATTTTTTTAAAAATACTCAAAACTGCACTCAAAATGCATGTTCCGAATTATTATGCACAGTAGAGTTTTCAACCTTTTCATTTTAATAAAGAACAAAAAAATGGTCATTTTTGAAATTATAACGCATTAGCAGGTTATTAGAAACTGAAATCAAACAGTTTTCAACTCAAAATTTTATTCTAGGTGATGTTACATTTGCACATAGGACCCCTTGTTTGAAGGGAGCTTCTGA
Source organism: Phyllobates terribilis (assembly GCF_046119375.1). Classification (NCBI taxonomy): domain Eukaryota; kingdom Metazoa; phylum Chordata; class Amphibia; order Anura; family Dendrobatidae; genus Phyllobates; species Phyllobates terribilis. The sequence continues at coordinate 9,131,941 of NW_027362761.1, read as the reverse complement.
ACTCTCTCGTCCATTGAATTTGTCAGGTTTTGGATGGTTTCTGCTTCAATTGTTTTGCATGAGGACAGAATACCCTCCCAAAGCTGTTGCTTAGATGTGAACTGCCTCCCGCCATCATAGACACTCCTTTTGATGATGCTCCAGAGGTTCTCAATGGGGTTGAGGTCAGGGGAGCATGGGTGCCACACCATAAATTTGTCCCCTTTTATGCCCATAGCAGCCAGAGATGCAGATGTGTTATGTGCAGCATGAGACGGGGCATTATCATGCATGAAATGATCTCGATGGTCCAGATGGATGGAGTGGAGGATGGCTGGTTGATGGACACCCGATGCAAACACGGCTACGGCGCTAACAAGGAGGAGGTGGAGTAATGTTTTGGGCTGGAATCATGGGGAGAGAGATTGTCGGCCCTTTTAGGATCCCTGAAGGGATAAAGATGAACTCCATAATGTATGTTGAGTTTCTCAAACAGCACTTCCTTCCATGGATCAAGAAGAAGAAGAACCGTGCATTCCGCAGCAAGATCATTTTCATGCATGATAATGCACCGTCTCATGCTGCACATAACACATCTGCATCTCTGGCTGCTATGGGCATAAAAGGGGACAAACTTATGGTGTGGCCCCCATGCTCCCCTGACCTCAACCCCATTGAGAACCTCTGGAGCATCATCAAAAGGAGTATCTATGATGGCGGGAGGCAGTTCACATCTAAGCAACAGCTCTGGGAGGGTATTCTGTCCTCATGCAAAACAATTGTAGCAGAAACCATCCAAAACCTGACAAATTCAATGGACGAGAGAGTTCAGAAGCTCCTTTCGAACAAGCGGTCCTATGTGCAAATGTAACATCACCTAGAATAAAGTTTTGAGTTGAAAACTGTTTGATTTCAGTTTGTAATAACCTGCTAATGCTTATAATTTCAAAAATGACCCTTTTTTTGTTCTTTATTAAAATGAAAAGGTTGAAAACTCTGCTGTGCATAATAATTTGGAACATGCATTTTGAGTGCAGTTTGAGTTTTTTATTTTTTTAAAAATATACTGTTATCATAGGCAGGTTGTACAAAAACCTTTCAATTGTACTCTAATAGTTATTTGACTGGAAAATTACAATGACTGCAATTCATATAGGTAATTTGGGAAAATCTGAGAAAATATTATTTGCATAATAATTTGGAACACAGTGTAGAGAGCTTCTGTATATTAGGAAATGGAGAAAAGGAGCCCACAGCAGGATTTTCATGTGCACAGGCTTTTTTTTTTCTCCCACCTATAGAGCAGTATCTATGTGTCTATAGAGGTTTTATAGTGGAAGGGTGATGCCACTTATAGGACCCGGTTCTATTGGATTGCCCAGTGTGGATTTATTGTGGCCTCTGTCAGAGTCTGTGCTGCTAATAACCAGCTTGTCCTCGGGTCTCACTTTCCCCAAGATGGCGGGCACTTCTGTGGCGAGAACCCTCCTCAGGCGGCAGATGCGGCTCAGGGGCTTCCCCTACCTCAGCTCCGGATCTTACCGGACAGCGACTCAGCAGTCGCAGCGCTTCTCTCCGGTCACCATCTCTTGTCCTTTGCGGCAGGAGGGAGCCGAGCCCCAAGAGATCCTCAGAGCCTCCGCGTGACCTCCCCAGTCAGGACCGCCGGCACCCTCCTGGGCGCGCTCCGGGACTGCCCAGCAGGAAAGACCGCGGCTTCAGGGATCCAGGTAGGCCCGACTTCAGAAATTGGTACCGCTGCTCTTGGAGGCTCTCCACGGGATGCCTTCCGATCCTGGGTTGTTACCTGAGATGTTAGAACGGTGGATGGACCCGAGAAACTTGTTTTAATTGCTGAAATTGAGAGTTAGACTCAGGGAGCTCCCAGCTTGATGTCCTTCTCCTTCAGCAGCTAGACACGCCCCCCAGACACCATTAATTTTACCATATCGTGTACTGGAAAACGGGTAAAAAAAAATTCCAAGTGCAGTGAAATTGCAAAAAAAAGTGCAATTCCACAATTGTTTTTTGGGTTTTTTATTTATCATGTTCACTAAATACTAAAACTGACTGGCCATTGTGATTCTCCAGGTCATGACAAGTACGCAGATACCAAACATGTGTAGGTTATTTTTTTCTTTAAGTGGTGAAAAAAAAAATTAAAAAATTTGTAAAAAATAAATAATAAAAAAAGGCTCCATTTTCAAAGACCCGTAGTATTTCCATTTTTTGGGATCTTGGGCTGAATTAAGGCTTATTTTTTGCGCTCTGAGCTGACATTCTTATTGATACCTTTTTGGGGTAGATACAATGTTTTGATCGCCTTTTATTGCAATGTTGCGGCGGCCAAGAAACTGTAATTCTGACGTTTCAATTTTTTTCTTGTTGCGCCGTTTACCAATCAAATTAATTTACTTTATATTTTGATAGTCAGACAATTCTGAACTCGGTGATACCAAATATGTGTATTTTTTTTTATTGTTTTATTTTTAATGGGGCAAACGGGGGGTGAGTTAAACTTATGTTTTTTTTTTTATATTTTTTTAAACTTGGAAAATTTGAAGCTGCGATCATCCGATCGCCTGTGCTACACATAGTAGGGCTTCAGCCCTGCTATGTGTAGCAGAAATCACAATCTCCAATGAGAGTCTCCTAGGAGATTTACAATGATAGGCATGGGGGTCTTCTTTAGACCCCCAATAGTCATGACAACCCATCGGCGCCCAACAACCACGTGATTGAGGCCCCCGATGTCATGTGCAAGGAAAGATGTGGGCTCAGCGCCGGAGCCCATGTCAAAGGCAGGGACATGACCGATTGTGATGAAAGCCGGCCGGTGGGTGCAGCTCTCTGGCGCCCCCTTACCTCTCAGGTCAGTCAAGGTACTGCACCTAGAGAAAGTAGTGCCAGGAAGCTGCAACCAGCGCAGGGAACACGGTAGAGTGTTCCCCTTCAACGTCACTAAACCGTAACGTCACTACACAGCACAACTCGCTAGCGCCCTCTTAGCCTCAGGTCAGTCAAGGAACTGCACCTAGGATAAGCGGTCGCCAGAGAGACTGTCCTGTAACCTACTGGGTATCGGGGCCCTCTGTAGTGAGGGTGGTATATATATCTTCCTTGGCCGCGCCAGGAATATATATATCTGAACCTCCGACCGTCACTACCAGCCTTCCCCAATCCCCAGTTGGTATGCTGCCACCAGTCCCTATTTTAGATATACGCCCAGTCCGTGAATGGGCCTATATCGGGTCAGGAACCAACCCTGGGTAGCGTTTTGGCTTGAGCCGAGCTCACACGGACGTGCGTTCGTTATGCAGAATAAAAGGCAGGCCCACAATTACTTGAGGTAATTGATTATAATAATACACTAGATACACGATATACAACTAAATATACACAGGTATAAGGTCAGGCTAAACTATACAACAATGGAATACAACACACAGAATCACCACAGCATATCAGTTACCGGTTTCTTGATTTTCTTGTGACGCAGGGAGAGGATTCTGCGATCGCAGGCACGGTTCTTTGTTACAGGCTGAGGCCTACCACCGCATGGTCAAACTGCTCCTCCCCTTGGTGGCCTCAGCTGGTGCTCAGATGTTCAGCACACCACTCTTGGGTCAAGACTGACTTGTCTCTTGTCTGTCCTGCTATCTTACCTGCCCTGTCCCGCCCACTGCTGGTGAGGTCAGCTGACTCAGTCTCCACCCTCAGGTCTAACTTCGATCAGAAGCCCAAATTCTATGGAACCCAATAACTTCTTCTGGGATGGTCTCATGATACCCCCAGGGGTTCCCATGGATTCGGGCCGCCGTAACCGACCTTTTGATATCAATTATGATACCATACGGTCCTCAGGAATGGCTCCGCGCTATATCTTGGCTTCCAGAGCACGTACAAACGTCTACCGCGGAGGCTTGTGTGCGCAATGGCTCCGGGACGCCGTGATATTTTTTTATTGGCCCATCCCATGCAACATGCGTGTACTTTTCATGTTTCTATATCTTATGCCTCCATGCTTGTGACAGACAAAGAAACTAGTCCTATGGGACAAATGGTCAGGTACAGATAGACGAAGCACCCCCCCCTGCTGGCTGTGTTTCCTCTCGAAGTCTTTGAAGCTCCTAGCATTCAAGTGTTAAGTAGGCTTCTTATCTTACAGGAGCCTGGATGGGGGGAAACTATCTAGTTGACGTTTTAACAGAAGGTCCCAAGGGTGGGGGCTGCTGAAGTGTGGCCATCCCTGGATATGATTTATCATTACCAAGATGGCGGCTACAGGTTCATCACACCTCCCCCTATACGAGGGCGCGAGGGGGTAGCACATTCCTGTGTTCCCCCGTGCGTCCTTCTGCACCCTCCCCTTGCCGGGATAACCCGTCAGCGTTACCGTGGTCACGGCCTCTTCTGTGGCGAATGGAGAAGTGGTACTGCTGGAGAGCGAGGCTCCAGCGTAGCAACCTGCCATTCGACCCAGAGACCGTGTGTAACCAGCTGAGGGGGTTGTGGTCCGTCTCCACGGTGAAATGGCTCCCGTACAAGTAGGGCTGCAGACGCTGCAGGGCCCATACAATTGCCAGGCATTCTTTTTCCACCGTGGAGTAAGCCACCTCCCGGGGCAGTAGCTTCCTGCTCAGGTACAAGACAGGATGTTCCTGGCCTGTCGTGTTGACCTGACTTAGCACAGCACCGAGGCCAAAGTCACTGGCGTCGGTCTGTACCACAAACGGCCGGTCGAAGTCGGCAGCTTGCAGTACAGGGGAGCTACTTAGGGCGGCCTTGAGTGCCCCGAAAGCTGTCTCGCAGGCGACTGTCCAGTCGACTGCGACGGGCAGCTTCTTCTTGGTGAGGTCCGTCAGGGGCTTGGCCAGGGTGCTATAGTGTGGGACGAACCTCCTATAGTACCCGGCGGTCCCCAAGAAGGACATCACCTGCTTTTTGGTCCTAGGAGTGGGCCAGGATGCGATGGCATCCACTTTCCCAGGTTCTGGCTTCAGAACCCCCCCGCCTACCCGGTGACCCAGGTAGAGGACCTCACTCATGCCCAGCTGGCACTTTTCCGGCTTGATGGTCAAGCCTGCCCGGTGGATCCGACCGAGCACCTGCCGCAGGTGCTCTAGGTGATCCTCCCAAGTGGGACTGAAGACTGCAATATCGTCCAAGTACGCAGCCGCGTACCCTTCAAGTCCCTCAAGCAGCGTATTGACCATCCGCTGAAAAGTGGCAGGGGCATTCTTCATGCCGAATGGCATCACTGTGGACTCGTACAGTCCAAAAGGGGTGATAAAGGCAGAGCGTTCCCTTGCCGCGGGGGTCAGAGGAATCTGCCAGTACCCCCGGCTCAGATCCATGATGGTCAGGTACTTAGCCCCGGCCATCCGATCGAGCAGGTCATCGATGCGTGGTATGGGGAACGCATCGGTGGCCGTTACAGCGTTGAGCCCCCGGTAGTCCACGCAGAACCGTGTAGTTCGGTCCTTCTTTGGTACGAGGACTACAGGCGAGGCCCACGCGCTGCTGGATGCCTGGATCACCCCCAGCTTCAGCATCTCGTCTATCTCTTGGCGCATGTTTCCCTGCACCTCGAAAGAGACCCGATATGCTGAACGCCGGATCGGCGGGTGATCGCCAGTGTCCACGTCGTGGACAGCCATCTCAGTCCTTCCGGGCAGGCTGCTGAACAGCCCCCGGAAGGGGTGCAGGGTGGTCCCCAGCTGGGACCGTTGGTCCTCCGTGAGCTGGTGGCCAACCCCCACATCCTCGATGGACCCACCCGCCTTGGCTTGGGTGAGCAGATCCAGGAGGGTTTCTACCTCTCCTTCCTCGGGAAGGTTGCACACTGGGTGGGCAGTCGCTTCCCGCTCATGATGAGCCTTCATCATGTTCACGTGGAAGGCCTTCCTCCTTCCACGGGCGTGATCCAGGGTGACCAGATAGGTGACGGCATTGAGTTTCTGGTGCACGAAGTAGGGACCTTCCCAGGCTGCCTGAAGCTTGTTCTGTGGTACGGGGACCAGTACCCACACCTTTTGACCCACCTGGTAGGTCCTCTCACAAGCATTCTGGTCGTACCACCGCTTCTGGTCGGCCTGGGCCTGGGCCATATTGTCCTGCACCAGCTTTGCCAAGGCCATCATCCTGTCCCGGTGGCGCACGACATACTCGATGACCGACACCTCGGGGGTGGCCAAATCCCCTTCCCATGCTTCCTTCACCAGAGCCAGGGGGCCCCGTACCCGTCGCCCGTACAGGAGCTCAAAGGGGGAGAACCCCGTTGAGGCCTGCGGAACCTCCCGGTAAGCAAATAGGAGGTGTGGGAGGTAACGCTCCCAGTCTCTCCCGTGGGAGTCGACCAACATCTTAAGCATCTGCTTTAAGGTGCCATTGAACCGCTCACACAGGCCATTAGTCTGTGGGTGATACGGGCTGGCCACCAGATGTTGCACCTGCATTTGCTTACAGAGGGACTCCATCAGCCGCGACATGAACTGGGTCCCTCGGTCGGTGAGCATTTCTTGGGGGAAACCCACTCTGGAGAAGATCTCCAGTAAGGCGGTAGCCACCTTGTCGGCCCGAATGGACGACAAAGCTACCGCTTCCGGGTACCGGGTGACATAGTCCACTACCGTGAGTATGAAGCATTTCCCGGAGTGGCTGGGAGTGGACAGAGGTCCAATAAGATCCACAGCGACCCTCGAGAAAGGCTCTTCGATGATTGGCAGAGTTACCAGTGGGGCTTTGGGGCGCGGCCCCGCCTTCCCCACCCTCTGACAGGTGTCACACGAACGGCAGTAGGCACCCACCGCGGCTCCCATCCCAGGCCAGTAGAAATGCTGAGCTATCCTGGCCTTGGTTTTAGCGACCCCTAGGTGTCCGGCCATCGGAATCTCGTGTGCGATCCGCAACAATTCCGCCCTGAACGGATAGGGTACCACTAACTGTCGGTCCCTGGGCCACGCCTCCGGTGAACCCTGCTGGACCGTTACCCGGTACAGCCGTCCCTGGTCCCAGACCACACGCTCGCAGTCTGACTCCATGGGAGGCTGTGCCGCCTGTTCCTTGAGAGCTTTCAGGCTGTCGTCTGCTTCCAACGCAGCCTGAAATTCCTGACTTGATGTGGCCAGAATCGACGAAACTGCCACATCCTCCGTCAGCCCCTCCGGGCATGTCACCTGGCCGCTGTCTGACCCGGCAGACACTTGGTCAGAAGTGGGGAAGCCGTCGGACCTCTGCAAGGCTCCTTGGGCTCCGGCGCTCCCACTCCTGGTGACAGCGGCTATGACCGCTGTGACCGTGGGTAGTGCCTGCTTCCCCTCTGTTTCTGACCAAGCCGCCCGATCAGGCAGGCTTCCTAGGCCTTTGGACATCTCGGATGTGGGGAACTCCTGCCCTGGGGTCTTACCTGGCGGCTCCTCTCTTGGGACACCCCCACCTCCCATGGCCTGTTCCTCCCCCTGCAGTGGGCCTATACTCAGCAGCCTGGATACCCCTGGGAGCCCTACACTGCCGGTAGCTGCCCCCCTCTCCATCCCTGAGCTTCCCTCTACAGAATCCTGCCCGCCCCCTCCCTCAACGGAGGACAAGAGGTCACGGCACGCCGGCTGAGCACCTCTGCGGGCATCCCCACACTCCCCACCTGCTTTCACTAACCCTGTTTGTGTTGTGTCTGTGCAGGTGTTACCCTCAGGTTTCACTCCCTCCTCCTCAGCAGGACACACACTACATACAACATGGTTGGCATTAGCAGCAGACAAATCAATACACTCTTGGGGGGCCGAACTTGGGGGTTCAGAGGGTACATACTGCGATACTAGACGCCCCAAGTCGGTCCCTAATAAAACATTTGCGGGAATATTTGGCGTTACTCCCACCTCCCGCATCCCCCTTCCGGCACCCCAGTCCAAATACACCATGGCAACGGGAAGTGCCGGCTCCACGCCTCCAACCCCGGAGACGGAAAGAGTCTTTCCTGGTACCAAGTCCTGGGGGGACACCACCTCAGGCCGTACCAGTGTTCGTTCAGCGCCCGTGTCCCGCAGTCCCATGACCGCAGAACGGCCTATGGTGACGGGTTGGATGTTGTCCAGGGACCTACCACCACCCCCTCCCACACACAAAACATTGGGCGCTCTCTGGGACTGGGATGGGGTCTTTTGGCGCTGGGGACACTCAGCCCTAAAGTGTCCTGGTTTGTTGCATAGATGACAACGTCTTACGTCTGGTCCTTGCCTGGAGAGGGCAACAGGGGGATACACCCCTTGTGTTCTAGGGGCCGGGGAAACAGGGGCATGACTGGGCTTACCCCCTCTCCAGGTGCTGCTGGCAGACTTCTTCAGCTCAGGCGCCCTGTTATTGGCATACTCGTCTGCCAGGGCGGCTGTAGCAGAAGCCCCTGTTGGTTTTCGGTCACGGAGGAACTGTCGGAGGTCCTCTGGGCAGTTCCACAAGAACTGCTCCGTGACGAACAGTTCCTGGACCTCCTGGCGGGTAGTAAGCGCTAGACCCGAGGTCCAGTGCTCTGCGGCTCTCAACAGCGCCCGCATATGATCGGTCCAGGTGTCCTTGGGGCCACGCAGCAGGCTCCGGAACTTCTGGCGGTACGACTCGGGAGTGAGGTTGTACTGCCGGATCAGGGCCCGCTTGATGCAGTCGTAGTTCTGTACCTCCCCGGCAGGTAAGTCCCCCAAGGCATCCAGGGACTTACCCCTCAAACGGGGGGTCAGGTATCTGGCCCACTGATCCCGGGCCAGATGGTGCTGAAGACAGGTCCGTTCAAATGCCACCAGAAAGGAGTCCAGGTCCCCATCCTTCTCCAGTAGAGGGAAGTCCTCAGCTCGGACTTTGGACGACTTGGTCTCCTGATGGGTTGGTTGCTCTAGCGGAAGCCCCCGCTGGGCCAGGTCCAGTTGGTGCTGGCGCTCCGCAGCTCGCTCTGCACGCTCCGCAACCTCCCGGCGCTCTGCAGCTTCACGCTCCGCAGCCTCCCGGCGCTCTGCAGCTTCACGCTCCGCAGCCCGCTCCGCAGCCCGCTCCGCAGCCCGCTCTGCACGCTCCTCCTCCGCTGCCTTCTCTGATGCTGCCAGGAGGGTTTTGTAGACGGCATCGCCATGAGACTGGAGACTTGCCATAGCCGCTTGTAAAAGGGCTTGTGATCTGGACAGGCTGGGCTGGGTAGGTGGTGGGCAGCCCACTGCGGGACCGTATACTGGGGACTGGCTCCCTGAGGTGCCCGGGCTGGACTCCTCCTCGCCATGAGTAACAATGTCCTCCCCTCCTGCCACACGGACCGTAGCATTAGCCTCCTGCAGGGTCTTGCTCCTGGTGCCGTCTGCCATCTTGGTAACCGACACCGCTGCAACCCTGAGTTTGCACACACCTTGTTATACTTTTAGCCTGACCGTCTAACGTTGGGCTGACCTTAAGACTCCAGCAGTGGAAGTTACCACTGGCAGTCTTTAGTGCCTGGGAGTAGGGGTCCCACAACACTATTATTCTGCAATCCCACCGCTCTGCCACCAATGTGATGAAAGCCGGCCGGTGGGTGCAGCTCTCTGGCGCCCCCTTACCTCTCAGGTCAGTCAAGGTACTGCACCTAGAGAAAGTAGTGCCAGGAAGCTGCAACCAGCGCAGGGAACACGGTAGAGTGTTCCCCTTCAACGTCACTAAACCGTAACGTCACTACACAGCACAACTCGCTAGCGCCCTCTTAGCCTCAGGTCAGTCAAGGAACTGCACCTAGGATAAGCGGTCGCCAGAGAGACTGTCCTGTAACCTACTGGGTATCGGGGCCCTCTGTAGTGAGGGTGGTATATATATCTTCCTTGGCCGCGCCAGGAATATATATATCTGAACCTCCGACCGTCACTACCAGCCTTCCCCAATCCCCAGTTGGTATGCTGCCACCAGTCCCTATTTTAGATATACGCCCAGTCCGTGAATGGGCCTATATCGGGTCAGGAACCAACCCTGGGTAGCGTTTTGGCTTGAGCCGAGCTCACACGGACGTGCGTTCGTTATGCAGAATAAAAGGCAGGCCCACAATTACTTGAGGTAATTGATTATAATAATACACTAGATACACGATATACAACTAAATATACACAGGTATAAGGTCAGGCTAAACTATACAACAATGGAATACAACACACAGAATCACCACAGCATATCAGTTACCGGTTTCTTGATTTTCTTGTGACGCAGGGAGAGGATTCTGCGATCGCAGGCACGGTTCTTTGTTACAGGCTGAGGCCTACCACCGCATGGTCAAACTGCTCCTCCCCTTGGTGGCCTCAGCTGGTGCTCAGATGTTCAGCACACCACTCTTGGGTCAAGACTGACTTGTCTCTTGTCTGTCCTGCTATCTTACCTGCCCTGTCCCGCCCACTGCTGGTGAGGTCAGCTGACTCAGTCTCCACCCTCAGGTCTAACTTCGATCAGAAGCCCAAATTCTATGGAACCCAATAACTTCTTCTGGGATGGTCTCATGATACCCCCAGGGGTTCCCATGGATTCGGGCCGCCGTAACCGACCTTTTGATATCAATTATGATACCATACGGTCCTCAGGAATGGCTCCGCGCTATATCTTGGCTTCCAGAGCACGTACAAACGTCTACCGCGGAGGCTTGTGTGCGCAATGGCTCCGGGACGCCGTGATATTTTTTTATTGGCCCATCCCATGCAACATGCGTGTACTTTTCATGTTTCTATATCTTATGCCTCCATGCTTGTGACAGACAAAGAAACTAGTCCTATGGGACAAATGGTCAGGTACAGATAGACGAAGCACCCCCCCCTGCTGGCTGTGTTTCCTCTCGAAGTCTTTGAAGCTCCTAGCATTCAAGTGTTAAGTAGGCTTCTTATCTTACAGGAGCCTGGATGGGGGGAAACTATCTAGTTGACGTTTTAACAGAAGGTCCCAAGGGTGGGGGCTGCTGAAGTGTGGCCATCCCTGGATATGATTTATCATTACCAAGATGGCGGCTACAGGTTCATCACACCGATGCTGTACCTATACGTCCAAGGTTGTTAAGGGGTTAATCATAATCCATTTACAGGGGCCGATTATCATCAGTGAGGGTTCCAAGTAACAAAAGGAACCTGTCACCAGTTTTATACCTTATAAACCCTGCCCATCACCTTTAAAAGCATGTAAACGGGGTTCCTACAGCCCCTTTATACCCTCATAGGTGCCTCTGCATACCTGCGAAAAAAGGGTTTTATTCATTTCCTGTGCTGGTACAGACAAAATGTATCTTGCCTTGGTGTGTGCCATCCCAATAATACACCAAATTTTGTCTTTTTAAAGCCTTGTTTCCTCTAATTTATGAAGCAGCCAGAGGTAAATATGATACTGATGAGCTGCGACTCATGGGCCACTGTGTGTGCTTGCCCCCCAGGCTAAAATTTGCGAGCCAGCCACTGGAGAACAAATAAAATCATGTTGTTTCATGCACCTCCTCCCATAGTTTAACACAGAAATTCCTCTATTATCTCTGTCTAAGTTATGGCTTACCTGATTAGTTAGGTTTACATGCAGGTATAGTAGAGCCGAATGTGCAGACTAGAACCTTGAAACTGCAAAACCAGTTATGCAGACAGGTGTCTTGATACAGCATAGCTGAGTGTGTTGACAGCACCTTCAAACAGCAGAGTTAGGTTTGCAGACAAGCACCTGATACTGCAGAGCCAAACATGCAGACTGGCACCTTGGAGAATCAGAGTATGCCAACAAGCACATTGGTACAGCAAAGCCAAGTGGGCGGACAGCACCTTGGAACAGTAGAGCTGGGTGAGTTTGAAAATCTGAGTTTATCAGAAAACAGTGTACAAAAGTCCAGCAATGTGGTAGCAGTGTGAATGAACAACTACCTGAATACTCATGTGGCGTGTCGCCTTCTTTACCAGCGTAAAAGAAGGGCCTAGGAGGTGATATCAGAGTTGCATACTGAGAGAGAGAGAGAGAGAGAGAGAGAGAGCCCAACTTTGATCAGTGACAGGTGAGTAATACCATAAAAATGCAGTTGAGCTCTTGCTTTAGTCATCTGGTGCATGGAACATCTAAAAATAGGGGCAAAGGATATATACGGTATGTGTATTGCAGTTCACAATTCTAAATAGTCATTGCAATAGAGTTTATTGCAGTTGTAGTGTTTCAATATTTCTAGTGTAGGATCCCATCTGATTCATTTTTAGCTGTAGAATCAAAAACCCACAGGATTTCCAACATTTTTTTCTGCAGTTTGCATTTTTTTTACGACACTGTGTTGCACATTTGTCTGTGAACAAATGAATTGCTGTTTTTGAATATCTGAATAGCTTTAATCATTTTTACATGTAATACAGACTGGAACAGGTCAACACTTACAGGCAGGGGTAGATTAAGAGTAGCAAGGGCCCCGGGCAGTTTAGAAGGCGCGGGCCCCCCCCCTACACACACACCTGATGTATCACATGTCACATGATCCCCTGTGATAGATCATGTGATAGTTCACGTGAAATTAATTTGGCACAATATTAATATATTAATTATAATATCTTTTTTTAGGCTGTGTGCCCACTATGCGTTTTTTAAGCGTTTCCGGAGCGGCAATTCCGCTGCAGAAACACTTAAAAACGCTTGGTAGAAGGCCTGCCATGTTCCCCAATGATAATCCGCATGTGCTGTGCACATGCTGCGGAAATTTCCGCTGCGGATTATCATTGTGGAAAAAAACGCAGCACTACCAATTATTTTGCGGAAGCGCTGCGTTTTCGCCGCCATTGGCTTGCATTGAATCGCTTGGAATCCGCATCACTGCATCTGTACATGGGGATTCCATGGGTTTCAATGTGCGGATGGTACCTGGGTCTGGAGGACAGGAGACTCTCCTCCGGACCCGGGTACCATAGAACCTGTAAAAAAAAGAATAAAATAAAAAATAAATATTATATTTACCTTCTGATGTCCCCCGGTGTCTTCATCCGATGCGTCCTGGCTTGCCGGCAGCTCGCGGTAGACTAAAGGACCTGTGGTAACGTCATTTAGTCATGTGACGGGTCACGTGACCGCTGACGTCGGCAGGCCATCAGAAGGTAAGTATATATTTATTTTTTACTATTCTTTTACGGTCACACTATATAAATCCATGCCGGTTGCATGGATTTATATAGTGTGACCAAGTTGACAAGCACTTTCCAAGTGATGCTAAAATCTCTTGGAAAGCGCTTGACAACCCGCATGCGGAAATCCATGTGAAGAATGCTTCACATCCGCTTGTCCCTGGCAGGAAAAACGCATGTACAATCCGCATGCTTTTTTTCTGCCAGGGAGATGCAGAAATGCTCAGGAAAAAATCAGGAGCATTTCTGCATCGTGGGCACATAGCCTTACATTAATTGTATGACTTAATATTGAGCACACAAAGCCATCTATAAACAGCGGGAGGCCGCACGTAGCCATCTATACACAGCGGAGGGCCGCACGTAGCCATCTATACACAGCGGAAGGCCGCACATAGCCATCTATACACAGCAGGAGGCCGCATGTAGCCATCTATACACAGCGGGAGGCCGCACGTAGCCATCTATACATAGCGGGAGGCCGCACGTAGCCATCTATACACAGCGGGAGGCTGCACGTAGCCATCTATACACAGCAGCAGGCCGCACGGTGCCATAAATACACAGCAGGTGGCCACACGTAGTCATGCATACACACAAACATATACAGACATATACATACACGCATAAACACATTTGAAACACAAAAATACATATAAACAGACATCACACAATGATATCTGCCTGCACACACACACACAGTCACTCACACACACACACTCTCACACACACTCATGCACACTCACACACACACACACACTCACCATCCCTCGGCTCGGCTCCAATCCTCCAGCTCCTCTCCGGATCAGCAGTGCAGCGCGCACTGCGTGACGTCACACTAGCAGACACAGCCGCGCACAGGGCCGTCTCTCCTAGCTGTGACGCGGCCGGGCCAGTACACAGGGAACTTAGCAGGTTCAGTGCGGCAGAAGAAGAAGTAGCGGCCGTGCGCCGCTTCTGGGGGAGCGATCCGGGGGCCCCCCGCCTCTGACTGCCGGTATGTGCCGCGGCGCAGCAAATATTATAATGAGGGCAATCTGTCCATGGACACCCCGGAGCCCCGGGCCCCCTGGAGCCCCAGGCGGTAGCCCAGATTGCCCTCATTATAATCCGCCTATGCTTACAGGTACTTCTTCGTTGCTGGCCTAGCTCAAAGGGTCAAACACTTTGTCAGGGTGGTTCTCCTTATACAAACCCAAAATGCTAGTCAACATTAGGGAGCAGACTGCAGGGTCACTTCTTTTCTTTTTGTTCTGCAGTTATATTGCTTCAAGGCCACATATATGCACAGCAGTCCAGAGACGGTATCTCAGGGCATAGGTAATGGTGTGCAATCAAACCGTTAGATCTCAGGAATATCACACAACTTGACAGGCTCAACTCCAATCAAAACTTATCATTGTAACATACCTCCCAAATTTTGAAGAACAGAAAGAGGGACAGATCATGCGGTGCAGGTAGCGTGCTGTGACAAACTTTGCCAAGGCCACTGGCCACACTCCAATTCATGCCTGTGACGATACAGCATTTAATTTTAATTATCCAGATGTCTATTTTCAGTAGGTAAGGAGACATTGTCATGTTTTCTGAATGTTGACACTTTAGATGTTTGTTTTAACCTATTATCTGTTATCTCTGAAGGACAGGGACGCAGGGTAATTGAACAATGTTTGCTAATATGCTAATTACACATTGTACCAGGCCAGCTAGTTTGTTGACCTGAGTTAAACTAGCCTTATATATTTACTAGCTGACTGCAGCCTGACCATAAGGCCAAGTACACACGTTCAGTATTTGGTCAGTATTTTATATCAGTATTCATAAGCCAAAATCAGGAGTGGAACAATTAGAGGAAAAGTATAATAGAAACATGTGCACCACTTCTGCATTTTTGACCCACTCCTGGTTTTGGCTTACAAATACTGATGTAAAATACTGACCAAATACTGTTCATGTAACTTTCTTTTAGTACTTTATAGACATGGCTATGGTTATATGTGTATCTATATCTTATTTTGATATTTATTATCGCTTCTTGCGCTTTATTACATCCTCACTGCTTTTGGTTTGTCAGTATCTGATTCACTATCTCCTTCATTTCATCTTTGAATGGGTATGGTAACCTAAGCATAATTAATGCTTACTACTTCGGGGCAGCACGGTGGCTCAGTGGTTAGCACTGCAGCCTTGCACTGCTGGGGTCCCGGGGTTAAAATCCCACCAAGGACAACATCTGCAAGGAGTTTGTATGTTCTCCCCATGTTTGTGTGGGTTTCCTCCGGGTTCTCCGGTTTCCTCCCACACTTCAAATATATACTGATAGGGAATTTAGATTATGAGCCCCAATGGGGACAATGATGATAATGTATGTAAAGTGCTGCGGAATATGTTGGCGCTATATAAAAATAAAGATTATTATTATTACTAGTGCTAAGTGATCACTAAATTGCTCAAGTGCTCGGTAGATTATTATTATTACTAATGCTGAGTGAGCACTAAAATGCTCAAGTGCTCGGTACTTGAATTGAGCAGGTCGGACACACGAACGAGCTCGACTCGTGTAACAAGTATAATGTAAATCAAGGGGAAACTTGAGCATTTTTCCAGAAGATCCTAACAGGAGGGCTGGGGCAGGAAAATTGCTGAAATGGACAGAAACAGCACTCAAATGAAATGGGAACAGCATGGGGAAGACACCTGGACATATCTTTAACTCCCAGGTCGATGCTGGGAGCAATGTTGTCAGAGCATTACTCCACTTTTATGGACTGAAAATAAAACATACAAAACCTGTAAAGGGAGTGGTGGTTTAACCACTGTGCCACGGTCCGAAGAAATCCTGGAGGAGCGTAACTAGGTGAACAGCTGACTCTTTGCTCCAGATGGACACCAGGTGCTACTCCAGGGCGGACCTTGGACACACGGCAGCTGACCCCCAAGGGGGAAGTTAGCTGGAATGGCCTAGAAAAGGGAAAGCTTGGCTGGTATAGGCAGGCACGATAGGAATGGCAGGTGCTGGCGGGAACCACTGGTATACAGGCATGAACGGCTGGTGCAGGCAGGTATGGCTGATATAAAGATGGACATGGCAGGTATGGCTGGTATACTGGTGGGCAAGGCAGGTATGGCTCGTAAACAGGCAGGCACGACAGGTTCAGGCAAGTACAAGAAGATAAACTAGGGCAGGGGACCTGAGAATTAGCAAACATGCAAACAAGCAGAGTGAACACGACGTTGCTCATGCACCTCCCAACAGGTGGCATTGCCTTAAATTATAAATATCTCACAGTCATTGGGAGAGTGTGCACTGTCTCTTTAAGAGACAGGAAGCATGTGCGCACTGAGCGCGCTGTCAGGAGATTTGCCAGACATGCTCAGACCCTGGTGAGCAGGAGCAGAGGCACTCAAGAACACCGCCATTACAAAACCATAGATAAAATATATTTTAAAGGTAAAAATGTTAGGAAACATTCTTTCCTGTATAATGACTTGCATATAAGGCAAAATAAAAAAAAACTGCCTCCTCCACCCCTTAACAGACGAGCCATCTCTCACTGTATTTCCCCGTCGCCTATGACTACAGTAGATGACATAGCAGAGGAGGAAATAAATCTACACCCACCTAGTCACCGCTAAATGTAATTTTTCTAACTTATCAAAGCATGTGGTGTGTGTGACGTGGTCAGACACATCCTGATTAATTTATGAAAGCATGACTCTGAAACTCAAAGCCTATGCGAACAATGCAAGAACTGCCTAAATTAGAAGGAAGAGGAACTCTGATACACCCTGTAGTAGACATAAAGGAGGGCCTCATACACACTTTGTTAAAATTGTTAGGTAGTGAGATAAATAGACTCATAAAGCCTATGAACTAAGTACAAGGGCTGCCAAAAATTAGAAAAATTAGCAAAATTAGAAGGACTGTGATACACACTAGAAGACATGTAACGCAGGGCCTCAGAAAACATTTTCTTTCCCATTTTTAATGACTGGGACTCCTAGCCTGGTAAAGTCTATGCACTAAATGCAAGGGCTGAAAAAAAAAAAATACAGTGCAGACCAAAAGTTTGGACACACCTGCGATTTCTGAGGCTGGTGACTCGGATAAACTTATCCCCAGAAGCAGAGGTGACTCTTGGTCTTCCTTTCCTGGGGTGGTCCTCATGTGAGCCAGTTTCTTTGTAGCGCTTGATGGTTTTTGCAACTGCACTTGGGGACACATTCAAAGTTTGCCCAATGTTTAGCACTGACTGACCTTTATTTCTTAAAGTAATGATGGCCACTCGTTTTTCTTTACTTATCTGCTTTTTTCTTGCCATAATACAAATTCTAACAGTCTATTCAGTAGGACTATCAGCTGTGTATCCACATGACTTCTGCACAACACAACTGATGGTCCCAACCCCATTTATAAGGCAAGAAATCCCACTTATTAAACCTGACAGGGCACACCTGTGAAGTGAAAACCATTTCCGGTGACTACCTCTTGAAGCTCATCAAGAGAATGCCAAGAGTGTGCAAAGCAGTCATCAAAGCAAAAGGTGGCTACTTTGAAGAACCTAGAATATAAGACATATTTTCAGTTGTTTCACACTTTTTTGTTAAGTATATTATTCCACTTGTGTTAATTCATAGTTTTGATGCCTTCAGTGTGAATGTACAAAGTCATGAAAATGCAGAAAAATCTTTAAATGAGAAGGTGTGTCCAAACTTTGGTCTGTACTGTATACAGTGAAGGAAATAATTATTTGATCCCTTGCTGTTTTTGTAAGTTTTCCCACTGACAAAGACATAAATAGTCTATAATTTCAAGGGTAGGTTAATTTTAACATTGAGAGAAAGAATATCCCCCAAAAAATAAAAGAAATCACATTGTATAAATTAGATAAATTTATTTGCATTTTGCAGTGAGAAATAAGTATTTGATTCCTCTGGCAAACAACACTTAATACTTGGTGGCAAAACCCTTGATGGCAAGCACAGCAGTCAGACGTTTTTTGTAGTTGATGATGAGGGTTGTGCACATGTCAGGAGGAATTTTGGTCCACTCCTCTTTGCAGATCATCTCTAAATCATTCAGATTTTGAGGCTGTCGCTTGGCAACTCGGAGCTTCAACTCCCTCCATAAGTTTTCTATGGGATTAAGGTCTTGAGACTGGCTAGGCCACTCCATGACCTTACTGTGCTTCTTTTTGTGCCACTCCTTTGTTGCCTTGGCTGTATGTTTTGGGTCATTGACTTGCTGGAAGACCCAGCCACGACCCATTTTTAATGTCCTGGTGGAGGGAAGGAAGTTGTCACTCAGGATTTTACGGTACATAGCTCCATCCATTCTCCCATTGAAGCGGTGAAGTAGTCCTGTGCCCTTAGCAGAGAAACACCCCCAAAACATAATATTTCCACTTCCATGCTTTACAGTGGAGACGGTGTTCTTTGGGTCATAGGCAGCATTTCTCTTCCTCTAAACATGGCGAGTTGAGTTAATGCCAAAGAGCTCAATTTTTGTCTCATCTGACCACAGCACCTTCTCCAAGTAACTCACAAAATCATCCAGGTGTTCATTGGCAAACTTGAGACGGGCCTGCACATGTGCCTTCTTGAGCAGGGGGACCTTGCGGGCACTGCAGGATTTTAAACCTTTAAGGCGTAATGTGTTACCAGTGGTTTTCTTGGTGACTGTGGTCCCAGCTGCCTTGAGATCATTAACATGTTCCCCCCGTGTAGTTTTAGGCTGATCTCTCACCTTCCTCATGATCAAGGATACCCCACGAGGTGAGATTTTTCATGGTGCCCCAGATCGATGTTGATTGACAGTCATTTTGTATTTCTTCCATTGTCTTACTTGTGCACAGTTGTCTCCTTCTCACCCAGCGTCTTACTTTGTCTTATGGTTTTGTAGCCCATTCCAGCTTTGTACAGGTCTATGATCTTGTCCCTGACATCCTTAGAAAGCTCTTTGGTCTTGCCCATCTTGTAGAGGTTAGAGTTTGACTGATTAATTGAGTCTGTGAACAGGAGTCTTTTATACAGGTGACTATGTAAGACAGCTGTCTTTAATGCAGGTAACGAGTTGATTAGGAGCGTCTAACTTCTCCCTGCAAGTGGCAGTTGTGTATCTCCCTCCCGGCTCCTCCCACCAGTTCCTGGATCACTTTACCACCTGGCTTCTTCACTTGCTATTTTGTGACATCCCCACCCTCATCATGGGAGACTAACATCCCCATCAATGATCCCCTCTCCCAATGTGCCTCTCATCTACTTTCTCTAACCTCCTCATTCGGCCTCTCACAGTTTACCAACTCTCCTACGCATGAAGACGGTAATACTCTGGACCTGGTCTTCTCCCATCTCTGCTCACTGTGTGATTTTACTAACTCCCCTCTCCCACTCTCAGACCACAATCTTCTTTCCTTCTCTGTCAAGAACTGTCTCCTCACCTGGGACACCCCCACTTACCACACTTAAGGGAATACATGTTATGATCTGCTACAAGAACTAAGGAAAGATAGGAAATCTGTCCCTACAATAGGACTAAGCTGATTCCCTACGATGCAGCGGGCAACCTGTTCCTTGTGAACAGACCCGCCTTCATCCTCAGCTAGTCTGAACGCAGACCTATTGTCACGGGTGTGTTGCCACGAAGATCGTCACGAGTACACAGCCTGACTTCTCGCAGCTGACTTGTTGGTGCTTTGTGTTTCTCGGCAGTGAGGGAGTTAATTCTCTCTCTCTCTCTGGGCTAGATGAGGTCCAGCCTCGCCCAGCTGCAATCAATACTTCTGTAGTGAGACTCCTTCATATACCTGCTGGTCTGTTTGGGAGGTGTCGGTGAAAGCATTTCATTCAGACTGACAGAGCGGATCGTGGTGTTTGGAGTTGCTGAGATAAGTGTATTTGGAAGTGTTTTTTCCCTTTCCTCGCTTTATCATTTATCTCCTTTCCCGTTTGGTTTTCCCTCTGTTGTAGTTGAGAAGTTGTTTGTATGCAAGGTGGTTTTGGTTTTTCCCTTGTACTGTCTCGTTCGTCTAAATACTGTGTTTGGGCATATTATTTCTTGTTCCCTTTGGTTGTGATCGGGGTCCTTCTCAGGACTAGATTACTGAGGTGCAGGGATCTTCAGGAGGTAGGGGTTACGCTGGCGGCCTGGACCTCTGTACCTTTAACAGTACCTCCAGGTTGAGGGATTAGTCAGGGCCCCAGCTTAGGGTCAGCTTAGGCCCCCTACCTCCAGTATACAGAGACAGCGTGACATTTTCACCGACCCCACTTAGTTTTTCTCCAGCTACTATGGATCCAGTAGCCGGTCTAGCTCGGCAATTGCAGAGTTTGTCCATGGAGCTGGCGGACGTTAGGTCCAAGGTTTGGCATCCTCAGGAGCAAGCCGGACCAGAACCTAAAGTAGCTCTCCCTGATAGGTTCACTGGGGGGCGGGACAAGTTTTTTGTTTTCCGGGAGGCATGTAAATTGTACTTTCGGCTGCGGCCTCGGTCATCGGGGAGTGAAGAACAAAGGGTGGGAATTGTCATCTCGCTCCTACAAGGGGACCCACAATCTTGGGCGTTCTCTCTTCCCCCGGGTTCCCCGGCTCTCCAGTCAGTGGATAGGTTTTTCGCTGCCCTGGGACTCGTATATGATGACCCAGATCGGATCTCCCTTGCTGAGTCTAAGTTACGTAGGATCCAGCAGGGAGATCGTCCGGCGGAGGAATTCTGTTCGGAGTTCCGTAGGTGGGCCACGGACACCCAGTGGAATGACCCGGCTCTTAGGAGCCAGTTTTGTCATGGTTTATCCGACAAATTACAGGATGTGTTGGCACAGTATGACTCTCCCGTGTCTCTGGAAGCCGCTATGGCCCTCGCTATTCGCGTGGACAGACGGCTTCGGGAGAGGTGCGGGATAACTCTACCCCCTGTGATGACTCCACCTCCTACAAGGTCCCCTCATATGGTGGTTCCCCTGGTCAGTCCAGAGGAGCCTATGCAATTAGGAGGGACATCATTTCGGGGGAGGGGACCGGTGGTGCGCCATAAGGCAGGAAGGTGTTTCTTCTGCGGGAGAAAGGGACATTTTATTGGGGGGTGTCCATCCCGTCCCTTGCAGAGTGAAGAGTCGTCGGAAAACTGTTGATCCCAGGTTGTGTGGTGGACGGCAATCTGGGAGTAGGTATTTCGTCCCTAGGTTCGTCTCAGTTTCTCGTACCGGCGGAGGTGGTGGTGGGTACGAGAACTGAGAGGATATCTGTTCTTCTGGATAGTGGGGCCGGGGCTAATCTGGTTGATGCTCGGTTTGCCCGGGTTCAAGGTATGCGGTTGAGTGAGTTGGCTAAACCCATCCCCATATTCTCGATCGATGCCAGGCCTCTCGGGCAGGGAAGTTTTTTGCAAGTTGTGCATGACGTAAAACTTCAAGTGGGGGCAATACATAAAGAACTGTTGTCTTGCTACGTGTTGGAGGGTCTTCCCACTCCTATTGTGTTGGGCCTTCCTTGGTTAGCTAAGCATAACCCGGTTATTAATTGGCAAACCAGGGAGATAAGCCAATGGAGTAAATTCTGTAATAAAAACTGCATGAACACGGTCATTGGTGCGGTTACTCCTTGGGTCTTACCTCCATTTCTGGCGGACTTTGAGGATGTATTCTCAGAGAAAGGGTGTCAGGAACTACCTCCTCATCGCGTGTATGACTGTTCTGTAAAACTGCTCCCTGAGGCCAAGTTACCTAAAGCTAGGTTGTATAACCTTTCTGGTCCTGAGAGGCAGGCCATGAAGGATTATATCTCAGAAAGTCTGGCTAAGGGGCATATTAGACCTTCATCTTCACCGGTGGCTGCGGGGTTCTTCTTTGTTAAGAAGAAAGATGGAGGCCTACGCCCTTGCCTGGATTTCCGTGAACTTAATCGGATTACGGTCCGAGATCCGTATCCGCTCCCACTTATTCCCGATCTCTTTAATCAGATCGTGGGCGCCAAATGGTTTTCTAAGTTGGATCTCAGGGGGGCGTACAATCTGATTAGGATGAAGGAGGGGGATGAGTGGAAGACGGCGTTTAACACTCCGGAGGGGCATTATGAGAACCTTGTCATGCCATTCGGTCTGACTAATGCCCCGGCGGTGTTCCAACACTTTGTTAATGACATTTTTCGCCGCTTGGTGGGACAGTTTGTTGTCATATATCTGGATGATATCTTAATTTACTCGCCGGATCTGGTGTCTCATCAGGAGCACGTTAGGCAGGTGTTACAGATCTTGCGGGATAATAAACTGTATGCCAAGTGGGAAAAGTGTGTGTTCGCCGTACAGGAACTCCAGTTTTTAGGCTTCCTGGTTTCAGCGTCCGGTTTTCGTATGGACCCTGGGAAAGTGCGGGCAGTTCTTGAGTGGGATCGGCCAGAGAATCTTAAGGCACTACAACGTTTCCTGGGGTTTGCTAATTATTACCGGAAGTTCATTCGTAATTTCTCGTCCATGGTTAAGCCTCTCACTGACATGACTAAAAAGGGGACGGATTTTTCTAGGTGGTCTGACAAGGCTTGTCAAGCATTCTCCTCTTTGAAAAAATGTTTTGCCTCGGCGCCCATACTCATTCAACCTGATGCGTCTCAGCCATTCATTGTAGAGGTAGACGCTTCCGAGGTAGGGGTGGGAGCAGTATTGTCACAGGGTTCGTCCCCTGGTAAGTGGCATCCGTGCGCCTTTTTCTCTAAAAAATTGTCGTCCGCTGAGAGGAATTACGATGTCGGCAATAGGGAACTCTTGGCCATTAAGTTAGCTTTTGAGGAGTGGCGCCATTTTCTGGAGGGGGCTGTTCATCCGGTCACCGTCATCACCGATCACAAGAACCTGCTATATCTGGAGTCCGCGAAACGTCTGAATCCCAGACAAGCTAGGTGGTCATTGTTTTTTACCAGGTTTAATTTTGTCGTTACATATCGTCCTGGGTCAAAAAATGTAAAGGCGGATGCCTTATCTCGTAGTTTCCCGGGGGCCGGGAATACGGACGACCCGATTCCTATCCTTCAGGAGGGGGTGGTGGTTTCGGCAGTATGCTCTGAGCTGGAGGAGGAGGTATTGGAGGCTCAGGGGGACGCCCCTGTTGGACCTCCAGGGAGATTGTTTGTTCCAGATCAGTTGCGACAAAAGGTGATCGAGGCACACCATAACTCAGTTTTTGCAGGACACCCGGGGAGTAAAGCTACTGTGGATCTCCTCTCGCGTCGGTTTTGGTGGCCTAATTTACATAAGGAGGTGGTAACTTTTGTCGCGTCCTGTGGGGTTTGTGCGCGCTCTAAGACCTCACATACCCGTCCGTCTGGGGCCCTCTTACCTTTGAAGATCCCGGAGCGTCCTTGGACTCATCTGTCTATGGACTTTATTACGGACCTCCCTCCGTCTTCGGGTAAAACGGTCATACTCGTTGTAGTGGACAGGTTCAGCAAGATGGCACATTTTATCGCTCTTCCGGCTCTCCCTAATGCTAAAACTCTTGCGCAGGTGTTCATTGGGGAGATTGTGAGGCTTCACGGGGTACCCTCCGAGGTGGTGTCTGATCGGGGGTCTCAGTTTGTGTCTAAGTTCTGGAAGGCGTTTTGTGCACGGCGGGGGATGCAGTTGTCATTCTCATCGGCTTTTCATCCTCAGACCAATGGTCAGACGGAACGTATGAACCAGAGCTTGGAGACATATCTCCGGTGTTTTGTGTCAGAGAACCAGGAGGACTGGGCTTTTTTCTTACCTCTGGCAGAGTTTGCTCTTAATAATAGGCGGAGCGAGTCCACTGGTAAGTCCCCGTTTTTTGGGGCATATGGTTTTCACCCCCAGTTTTGTACTTTCAGTGGGGGGGGCTCTTCGGGGGTTCCTGAGGAGGAACGATTTTCCTCATCACTCGCTTCAGTATGGAGAGGGGTGCTGAAGAATCTGAATACTATGGGGAACCGATACAAACGTATGGCTGATAGGAGGAGAGTGTCTGGTCCGGACCTAAGTGTGAACGATCAGGTATGGTTGTCTACCAGGAATATAAAACTTAAGGTTCCCTCCTGGAAACTGGGTCCCAGGTTCATCGGGCCGTACAGAATCAGTTCTATTATTAATCCGGTGGCATTCCGTCTTGACCTCCCCCCTACGTTTAAAATTCACAACGTGTTTCACAGATCATTGCTTAAGAGGTATGTGGCGCTGGTTGTACCGTCACTTTTACCTCCCCCTCCAGTGGTTGTCAATGGTAACTTGGAGTTCCAGGTATCGAGGGTCATTGATTCACGCTTTAATCGCCGGTCCCTTCAGTACCTGGTTCATTGGAAGGGGTATGGTCCTGAGGAGAGGATGTGGGTTCCTGCGTCGGATATTAACGCAGACCGATTAGTTCGGGCCTTCCACACGACTCACCCGGATAAACCTGGCCCTGAGGGTCCGGAGGCCCCTCGTAGAAGGGGGGGTACTGTCACGGGTGTGTTGCCACGAAGATCGTCACGAGTACACAGCCTGACTTCTCGCAGCTGACTTGTTGGTGCTTTGTGTTTCTCGGCAGTGAGGGAGTTAATTCTCTCTCTCTCTCTGGGCTAGATGAGGTCCAGCCTCGCCCAGCTGCAATCAATACTTCTGTAGTGAGACTCCTTCATATACCTGCTGGTCTGTTTGGGAGGTGTCGGTGAAAGCATTTCATTCAGACTGACAGAGCGGATCGTGGTGTTTGGAGTTGCTGAGATAAGTGTATTTGGAAGTGTTTTTTCCCTTTCCTCGCTTTATCATTTATCTCCTTTCCCGTTTGGTTTTCCCTCTGTTGTAGTTGAGAAGTTGTTTGTATGCAAGGTGGTTTTGGTTTTTCCCTTGTACTGTCTCGTTCGTCTAAATACTGTGTTTGGGCATATTATTTCTTGTTCCCTTTGGTTGTGATCGGGGTCCTTCTCAGGACTAGATTACTGAGGTGCAGGGATCTTCAGGAGGTAGGGGTTACGCTGGCGGCCTGGACCTCTGTACCTTTAACAGTACCTCCAGGTTGAGGGATTAGTCAGGGCCCCAGCTTAGGGTCAGCTTAGGCCCCCTACCTCCAGTATACAGAGACAGCGTGACACCTATAGATATAAGGGAAGGGTCCCTAAAAGTACTAAGGACTGGGACAAAATTGGACACCTCCTAGCAGAAGTTGTAGCGGAGCAAAAAGACAAACAGACAAAAATACTTAGAGGTCCAAGGACCAAGCAAACTATAGAGATAGGTGCAAAGCACCTGGCTAGATTAAGAGTCAAAGTAACACTGAAGTCCAGCAAAGCCAGAAGGTTGGAGCTGGAATAAATAGGCAGCTGGTCACGTGACCACAAAATAGAAAAAAACTAACAGGAGGGTTCTAACAATACACGTACCATTAATACCCAGCAGCTTATGGACAATTTACACACATCTTTAGCTCCCATCTCCTCCCTCTCCTGTCTAGACTTAGCATTGTCACACTATAATAATACACTGAAGAGTGCCCTAGATGAAGCAACACCTTTTATACGCAGAAAGACCCGACACAGACAACTGCAGCCCTGGCACACGATGCAAACACGTTTTCCTCAGGGTTGCTCAAGGTGTGCTGAGCGTCAGTGGAGAAAATCACTTTTAGCAGAAGACTTCATCCACTATAAATTCATGCTCAAAGCCTATAACTCTGCCCTTCATCTGGCCAAATAATCCTACTTCACCACCCTCATCACTTCACTGTCCAACAATCCAAAATGACTTTTTGAAACCTTAAACTCCCTCCTGAAACCTAAAGCACAGGCCCCCATCACCAACCTCAGCAGTGAGTATCTGGCCACTTATTTCCTAGAAAAAACAACCACATCCATCAGGACATCTCAGCCCAATCTCCCGAGTGCCTGGATCGCCTTCCCTGCCACACTTCAAGCTCACTTGCCTTCTTTGGGCCTGTTACAGAAGAAGTTACCCAGCTCCTCGCTTCTTCTCAACCTACAACCTGCAACAGTGACCCCATTCCTTCACATCTCCTGCAGTCCCTCTCACCGGTGGTCACTGACGCGCCCCTGGGCCTGTGTCGCGCTGCGTTGCGCATGCGGGAGCTTACCCGGAGCCGGATCTGTTGAGGGTTGTAGTCTCGTGGCGGTGACCCGGTCCGTGCCCAGGGAGTCAGACTAAGTGGCGCTGTATTAGCGGTAGATGTTGTACGACTACGCCACCCGTTGAATGCAGCGAAGGAGCTGCCGCTGCAGGGCAGACCGCTGAGGCCGGTGGTAGGATTGTGCAGCGTGATAGTATCACCTCCAACGGGAGGGGTATGGCCTCAGGGCAGCCGACGTGGATGATGGGGGTAGCAGGAATCACTCAGAGACGATGCGGTGTAATTCAGGGTCTTTACTGGTGATAAAGATAGACCCTCCCGGAGTACTGGCTAGCGATCGGGGCCTGGTCAGTCCTTGAGCAGATGGGATCTCCCCTGGCCAGGCGGAGTTGTAGGCCTCCCAAACTGACTGTACTCTTCTGGCTACCTTGCTAGAGGCGGGTATAAGTAGCCCACGTCCCTGAGTGTACCGTGTGGTGCTCACCCGTATGGCCGGTGACTCGGGGCCTTCTAGTAGCTTCCGCTCCACGACGGCGGTGCTGGTCCCATGCGTGTGACCGTGCCTTCGGGTTTCTTGGCCAGAGGACCTGAAATCCCCTGCCTGACGGATTCTGCTGCTGGGTAGGAGTTAGTCCCCACAGCCTCGGACTCCGGGTCCGGTAAGAAATCTTCTCAGTCAGGGCGAGCTCTGCAGCTGCCAGCCCCTGACTCCTTGTAACACTGCTCCCACAGAGCTCCTGTTGTTTCTTCCCATAGCTGCTTCTCTTCTCTGTCTCTACTTCTGGCATGGCCCAGGAGCTGGGCCCAGCCGGAGCCACAGCTCCCTGTCAGCCCTCCTGGCTGAACTCTCCCTCTGAACTCTCTAACCCTGCCTCAGCCCCAGGTTTATATAGGGGAAGTTCTTCCCCTCCCAGGACTGGGCAGGAGGTGTGGCATGCATAGGATTCCTGACCAAGAGACCTCCCACCTGCTCTCAGACATAACATTGCCGTTACTGTGGAAACCAGACCCCTGGGGTGCCACATTCCCCCCTAGTGAAATTTAGTACTCCGGGACTAAACATATTTTTAGAAAAACATAACAAGGTATAAACAATAATAATACAATAAGAAAAACACATAAAGATGGTTACGGCATGTCCGCAACCGGGTGCAGTTTTTGAAGAAAAGCAAGGTGTCCATTTCACCAAAACAGGGAGACGTAACCAGGTAGGGGTCTGTCCTGCCCCGAGTCCTTAACAGTCTTTAGTCCATTCCTGGGTTACGCTCCAACCATGTACAAAGGATTCCCGGTAAATCCACCAAAGACTCCCATAAATTACTAGAAACACATAATTATTTACAGGATATGGCCGCTCTCAGTCCTCGGCCAGTGGGGATAAGGAATGGCTGCTCACAGTCCTCAGCCTGGTTTAAGATAGGGGCACATGGGGAACAATTCACTAATCCCAACGGGGACCATATTTTAATTAGCAGCAGTCCTTGTACCCTTATGGGTAACTATTTACAGCTCTTTATTCACGCTACTTCCCTTCAGTAGCTATGTCCTCTTTGTGCTCCCTCCTGAGGGTAGTCCTCAGACCCGTCCGGGTCCTCTTGGCTTTCCTCGTATTGGTAGTACTGCAGCTCCTCCTCGGTTAGCTGGGTTAGTATCTCTGCGACAGTCCTCCTCCCAGGTGGCCAGGACTTTACCCCCCTTTGGGCTGCCCCGGTTAATTGGGCCACCAGGATGCTCACTTTTTGCTCCTCTGTGAGGGGGTACACCTGGAAGAGGCTATCCAGCTTTTCTCTAAAGTCATGCAGGGTATGTGACTCCCCTGAGTACTGGGGTAGCCAGGCTGCCCCCGGGATATAGGGCATGGTGAAAGGCATGACCGCAACAGCGGTGGCGCTGGCGGGGGTTGAAGCGGTGAAGCTCTCCTCCGTATCCGGCATCCTTCTCCCCCCTAGTGGACCGTGGCCTACCTTGCGATGATCCTCTTCCGTAGGCCGCGGCTCCGCAGTGGATCGTCAGGGTTGAGGACCTTCCGTCGCGCTCCTGTGACGTCGGCGTCTGCTGGGCTCCTTCCAGGACCTTACGCAACGTCCGGACGTGAGGCGGGGCTTCAGTTCTCGCGCGCTTTCGGAGTCCACGCCCCTCTTCTTCCCGCGCGGCGTCCTCAAGATGGCGTCCAATGGCGGGAAAACTCCACGTATGGCGGGAAGAAGGCTGAAGATGGCGCCGGATGGCGGGAAAACTCCACCGATGGCGGGAAGGAAGCGGAAGATGGCGCCGGATGGCGGGAATCTTCACCACAGGTAAGTTTGAACAGTCTTTTTCAGGCACGCAGTACCCGGTGGTTGCGGGCACGAGATCCTGCCGACTACGCCAAAAGTTGACGCGCCCCTGGGCCTGTGTCGCGCTGCGTTGCGCATGCGGGAGCTTACCCGGAGCCGGATCTGTTGAGGGTTGTAGTCTCGTGGCGGTGACCCGGTCCGTGCCCAGGGAGTCAGACTAAGTGGCGCTGTATTAGCGGTAGATGTTGTACGACTACGCCACCCGTTGAATGCAGCGAAGGAGCTGCTGCTGCAGGGCAGACCGCTGAGGCCGGTGGTAGGATTGTGCAGCGTGATAGTATCACCCCCAACGGGAGGGGTATGGCCTCAGGGCAGCCGACGTGGATGATGGGGGTAGCAGGAATCACTCAGAGACGATGCGGTGTAATTCAGGGTCTTTACTGGTGATAAAGATAGACCCTCCCGGAGTACTGGCTAGCGATCGGGGCCTGGTCAGTCCTTGAGCAGATGGGATCTCCCCTGGCCAGGCGGAGTTGTAGGCCTCCCAAACTGACTGTACTCTTCTGGCTACCTTGCTAGAGGCGGGTATAAGTAGCCCACGTCCCTGAGTGTACCGTGTGGTGCTCACCCGTATGGCCGGTGACTCGGGGCCTTCTAGTAGCTTCCGCTCTACGACGGCGGTGCTGGTCCCATGCGTGTGACCGTGCCTTCGGGTTTCTTGGCCAGAGGACCTGAAATCCCCTGCCTGACGGATTCTGCTGCTGGGTAGGAGTTAGTCCCCACAGCCTCGGACTCCGGGTCCGGTAAGAAATCTTCTCAGTCAGGGCGAGCTCTGCAGCTGCCAGCCCCTGACTCCTTGTAACACTGCTCCCACAGAGCTCCTGTTGTTTCTTCCCATAGCTGCTTCTCTTCTCTGTCTCTACTTCTGGCATGGCCCAGGAGCTGGGCCCAGCCGGAGCCACAGCTCCCTGTCAGCCCTCCTGGCTGAACTCTCCCTCTGAACTCTCTAACCCTGCCTCAGCCCCAGGTTTATATAGGGGAAGTTCTTCCCCTCCCAGGACTGGGCAGGAGGTGTGGCATGCATAGGATTCCTGACCAAGAGACCTCCCACCTGCTCTCAGACATAACATTGCCGTTACTGTGGAAACCAGACCCCTGGGGTGCCACAGTCACCACTTACCTGACTAAAATATTTAACCTCTCTTTCTTCAGGCATCTTTCCCTCCTCATTTAAACATGCCATCATAACCCCTTTACTTAAAAAGCCATTCCTGTACCAGGATTGCACTGCTAACTACAGACCTGTCTCTAATCTGCCATTCATCTCTAAACTCCTGGAACTCTTGGTCCACTCCCGTCTAATCCGCTATCAATCAGATAACTCTCTCCTCGACCCTCTATAATCTGGTCATTGCTCCCTGCTGATTCTACTGGATCTCTCTGCCGCATTTGACACTGTGGATCACCAGCTCCTCCTCACTATGCTCTGTTCTATAGCACTCAAGGACACCGTTCTCTCCTGGTTCTCCTATCTCTCTGACCGCTCCTTCACTGTATCTTTTGCCAGCTCCTCTTCCTCTCCTCGTCCCTTTACTATCGGGGTTCTGCAGGGCTCAGTTCTAGGCCCCCTCCTTTACTCTCTATACACTGGCCTTATTGGACAAATAATCAGCAGATTTGGGTTTCAGTACCATCCCTATGCTGAGGACACCTAATTACACAGTTCCTCTCCTGAAATCACCCCTACCCTAATACAAAATACCAAGGATTGTTTGTCTGCTGTCTCAAACTTCATGTCCTCCCTCTATCGTAAACTGAATCTCTACAAAACTGAACTTCTTGTGTTTCTCCTCTCTACTAACCTAACTCTACCTAACATTGAAATTACCTTGGAGCGTTCAACCATAACTCCCAAACAGCACGCCCGCTGCCTTGGGGTCATATTCGACACTAAACTTTCCTTTACTACTTATATCCGATCACTCACCCGCTCTTGCCAACTGCATCTTAAAAATATCTCCAGAATCCGACCTTTTCTCACCTTTGAAACTCCTAAAACTCTTACTGTCCCTCTTATTCACTCTCGTCTGGTCTACTGCAACTCTCTTCTGATCGGTCTCCCTCTCACCAAACTTTCTCCACTCCAATCCGTCTTGAATGCGGCAGCTAGGCTCGTATTTCTGTCCAGCTACTTCACCGATGCCTCCATCTTGTGCCAGTCATTACACTGGTTACCCATTCGTTACAGAGTCGAATATAAACTCATCGCTCTCACCCACAAAGCTCTCCACAGTTCTGCACTGCCTTATATCTCCTCTCATCTCTGTCTATTGCTCTACACGTGCCTTCCGTTCTACAAATGACCTAAGACTAACATACCCCATAATCCGAACCTCGCACCTCCGTCTCCAAGACTGCTGTCATGCTGCGCCAGTTCTCTGGAATGCACTTCCCCAGACGATCCGACTGATACCTAGCCCCCACGTCTTCAAACGCGCTTTTAAAACATATCTCTTTAAACAAGCCTACATCCTCAACTCAGTAAACTAACTTTCCCCTGTTCCCTCCTTCTAAACATAATTCAGAATCTGTTCCCTACTCTTCATCTGTCTCCACACCCTCCATGCACATGATAACTGCACTTGATACTTGATTATTGCACTTAAACAGCCTGTGGCACTGCTGAGGTGTTATGGAAGCCCAGGTTGCTTTGATAGCTACTTTCAGCTCGTCTGGATTGTTGGGTCTGGTGTCTCTCATCTTCCTCTTGACATAGATTCTCTATGGGGTTAAGGTCAGGCGAGCTTGCTGGCCAATCAAGCACAATGATACTGTGGTTTTTAAACCAGGTATTGGTACTTTTGGCAGTGTGGACAGGTGCCAAGTCCTGCTGGAGAATTAAATTTCCATCTCCAAAAAGCTTGTTGGCAGAGGGAAGCATGAATTGTTCTAAAATCTGGTAGATGGCTGCGCTGACTTTGGTCTTGATAAAACACAGTGGACCCCAGGGGTGGATTAAGAGTAGCAAGGGCCCCGGGCAGTTTAGAAGGCATGCCCCCCCCCTCCACACACACACACCTGATTTATCACGTGACCTGTCACATGATCCCCTGTGATAGATCATGTGATAGTTCACGTGAAATTAATTTGGCACAATATTAATTATAATATTTTTTTTAGGCTGTGTGCCCACTATGCGTTTTTTAAGCGTTTCCGCAGCGGCAATTCCGCTGCAGAAATGCTTAAACGCTTGGTAGAAGCTGGTTGCATGGATTTATATAGTGTAACCAAGTTGTCAAGCACTTTCCAAGTGATGCTAAAATCGCTTGGAAAGCACTTGTCAACCCGCATGTGGAAATGCAAGTGAAGAACGCTTCACATCCGCATGTTCCTGGCAGGAAAACGCATGTACAATCCGCATGTACAATCCGCATGTACAATCCGCATGCATTTTTTCTGCCAGGGAGATGCGGAAATGATCAAAAAAAATCCGCAACATTTCTGTATCGTGGGCACATAGCCTTACATTAATTTTATGACTCCATATTGAGGCTGCACGGTGCCATCTATACATAGCGGGAGGCCGCACGTAGCCATCTATACACAACGGGAGGCCGCACATAGCCATCTATACACAGCGGGAGGCCGCACGTAGCCATCTATACACAGCGGGAGGCCGCACGTAGCCATCTATACACAGCGGGAGGCCACACGTAGCCATCTATACACAGCGGGAGGCCGCACGTAGCCATCTATACACAGCAGGAGGCCGCACGGCGCCATCTATACACAGTGGGAGGCCGCGCGGCGTCCCCCCAGAGACAGCAGGAGGCCGCACGGCGCCATGTATACTCAGCAGGAGGCTGCACGTAGCCATCTATACACAGCAGGAGGCCGCACGGCGCCATCTATACACAGCAGGGGGCCGCACGGCACCATCTATACACAGCAGGGGGCCGCACGGCGCCATCTATAGACAGCAGGGGGCCGCACGGCGCCATCTATACACAGCAGGGGGCCGCACGGCGCCATCTATACACAGCAGGGGGCCGCACGGCGCCATCTATACACAGCAGGGGGCCGCACGGCGCCACCTATACACAGCAGGGGGGAGCACGGCGCCATCTATACACAGCAGGGGGCCGCATGGCGCCATCTATACACAGCAGGGGGGCGTACGGCGCCCCCCCAGAGACAGCAGGAGGCCGCATGGCGCCAACTATACTCAGCAGGAGGCCGCACGCAGTCACGCATGTAGTCACGCACACACACAAACACATTTGAAACACAAAAATACATATAAACAGACATCACACAATGATATCTGCCTGCACACACACACACACACACACACAAACACACACACACACAGACTCACCATCCCCCGGCTCCATTACTCCTGCCTGCTCTGACTTATCTGTTGCAGCAGTGCAGGCCGGGCGCGCACTGTGTGACGTCACAGCTAGGAGACACGGCCTCTCCTAGCAGTGACGCGGCCGGGCCAGCACAGGGAAGTTAACTGCTGCAGTGCTGGCCCGGCCGATGAAGAAGTAGCGGCGGCCGCTGCTGGGGGAGCGGTCCGGGGCCCCCCCTCCCGCCACTGCTACCGGTATGTGCCGCGGCGGCCTGCACATATAATGAGGGCAATCCGGCATTAGACACCCCGCACGGAGCCGCGGGCCCCCTGCAGGCTCGGGGCCCCGGGCGGTAGCCCGGATTGCCCTCATTATAATCCGCCTATGGTGGACCCACACCAGCAGATTACATGGCTCCCCAAACTATCACTGATTGTGGAAACTTCACACTAGACCTCAAGCAGCTTGGATTGTGTGCCTCTCCACTCTTCCTCCAGACTCTGGGACCTTGATTTTCAAATGAAAATTGGCACTCTGGGACCTTGTGGAGTGTGTCAATGACTGCCTTCTGGCCATCTGTCAAGTCAGCAGTCTTCCCCATGATTGTGGAGCCTACTGAAACAGAGTAAGGGACATTTTTAAACGCTTAGGAAGCCTTTGCTGGTGTTTTTTGTTAATTATTTTAATTTACTGAGATAATGACTCTTTTGTTTTCATTGGCTGTAAGCCATAATCATTAACAGAAATAAACACTTGAAATAGATCACTCTGTTTGTAATGACTCTATATAATATATGAGTTTCACTTTTTGTATTGAAGAACTGAAATAAATTTAATTTTTTGATGATATTCTAATTTTATGAGATGCACCTGTATGTCTCCTCATGCGGACTTTGAGTGGTCCCGAAGTGCAACCAATGTATTGCACTTTACATTGTACACATTCTACAAGGTATATCACACAAGATATATTACAATTCATGAAATTGTGTATGTTAAGGCTGCGTGCCCACGTTGTGGATTACAAGAGTTTTTGATGTGGAATTTCTGCAGCGTAAACGCTTGTTAAACGCTAGGTAATCCGCACCCCATGGTCCCCAATGAGAATCCGCAAGTTCTATGCCCACGCTGCGGATTTTTCCAAAAGTCCACAGCATGTTCATTAATTTTGCGTTTCGCAAGCGGAATTGCCTTTTGCAATGCATTAAAAAACGCAAGGCAGTTCCGCATGTGGAAATCGCGCGATAAACGCACGATAAACGCGTGCGGAATTCCGCATGCGTTTTTACTTGCAGAA
The DNA here is from genome assembly GCF_046119375.1 of Phyllobates terribilis. NCBI lineage: Eukaryota > Metazoa > Chordata > Amphibia > Anura > Dendrobatidae > Phyllobates > Phyllobates terribilis. The sequence continues at coordinate 9,097,866 of NW_027362761.1, read as the reverse complement.
ATGCTTTTCTGCTTCATTTCTGCAACGTGGGCACATAGCCTTAAGGTTTGTTTATTGTATATGGAAGCAAAACTATCCTTTTTTATTGCATGAGTGCAAACTTTGCAGCGATTTGCTCCAGCTTTGAAAAACCCATTTAATTCCAGCCATGTGTTAGATCTATGGTGATTGTCATTATGACTCTGAAAAATACTTGGAGATCAAGTCATGCCTAACATGGGTGTTTTGCAACAAATCTGATATCATTGGTAAGAATGTTGTTCAAACGGGAATTCTGATGTAACATTGGAATATATTTTTTAATAATATTAACTATTACTTTATATTGTGGGCTCTATGTTGTGGAGAATGTAATGTTGGAACTGTAACAACCCATATTATTTTTTTTTTATTTGTCAGTAAATTTTTACGATCTAAATTTAATGCCATATTACATGCTTTCTTTAAAGTCCACCCCGGATAACCTCTTTTTAGTAATCTCTCACACACTTTGTTCGCCTCATTATCAAAAGTTTGTCAATCTGTACAATTACATCTGATTCTAATAAGTAGGGGATATTACGTTTGAAACGTGGGGGATGACAAGAGCTTGCCTCCAAGATGTTTTTTCTGGCAGTTGATTTCTTGAAGGGGCTATATTGACTGTACACATGTTTTCTAGGTAATCAGAGGCTTTGCAATAGTGCAAATGTATTTGCAGCAAATTGTACTTTTTGGAAAAATTCAGCAAAGCGGTTAATATTTGAAGAACTGACAGTATTTTGAAGTGGGTTTTCAACTCTATTGATGGTTTTTGCGCCAAATTCTTCAAAATGGCGCATATGGTTCATAAATATTGTGCAAAGTCAAAAATCTTTTTTTCCTTTTACGCTCAAGGTCTATTTTATTCTGCAATGCTGCAGAGTTTAAGAGTTAATGCAATTTAAAAAGCTGGCAGGGGACTGAGTCTTGGATTACTAGTCTGAGACAGGTTCCCACCACCTTCTCCAGAGCCCACTCCCCATGAATGACATGCCTCTCCCCACATTTGTGTAATAGGGAGAGACCTGTCAGTCTGACGGAGTGGGTGAGTGGAGGGAGAAGCCGCTGCTGGTCTGCCTCTGACTAGTCCCTATCTTTTCAAAGTATATTTCGGAATAAAACACTCACGGCTGCAATAATTCATTCAGCTTCTGATTTATGCTGTCCATGGCTTGGGCAGTTAGAATATGCTGCCATGTTCCCTTTAAAAACTCCACCATGCAATACTCTGGTCAAAAATATGTGGAACATTATTACAATGAAAATATTCAACATATTATGAAATGATATAAAGATTGGTAAATGAAAAAGTCATTTGAATATGTACGTTTATTTAAGTAAATGTTATATTCATTTCATTTTATATATATTTTTTTCATTTTCCAGGAGAAACAGTACTTTTCCTTCCCTGGGGAATTGCTAATGAGAATGCTCAAGATGCTAATTCTGCCTCTTATTACTTCCAGGTGACTTATTTAATTATTTCTGAATTGGTTAGTGACCTAAGCTATGTTCACATGTATGCCTTTTTTTGTTGCAATAATAGTTAAACCATGTTCACCTTCATTTTTAAAAATTGCTTGAAACACTTTGTTGTTTTTGTTGTTGCAGTTGTTGTAGCAACATAAGAACACAATCTTAATGTTGTTAAATACTGAGCCTGTAATCAGAATGATGAACTACAGCTCTGTCATATGTTGTCGTATATGTTAAAGTTACAATAAATTATATGTACTGTAAAAATGACAGCACAATGCTATAGACAAATACCTTATACTGTACATATAAATAATATAATCAAATTATAAGGCTATGTGCCCACGATGCAGAAATGAAGCAGAAAATTTCCGCAGCATTTCTGCATCTCCCTGGCAGAAAAAACGCATGCAGATTGTACATGCGGATTGTACATGCGGATTGTACATGCGGATTGTACATGTGGATTGTACATGAGGATTGTGCATGTGTTTTTCCTGCAGAATACATGCGGAATACATGCGGATTCACATGCGTACCCACATGCGTTAACGCATGTGTTTCCGCATGCGGACTGACAAGCACTTTCCAGGCGATAGCATCACTTGGAAAGTGCTTGACAACTAGGTCACACTGTATAAATCCATGCAAAAGGCATGGATTTATACAGTGTGACCGTAAAAATAAAATAAAGCTATACTCACCCCCGATGCCCCGCCGCGTGTGCTGCAGCACTCGTCCTGGCTTCTTCCGGGTTGCCGGCACATCGCGAGACAGCCTGCGGTCACATGACTGCGACGTCATCTCAGGTCCTGGAAGGAGAAGCGCTGCCGGCATGCAGAGAGAAGCCGCCGGACAGGTGAATATAAACTTTATTTATTATTTTATTCTTTTTTTACAGATACAATGGTACCCAGGTCTGGATGAGAGTCTCCTCTCCTCCAGAACTGGGTACCATCCGCACATAGAGACGCATAGAAGCCGCTTGTACAAATGTACAGACACGGATTCTATGAGTCTCAATGCAAGTCAATGGCGGCGCTTCCGTTGCGCTTCCGCAAAATTAATGAACATGCTGCGGATTTATGAGCGCTGCTGAAACGCTGCGGAAAAATCCGCAGCATGTGCATTGACATTGCGGAATGCCATTGGGGACCATGGGGTGCGGATTACCAAGCGTTTTTGATGCGTTTCCGCTGCGGAAACTCCGCAGCATAAACGCATGAAAAACGCATCGTGTGCACGCCGCCTAATGCTAAATAATGCCACCAAAACACTGCACACATGTACTGTATAATGATGCACATAAGAAATCCCAACATGCTGTATATAGTACAAACAAACCATGCCACCATATACTGTATTTAGAAAAAATGCAACATTTATCAAAAATATATAAAGTATATGCAGCATATATCAAAAAGAGAAGCAGAATCGCTGACAGTTTTGATGAGTGGGATGGTGCTTCATGGAGTACAATTCAAAAGGGTTGTCTGAAAGAAAACTCGACTGGAGGGATTTTAAACTTCATCAATTAACTGGCTACCCTTTTAGTCCCTTTGATCCAAACCCTATGCTTATTCCTGATTATTTTTCACTGCTTGCCATTATTTTCTCTGAAATACATCTACCACAAAAATATAACTTCTAGTTGTGGTGAGAAAAGGCCACTTTGATTACAGATCTTCACCCGCCTCTGTTCTCTATACAGTCATATGAAAAAGTTTGGGCACCCCTATTATTCTTAAGCTTAATGTTTTCTAAAAATTGGTGTTTTTGCAACAGCTATTTCAGTTTGATATATGTAATAACTGTTGGACACAGTAATGTTTCTGCCTTGAAATGAGGTTTATTGTACTAACAGAAAATGTGCAATCTGCATTCAAACAAAATTTGACAGGTGCATAAGTATGGGCACCTCACCAGAAAAGTGACATTAATATTTAGTAGATCCTCCTTTTGCAAAAATAACAGCCTTTAGTCGCTTCCTGTAGCTTTTAATGAGTTCCTGGATCCTGGATGAAGGTATTTTTGACCATTCCTCTTTACAAAACAATTCCAGTTCAGTTAAGTTTGATGGTCGCCGAGCATGGACAGCCCTCTTCAAATGATCCCACAGATGTTCAATGATATTCAGGTCTGGGGACTGGGATGACTTATAATTATAACCCTGTGCCTCTTTTAATTATGCTCCCCTTGACCTATTTTAATAATGACCCTATACCTCCTTATAATAAAAATATCCCCTGTCCTTTCTTATATTATTATTATTTTTATTATTAACTCCTTTCTTCCCCTAAAAATGATAACAATCCCCCCATTGTGCCTCCTTATAATAATCACCCTCAGTGCCTATTTATTGTAATAAGGCTCCTGAGCAGGGGCGTACATAGAAATAACAAGGCGCCCCATAAAAAAAGTCATATCACGTTAGTCAAAGAAGAACATATCTCCAAACTTTTTAATAAATGGAGAAGGAAATGTATTGCAGTACTTGGACAGTTATTTTTCCCTTACTGAAGCCCCCAAGTGGTCTCACTTTATCTCACTCACTTTGATACTCCTTTCGTGACCCCCGTATAGTATTATGCCCCCACAAAGTATGATGACCCCACACACTATGATTGCCCCACAAACTTTACACAAAGTATGATGCCCCACAGCACCCAACACAGTAAGATTGTCACCACAGCCTCCCATACAGTATGGTATCCACCACAGCCCCCAATATTCGGCACCACAGACCCTCACACAGTATGATGTCCACCACAGGCCACTATATAAAGTGTGATGTCCACCAAAGCCCCCCCCGTACAGTATGATTAGCCCACAGCCCCCATATAATATGATGTCCCCCATAACCATCCCATACACTATGATAATCACCACAGTCCCCAACATAGTATAATGTACCCCATAGACCTCCACACAGTATAATGTCCACAACAGCCATCCTACACAGTAAGATGGTCTCCCACAGCCTCCTCACTCAGTATATTAGATCCCCCATACATTATGAAGATCCCTCACAACCCCAATACTGTATGACGGTCCTCCCACAGGCCCCCTATATATTATGATGGTTCACATCATAGCCCCCTATATATTATGATGGTCCACATCATAGCCCCCTATATATTATGATGGTCCACATCATAGCCCCCTATATATTATGGTGGTCCACATCATAGCCCCCTATATATTATGATGGTCCACCTCACAGACCCCCATATAATATGATCGTTCCTCGAACACCCCCATATATTATGATGGTCCACCCCACAGTTCCTTGTATATTATGATGGTACACCTCACAGCCCCTACATAATATGATGGTACCCCCCAACAGCCCCCATATAGCATGATAGTTCACCTCATATCCCCCTATATAGTATGACGGTCCACCTCACAGTCTCCCATATAATATGATGGTCCCCCCAACAGCCCCCTATGTAGTATGATGGTCCCCCCAACAGTACACTATATAGTATGGTGGTCCAACTCACAGAGCCCCATATACTGTGATGGTACCCCAGCGCCTCCCCCAAAAAAAAACCCTATACTCACCTAATCCAAACTCCTCATCCTCCACAACATCTGTCTCTTCTATCCATTCTCGCAGTGGATGCTAGCGGCGCGATGCAGTGACGTCATTGCACTTCTTACGTCCCCTGCTTGGTGCTGGCCTACAGCAGGTCGCAGACAGAAGGGACACCCACGGCCTGCTGGGGTAAGTGACGGAGCCAGCGACTTTGTGCTCCGTCACAGCTGTTAACAGTATGAGTGATTTGAGGATGCCGATTCTGTTAACAACATAGCAGATAAGGCAGCCCACAACCAGACAGACCCTTCTGGTATTTACCAGAATTGGCAGATGGCCAGTCCGGCCCTGGACTCCAGTTCAAAACCCTAACCATGGCATACAAAACCATCCACAACCTGTCTCCTCCATACATCTCTGACCTAGTCTCCCAGTACTTACCTGCACACAACCTCCGATCCGCACAAGATCTCCTTCTCTACTCTCTTCGAATCTCCACTTCCCACAATAGCATACAAGATTTCTCCCCCCCTACTCTGACGCAATCTACCCCAACATATTAGACTATCGCCTACCTTAGAAACCTTCCAAAGTAATCTGAAGACCTACCTCTTCTGACAAGTCTATAACCTACAGTAACCATCGTTCCACCATACCGCTGCATGACCAGCTCTCTTCTCACCCATCATTTGTAGACTTTGAGCCCTCGAGGGCAGGGTCCTCTCTCCTCCTGCACCATTCGGTGACTTCTATTGTTTAAGATTGCTGTACTTGTTTTTATTATGAATACCACTTTTTATACTTCATAATAGTTGTAAAATTTCTTCAATATGACTTGCATTTATTTGTGAAAATATCATAAATTTGGCAATATTTTTGAAAATTTCAAAATTTTCAAAATTTTAATTCTTATGCCCTTAAACCAGAGAGTTATGTCACACAAAATAGTTAATAAATAACATTTCCCACATGTCTACTTTACATTTGCATCAATTTTGAAACATAGTTTTTTTTGTTAGGAAGTTAGAAGGGTTAAAAGTTGATCAGCAATTTCTAATTTTTCCAACAAAATTGACAAAACCATTTTTTTAGGGACCACATCACATTGGAAGTGACTTTGGGGGGGGGGCCTATATGACAGAAAATTCCCAAAAGTGACACTATTCTAAAAACTGCACCCCTCAAGGTCCTTAAAACCACATTCAAGAAGTTTATTAACCCTTAAGATGCTTCACAGGAACTAAAGCAATGTGGAAGAAAAAAAAATAATATTTTACTTTTTTTCATAAAAATTTTACCTTAGCCCCAAATTTTCTATTTTCACAAGGGTATCAGGAGAAAATAATCACCAACATTTATTGTGCAACTTCTCCTGAGTACACCGATAACCCATACGTGGCGTAAAACTACTGTTTGGGCGCATGGCAGGGTTCGGAAGGGAAGGGGCTTTTTGAATGCAAAAATGTCTGGAATTGAGAGAGGATACAATGTCGTGTTTGGAGAGCCCCTGATGTGCCTAATCTGTGGAAACCCCCCACAAGTGACTTTGGGGTGTACGGAGTGGAAAAAACAAAAACAATTTTTTTTTTTTAAACAACATTAGCAAACTGTGCATGTATCACTTCTATCTTTTTAAGCATATCTTTTCTTAATATTTTACTATACTTAAGACTAGTGTTGAGCGATACCTTCCGATATCGGGAAATATCGGATCGGATTGGATCGGACCGATACCGAAAAAGTATCGGATATCGCCGATTCCGATACCGGAAACCAATGCAAGTCAATGGGACAGAAATATTGTAATGAAAATAAACCCTTTCTTTCCTTGTAGGTTAATTCTACATGAAGGAAAACAACTAAGAATAATGTAGAATGTATTGGGGGAGGTGGGGGAGACAATAAAGGCATAGAGGTTTAGCCCAATCAAATGGAATAGCAGGAATTAATATTTTTTTTAAGACGTTCTGAGTTACGGAAATATTGACTATGTTAAGTATTTTTATATTTTGTCAGATATTTCTGTTTCACTACTTCCATGCTCTTCACCTTCTTTTTTACTTCTCCCACACTTTCTCCTTCATCATCCTCAGCATCTTTTTCATCCACTTCTTCTTCACCTTCTTCATCTTCTTCGTATTATTCTTTTTTTTTACATTCTTCATATTCTACTTCTTCATCTTCTTCATATTCTTCTTCTTCATCATATTCTTATTTGTGACAGGCATTCCTGTAGTTGTTATCTATAAAAGGTTGGACATTACACCTTTCGTTCTGCCCGTCACAAAAGATTTACAACAGGATTTGTCCGCGTTCAGTTTGGCCTGCAGCAGCAGGTCTTTTCCAGGGGCACCACGAGGAGGAACGGACTCACCCCCATACACTGCTTAGTCATCTTCTGCTTATAATTTAAATATTATCTTTTGCTCTGATTTTTAGTCTTATGCTTAATGTTCTTCCGCTTTTTGTTCTGCAGCTTCTTGTATTTCTGCTTCTTGGTTTTCTGTCTCTTGTTCTTCTGTATCTTGGTGCTTGTCTTCTCTTCTTTGTCCTCTTGGTCAACTTCTTCAGGGTCATCTTCTTGGTCTTCTTCGGGGTGGTCTTCAGGGTCGTCTTCGGGGTCCTCGTCTTCTTCGGGGTGGTCTTCAGGGTCCTCGTCTTCTTCGGGGTGGTCTTCAGGGTCCTCGTCTTTTTTCGGGGAGGTCTTCAGGGTCCTCGTCTTCAGGGTCGTCGTCTTCGGGGTCCTCGTCTTCTTAGGGTTGGTCTTCAGGGTCCTCGTCTTCAGGGTCCTCGTCAGGGAGATCCAGAGTGATTACCAAGAACCATTTCAAAAAGCTTGAACTTGGAAATGTAGCAGAAGGTACAAGAAGGCTGAGAAACTACCGAGGACCAGCTGACGGTACTGGAACCCGGATGGGTAGAAGAAGGTACAAGAGCCAATGGAACTGCCAAAGACCAGCTGACGGTACTGGAACTCGGTTACTAAGCAGAAGGTACCTGTGCCAGAAAGCACTACCAAGGACCAGCAGACGTTGGTGGAACTTGGATACCGAGAAGGAGGCACCCAATCCAAAGGCACTGCCGAGAACCAGCTGACGGTACTGGAACCCGGATGGGTAGCAGAAGGTACCCATGTAAAAAAAAGTTCAAGGCCGCGAGCCGGCCGCAGTTACCAAAACCCACAGTCCTACAGGGGGTGCTTGTCCTATTGGCACTATGGAACCAGCCTTCATTGCCAGATCCCGCAGCCCACATAGGAGTCACCTAAACTGCAGGCACCATAGAGTCGGCTAACCCGACCGCAACACGACAGGACAACGCATTGGAGGCAAAGTGACGTTGACACTACCCGGAAACAGCTGGCGTGCTGGAACCAGGCTGGGCAGGAGGGAGTACCCGTGCCAAAGACACTGCCGAGAACCAGCTGACGGTACTGGAACCCGGATGGGTGGTAGAAGGTACAAGAGCAAATGGAACTACCGAGGACCAGCTGACGGTACTGGAACCCGGATGGGTAGCAGAAGGTACAAGAGCCAATGGAACTGCCGAAGACCAGCTGACGGTACTGGAACTCGGTTACTAAGCAGGAGGTACCTGTGCCAGAAAGCACTACCAAGGACCAGCAGACGTTGGTGGAACTTGGATACCGAGAAGGAGGCACCTAATCCAAAGGCACTGCCGAGAACCAGCTGACGGTACTGGAACCCGGATGGGTAGCAGAAGGTACCCATGTAAAAAAAAGTTCAAGGTCGCGAGCCGGCCGCAGTTACCAAAACCCACAGTCCTACAGGGGGTGCTTGTCCTATTGGCACTATGGAACCAGCCTTCATTGCCAGATCCCGCAGCCCACATAGGAGTCACCTAAACTGCAGGCACCATAGAGTCGGCTAACCCGACCGCAACACGACAGGACATCGCATTGGAGGCAAAGTGACGTTGACACTACCCGGAAACAGCTGGCATGCTGGAACCAGGCTGGGCAGGAGGGAGTAACCGTGCAAAAGACACTGCGGGGAAACAGCTGGCGGTGCTGGAACCGAGGGTAAATACTAAAAACAGAGTGGAGCCAGAGGTGTAATTGGAGCAAGTTTTATATCAGTAGTACAGTGGATGTGGACAAAGCAGGAGAATTTGCCGGACACACAGCTGGGGATCAGCTGACGTTACTGAACCCCAATAACACTGGAGCAAGCGTTGACTGTGCAGACGGCACTTCTGAGCAGCAACTAGCGGTATTGGAGCCCAGGGTAAATACTAAAAACAGAGGAGCCAGAGGTGTATTTGGAGGAGGTTTTAAATCAGTAGTACAGTGGATGTGGACAAAGCAGGAGAAATTGCCGTCCGCACAGCAGGGGAACAGCTGACATTACCGAACCCCAATAAAACGGCAGCAAGTGTTGACTGTGCAGACGGCACTTCCGAGCGCCAACTGGCGGTGTTGGAGCTCAGGGATAATACTGAAAACAGAGGAGCCAGAGGTGTAATTGGAGCAACTTTAAAATATGTAGTAGTGAGAATGTGGACAGAGCAGGAGAAATTGCCGTCCGCACAGCAGGGGAACAGCTGACGTTACTGAACCCCAATAACATGGCAGCAAGTGTTGACTGTGTAGACGGCACTTCCGAGCGCCAACTGGCGGTGTTGGAGCTCAGGGATAATACTGAAAACAGAGGAGCCAGAGGTGTATTTGGAGGAGGTTTTAAATCAGTAGTACAGTGGATGTGGACAGAGCAGGAGAAATTGCCGTCCGCACAGCAGGGGAACAGCTGACGTTACTGAACCCCAATAACACGGCAGCAAGTGTTGACTGTGCAGACGGAACTTCCGAGCGCCAACTGGCGGTGTTGGAGCTCAGGGATTACAGTTCAGGTGGTAGAAACATGAACAGAACAGGAGACCTGGATACTGTTGCCAACCAATTATTTATTCTGGAAGAGGACTGGCAAATTCATGAGAGATCCAGGCCTTGTTCATTTTGAGAAAAGTAAGCCGGTCAACGCTATCGGAGGATAGTCGCATGCGACGGTCTGTTAGTACACCACCTGCGGCACTAAAGACGCGTTCCGATAATACACTAGCAGCAGGGCAAGCTAGCACCTCCAATGCATACTGACTAAGCTCTGGCCATGTATCCAGCTTACAGACCCAAAACTTGAAGGGAGAAGAGCCATCTGGGAGTACACTAAGAGGGCAAGACATGTAGTCTGTCACCATCTGACGGAAACGTTGCCTCCTGCTGACTGGAGCCGTCTGTGATGGTGTAGACATTTGTGGCGGCGGGGACACAAAACTTTGCCACATTTCGGCCATACTGGTCTTGCCTTGTGCTGAGGCGCTGCTTCTGCTCCCTCTTTGTGCAGAGCTTCCTCCACTGCGTCGACGCACTGAGCTGCTTTGTAAAGCACTAGCAGCACTGCTCTCGGTTGGAATGGAGAACATGATGGAATGCACCAGTGCGTCTTGGTACTCCCGCATTTTACGCTCCCGGTTCAACGGTGTTATGAGGCTTTGTAAGTTGTCCCGGTAGCGAGAATCTAGGAGGGTGGACACCCAATAATCAGCCGTGTTGAGAATGTGGGCGATGCGGCGGTCGTTTCTCAGGCACTGCAGCATGAAATCAACCATGTGCTGCAGACTGCCAACTGGCCAAGAAACGCTGTCCCCTGCTTGAGGCGTGATCTCTGCCTGCTCTGCATCACCCCACCCTCGCTCTAGATACTGACTACTAGAGCATTGTGTACCTCCCTCCTCTGGACAGATGTCTTCCTCATCCATTGACTCCTCCTCATCCTCCTCACAAAGTGTCCCCTGCCTAGGCCTTTGTGAGGAACCACGTTGCGCAGACTGTAGAGAAGCAGATGGCATTTGTGACTCCTCATCCTCCACCTCTTCCAAAACCTCGTCCCTTAGTGCTTGCAGTGTTTTTTCAAGCAGGCAGATAAGGGGGATAGTCATGCTGACTAGTGCATCATCTGCACTCGCCATCCGCGTGGAATAATCGAAGGCACGCAAAACGTGGCAAATGTCCTTCATAAAGGCCCACTCAGTGGTGGTGAAGTGTGAACGGCAGGCACTGCGACTTGTTTGCGCCTGCTGCAGCTGGTACTCCATTACTGCTGCCTGCTGCTCTCACAACCTCTCCAACATATGTAACGTTGAATTCCACCTGGTGGGTAGGTCACATATGATGCGATGTTCCGGAAGACGTAATCGGCGCTGCAGAGCTGCAATGCGTGATCTTGCATTGCTGGAACGCCGCAAGTGAGCGCACTCTATGCGGACCTTGTGAAGCAGTGCATCAAGATCCGGATAGTCCCTCAAAAAACTCTGCACGACCAAGTTGAGCACATGTGCCAGACATGGGATGTGAGTGAGGTTGCCTAGGCCCAGAGCTGCCACCAGATTTCGGCCATTGTCGCACACTACCATGCCTGGCTGGAGATTCGCTGGCACAAACCACACGTCGCTCTGCTGCTTGATGGCATTCCAGAGCTCCTGCGCTGTGTGGCTTCGATTCCCCAAAGAAATTAATTTTAATACGGCCTGTTGACGTTTGGCCACGGCTGTGCTCATATTGGTCATCATAACAGGTAACCGTTCACGGGTCGATGTGGAGGTAGACCGTGACGGCTCCTGCAGCGCTGATTCAGAGGAACTGGAGTATGAGGAGGAGTCAATGTGTACAGACTGGATTCCTGCAATCCTTGGAGTTGGCAGAACACGTACAGTGCCACTCTCAAGATCTGTACCCGGCTCCACAACATTTACCCAATGGGCAGTGAGGGAAAGGTATCGTCCCTGTCCATGCTTACTGGTCCACGCATCGGTGGTCAGGTGGACCTTGCTACTGACGGCGTTTTGTAGCGCATGTTTAATTTTTCCCTCCACATGATGTTGCAGGGCAGGGACGGCTTGCCTGCTGAAATAAAAGCGGCTGGGCACGTTGTATTGTGGGACTGCCAATGCCATAAAGTTACGGAATGTGTCAGTCTCCACCAGCCTGAATGATAGCATTTCAAGGGCCAGTAGTTTAGCAATGCCAGCATTCAGAGCCTGTGCTCGGGGGTGGTTTGCCGAGTATGGGCGCCTTTTCTCCCATGCCTGTGCTAACGATGGCTGTAGACTGGCCTGGGAGTGTGAGGATGACTGGGAAAGTGGTGCTGTGGGTGGAATTACACTGTGTCTCTGTACAACAGTGCCAGAGATTCTTCCATGGCGATCCTGTGAGGAAGCCGAACCAGCTGTGTGTGAGCTGGAGGAAGAGGCTACAACACGAGCTGAAGAGGTGGTAGGTGGCGCTGTAGGTTGGCCTAGGTCTTCAGTGTGTTTTTGTAACTCCACCACGTGCTTGGTCCGCACATGTTTCCACATATTTGTGGTATTGAGGTTGCTGACACTTTTCCCTCTTTTCAACTTCTGATTACACAGCTTGCATTTGACATAGCAAATGTCATCTGCAACTGTGTCAAAAAAGGAGCAGGCACTGCAAGTCTTGGGAGCGCCCGCTTTGGATTTTGGAAGAGCCATGCTCCTAATGGGTGCCGAAGTGGAGGCTACAGGCAACCAAGTCTGCCCCCTCCCTCTCCCTCCTTTTTGGGCTGTTCGGGGAATCTCTTCCTCAGAGCTGCTCCCACCACCTTCCTCTTCCTCACGCCATGATGGGTCAAGGACCTCATCATCTACACCACCCTCTTCAAACAACTGCTTCTCCTGGGTAGTCTCGACAACACAGTACGCACCAGAAAGTGGCACCTGAGTCTCATCATCAGATGAGTACTGAGGTGTGCTGCTGACCATAGGCACTGGCCCACCCGCCTCTTCAGATTCAGAGAGACAAAACGGTTGCGCATCACTGCATACTACCTCTTCTTCAAATTCTCGAATTCTGCTTGGCTGGCCCCCTCTTTCCAAGCCAAGAGATTCAGAGAACAGAAGTAGAGATGGCTCCTGTCCAGGGCTCTCTGACTGCCTGGGCAATTTGGCAGGTGGTGAAGAGACAGATGGGTGCTCTTCAGTGCTCAGGACCTGAGAGGATCTGGAACTAATTGAAGTCGATGCGTTAGCTGCCATCCATCTGACAACGGCTTCAATTTGGTCCTCCCGCAGCAGTGGGGTATGGCTAGCTCCTACAAAGCTGCGCATAAAGGACTGTTCCCTGGTAAAACTGGGGGATGCTGAGTCACTGGTGCCCGCAGCAGGCACAGAATCCCCACGTCCTCTCCCTGCAGGCACAGAATCCTCACGTCCTCTACCTGCAGAAACTCCACGCCCACGCCCACGACCACATGCCTTACTCCCTGCCTTCTTCATCTTGGTAGACTGATAAAGATAGGCAGAAAAGCACTAAGGGCTTAGTGTGCTTATTCCTGAACAGCTGCTAACAGGTATAAGAAACACTAATTTTATAAAGTGTGGACTAGACTTTAATATGAGCTAATGTGGCCTACACAACTGTAAAGTGGAGTGTTTGGTGAACTTTATTTAGGTTTTTTTTGTCACAAAAAGACACTGGATGTGCCTAAAGATGTAATAACGATAGTATCACAAACTTTTTGTAGCTATTACAATGTAGGAAGGTAACCTACAATGCAATAGATGAGGCTACAAAAAATAAGCTAATACTAATCTGGCTGGGGCTGCAGGGCCCAATGCTGCAGAAAGGCTCCTCTATCTACTCCTATATAGTGTGTTTGGAACCAATTTAGCTGAATACGGATGGAACCACCACACTAATAGGAGAAATCAGGAAAAATTATGAATTGGCAAAAAAGGACAATGTATGAGGCAGTGACACACACTGAGTGCACTACAACCAGACGTGGTTGAAGCACACACTACAGGGTGAGCTGCACTCACACACCAGACCTTGCAGACAGCGGTGAACAGATCAGATGCAGAGCACTGTGCACTAGCGCTGCAAGACCAAAAAAATTTCTCTATCTACTCCTATATAGTGTGTTTGGAACCAATTTAGCTGAATACGGATGGAACCACCACACTAATAGGAGATATCAGGAAAAATTATGAATTGGCAAAAAAGGACAATGTATGAGGCAGTGACACACACTGAGTGCACTACAACCAGACGTGGCTGAAGCACACACTACAGGGTGAGCTGCACTCACACACCAGACCTTGCAGACAGCGGTGAACAGTACAGATGCAGAGCACTGTGCACTAGCGCTGCAAGACCAAAAAAAATTCTCTATCTACTCCTATATAGTGTGTTTGGAACCAATTTAGCTGAATATGGATGGAACCACCACACTAATAGGAGATATCAGGAAAAATTATGAATTGGCAAAAAAGGACAATGTATGAGGCAGTGACGCACACTGAGTGCACTACAACCAGACGTGGTTGAAGCACACACTACAGGGTGAGCAGCACTCACACACCTGACCTTGCAGACAGCGGTGAACAGTACAGATGCAGAGCACTGTGCACTAGCGCTGCAAGACCAAAAAAATTTCTCTCTCTACTCCTATATAGTGTGTTTGGAACCAATTTAGCTGAATACGGATGGAACTGACGCGCCCCCTGGGCCTGTGCTGTGCAGGGGGATACCCGGAGCCGGATCGCTGGGGGTTGTAGTTCTCCGTGGCGGTGACCCGGTCCGTGCCCAGGGCGGTCAAACCAGTGGCAGTCTATTGGTATTGTAATTGTCCGACTACGCCACCCGTGGATTGCGGTCAGTGGGGACCGCCGCTGCGCTGCCGACCGCTGAGGCAGATGTTGTTTGCGCTGCCGAGTATGGGATAACTCCCCACGGGAGAAGTATTGCCTCAGGGCAGCTAATGTGGATGATGGGAGTGATGGTGTGAGTGTCCCAGTACTGATGGTGCTGGTGCGGCGATGAAACACAGAGACTTGTAATTGCAGTTTCCAAAGCTTTACTCACGGTTGTTATTCTGGTCACTTGTGCACATGAGGGACCGCCTGAGCTGTGCTACGTTCACCAGGCAAGGGACTCGACCAACTCCCAGGCAATTCCAGAGCGTGGCACAGGGCTCCCTTCCTTTCCTTTCTCTGGCCGTCCCCACCAGCGACCCACCTTTGTCCAGCTCCCTCGGGCCTTCTCTGGGCACGCTGATCTCTGCGTCCCTGACCCTATATGGTATGCCTTCCTGGTGGATGTAGTGAGGGGTCGCACCAAGATGTGGTAACAACCTCCGGTCTTTGGCTGAGGAATCTGTTGCCTCCACCAATTTGGGCTCCGGTACCCTGCTCTGCCAACCCTTCACCCTGTATCTCCTGGGCATATGGGGTTCCTTCTGTCCTCGTGTCTCTGGGCCTTTCTCTGTGTTCCTTGCTTCCTTTCTCCTCTGTTCCAGTTCCTTTCTTACTTTCCTTTCTGTTCCTTCTCCTCTCTCTTTCTGCTGTTTCTGGCCTCCACTCCAGGCCTGCCTCTGGAGCTGGGCCCAGACTGAGCCACAGCTCCCTGTCAGCCCTCTCTGGCTGAGCTCCTGTCTTCTTCTCCTCCTCTCTGAACTGAACTGAACACTGTCCTAAGATGGTGCCCACCTTATATACCTCCCTCTATGTGTGAGCCCAGGTGACTTGCAACCAATGGGCTCCTACCTATGCCCAGAGACCCACCCCTATCTGCTCCTACACCACTGGGTGTACTTTCCCCTCCCCACTCCAGTCAGGGACAGATGCTGTCGTGCCTGCACTTCTATCTTGTGGGAGCACCGTTGAGCTGTCCCTCGGAAATGGGGTGTGTGTGGTGCATGCAGCTACTGAGTCCTGGTCCACACTCCATCCTTACCCGGGATTGGAATACCACACCTCTGGTTTGAGGTGCAATACCCCTGTAGCAGCCGAGTCCTCGGGGTGCTACAGAACCACCACACTAATAGGAGATATCAGGAAAAATTATGAATTGGCAAAAAAGGACAATGTATGAGGCAGTGACACACACTGAGTGCACTACAACCAGACGTGGCTGAAGCACACACTACAGGGTGAGCTGCACTCACACACAGAGACCTTGCAGAAAGCGGTGAACAGCACAGAGAACTGTGCACTAGCACTGCAAGGCACAGCGATTTATAAAGTAGCTTGGGTAAAGCAGAATAGACCAAATAGGTAGCTAAAACTGTCGATCAGAACAACAGCGTCCTATCCCTAACTGAATTCACAGCAGAGTGAGCTCAAAATGGCGGCGGCGGCTTTTATAGTGCATCATGACATCATTTCAGCAGCCAATCACAGCCATGCCATTAGTTAAGATGCCTACATGCCTAACAGGATGTGCCCACACTTCTTAGGATCCTCATTGGCTGAATAAAATGAAAATGGCTCATTGCATTATGGGAACTTCCGATTCCGGTATACGATATTGCAAAAGTATCGGAATTAAGTATCGGAATTCCGATACCGCGAATATCGGCCGATACCCGATATTTCAGTATCGGAATGCTCAACACTACTTAAGACACATTATTTATTATAATGGGAGAGATAAGCAGGGGAACGACAACAGCAAATTTTATTAAATAGGGGGGATTCAAAGGTTGAATGGGTATGTCCAAATCTAGAATAAAAACAGGAGTAAATGCTGTAGAGTCCATTTTCTAAAAAAAAATGTAATTGATCTGTTTAAACAGGTAAAAGCATTCTATTACCTGTTACTAACTAAAGAAAATACATTTATACCAACTTTATATCCACCAATAATACACAATATATTAACTTCTAATTATGTTTCTAAAAATTCTACATTTAATAAAACAAACTCTTGTATTCCAAGCCTATATTTCTTTTGCAACTGTTAATTCTCCTATTGCGAAAGAGGGATCCTTGTCAGCCACCCAAGGATTTCTCTTACAGATTTTTTTTCCTCTTTTCTTTTTGTGATTAGAGGGGACTAGGTGAATGATGTTGTGAATTCTTTATTCCAGGGGACCCAATTTTTTGAATATTTTGGAAATCTATTGTGTCTTATGGCGTGATTTAAATTCCTACGCATTATGTATAGCTATTCTTTCTATGATGTCCTCTATTTTTGGAGGATCTTTCCTTTTCCAATGGGATGCAATTAAATGATTTGTTATCATTATTATATGTGAGACTATATAGATATTTTCTGTTGGTATATCATGAATTCCTATTGCTAGAATTGTTAATTATGGAGAAAGTCTTATATTATTGTGTGTAATCTGTTGTATCAGTTGTTTCTCTTTTTTCCATGTTTCTTTAATGGAGGTACATTCCCAAAAGATATGCTTGAGGTCTCCTTTTTTTCCGATTTCCCTCCAGCACAAGGGTGACTGTGCTGGGAAGATTTTATTTAGTCTAACTGGGGTAAAATACCATCTTGTGATCAGTTTATAATAAGTTTCATGCAGCGCATGTATTGGATTTATATACTGTTTTAATAGATTTTTCACATTGTTCTGAATCTTGAGTAAAGTTCAGATCTTTCTCCCAATTTGTCATGTTAGTTGTCTTTTTAAGATCAGTGTCGTTATTAAAAAGTTTATATATACTACATGTTTTCCATTTATTTCATTCTTGGGTTTCTCGATCATAGTGATTATTGGTTTAGGTATTAGGAATTATTGTTTCTGTTTTTTCTTTATTTGTTTTGTTTATGTATCTTTTAATGTCCAAGTATTTTGAGAACTCTATATCATTTAATTTATATTTTTTCTTGTAGTATATAAAAAGGTAATAGTTCTTTTTTTCCTTCTTGATATAGGTCATCTAAGTGATTGACACCTTTTTTCCCATTCCTCTAATGTTACATATGGTAATTCTGATTCTTGAATCCTTATTGGAATGTTTTTTTATTTTATCCTGGATGGGATGGTGTATTAGTTTTTGTTTAGTAGTTTCCATGATCTAATTGAAACTTGTAGGGTTGGAAATTGTGGCAATTGAAGAGACAAATCTAAGATATGGGCTAAAATTAGAGATGTTAATGATTTGTTATTGTTTAATATTTTTTCAAGTAATACCCAACCTGTGTTTTTATTACTGTTGATCCATTTTTGACTTTGCTTGATTAAGTTGGTTAGATAGTAGTTCATGATATTTGGTACATGTAAGCCTCCACTTTTTTTTTCTGTTTTTGCAGTGTTGCATTAGTAACTCTTGGTCATTTACCGCTTCAAAAAAATCCTGAAACTTGGGTTTGTAATTTCGGTAGCCAGTTTTGAGAAACTTCAAGGGGGATTGTTCTAAATGCATACAGTATTTTAGGGAGACAAAATATCTTATATGTCAATATTTTTCCCAACCAAGATATGTCTTGTGTAGCGTCGGCGTCCCTGCCTCCTGCTAGGCAGAGACGCCGTTCCCCTCACCTCCCTGCTCCGTCCTCGGCGTCCTCTTCCCGCGCTGCTGGCAGCGCTCGCTGCTTCCCGGGCACTGTGCTTAGGGCGCGCGCGCGCTCCCTCTCTCTTAAAGGGGCCGCGCGCGCCATCCTAAGGAGTCCCCGGCCAATTGCCGGTGGAGCTGCCATATATAAGGCACCTACCTCCCCCAAAATGGAGGTGCCCGAGCAAAGTTGTTGCAAAGCCTTTCACCTCTGCTTCAGCCCTCAGGTCCCGTTGCCAGTCTGTTTTCCAGCTCTGTCTACCTGCTTGCATTCCCTGCGGTCCGACAGTCTGTCTACCAGCATCCGCCAGTCTGTCTATGGACCAGTCCGCCTGCGGATCAGGAAGCACCTGCCTGATACCTGCCTGATACCTGCCGTCACTTGCCGTGACCACCTGCCAGCCAGCCGAGAGACTCTTACCCGCTCACCTGGGAGCGCTCACCTGCTACCCGCCTGCTAGCCTACCTGGAGGCTCTGCCGTCACTTGCCGTGACCACCTGCCTGTCTAGAGACTCTTACCCTGCTGTCACTTGCCGTGACCACCCGCCTGTCAAGAGACTTTCTCCGTCACTTGCCGTGACCTCCTGCCCTTCTACCCAGAGACTGTTCCTGTCACTTGCCATGTCTACCTGCCCGCCTTCCCTGGGAGCCACCCGCTTCCTTACAAGGACTGCCCCTTTGCATAGTAGCTCAGAGGTTCCACCTCCCAGACCCGTTACATCTTGTTTGGCAAACTTTGTGATATCAATCTTTATGATGTTCTGAATTTAGGCCACATTTATTCCAGATTTGTATCTATTAAGTATTTTGTTTTCCTAGGTATTTGAATTCCCAAATATGGTATAGTGTCTTTTTTCCCATATATACAGTGGGTACGGAAAGTATTCAGACCCCTTTAAATTTTTAATCAACAAAATAATAGAGCTCCAGATGGTGTCTCCATTAAAATGAGGAATAAATAAATTGTTAAAAATATGATATGATATTATTAGAAGTAAATATAAAATGTACATAAAATTAAGCAAAGGTATCAAAATATGTAGCAATTAAATAGCAAGGCATATGAAAAATTAAATTTTAAGTATATATTTTCTAATCATCCCTTAATGAGTTTAAATGCCAATAAATATGAATGAGCGAGATATAAAAAGGATTATTGAAAAGTGCTTGTGCCTAGATATCAGTACTCAATATATGTAATAGCAGCAAAATTAAACAAAGTGCAAAGTGCCATAGTGTGTGAGAAAATAAATAAATAAGATGCAAGTGCCTATATTTCATTTATATTAAACACATACTATCAGCTAGTCAAGATATTGTACATAGGGAAGTTTGTAAAGACAGAGTAATTTATCAAAAATTAAGCATAGTGCCACTTACATATTATGGTTAAGGAGCCTTGCTATCTGGCCACCACCCCGATGATGCCGTTTCGCCCTGGCTTTTTCAAAAGGGGCTCCCCTTTTGAAAAAGCCAGGGCGAAACGGCGTCGTCAGGGTGGTGGCCGGATAGCAGCCATTTGGTAAATTCTAAAAAGTTTCTTTTTTTTCTCATTAAAGTACACTCTGTACGCCATCTTGACTGAAAAAAAACAAATGCAGACATTTTTGCATATTTATTAAAAAAGAAAAACTGAAATATCACATGGTCATAAGTATTCAGACCCTTTGCTCAGTATTGAGTAGAAGCACCCTTTTGAGCTAGTACAGCTTTGAGTTTTCTTGGGAATGATGCAACAAGTTTTTCACACCTGGGTTTTGTGGATCCTCTGCCATTTTTCTTTGCAGATCCTCTCCAGTTCCGTCAGGTTGGATGGTGAACGTTGGTGGACAGCCATTTTCAGGTCTCTCCAGAGATGCTCAATTGGGTTTAGGTCAGGGCTCTGGCTGGGCCAGTCAAGAATGGTCACAGAGTTGTTCTGAAGCCACTCCTTTGTTATTTTAGCTGTGCGCTTAGGGTCATTGTCTTGTTGGAAGGTGAACCTTCGGCCAAGTCTGAGGTCCAGAGCACTCTGGAAGAGGTTTTCATCCAGAATATCTCTGTACTTGGCCGCATTCATGTTTCCTTCAATTGCAACCAGTCATCCTGTCCCTGCAGCTGAAAAACACCCCTATAACATGATGCTGCCACCACCATGTTTCACTGTTGGGATTGTATAGGGCAGGTGATGAGCAGTACCTGGTTTTCTCCACACATTCCTCTTAGAATTATCACCAAAAAGTTTTATCTTCATCTTATCAGACCAGAGAATCTTATTTCTCATAGTCTGGGAGTCCTTCATGTGTTTTTGAGAAAACTCTATGCGGGCTTTCATATGTCTTGCACTGAGGAGAGGCTTCCGTTGGGCCACTCTGCCATAAAGGCCCGACTGGTGGAGGGCTGCAGTGATAGTTGACTTTGTGGAACTTTCTCCCATCTCCCTACTGCATCTCTGGAGCTCAGCCATAGTGATCTTGGGGTTCTTCTTTACCTCTCTCACCAAGGCTCTTCTCCCACGATTGCTCAGTTTGGCTGGATGGCCAGGTCTAGGAAGACTTCTGGTGGTCCCAAACTTCTTCCATTTAAGGATTATGGAGGCCACTGTGCTCTTAAGAACCTTGAGTAATGCAGAAATTCTTTTGTAACCTTGGCCAGATCTGTGCCTTGCCAGAATTCTGCCTCTGAGCTCCTTGGGCAGTTCCTTTGAGCTCATGATTCTCATTTGGTCTGACATGCACTGTGAGCTGTGAGGTCTTATATAGACAGGTGTGTGCCTTTCCAAATCAAGTCCTATCAGTTTAATTAAACACAGCTGGACTCCAATGAAGGAGTAGAACCATCTCAAGGAAATGGACGGCATGTGACTTAAATATGAGTGTGTAAGCAAAGGGTCTGAATACTTATGACCATGTGATATTTCAGTTTTTCTTTTTTAATAAATTTGTAAAAATTTCTGCATTTCTGATTTTTTTTCAGTCAAGATGGGGTGCAGAGTGTACGTTAATGAGAAAAAAAATTAACTTTTTAGAATTTACCAAATGGCTGCAATGAAACAAAGAGTGAAAAATTTAAAGGGGTCTGAATACTTTCCGTACTCACTGTACTTGAATCCTTTCTTAATACTCTCCTTTTGCTCCTCATCCAAGCATAAATCGCATTTGGAGAGCCCCTGATATGCGAAAACAGCAGAAACCCCCCACAAGTGACCCCATATGTGGTTTTACACTACAATTTGAGCACACAGAGGGGTCGGATGGGAAGGAGCGCTACTTGGCTTTTAGAACGCAGACTTAGTTTGAATAGATTGTGGGCTCCATTAGCTGAGACCCTGAGGCGCCAGAACAGCAGAAATCCCCCACAGGTGACCTCGTATTGGAAACGCCACTGTCGAAGGAATTCAACTAGGGGTGTAGTGAGTATTTTGAACAAATAGGTGCCTCACAGAATTTCATAACATTGAGACATGGAAATATGACATTTTAGTGGTAAAAATATAATTATTGTATTTGCTGTAAACGTGTCATGTACACAAGGGTCAATAAGTGAAACTGTACCCCATAATTTATTGCGCAATTTCTCCCAAACGCGGTACTACCCCACATGTTGTCAGAAATTAATGTTAGGCCACACATCAGAGCTGAGAAGAAAGCAGCATTGCAAATATGCCAGTTTAGTGCCCATACAGTATAGTGCCCCCATATATTGTAGAGTTGTCATTCATTGTGCCCAGCTTGTGCTTCTGGTGATACGCACCCCGTAAATTGTTAAGTGCTCTCTCCCAACTACAATAATGCCAAACCAGTGGCTGCTTACTTTGGTTTAGGCACAGTGGAGCTCAAGAGCAAGGGGGATATTTTTATTTGAGAGCGTAGAATTCACTGGATTTTACTTGAGGGGTGGGAGCCGTCGCTTTTCCAGTGACCGATGATGGACCTGAGTGGGGGCTGATTTTGTGCGGGATAAATTAGGGTTTTTATTGGTAACATTTTAGGGTACATAATATATTTTGACTGCTTCCACAATAAGGCTGGGATAGCCTTCTTTTATTCTACACTGAGAATAGCTATAATCTGCTTAACATACGGCAGACAAATTCCCTCAGTATCAACAATATATAACAGCCAAGAGGTATCTCTTAAAATATAACCTTTAATAAATCTCTAAAAATTGTATAATAAATACCTCCGATATCTGATACCAGCCACTAATTACATCTTATTCACATCAAGATGGACAAATATAACCTCTTAAAGTGCATCAAACAAGAGGCAAAAGATGTCAGAAACAAACAAATAGATCTAAGACATATAATGTCTAAATAGCCCCATTTAGAATGTAACCATATGACCCTTTGGATAACTGATACCAAAAAAGGCCAATAATTTCAAACCAATCCTGGTCAATAAATAAAAAATACAGTTATCAAACGTTAGTGATATGTGTGGATCTCACCCATTTTTTTGCGTGCGGGCATAATTCAGGGTTCTTCATCCCATTCAATCGATTAGTTCCTCAGAAGAAATCTACCCTGTCGTGCCCCTGGTGTTAGCTCCCACCCTAACAAGGGCAGTACCCAAGTATATCTTACAACGTCACCCACAAAAAAGTCCCTCCCGACGCGTTTCTTCCTCCTTACGGGGGATTCATCAGGGGAGTGTATTTGGTATTTTGGGGAGCATTTGGTAATACATGTCTCAGTCAGATAGCTTGTTAGATTTTTATTTTAAATGCAATATATTTACTTCATACGATCCCATAGTTACGTCATATGTCTTACAGCCGAGTCACAAGGTAAATATTTTGGTTCCCCACGTGGCTTTTCTTGTCTTATGTGTCTGGGGCTTATAGCCTGTTAATATGTGTCATAGGCTATTGCCCACCTGCTTTTCGGGTGCCCGGGTCGTCTGTTACTCACGTCATTTCCGGGCGCCTGGAACGCATACTGCCTGCATTCCTTCCAGCCGCCCCGGACGCATATTGTTCGTGTCATTAGCTGGCGTCTGGAACGCATACCCTTACATCACTTTCGGGCGCCCGGGACACACGCTGCTCACGTCATTTCCGGGAGTCCGGAACGCATGCATTGCTCACATCATTTCTGGGCGCCTGGAACGCATGTTCCTCATGTTATTTCTGGGTATCCGGAACACATATTCCTCTCATTGTTTCTAGGTATCTATGACGCATATCTCATGCGCCCTTGCTAGAAAAGTTTTTTAATATGGAAATCCCACATAAGATTTCTCAAGAAACTCTCCACTATTACACGCCACTCTCCTATCTCGCAGGGGAACCTCACCCCCATTCTCATAATCACCTCCTCTTATTTTCGCAGGTTATGGGGGCTGATTACCATTCTAGTTTTTACTACAAAAGTAAATGTATTTCCTTTATACACATATTACCATTCTTGCTAATCATTCTAGCCATCACTTAATTCCCGAGGTTATTATAAAGGCAAAATTTAGTATCAGAGCACCAGAGGTTCATATTACCCATCTTCTCATTAGGGGCATATAAACATTTAGCCTTCTTTAAGAGGGCATTAATTATCATTTTTAACGCATCTGATTTTCGGCAGGTCCCTATAGGGGGGTCCTCTAAACATGAGCACAAAAAATATCACATATAAATAAGGGTAAAGACATGATAATTAAATGAAACCGCTATAACTGAGCTGTTCATTTAATCCCCTAGGGGTCATGGTGCCTAACCAGAATATCCATCTTGCTTCTTTTTGTTGCAAGATCTTATCCATGTCTCCATCCCTATTGTTGATTTTCATACAGTCAGTCCCAACAAAGGAGATTACCTTAGGATCTCGTCCATGTATCAAATTTACATGCTTCGCAATAGGTGTCTCTTTTTTATTTAAAATATCGTTCAAATGTTCTCCCACTCGTCTTCTCATCTCTCTTATAGTTTTTCCAACATATTCCTTATTGCAAATACATGTTGCCTTGTACACCACGAACTTAGTTCTACAATTGATAAAATTCCTAATCTCAAAAGACTCGCCAGTAACATTGCTTATAAACGTTTTTGTAGTTTTAGGGTGCGTGCCCACGATGCGTTTTTCAAGCGTTTTTGATGCGGAATTTGCGCAGCGTAAACGCTTGTAAAACGCTTGGTAATCCATCCCCCATGGTCCCCAATGACGTTCCGCAAGTTCAATGCCCATGCTGCGGAATTTTCCGCAGCATTTTTGATGTGCGGAAAAATCCGCAGCATGTCCATTATTTGTGCGTTTACAAATGCGGAATTGCCTTCTCAATGCATTCGAAAAACGCAAGGCAATTCCGCATGTCGAAAACGCTTCAAAAACGCGCGAAAAACGCGTGTGAAATTCCGCGCGCGTTTTTCCGGGCAAGGACATGCAGAAATGAAGCGGAAATTTTCCGCTTCATTTCTGCATCGTGGGCACATAGCCTTAATATTCGGACAGGCCATACATCCGCTACATTTGTAGCAGCCCCTTGGTCTTACTGGTAACCATGATTTGTCTCTTTTTGGGGGGACATAATGACTTTTAACTACTCTTTCCTAGAGATGAGCGGTGTTCGACGAACGCGAACGATTTGAAAAAAATTCGGCTGTTCGAGGTTATGTTCGATAACTGTTCGTGCACCAAAAGCATAACTGGATTTTTTCACATCATGCAGGGATTGTCTGCCACTCACTGTAATGCCACGGCCATGGTGGTTGTGGCATTACAGTGGTTGCCCAAATCGATGGGAACAGTGCTCACAGTGAAGCATGAAAAGCCGGCAATTCAGCAGCGGCATACACCGGTACCCGACAATTTAGAACAGAAAGAATAGAGCATCACACATAGATTAGATAGATAGAAACATGTCAGTCACATATATAAGAAGTACAGTGACAGTGTTGGTTACTGTACTTGTCATTTAGTGTTAAAGGATTTATTAAAAAAAATTATAGTGTTTTCCTGCACCGTCTCTTTAAAAAAGCCGGCCGGCATTTCAGCATCGGTACCCGACAATTTAGAACAGAAAGCATAGAGCATCACACATAGATTAGATAGATAGAAACATGTCAGTCACATATATAATAAGGCCCCATGCAGAATGTCACCCCCCCCTTATAATGCCCCATGCAGGATGTCACACCCCCGTTCCCTTATAATGCCCCATGCAGGATGTCACCCCCCCTCACTTATAATGCCCCATGCAGGATGTCACCCCCCCTCCCTTATAATGCCCCATGCAGGATGTCACCCCCCTCTCCCTTATAATGCCCCATGCAGGATGTCACGCACACCACCCTCCCTTATAATGCCCCATGCAGCATGTCAGCCCCCCTTATAATGCCCCATGCAGGATGTCACCCCCCTTATAATGCCCCATGTAGGATGCCCCCCCTTATAACGCCCCATGCAGGATGTCACACCCCCTCCCTGATAATGCCCCATGCAGGATGTCACACATCCCTTATAATGTCCCACGCAGGATGTCATCCCCCCCTATAATGCCCCATGCAGGATGTCACCCCCCCCTTATAATGCCCCATGCAGGATGTCACCCCCCCCTCCCTTATAGTGCCCCATGCAGGATGTCACCCCCCCCTTATAATGCCCCATGCAGGATGTCATGCACCCCCTACCTTATAATGCCCCATACAGGATGTCACCCCCTCTTATAATGTCCCATGCAGGATGTCACACACCCCCTCCCTTATGATGCCCCATGCAGGATGTCACAGCCCCCTTATAATGCCCCATGCAGGATGTCACCCCCACTTATAATGCCCCATGCAGGATGTCACCCCCCTTATAATGCCCCATGCAGGATGTCACCCCCCCTTATAATGCCCCATGCAGGATGTCACCCCCACTTATAATGCCCCATGCAGGATGTCACCCCCACTTATAATGCCCCATGCAGGATGTCACCCCCCCTTATAATGCCCCATGCAGGATGTCACACACCCCCCTCCCTTATAATGCCCCATGCAAGATGTCACACACCACCCTCCCTTATAATGCCCCATGCAGGATGTCACACACCACCCTCCCTTATAGTGCCCCATGCAGGATGTCACACAGCCCCCTCCCTCCCTTATAATGCCCCATGCCCCCATACAATAAAAAAAAAAAATCAAGTACTCACCTCACTTCTTACCTGCTACCACTGCTCCGGACTCCAGCGTCGCCGGCATCTTTCCGCTCTGCGTGGCCTGTGACGGCTCAGGAGAGAGCGCGGTGGAAAGACGTCACGGCGCCCTCTGACCTGAGACGTCACAGTGCAGCAGCCACGGAAGAGTCCGGAGCTGCTGCGGAGGCACGGGGAGAGGTAAGTATTGCGCCGGTTGCCGGGGCCCTGAGCAAGCAGGGGGGGGGGGAGCGGGCACTGGCACCGCTATCCTCCGCTCACGGGTCCCATAGCGCGGCGGGGTGCCCGACGGCGAGTGGGCCCGCCCTCCTGCTCAGGGCCCCGGCACTTGCCCGGGTGCGCTGGGTGCTGATGCCGGCCCTGGTGTATGAGGTCCCATGCCATCTGACCCATCGGGGTACTCATTTAAACCGGCTAATTCTTGAACATCGGATAACAAATCAAGTGGGATATTCAAATTAGAGCATAATTGTTTGTCTTGCTGCATAAAAATTTTTCGCCACCTTAGCCTACGGGCAAATAAATTTAAATCCTTGACCCAATCAAACAGATTGAAATCGCTGGTTGGTTTGTTCAAGAATTAGCCTGGAACGCATATTGCCCACATCATTTCACGGCACCTGGAAATGATGTGAGCAATGCATGCGTTCTGGGCGCCCGGAAATGACGTGATCAGCGTGTGTCCCGGACGCCTGGAAGTGATGTAAGGGTATGCGTTCCAGACACCCGGTAATGACGTGAACAATATGCGTCCCGAGCGGCCGGAAGGGATGCAGGCAGTATGCGTTCCAGGCGCCCGGAAAGGAGATGGGCAATAGCCTATGACTAGTGTTGAGCGAGCACTAAAATGCTCGGGTGCTCGAAGCTCGGGCCGAGCTCACCGTGATACTCGGGTGCTTGACCCGAGCAACGAGCCCAATGTTAGTCTATGGGAGACCCGAGCATTTTTGCGGCGGCACCCCCGGCAGTCTGTAGAAAGCCTAAAAAGTGCCCAAAATGATAGTGACAGTGCTCAAATGACATGGGGACAGCATGGGGATCGCCCCAGGAAGCATTTCTGACCCCCAGGTCACTGCTGTCAACAACGTGGTCAGAGGTATTAAGCCACTTTTACAGGCTCACAATAAAACGTTCAAAAACGAAACTGAAACTGCTTTCCTGTGAAATATGTTAAGGAACATCCTTTCCAGAGTGAAGACTTGTGTATAAGGTAAAATAAATAACCAAAAACAAAAATACTCCTCCACACCTTGGGCTATGTTCACAAGTAGCATTTTTTATGCGTTTTTACACTTTTGTATTGCTTTCAACCGTGACAAATGCATTCACCGGGAAATGTCATTTTAACATTTTACAATCTTATCTGGCCATGTGCTGTGTGACACATGCCTACAGTGCTGAAAAGACATGGGAACTGCATGGGGATGACCCCTGGAAGCATCTCTGACACCCAGGTCACTGCCTAAAAGTGTGCCCATCAGAAGTGATCCTTGCCGCATCAGAAATTGCAGACTTGCAACTATCCCCGTGCAAGTCCTTGTCCCAGGGCAGTGTTCAATTGTACCTCCCACATTCCTTGCAATGCAAGTGCAGTATGCAGCCTGCCACCCACCCCCAGGCTGCAATACCATACTGCTTGCTTGCTTGCACTTGAAATTGGGCCTTTTAGGCATGTGGAGGCGGAATCTGGCCACCACGTCATGGCTGCGTCGGCGGCCTGGTATTCATACTCAGTCCCCAGCCGCCCCGCGGCCGTGTGTCCACGCTTGGTCCCCAGCCGCCAGGGAGCGGCCGCGTGTTCATACTCGGTCCCCAGCCACCCCGCGGCCGGGTGCCCACACATGGTCCCCTGCCGCCTGGAGGCGGCCGGGTGTCCATAAACAGTCCCCAGCCGCCCCTATTTGAAGGACAGCCTAGCCACAAACACGTGGACAAGTGAATGTGGCCAGGGATGGTCCATCTGACTGACGCCTTCACACTGGGTTAATATTGTAGAAGCCGGGACACAGTTGGACACTGGGATGCAACACGTCCTCCAGACATAGAGGATTGCGGGTCCTGGGTCAATCAGGCTTCAACACAAAGTTCAGAAGTTAGACAGCAGCAGTGGTCGGCCTCCTACACAACGAGTAATTTATTCATGATCATGAGGCCATCCATCTACTGTTCCTTGGAATGCAAGCACATGTATGTAGTAGCGGCTAGGCCTGAGGTGGTCAGCGTTTTGGCGCATATCCTACCTCCTCTGAGGATTGTTGGATGTTTTCCTGCTACTATCCCAGTTCTATGACTCCCGTTAAAACAAAGCTTCAGGTGATGAATGATGGATGAGGTGGCGGCAAAGGAGAAAGAGCAGGAGGAACAGGGACCATTCACATCAATATCCGGCCAGTCAACCACACATGTCTTGTAGGATATGTTTCTGTACAAAAAGGAGCGGTTCGGCTACACAGTTATAGGGCATACAGTGAGTGCAATGCCTACCAAAAATTTCGAGGCACTCCAATGCCCCTTGGAAGTGACATGGAGGTCAGAGGGCCTTAACTAAACCGTTTTTTCCATTTATAGCAACTGGGTCTCCTGTACACTGTTGGCCTAAGCAGTGAATGGAAGGCTTTCCAAAAATTATGAGGAACTGCAATGCCCCTTGAAACAGACGTGGATTACAGCATACTAAAAACCTTCTACCCATTATAGGGGAGTGGGTCTCCCTTAGTGTTCGCCTATGCATTGAAAAGCAAAAGCTGACTAAAATTAGGAGGAAATGCAATGCCCGTTATAAGAGTCGTGGAGGTTAGAGTTAATTAAAAACAACATTTCAATGCCCCTTGGAAAAGCTGTGGAGTTCAGAGTGGTTTAACAAGACGGTTTTAATGCCCCTTGGAAGAGCTGTGGACTTCAGAGTGGTTTAACAAGACGGTTTTAATGCCCCTTGGAAGAGTGGCGGAGGTCACAGTAGCTTAACAAGACGGTTTTAATGCCCCTTGGAAAAGTGGTGGAGGTCACAGTAGCTTAACAAGACAGTTTAAATGCCCCTTGGAAGAGACGTGGAGTTCAGAGTGGTTTAACAAGACGGTTTTAATGCCCCTTGGAAGAGATGTGGAGGTCACAGTAGCTTAACAAGACAGTTTTAATGCCCCTTGGAAGAGTTGTGGAGGTCGCAGTGGAATAAAAAGACAATATCAATGCCCCTTGGAAGAGTGGTGGAGGTCACAGTAGCTTAACAAGACGGTTTTAATGCCCCTTGGAAGAGTGGTGGAGGTCACAGTAGCTTAACAAGACGGTTTTAATGCCCCTTGGAAGAGTGGTGGAGGTCACAGTAGCTTAACAAGACAGTTTTAATGCCCCTTGGAAGAGACGTGGAGGTCACAGTAGCTTAACAAGACAGTTGTAATGCCCCTTGAAAGAGTGGTGGAGGTCGCAGTAGCTTAACAAGATGGTTTTAATGCCCCTTGGAAGAGTGGTGGAGGTCACAGTAGCTTAACAAGACGGTTTTAATGCCCCTTGGAAGAGACGTGGAGTTCAAAGTGGTTTAACAAGACGGTTTTATTGCCCCTTGGAAGAGACGTGGAGGTCACAGTAGCTTAACAAGACAGTTTTAATGGCCCTTGGAAGAGTGGTGGAGGTCACAGTAGCTTAACAAGACTATTTTAATGCCCCTTGGAAGAGTGGTGGAGGTCACAGTAGCTTAACAAGACAGTTTTAATGCCCCTTGGAAGAGTGGTGGAGGTCACAGTAGCTTAACAAGACAGTTTTAATGCCCCTTGGAAGAGTGGTGGAGGTCGCAGTGGAATAAAAAGACAATATCAATGCCCCTTGGAAGAGTGGTGGAGGTCACAGTAGCTTAACAAGACGGTTTTAATGCCCCTTGGAAGAGATGTGGAGTTCAGAGTGGTTTAACAAGACAGTTTTAA
The DNA here is from genome assembly GCF_046119375.1 of Phyllobates terribilis. NCBI lineage: Eukaryota > Metazoa > Chordata > Amphibia > Anura > Dendrobatidae > Phyllobates > Phyllobates terribilis. The sequence continues at coordinate 9,067,476 of NW_027362761.1, read as the reverse complement.
TGCCCCTTGGAAGAGACGTGGAGGTCACAGTAGCTTAACAAGACAGTTTTAATGCCCCTTGGAAGAGTGGTGGAGGTCACAGTAGCTTAACAAGACAGTTTTAATGCCTCTTGGAAGAATGGTGGAGGTCGCAGTGGAATAAAAACACAATATCAATGCCCCTTGGAAGAGTGGTGGAGGTCACAGTAGCTTAACAAGACGGTTTTAATGCCCCTTGGAAGAGACGTGGAGGTCACAGTAACTTAACAAGACGGTTTTAATGCTCCTTGGAAGAGACGTGGAGGTCAGAGTGGTTTAACAAGATGGTTTTAATGCCCCTTGGAAGAGACGTGAAGTTCAGAGTAGCTTAACAAGACAGTTTTCATGCCCCTTACAAGAGCCATGCAGTACAGCATATAAAAAACATTATTCCCATTATTGGGGAGTGGGTCTCCCATAGTCTTTGCCTATGCCTTCCAAGCAAAAGCTGCCAAAAATTAGGACGGAGGAACTTGCAATGCTGGCAAACAAGAGCCATGCAGTACAGCATATTAAAAACATTATTCCCATTATTGGGGAGTGGGTCTCCCATAGTCTTTGCCTATGCCTTCCAAGCAAAAGCTTCCAAAAATTAGGACGGAGGAACTTGCAATGCTGGCAGTAGTAAGAGCACCCACCTCTCGTCAACACGCCAACTTCCGTTTTTTGACAGGTGCCCCGCCCCTTTTTGGCACCTGTCCCGCCTCCACTTCCGGTCTAAACCCCTCCCCTCTCCTCCCAATTCTCCGCCCACTCTCCGCCCCTGTGTGTGTCAATACCTGTTACGTCAGTTCCGTCCCCGCCCCCGGAAGCCAACCCTTACCGCCCCTATGTGTGTCAATATCTGTTACGTCAGTTCCATCCCCGCCTCGGAAGCAGCCCATGTTCAGCCTCTGTTACGTCCCCCATGACCGCCCACATGCCCTTCACTCAAGGTTGTAGGTTAATGTGTAAGCGCCATATGTAAGAAAAACATGTCAAGACATGTTTTTGTGAGAAAAGGCAGCCCCAGAATCCCTAGGGTTAGCATTCTGTAGTGTTCATAATAATGTCGCAATAAAAGTGTTTAAAAAAATATACATTTATTGTAGACTCACTTAGAGGTATACACAAATCAAGAAATGGAAAAAGGTGTAAATATATTTCAAAATACAACATTATACAAGCAAATCTATAGGTTACAATACATTTCAATGCTAATGCTGTTTCGACAGCAAACGTCCTCTAGCGGCTGGCGTTGAGGTAGCGAGTACTTGTGATGGTGTTTTGAAGGGATTTGACGGTGCACTCAGCATCATTTTTAATTCGTTCAGAGCGTCTCTCGTCGTATGGTGACCGATCACGGTCGAAGGTATGTTTAACTCGGCCATAGCCCTCATAAAAACGTCCCATCCTTGTGGAGTGTTCCTTTTGGTTAGTCCGTGACTTTGCAGAGTGCTCCGTACAAGGTCCAACATATGGGTGCCGGGAATGACGGACCCTTTGTAGACAAATTCACCTTTCTCAGTCCATGTAGCCATGTCTTTGTGTTGCAAGAAACTGTTGAGTAGTATATCTGCATTTTTTCGGAAACGGTGGTTGAGGTGATCTACAAACTGAGGGGCAGAGGGGCGTATCTCTATTTCACCCGCTGGTAATGGTGCTTGTTCATCGTCAGGAGGGATCACAAGGTTTAAACGTGTAAGTTCAGAACCTTCGCGCTTAGCATGCAGCAAACTTCTCTGTAGTATTTCGGTGTATCTTTTAATCTTTATGTCGTCAGGCAAATCAGTGCGGCGTAGAATGTCGCCGATTTCGTCGTCTAACCTTTGGAATGTCGTTTTATGCACGGTAGGCATCAGCGGACCGACGTTTTTTAGTCTGTTAATCTCATGCGCCGGAGCCAAGTACATTTTCTCAGCACGTTCCATCATCTACCGGTTATTAAACTCGTTATTAGCTGTATAGCAATAGCTAGAGGCGGCCCTATGAAGCCTCCAGACTGATTCAATAGATACTGTTTCCTCCGAATGGACACTTTTTTGTCACTCAGATTTCTTATAGCTCTACGCCATTTTTGTAATATTTTTCTTTGGCGCTCTTTGAGAGGAAGCCGTCCTTTCAGAATATTGAGAGCTATTTCCGCAATGGCAGCGATTAAATCTCTGCCGGCGGTCTTCAGAATAAGCTTTCTCTCCGACGCATTTGCTTTCACCAGCTTTTTCAAGAGAGCCCAGTTACGCCTCACTCTCTCAGACATGTTGACAGAATGAAGGTTACGGGTATGAATAATCACAGCAGTGTAAAAAATTCACTTTTTAGAACGAGTTTTACATTTTTGAACGTACGCTGCAGGTAAAGCTGGTGGAAACAAACCAGTTCTTAAGCGATATTCCTCGGGCGTATCACCTCTCAAATCTACGAGCAAGAATCCGTAAGGCTCTCGCGTAGCGTTTTCGAAAGCTTCTAAGAAGAAACGCGAGTTCCTCGGACACATCTGTCTGGCTAGCGTCACAATTTGTATTTTATCGCGGGGGTTATTAAATAGAACCATGTACTTGGTATTCAAGGTGATGGTTCTACTCTTTTTCCCCTGACAAAAAAACATTTTGAACCAAATAGAACAGGCTCAAGCTTCTATGATGAACGTATTTAGTAAATGCTTTTTCCGGTTCTGAATTACAGCTAGCGGCCTCCATGAGATCGTCCACCACCGCCAAGTTGATCATGTCAGGCAGGAATAGTTCGTCATCTACAAACGTCTGCGGCAAACCTTCGATAAAACGAATACTGGGGAAGGAATGACTCAGTTCATCGTACATTTTTTGCCAACAAGAATAAAACCAAACAATATTATCGGGTTTGTGAGATAAATGTGTTGTCGCGTGAGCTAAAACCTGTTTGACAAAATAGGATTTTCCTGAGTTAGAGGGGCCCGCTAGAATGCATGAGAATGGGTGTTGTAACCGGGGATCCATGATGTTGTATGTTTAAGACCTGTTGCGCCACGGAGTAAATTCGTCGAGCACGTTTCTCTTTAGTCTTCACGACTCTATCTATAGCTACGCGTCGGTCGTTTGATGGTACGGTAGTCTGCAGCGTATTCTGCACCTGTAGCGGAGATAAAGGTACGTCAGTTGTTTGAAGAAAAGGGAATTCATCGTTAATAACCATAGGGTAAAGAAGTAAAGTCATCAAACAACTGCCTCTTGGTATAGACGCAGCGTTGAGTTTTGCGTAGGGGTCACGTTACAATATCCCAGTACTTTTTGATCCGCACAATACCATTCTGCTCTACAACGATCGTCTTTTCATTTCCAGGATCTGCAGAGTTCTTGTAAGCTAACACAAAATCTTTTAGACTGTCGAAATTGATAACGCCAGCGTTAGCGATATTAAGTGTGATACCTTTCACTTTCAAGATCGTGTCACTCGTGTTTAATTTGTAGCCGTAAGTTTTCGGACCGGCGGATACAAATTCTGTGATGTGACTTCCCTGGGGTATTTCGCTGGTGAGTTCACCCAGGTAATCACCTAAGGGAGGCTGCCACTCGCCGTCACGACTTACAAAAATGACGGAGTCTGTGCCGTGGTAAAGACAGCGCTCCTGCAGTTTGTCTAGAAGGGTGTACAATTCTAAGCGTGCATAAGCTGTAGTGAAGCATGCAATGAAAATGTTGGTGTTTTTGTTGACGGTGCGGTGTTCTTTTGTGTATTTCCAATTGACAGTCGCCGTATCGTCGCTGATAAAGTTTAACTCAGAAATCTCATAGTACGGGAGAAAGGCATACTCAAAGATTTCATCGGCGTTGTTCACGACGCTGGTGGTAGGTAAATTAGAATGCTGCGCAAACTTTTCCCATAAAGAGTTTAAGAATAGTTTGGCGATTTGTCTTTTAGCTGAATTTGGTTCTATATGATCGGGGTCTAACTTTATACCTTCTTTTTAAAGATAGGCGGCTACATAGTCTTTTTTCTTGGTTTCGTCCGTGCACCACGAGGGATACCCCGAGGCTTCCTGTTTGTGTCTAAGATGTAAATCGATGTATTGCGCAAATAGATCGGTCGTCGTCTCCTCAAAATGCCACACCTCGTAAATGTGTGCGAGTCTGTAACCCTTCTCCAAAGCCATTTCTACCTCTATCGTGCACCACGTACCCGTCAGAGCCCTCTCTTCCTCTGAATGAGCGCAGGGATCCGCTTCTGAATACAACGCGCATGTGTGACAGAGGGGGAAGATCAATTTTTTGTTCATTTTAACAGGGAGCACAGGGAAAAACAAATCCCTGGGCGGGTAGACTTTCACTTTGGCGATGCCAAAGTACTGCTTGATATGACCAAAGTGGTCATAGATTATTTTAGGATGTCCTACGGGGTACACTTTTGTTTTATTGACGTACGGGTATAAACTGGTGAAATCGTAGTACTCTATAGTTTCACCGGGTTCTTGTTTGTGATAGAGTTTGATAGCGTTAGTACGACCACCGTACAGAGCGTCACGAGGCTCTAAAGGCTCAGGGAACTGCATGTGGCGCAGAAACGCTTGTAGGTCAGAGCTTTTTTCAACCATCTCTCGCCACTCGTGCTCCCACAATACACGGACGTCGAACCCCTGTAGAAGCAAGAAACGTTTCTTCACCTCAAACATTCGATACAATTGCCCGTAAGTGGTCTTTGTGAGTTTGTTCGTGTCATTATCGTTATAGCAAACGGGACACCCGTGGTAAAAACACCCCTGAAATTCAAAAGCCGTTGGGCGACCGCTGACTCTCGCATAGCCATCTAGAAAAAAGTTTCCTACTCTTTTCTCACCACCTTTCAAAGCGTGTTTTCAGATCTAGGTTCTCTGTATGCGCTACGTACATTAACCATTGAATAGCCGGGGATGAGTAACGTTTGCGCTTTTTGTGATAATTATCCCCAGGCAAAAAGGCTATTTTGTCTTCAGGGAGAAATTTAAAGTGGTACATGGCCAGACAAACAGATGCTAGTGTCGTGAGCTGAAACGGATCTATACTGATGAGATTTTCAGTAAATTTATTTTTGTGCTTACAGAACTGTATTTGTTTTTTGGCTGTCATTTCTACGACGCGCTCGCGATACACTACGCAGGCATGTCTCAAGACCTCTACGTCCTGTTGACAGTATGCTTTGAGCTCTGCTTGCAAATCAAACGTATTGTTTTTCACCGATTCGTACCATGTTGTGAATTCCTTTTTCTCACTATGCGTCATGTACTCTACGCCATAATAGTTAGCATCTGGCATAGGCCCTACATAGGACTGATTTTCATCAGTGTTAAAAAAATGTGGAAAGTGACCCTTAGCACCTGAAAATCCCATAGCTTGCGGCAACTTACTGAGCATCATAGGGATGAAATTTAAAGAGTCGATGAATCTCATGTCTAAATCAGGTAATGATACGCACAAAAGGCGACCGCCTTGTGCTATCATGTTGACGCGCAGCTTCTCACGGATCAGCTCTTTAACGATAAAGTAGGAATCGTATCGAGCAGCATTGTGAGCTATAAAAGTGTAACCTACATACCCACCCTTTGTAAAAAAATGTACAAAGTCGGTAGTACATGTTTTACCCACAAACTCCCAGCTAGATATCCCGTGCAAATCTGTGGCAAAAGCGTAATTGGGATGGTGCGTTCCCGTCTCTTGCGTACGTTCAAAATCGTAAAAGATGTATTGTTCCGTACATTTCTTCGGTGTATAGCGCTGCATGTAACATAGATGATTATCGAATCTGCTCACCGGAACACCGCAAATGGAGCATCGTACACCGACGCATCGGTGTTCATCATCTACGATTTGGGGCACATAGCAATAGCATCGCTCGCAGAAAAATTTAAGTTTACAAAATGACCAGTCAGTCTCAGCGAGACTTCTGTGGAGTTCTAAGCAGCTCGCTGAACGACAAAATACACGGCAGCGTGGGCATTGCAGATGCTCTGCAGCTGTATCAGAGCAATCCGACCTCTGACACGCGGAGCAAAAGTATTAACAAGAGTGATTATTTTTGTGATGAAATGCAGAACTGCACTTTTCACAAAAGAATTTAGCTCCTATGAATCCTTTTATATTTTTTGTACCATAATAATGATTATCATGATGTAGAATATATAATATTTTGTCTGTGGGTTCTTTATCCGTGTGAAAATAGCGCCAGTCTCCCTGACTAAAGTATAGAACTTTAATGGTAACATTCAAATACGTCTCAAACGCTCTAATGTCGCTAAAGCTCAGTAGTTGATCGTCGGGTAGTTTCAAATTTCTGTGCCGCTCCGCTGCACGTTTCATTAAATCATCGTCAGGCGGGTCGTCTTCAGCCAGTAAGGCGTAGAGAGATGCGGCCAAACACTGTTTAGAGCCGTAATTGTTAAAATCAAACAACATTTGACGTTTCTGATGAATAATTTGTGTATAAACTATAGATCTCAGTCGTCTGCGTTTTATACCTCCCCGTCTATTCCTAACGACGCTTACTATCAATTTCAAGCAGTCGCCGGCTATGCACTCGGCGTTGCTTTGCAACGCGTTGCCCACGGCATTTAGGGAAGCAGTCGCGTCAGATTGTTCTCTACATTGTTTAAAACCGTAGACTGGATTTAGTCTACCCTCCCCTTCTAATCTTAATTGTATAAAGTCGCCCGGCTTGATATGCCTCACGATCCTATCCAGTAACGTTTGAATAGAACCGTGTATGATCTCCAAACTTTCTTCAAAGGAGCGTATACGGTCTAAATTCACAAATCTAAAATGATCGATATACTGATAGGCGTTGAGGTTACTCATCTCCCTACGAACATGAAATAAGTGTTCCAAAATGCGTGAATGTTCGCTTATGGCCGGTGTATGAGGAGGTGAAAACTCTGGCGCTGCATCTTGTCGATCATCGTTCGAGATTTCAACGCCGGAGACTGTAGGTGTATCCAACGCGGAATTCTGCGGCGTGTCTAGGAATTGAGAATCTATTAAGGATTCGCGTTCTGCCGTCTCAGTGACGACTGTCGGCGAAAGCTGAAGAGCTTCAGTGTTCTGTGGGGGTCGTCCTTGCGTAACGTGTGGTGAGTCAATAGCAATGCGCTTTACCCTATTCTTTCGTTTTTTTCGTCTCTTTAACGCGCTTGTAGCGTTTGTTGATTTTTTAATACAAAGGCCTACGTTCAAATTCTTTTTTCTCAAAAATAGTTCTGAAGGCTTGTCTACGTGCTGTCTTTCTAGGCGCGTCTGCATAAGAAAATGGAGAGCTCGTAATTAATCTATGGCGCATCTTAGCAAAATAGGAAAATGAGAGTAAACATTGTTGTAACGGATTAGTACGGTTTAAAAAAACGTACACGTCAGATTGATAGGTCTCCAGGGCGGTTGGGTGGGGGATGAATAAGACGTTGACGGGTGTGTATAATTTTCTTCAGTTCTTGTACCGGTACCGAGTGGTGAAGCATTTTCTTTGTCTTCTGTTTCATCGTCTGATCCGGTTAAATCGATGATGGTCTCTGAAATAAATAACCGGTGATTTACCACACAGCTGTCCGTTCTATTGTAGAGCACGGTGACATTTGTAGTTGACAATACCTTCCGTAGATGTTGACGGATACATAGGGCTCCAGATATCCCGGCCTGTGACTGAATATACATGTTGTTGCGTACAAGCTTCATCATCGCTGGTGGTGGCGGACGGACGGTCATCATCAGAGACTGTACAATCTATGAAACTCTCTGAAATAAATAGACGTCGAATTACAACAAAACTTCACAAGATAATGTAGAGTACAAAGAGCTTTTTGTTACCGGACTTACCATACATAGGTATGCTGTGCATATCCAAGGTCCTGGAGTTATCCTGGGACCACTCGGCCATTACTTCAGCGTCCAATTGCTGCGATTCGGTCAGCAGTTCCTGTGAGTCTGGGTATTGCGGATCTTCCGCTAGATCGAAATTAACATGATGGCCCCCAGAGCCCATTTCACGTTGCGCTTCAGCCATCAGACACTGTGTCGCTGCGTGGCATTCCTCTTCCATATCGGCGTCTAGGAATCTAGCTTTTAAAATAAAATAAAAGCGTGGTAGGTATCCCCCATCCTATAACTTCATTTTCTCACATTCTCTCTAAAACTTTACTTACTTAGTTGGCTGTCCGTGAGTTGCTCTTCGCCGGCGCCGTGATCGTTAAAATTACGGTTCATCTGTAACAAACGCATAACATCATACAATATATAGCGACAAAATAAGCGCATAAACTATAAAATACTTACAACAATTACAATTAAAAATTAATATACAAGACATAATAATGGTGACAATCAGGCATTCAGTATTAAATAAACATTATACAGCCCCATGATATGCTAAAAGATAATTACTTACATTGACGGTATTCAATATCTTGTCACCTCTTCAGACTGAGTGTTCTGATAATCTGAATGAACAATTCGCACGGATATATATACACGGTTGACTATGTCACGTGAGCAATTTTTTGCTGCGGTATACTAAAAAATTGTTCCCTAGGTTGGGAAAAATCAATTCATACCAGTTTTACCATGTATAACTATATTAGCTAGTTAATTAAGGACTGACCTTAATTATCTTGTCAGAAACCAATAATCATTAACATTATTGTATTGAATTGATATGGCTAGTTAATGTTACTTCATAGCCTGGGAATAGTTTTTTTGCTGCGTCATACTAAAAATGTTCCCTTTGATGGGAAAATCAATCCATACCAGTTTTACCATGTATAACTATAATAGCTAGTTAATTAAGGATTGAATCTAAATCCGACACCATTTTGTTTTCAAAATGCCTAACGTCGAAACTCTGTTACACAAGCATTATTATACAGCAAACAGCCCCGGTTCCTACGGAGGGATACAGCGGCTCTATAATGCCGTTAAGAAATATGGCATGCGTAGAAAGACTGTCGCAGAGTGGCTTAGCGATCAAGAAGCGTATTCTCTACACAAATCCGTAAGAAGACGGTTTATCAGAAATCGGATCATAGTTAGCGATGTGGATAGTCTCTGGCAGGCGGATCTCGTCTGCATGAATGACTACGCTAACGATAACGACGGTTGAAAATATATTTTAACGGTCATAGATGTGCTATCCAAATATGTCTGGGTCATCGGCCTGTGGACCAAGACCGGCAAGGAGCTTGCAAAAGCTTTTGAGATGATTTTTAAAAGCGAACGACGTATCCCGCAAAAGCTACAAACGGATCGCGGGAAAGAATTTATGAATAAGCCCGTTGCTACGCTTTGTAAAGAGTATAACGTACATCAGTTCTTTACGAATAATACGGTGAAAGCTGCGGTCGTGGAAAGATTTAATCGCACGTTGAAAGCTCGTATGTGGCGCTATTTAATGGCTCATAACACATTGAGATATATAGACGTATTACCTGATTTAGTGCACTCTTACAATAACGCTTATCATCGCACTATAAGATGCAGTCCTGCCTCTGTCATGAAAGCTAACGCCATGACCGTATGGCGCAGCGCTTATCAAGACGTCTCTACAGCGAAAAGATTTAAACCTCTATTAAAACCGGGGGATAACGTCCGGATTGTACGGCATAAGCATATCTTTTCAAAAGGCTACGAGCAAACCTACACGCGTGAAATTTTCGTAGTCTCGTCCGTAAATACACGATTCAGAAAACCTCTCTACGCATTAAACGATTTGAGCGGTGAAAACGTAGAAGGGTCTTTTTATGAAGACGAACTACAAAAGGTGCCGCAAGACGCTAATAGGATCTACAAAGTTGAAAAAGTGTTGAAAAAATGCAGGCGTCGCGGTGCAACTCATTATTTTGTGAAGTGGCTCGGATATCCCGATAAATTCAATAGTTGGATAGAAGAAAATCAATTAACGACCGTATAAAGCATGGTAGACGATTCGTTTTACGTTACACTACCTAGCAATTCATCATCCAAAATCTACCCTGAAAATACTATTTCGAGTTATACCACCAAGCTAGCAAAGGCCGTTCATCTTTCAGGAGCTTATGAAGTGGCGTTAACGGAAATACAGTACCCCCATACGTGGAACACGTTCGACGTTTTTGAAGGGAACTTCTACGCTGCTAAACACAACGAGCCGTTAGAGGTTTATCATGTAAAATCAGGATTTTAGCCGAACATTCAAAAGCTGGTCGGTACAGTCAATGCGCGAATAGAATCGCTGAATTTATCCACGCCTGTCTATAGGATACGTTATGATGATCTACGTCGAGAGGTAATCCTACCCGACCCATCCCCTATACAGTTTATTCTGGGTACTAAGCTAAAATTTATTTTCTGACTACAGACCGTCGATGATTCACCCGCAGCTTTAATGCCGTGGAATCGCCGCTTTTACCCCGATTCAAAGGCGGGTTTTTATTCGCTTTTTGTATACACTGATATAATTCAACATCAGCTTGTGGGCGACAGCTACGTTCAACTGTTACGGACCGTAGAAGTTAGCGGCGATGATAACGATATTGTCACAGTGCGCTACTCGCGGCCAGATTACATACCGCTGTGCAAACAACACTTTGACTCCGTAACTGTTACTGTCATGTCGGACCAGGGTACGCCGGTTAAATTCAGATACGGAAAGTGTATAGTGCGATTACATTTTAGGTTTCGCAAGACTACGCCATGGTAAAAATGATGTCTCAAAGAGTTTACGGCGATCCCGCCTTGTACGCCCGGTACTATGTAGCTCAAGCAGGGCATGGCTTAGAGGGGTTCCGCGGTGATGAATACATGCACGGCGCCGGTCTCGGTGGTCTGTTTAGAAGTCTTTTTAGAAGAGCAGTACCGCTTTCCAGAAAAGGCCTAGAACTAGTCAAACCGCATGTAAAAACAGCCGTAAGAAACATTGCTAAAGACGCTATCACGAGTATGTCTACGGCCGTAGTGGACAGATTGAATCGCACCTCTAAAAACAATCAAGAGGGCGACGGACTAATCTACGTAACCACAAAATCGCGAAAAAAGAAAAAGAGAAAGAAACTCTTTACCACGAGCGAAAAGACCCCGCTCACCGCCGCGCCTCATGAATAACACCGCTCAACATAAATCGAGTTCGCGTCAGAAGTCCGCAAGACGCCTCACAAGTGACATCTTCTAATAACAGGTCATGGCGTTTATTCACGATGCGTCGATAGAGTGCGCTAAAAGCGAACTGGATATCTTTACCGTGCCTCCCACGCAGACTAGCGTCGAAAAATCGTTTTTTGTCGAGGTGCAACCCATCACCGCTCTAGCCGATAACGCACCCCTGGAATTTTTCGTATCGGGAAGCGGAGAATATTATTACGATTTAAATAATACACTCTTGATCGTCCCGTGCCGCATCCTGAAACAGGACGGTACGGTTCTCGCTGCCGGCACGCGTGTGGGACTTATTAATTACCCCATAGCCACACTTTTCAATCAGGTGGATATTACTCTGGGGGACCGTTTGATTTCACAATCTGATAACCTTTATAGTTACCGGGCCTACATTGAAACGCTTTTAAACTACAGTACGCAAGCGTTGAGATCGCAATTTACAGCGGGGTTATTCTATAAAGACACTGCAGGCCATCACCAGACCACCGTACTCGACGGCGAAAATGAAAATCATGGGTTCGCACGCAGAGCCCACGCAACCCGTCTCTCAAGGCCTGTGGAACTCGTGGGCCCGATCTTCGGTGACATTTTTAATCAACCGAAACTCATTTTGAACGGTCGAGATCTTAAGATCAAGTTATCAAGAAATAATGACTCATTTTGCCTTATGACTCCCGAACAGGAACAGTTTAAGGTTCAGATCGTGAACGCAGCCCTCTACGTAAAGAGAGTACAAGTCTCTCCAGCCGTCAGGATCGGTCACAGCCAAGCTCTTCTATCAAGCCCCGCTAAATACGCTCTAGACAGAGCCTGTTTGAAAGTCTATAGCATCCCTGGAGGAACGAGAAATAGTAATCATGAAAATCTTTTTCTGGGCCAGATACCAAAAACGGTGATTCTTTGCTTTGTGGACAACGAGGCCTTCAGCGGCAGTTACCAGAAAAACCTACTTTGCTTTCACCATTATAGGATCAACCACGCTGCTCTGTATTTGGACGGACAGCAGATCCCCACCAAGCCGTTTCACCCTAATTTTGACGCTGAACATGCTGTGAGGGAATATATGGCTCTCGTTCACATCTCCGGAAAACAAAAAGCCAACGCAGGATTAAGCATAGACCGTGATGATTTTATGAGCGGCTACACTTTCTTCGCGTTCAATTTGTCGCTGGATCAGGAACCGAGCGCTCACTTTTCGCTCATTAAAACGGGTAACCTACTTGTCGAAATTCATTTTGCGGATGCCACACCACACATGGTGAATATGATCGTTTATGCTGTCAACACGGCTGTACTGGAGATTAACCAACGTCGAGAAGTCCTATACGACTTTAATTAAACTTTTGTGACTCCACAGTGGACTTCATCTATAATGAATACTATGCAACTGTCATGCATTTTGAGCCGAAATCCCGTTACTCGGAGTATGTTTGGCGGCGTATTTCCCTGCGACCTCTTACCACGCCACGTTATCAGGTATAGACCTAGAGCCTATATCGTCAACACAGATTCTTCCCAAGAGCCCGGTACGCATTGGCGACTCATTATTCTATGCAGGAACAAATCCTTATTTTTTGACAGTTACGGGTTACAACCTGACGCCGCCATATTTCCGAATATGATTATACAATTTTTAAGAAGAAACACCACGACGTATTGCTATCAGAACTGCCAGCTGCAAGACTCTATGTCGAGTTTTTGTAGACAGTTTTGTATTTACGTGTTGTATCACGTCGCTGCGGGAATAACATTGAAGTGATTACTGAAAAACTTTACAAATGATTTAAAACATAATGATCGTCTAGTAGATGCATTTGTAAAAAATCTTTCTAACTCTATCACGATTTTACGTACGCCATTATGCGATTATAATCAGGTTTGCAAACCGCCCTGCGAAACATGATCTTGCTCTATTTCTGCTATAGAACTAATGTGGTTTTATAACGATATTTCCTTTTTGTAATGTGTACTACAAATGTTTATATCTTAGTATTTCTTGTTCTATCAATCATTCAATCTATTTTGCTGTGCCTGTTAACATTAACCCTGGGACTGCCTTTTCTCACAAAAAAAAACAACATGTATTGACATGTTTTTTCTTACATAAGGCGCTTACACATTAACCTATTACCTTACAGAGAATCGAGCCGCTGTTAATGGGTAATGTGCCAAGTTTACACATTATCCTACAACCTTACAGAGACACTGTCGACGAGCGCATGGTTAACTTTTTAAATATTAGCATTGAAATGTATTGTAACCTATAGATTTGCTTGTATAATGTTGTATTTTGAAATCTATTTACACCTTTTTCCATTTCTTGATTTGTGTATACCTCTAAGTGAATCTACAATAAATGTATATATTTTTAAACACTTTTATTACAACATTATTATGAACACTACAGAATGCTAACCCTAGGGATCCTGGGGCTGCCTTTTCTCACAAAAACATGTCTTGACATGTTTTTCTTACATATGGCGCTTACACATTAACCTACAACCTTGGGTGAAGGGCATGTGGGCGGTCATGGGGGACGTAACAGAGGCTGAACATGGGCAGCTTCCGGGGCGGGGACGGAACTGACGTAACAGATATTGACAAACATAGGGGCAGTAAGGGTTGGCTTCCGGGGGCGGGGACGGAACTGACGTAACAGGTATTGACACAGATAGGGAGGAAGAGTGGGCGGAGAATTTGGAGGAGAGGGGAGGGGTTTAGACCGGAAGAGGATGCGGGACAGGTGCCAAAAAGGGGCGGGCCACCTGTCAAAACCCGGAAGTGGGCGTGTTGATGAGAGGTGGGTGCTCTTACTACTACTGCTGGCAAACAAGAGCCATGCAGTACAGCATGTTAAAAACATTATTCCCATTATTGGGGAGTGGGTCTCCCATAGTCTTTGCCTATGCCTTCCAAGCAAAAGCTGCCAAAAATTAGGACGGAGGAACTTGCAATGCTGGCAACACGAGCCACGGTCACCCTGGTGGTATAGTGGTGGTGGAGGCTGAGGATAAGGAGAAGAGCAAAATACAGCCGAAATGAGGAAGCGTATACCCATGTGTGGGTGTGAAGCGGTGCATGGGAATACACCTCCCGAAATAACACAGTGGATTTGACTTTATGTTACTCTGCTGTCATTTGGTGGTGATGAGAAGTCTGGCCCAATCCAGCCCTTGTTAATTTTGATAAGGGTCAGCTTGTCAGCATTGTCAGTTGACAGGCGAGTGCGCTTATCAGTTATAATTTCCCCAGCGGCACTAAAAACACGCTCCGATAACACGCTAGCGGCAGGGCAGGCCAGGACCTCCAAGGCGTACAGAGCGAGTTCATTCCAAGTGTCCAGCTTGGATATCCAATAATTAAAAGGCACAGAGGAATCACGGAGGACGCTGGTACGGTCGGCAAGATACTCCCTCACCATCTTTTGAAACTTTCCACTCCTTGTGAGAGTACCCCACGCCTCGGGGCCTGTAAGCTGGGAGGGTCTCAGAAAACTGTCCCAGAACGTTGACAGTGTTCCCCTGCCTCTGTTGGATTGGAGTTGTGTCTCTCTCGCCTGTACGCCTTGGTTGGGCAACGAACTGTGACCTCTGCCGCTAGAGTGTTCAGATGGGAATTTTTTTAACAGTTCTGCAGCAAGGGCCTTCTGTTACTGCCCCATTTTTGTAGACCTCTCCACGTCAGGAATAAGAGAGTGAAAGTTCTCCTTGTAGAACGCGAGGGTCACGGTTAAGGCACCGTAACATAAAGTCAGCCATGCGTGCCAGACTGGTAATGGGCAAGTCTTCCGTGTCCTCACCAAGATGATGACTGACCATGCTCTCCTCCTCCTCCTCCCTGTCCTCAGGCCACCCACGCTGAACCGACGGTATGACAGTTGTACAGGTACTACAGTCTACAGCGCATCATACCAGCTCCTGTTCTTCCTCATCCTCCTCCTCCTCTCGCTCATTGTCCCCCAATGCACGTTGGGATGAGATGAGGCTGGGCTGTGTGTAATCGCCCGCTTCGGCTTCTTGATCCATTTCATCATACTCTGGCTGCAATGCCTCCTCTTTAATTCTCTGCAGAGAGTGTTGCAAAAGTGGGATGCTGATGCTAATGATGGCGTCATCGCCACTCTCCATCTTGGTGGACTCCTCAAAGTTTGTCAGGATGGTACATATGTCAGACATCCAGGTCCACTCCTGAGGTCTTATGTGTGGAGTCTGACCTGAATATCGATGGCCTTGTTGCAGCTGGTACTCCACAACTACTCTCTTCTGCTCACAAATCCTTTGCAACATGTGGAGGGTAGAGTTCCAACGTGTGGGGACATCACACACCAGTCGGTGTGCCGGAAGCTGCAAACGCTGCTGCAACACAGCAAGGGCGGCGGAAGCTGTAGCGACTTGCGAAAATGAGCTGACAGGCGGCGTACTTTGACAAGCAGATCTAGCAACTCGGGGTACGATTTAAGAAACCGCTGAACCACGAGGTTAAGCACATGAGCCAGGCATGGTACGTGTGTGATCTCGCCTCGCCTCAGAGCCGCCACCAGGTTACGGCCATTGTCACACACGACCATGCCTGGATGTAGGTTCAGCGGTCTAAGCCACAGATCTGCCTGCTCTTTCACAGCTGTCCACAACTCACAAGCAGTGTGAGGTTTATCACCTAAGCTTATGAGTTTCAGCACAGCCTGTTGCCGCTTGGCTGAGGCAGTACTGCAGTGCTTCCTGCTTGTAACTGATGTGGTGATATCTGAGATGGAGGCTGGACATGAGGAGGAGGAGGAGGAGGATGATGCGCAGGAGCTGTACACTGTGGGGGAAACTCTGACTGACATAGGGCCCGCAATCCTGGGTGTGGGGAGGATGTGTTCCGTCCCAAGGTCCGACTGGGTCCCGGCTTCCACTATGTTTACCAAGTGTGCTGTCAGGGAGATGTACTGTCCCTGGCCACAAGCACTTGTCCACGTGTCCGTTGTTAGGTGGACTCTCCCAGTAACTGCGTTGTTGAGGGCACGGCAGATGTTTTGGGACACGTGCTTGTGTAGTGCGGGGATGGCAAACCGAGCAAAATAGTGTTGGCTGGGCACCGAGTACCGAGGGACGGCCACCGCCATAAGGTTGCGGAAGGATTCTGTCTCCACCAGCCTAAAAGGCAGCATTTCCAAGGCAAGCAGTCATGAAATGTGCGAATTTAGGACTGTGGCCTGTGGGGTGTTGGCTGCGAATTTGCGCTTTCGTTCAAAGGTCTGGGATATGGACAATTGAACGCTGCGGTGGGACGTGGACGTTGATGCTGTTTCTTGAGAAACTGCCATAACAAGTGAAGACTGAGAGGAGGGGGCATCTTTGCATGCAGTATGGACAGGGGATTGCCTTGCACGCACAACAGGGGGTTCTGTTACATGCACAACAGCGGAAGAAGCAGTGGTGACACCCGCTGACACTGGACGTGGACCCTGGGGTTCGCCCCACAAAGTCGGGTGCTTTACTGACATGTGCCTGATCATGCTGGTGGTGGTCAGGCTGGTAGTTTTGTCACCCCTGCTGATGCTGGCATGGAAGGTGGTACAAATGGCCTTTTTGGGGTTATCAGCAGAGTCTTTAAAAAAATTCCAGACTCTGGAAGACCTACCGGTTGTACTGGCAACGTCCCTCGTGCTGGTGTTACGGGGAACTATTGCCCGCCTTCTGTGTGCGGCTACCACACTGCTTCTTCCTGCCTGTTGGGGTACTCTGCCTCCCTCACCCTGTGTGCTGCTGGCCTCGCTCTGCGTGTCCTCCTGCCACGTTGGGTCAGTTACTAGATCATCCACCAACTCCTCCTCTTCCACTTGCGCAGCACGATCCTCCTCCTCATCGTGGCAATTGTGTCTCGTCATCGTCCACCTCTTGTGACAAATTGCCAGCGTAGACTTCCTGTGACCATGACTGTTCAAATATTTGGGCATCGCTACATGGGATCTCCTCTTCCACCACTTCAAGCGGAGCAGGCGAGGGGCACAAATCTGGAAATGGACCAGTGAACAGCTCTTCAGAGTGTCCAAGTTTGGGATCAGTTGCTGTCTGACGACACTCGGCATGGTGGGAGGAAGGAGCATCAGAGTGAGGAGGAGTATGCGGTCGAGACTCACGGCTACTAAAACTTGACTGTGTGGAAGACAGATCGGAGGTGTTGGTGCCCAGGTAACTGGAAGTATTATCTGCTATCCAATTAATAACCTGTTCACACTGATCAGTTCGCAATACTGGTGTTGTGTTACGCTCGCACCCGGACTGACTGGCGTGAGCGTGATTAGTGATCCCACTGGACCATGAACCGAGGAGTGCCTGGAGGGGCGTAACTAAGTATCAACCCAGTCTGACCAAGGTCGCACGGTGGCTCAGTCTACTCCGTGAATCAGGGAGGAACCGAGCAGAGGGACCAGGTGCTACTCCAGGTCAGACCCCGGTCACAGCTGTTGACCCACACCGGGGAATGCAGGAACAGGCAGGTTAGACTGGCATGTAGACAGGTGGGTACTGGCAAGCACGGCTGGTATGCAGACAGGTGGATATTGACAGGCACAGCTGATATGCAGACAGGGGGCACTGGCAGGCACGGCTGGCGTGCAGACAGGTGGGCACAGACAGGCACGGCTGACATGCAGAGAGGCGGGTACTGGCAGGTAGGAACGTAGGCAGGATAGGGACCAGTACAGACTGGGATACAGAAACGGAGCCGCAGATGCGGTGAACAAGCAAAGCAGAGCAAAACCGCAGGTGCGGTGAACAAGCAGAGCAAAGCAAAACCCGCAGATGCGGTGAACAAGCTAAGCAGAGCAAAACCGCAGATGCAGTAAACAAGCAGAGCAGAGCAAAACCCGCAGATGCGGTGAACAAGCTGAGCAAAGCAAAACCGCAGATGCGGTGAACAAGCAAAGCAGAGCAAAACCCACAGATGCAGTGAACAAGCAAAGCAGAGCAAAACCCGCAGACGCGGTGAACAAGCAGAGCAAAGCAAAACCGCAGATGCGGTGAACAAGCAAAGCAGAGCAAAACCCGCAGATGCGGTGAACAAGCAAAGCAGAGCAAAACCCGCAGATGCGGTGAACAAGCTGAGCAGAGCAAAACCGCAGGTGCGGTGAGCAAGCAGAGCAAAGCAAAACCCGCAGATGCGGTAGATTGGACAGGGCTCTGTTCACATGGAACAGACTGGAAAACATAAGAAGAAAGCTGGAACACAGGAGTTAGATACAGAGGCAGGGAAACAGAACGAGCAGAACCAGATACACACAAGGTACTTGCAATGAAGTAGCGAGTGGACACAAAACTCACAAACAGAAGTACAGAGACAACGAGTTGGAGTTATGTGCAGGTTCAGATACTGCAGGAAAAGGGTAAGGTGCAGACATAGAGACAAACAGGTAGCGGACTAGGACACTGTTCAGACAGAAACTGAACCGGGAACAAGATACAGGAACGAGCCTGGGAACTCAGCCCCCAGGGTGGCGGAAACAGACTAGAAGTCAGAGATACAGGAAGCGGCCCTGGGTACTCAGCCCCCAGGGTGGCGGAAACAGACTAGCAGTCAAATATACAGGTAACAGGCCTGGGTACTCAGCCCCCAGGGTGGCAGAACATACTAGATACAGGACAGGACCTGGCAACTCAATTGCAAAAGACAAACTGAGTGAAAGTGTTGCTCAGGCACCTCCTACTGGGTGGAGGGGGTTTAAGTATCCAGTGACTCACAGCAATAGGTTGGGGACGCATTAGGACTGTGCACACAGTAACTATAAGAAACAGGCAATACCGACGCCCTAAGCAGTCAGATTAGAGACATGGACACAGCAGATACTGAAACAAAATGTGGAGCCTGGACTGACAGGTAAGATTGCGGTCTTGCATGGTGGAAGGTGGTGCACCATGCAAGCACGCCGCCCGGAATGTTACATGTTGTAGTGTGCTTCCCTAGTAATTCGGTCAAGAAGTGGGAGCGAGAAGATGTGGCTGTTGGCTGTTGCACATTTTCACCTTGGCCACAGCCCCGTCCTCTGCACGCAACATCACCAGAACGTCCAGTTCCACGTCCCTTGCCACGCACCTTGTCCATTGTAAATTAATGCCCAATGGAAAAAGGGTAATAAAAAGGAGATTAGAACCGTGGAAGAGGAAAACCACAGTTCTATTTCTCTGGCCTACACCAGAGTCTTTTAAACAGATATATTTGTGTCTGAACAGTCAGGGAGACACTATTACTGTTTTTTTTACGGAAAAAAGTCCAAAAGCAGGATAATACAGAGATTTGAACCGTGAAACTGCAAAACCACAGTTATAGTTATCTGGCCTACACCAGAATCTTTTAAACAGATATATTTGTGTCTGAACAGTCAGGGAGACACTATTACTGTTTTATTTACGGAATAAAGGCCAAAAGCAAGATAATACAGAGATTTGAACCATGGAACTGCAAAACCACAGTTATAGTTATCTGGCCTACACCAGAATCTTTTAAACAGATATATTTGTGTCTGAACAGTCAGCGAGACACTATTACTGTTTTTTTTTACGGAAAAAAGGCCAAAAGCTGGATAATACTGAGATTTGAACCATGGAACTGCAAAACCACAGTTATAGTTATCTGGCCTACACCAGAATCTTTTAAACAGATATATTTGTGTCTGAACAGTCAGCGAGACACTATTACTGTTTTTTTTTACAAAAAAAATTCCAAAAGCAGGATAATACAGAGATTTGAACCGTGGAACTGCAAAACCACAGTTCTAGTTATCTCGCCTACACCAGAATCTTTTAAACAGATATATTTGTGTCTGAACAGTCAGCGAGACACTATTACTGTTTTTTTTTTACGGAAAAAAGGCCAAAAGCAGGATAATACAAAGATTTGAACCGTGGAACTGCAAAACCACAGTTATAATTTTCTGGCCTACACCAGAATCTTTTAAACAGATATATTTGTGTCTGAACAGTCAGCGAGACACTATTACTGTTTTTTTTTACGGAAAAAAGTCCAAAAGCAGGATAATACAGAGATTTGAACCGTGGAACTGCAAAACCACAGTTATAGTTATCTGGCCTACACCAGAATCTTTTAAACAGATATAGTTGTGTCTGAACAGTCAGCGAGACACTATTACTGTTTTTTTTTTACGGAAAAAAGGCCAAAAGCAGGATAATACAGAGATTTGAACCGTGGAACTGCAAAACCACAGTTATAATTATCTGGCCTACACAAGAATCTTTTAAACAGATATATTTGTGTCTGAACAGTCAGCGAGACACTATTACTGTTTTTTTTAAGGAAAAAAGGCCAAAAGCAGGATAATACAGGGATTTGAACCGTGGAACTGCAAAACCACAGTTCTAGTTATCTGGTCTACACCAGAATCTTTTAAACAGATATATTTGTGTCTGAACAGTCAGATAGAGACACTATTACTGTTTTTTTTACGGAAAAAAAGGGCAAAAGCAGGATAATACAGAGATTTGAACCGTGGAACTGCAAAGCCACAGTTATAATTATCTGGCCTACACCAGAATCTTTTAAACAGATATATTTGTGTCTGAACAGTTAGCGAGACACTATTACTGTTTTTTTTTACGGAAAAAAGGCCAAAAGCAGGATAATGCTGAGATTTGAACCGTGGAACTGCAAAACCACAGTTCTAGTTATCTGGCCTACACCAGAATCTTTTAAACAGATATATTGGTGTCTGAACAGTCACAGACACACTCAATTTTTTTTTTTTTGGGGGGGGGGGATACCAAAAGGTTAATAAGACGCGTATTTGTACAGTCTGACTGAGGAAAAAAAAAATACAGGATTTAGATGAATAAAAAGAGGATTTTTCCTGGCCCCTGAGACTGGGGGATAAGTCTAGCAATTTGACCAGCAGGAGCACACAGGACTGTAATGCAGTGTTTGTTGGTATAACCACTGCGTCTCCTATACAGCCTGCCTGCCTGATATCTGGGATGGATATTAGTCCTGAGAAGGACTGTTTGTTTGATTTGGCAGGCTTTAGAGGCCCTACACTACCTACGGTACAGACCAAAAGTTTGGACACACCTTCTCATTTAAAGATTTTTCTGTATTTTCATGACTATGAAAATTGTACATTCACACTGAAGGCATCAAAACTATGAATTAACACATGTGGAATTATATACTTAACAAAAAAGTGTGAAACAGCTGAAAATATGTCTTATATTCTAGGTTCTTCAAAGTAGCCACCTTTTGCTTTGATGACTGCTTTGCACACTCTTGGCATTCTTTTGATGAGCTTCAAGAGGTAGTCACCGGAAATGGTCTTCCAACAATCTTGAAGGAGTTCCCAGAGATGCTTAGCACTTGTTGGCCCTTTTGCCTTCACTCTGCGGTCCAGCTCACCCCAAACCATCTTGATTGGGTTCAAGTCTGGTGACTGTGGAGGCCAGGTCATCTGGCGTAGCACCCCAATCACTCTCCTTCTTGGTCAAATAGCCCTTACACAGCCTGGAGGTGTGTTTGGGGTCATTGTCCTGTTGAAAAAGAAATGATGGTCCAACTAAACGCAAACCGGATGGAATAGCATGCCGCTGCAAGATGCTGTGGTAGCCATGCTGGTTCAGTATGCTTTCGATTTTGAATAAATCCCCAAGTGTCACCAGCAAAGCACCCCCACACCATCATACCTCCTCCTCCATGCTTCAAGGTGGGAACCAGGCATGTAGAGTCCATCTGCTCACCTTTTCTGCGTCGGACAAAAACACGGTGGTTGGAACCAAAGATCTCAAATTTGGACTCATTAGACCAAAGCACAGATTTCCACTGGTCTAATGTCCATTCCTTGTGTTCTTTAGCCCAAACAAGTCTCTCCTGCTTGTTGCCTGTCTTTGGCAGTGGTTTCCTAG
Source organism: Phyllobates terribilis (assembly GCF_046119375.1). Lineage (NCBI taxonomy): Eukaryota > Metazoa > Chordata > Amphibia > Anura > Dendrobatidae > Phyllobates > Phyllobates terribilis. Next base: position 9,045,476 of record NW_027362761.1, on the reverse strand, counting down.
CAGCTATTTTACCATGAAGGCCTGCCGCACAAAGTCTCCTCTTAACAGTTGTTGAAGAGATGTGTCTACTGCTAGAACTCTGTGTGGCATTGACCTGGTCTCTAATCTGAGCTGCTCTTAACCTGCGATTTCTGAGGCTGGTGACTCGGATAAACTTATCCTCAGAAGCAGAGGTGACTCTTGGTCTTCCTTTCCTGGGGCAGTCCTCATGTGAGCCAGTTTCTTTGTAGCGCTTGATGGTTTTTGCAACTGCACTTGGGGACACTTTCAAAGTTTTCCTAATTTTTCGCACTGACTGACCTTCATTTCTTAAAGTAATGATGGCCACTCATTTTTCTTTACTTAGAATTTGTATTATGGCAAGAAAAAAGCAGCTAACAGTCTATTCAGTAGGACTATCAGCTGTGTATCCACCAGACTTCTGCACAACACAACTGATGGTCCAAACCCCATTTATAAGGCAAGAAATCCCACTTATTAAACCTGACAGGGCACACCTGTGAAGTGAAAACCATTTCCGGTGACTACCTCTTAAAGCTTATCAAGAGAATGCCAAGAGTGTGCAAAGCAGTCATCAAAGCAAAGGTTGGCTACTTTGAAGAACCTAGAATATAAGACATATTTTCAGTTGTTTCACACTTTTTTGTTAAGTATATAATTCCACATGTGTTAATTCATAGTTTTGATGCCTTCAGTGTGAATGTACAATTTTCATAGTCATGAAAATACAGAAAAATCTTTAAATGAGAAGGTGTGTCCAAACTTTTTGTCTGTACTTTATTTCGCACTATATATCTTTCCCTAACTCAGCAGCACTGACCCTACACTGTCTGATCCTGGGCGACTGTGTCCAAAATGGCGGCGCCCGTTTTTAAATACTCTAGGTGATGCTGTGCGGCCAGCCAATCACTGTAATGCCCACAAAAAACATGGCTGCGGCATTACAGTGACTGGCTGGCAATCCCTGCATGTTCACTGGCTCTGTAAAGCGCGCCAAATGTGCAGAGCGGAGACCCGAGCTCCCGCCCGAGTAACCCGGAATTGCTCGGTGCTCGCCGAACATCCTGAGTAGTGAGATGCTCGGGCGAGTACCGAGCAGTGTCGAGCATGCTCGCTTAACACTACCTATGACACATATCAAGAGGCTATAAGTCCCGGACACATAAGACAAGAAAAGCCACGTGGGGAACCAAAATATGTACCTTGTGACTCAGCTGTAAGACGTATGACGTAGCTATGGGATCGCATGAAATATATATATTGAGTTTAAAATAAAAATCTAACGAGCTATCTGACTGAGACATGTATTACCAAACTTAATTTGGAGGAAGCGAAATTCTATACTTTATAATAAGGAAATTGTGAACTATGGCAAGTAACTTAAATTGGAAAATAAGCCCCTCCCAGGAAATGAAATAGAACGCTAAGAAATGGAGGGAAAATGAATGTATTTAAACGGAGAAGGTTGATGTGTGAGCATCCCCCATTTTTGCATTTGTAGAAAGTGTCAGCAGCATTCTGTACCACTGAGATGGACACCCACCATTGTGAGGTTCATTACGTTTTTTAAGTCACTTGGCACTTTATGGCATAGAGTCACTTTTTTTTGCTTTTTTTGTATTGCTAGTGCTCCCCAAAATACCAAATACACTCCCCTGATGAATCCCCCGTAAGGAGGAAGAAACGCATCGGGAGGGACTCTTTTGTGGGTGACGTTGCAAGATATACTTGGGTACTGCGCTTGTTAGGGCGGGAGCTAACACCAGGGGCACGACAGGGTAGATTTCTTCTGAGGAACTAATCGATTGAATGGGATGAAGAACCCTGAATGATGCCCGCATGCAAAAAAAATGGGTGAGATCCACACATATCACTAACGTTTGATAACACTGTATTTTTTATTTATTGACCAGGATTGGTTTTAAATTATTGGCCCTTTTTTGGTATCAGTTATCCAAAGGGTCATATGGTTACATTCTAAATGGGGCTATTTAGACATTATATGTCTTAGATCTATTTGTTTGTTTCTGACATCTTTTGCCTCTTGTTTGATGTGCTTTAAGAGGTTATATTTGTCCATCTTGATGTGAATAAGATGTAATTAGTGGCTGGTATGAGATATCGGAGGTATTTATTATACATTTTTTAGAGATTTATTAAAGGTTATATTTTAAGAGATACCTCTTGGCTGTTATATATTCTACACTATATTCTATACTTTATAATAAGGAAATTGTGAACTATGGCAAGTAACTTAAATTGGAAAATAAGCCCCTCCCAGGAAATGACATAGAACGCTAAGAAATGGAGGGAAAATGAATGTATTTAAACGGAGAAGGTTGATGTGTGAGCATCCCCCATTTTTGCATTTGTGGAAAGTGTCAGCAGCATTCTGTACCACTGAGATGGACACCCACCATTGTGAGGTTCATTACGTTTTTTAAGTCACTTGGCACTTTATGGCATAGAGTCACTTTTTTTTGCTTTTTTTGTATTGCTAGTGCTCCCCAAAATACCAAATACACTTCCCTGATGAATCCCCCGTAAGGAGGAAGAAACGCATCGGGAGGGACTTTTTTGTGGGTGACGTTGCAAGATATACTTGGGTACTGCGCTTGTTAGGGCGGGAGCTAACACCAGGGGCACGACAGGGTAGATTTCTTCTGAGGAACTAATCGATTGAATGGGATGAAGAACCCTGAATGATGCCCGCATGCAAAAAAAATGGGTGAGATCCACACATATCACTAACGTTTGATAACACTGTATTTTTTATTTATTGACCAGGATTGGTTTTAAATTATTGGCCCTTTTTTGGTATCAGTTATCCAAAGGGTCATATGGTTACATTCTAAATGGGGCTATTTAGACATTATATGTCTTAGATCTATTTGTTTGTTTCTGACATCTTTTGCCTCTTGTTTGATGTGCTTTAAGAGGTTATATTTGTCCATCTTGATGTGAATAAGATGTAATTAGTGGCTGGTATGAGATATCGGAGGTATTTATTATACATTTTTTAGAGATTTATTAAAGGTTATATTTTAAGAGATACCTCTTGGCTGTTATATATTCTACACTGAGCACTTACATCGAGGTTTACTTGTAAATCCCACAAAAATAAATTTCAAACGAAACCCCCAATGGAACCACCCACCATAATAAGGCAGGTGGAGACACTCTGGGCTCCGTTTGGCGTCTGCTCCAGTGGTATCCATTTTTTTAGGCGTGCACAGATCTGTGGTCACCCACACGTGTGCGCTACAATGACACCTAAAATGATGGGATTCGGAAGGAACACTGACCAGTCCAAAGTGACTCCATCTGCTCATAAGTGAGTGGTTCCATCTGGGGTTTTGTCTGAATCGCGATTTTGGAGAATTTACATGGAAACCCTGACATAAGCGCTCAGCGGAGAGCGCAGGATAAATGTGAGCCGAGCCTTATTACGATTTTTGAGAGGTAGAATGAACATAAGATTATAGCGATAACAGATTTATATTTTTTTTTTGTTTTGCTGCTATTATACAGTACAAACACTTTTTTATAAAAAGTATTTTTTTCGTTGCCATATTTTGTGAGCTGTAACTTTTTTATTTTTTGGCAAGCAGCGCTGTATTAGGGCTTTTGCGGGACGAGCTGCAGATTTTTTTGGTACCATTTTGGGGCACGTACCAAAAACTCATCAAGAGAATGCCAAGAGAGTGCAAAGCAGTCATCAAAGCAAAAGGTGGCTACTTTGAAGAACCTAGAATATAAGACATATTTTCAGTTGTTTCACACTTTTTTGTCAAGTCCATATAATTCCACATGTGTTAATTCATAGTTTTGATGCCTTCAGTGTGAATGTACAATTTTCATAGTCAAGAAAATACAGAAAAATCTTTAAATGAGAAGGTGTGTCCAAACTTTTGGTCTGTACTGTGTGTGTATATATATATATATATATATATTTATGATTTGCTGTTTTTACAGACTAAAAACAATATTTTGCAATGATGAATTTGTTTTTGCATCGTCATATTCTAAGAGCTTTAACTTTTTTTTTTATGTCGAATGAGCCATATTAGGGCTTGTTTTATGTGGGACGGTTTGTCGTTTTTGTTTGTACATTTTTTTTTTCACATACGACTTTTTCAACGCTCTTTATTCATTTTTTTGTGAGTCAGTATGATGAAAAAGCACCATTTTTGGCATGGTGTTTTTTGTTTTTTGGGGTTTTTTTTTTCCGGCGTTCGCCATACGGAATAAATAATGTGAAATAATGAAAAAGCGTATCAGTGGTTGTTAAAGGGTTAACAAAGCAACATAACAATACAATCTGTATGATTCCCAAATCATGGGACATGACACTCCCCTTCTGAAATCTTTAGATTTCACGATGATCCATTTTGATTTGTGATTTCCACCGCTGTTCTTGGACCTGAAAGATAAAAAAGAGACACACCAACGTACAATAATAAACCATAATGTTTACATTTACTGACAGCTGGGCTGTCAAATCTGGTACAGGGGCGTGCTGAAGCTGTCAGTTTGTTGATTAACAGCTCGGCCATCCAATCAGAGACTGGGAGGCGCTGGCTATCTCCAGCGATTCATTGTCTCAGGTGATTGCCCAGCTACTTATCTGGGCTGTTAGTCCCAGACCTACATTCAGCTACTGTGTGGTTTGTCTCTCTGTGCATAGCTTTCTGTCTGTAGGTCTTTGCCTGACCTTGGACCTTGTTCTGACCATCCGTCTGTTTAACCTCTTCTGCTCTGATCCACTATCCTGGTATTTTGACTTCAGAACGTTTTGACCCCAGACTCCTTGACTATCCAGTCTCACGGGTTGGCAGTGAGAAGTGACTCAGTGTCACATTACGTCTGGCCCCCAGAAGCTGATTATATCGGTCGTGATGAGTGGAAGTGGTAAGTATTTTTAACCGTGATTTTGTTTAGTTCTCGGAAGTCAAAGCAAGGACGGAGACCCTTATCTTTCTTTTTTTTACAAAGAAAAATCTGGCAGCTTCATGCGAGGAGGAAGAACGGATATGACTCTTCCGCAAACATTCTTTAACATATTCTTTCATAATGGTCCCTTCAGGCCCAGACAAATTGTAAAGGTGAGCTTTAGGCAATTTGGCACTAGGAATAAGATCAAGAGCACAATCAGAAGGATGATGGGGAGGTAGTATCTCCATCTCTTTTTCCGAGAACACCTCTCCGAAGTCCTTCAGGCTCCCTGGCAGACCATTCAGACTACAGGAGCATATTTGTACAGGTTTTATACATTTCTTGCAACAATTGGAGCTTCATTTAACAATTTCCTTCTGACACCAATCAATAACAGGATTGTGAATATGCAGCCATGGAAGGCCCAGTATCAAATCAGCAGTTAAATATCCAACACAAAACAGGAGATAGATTCCGAGTGGAGTGCTCCCACTTGGATTATGAAATCCACAGTTACCCTCTTTACCAAATCCTGGCTAATGGTGTCTTGTCAAGGGCGAAGATTTGAATAAGTCTTTCTAAACTAACTGTCCCTAACTTCAGAATCAGTACCGAATCCATAAAGTTAGCAGCAGACCCACAGTCATTGAATGCCAATGCTGATAACACTTGGTTCTTGAAGGATAACACCGTATTCATCAGTACTTTATCAGAGGAAGAACAAGGCACCTGGGAGTCTGCATGACCTCCTCGGCTATCACTCAGATTCATACTTTCTCTCAACGGTTTGCTAGCCTGAGGACGAGTTGGGCAATTCTTGAGAAAATGTGCAGAGACCACAGTATAGACCGAGTCTGAGATATTGTCTACATCTTTTCTCCACAACACGAAGACTGGCAACTCTAACCTCCAAAGGCTCCACCTCCGGTAAATGGACCTGCTCCGGGGAAATATAATGAACAGCCTGCTGTTCCCCACATTTCTCACAGATTCTGTAGTTCATTCGTATGGCCTGGGTCATAATAATATTAGCAAATACTTCCAATTAGAAATGTAGTATAGGTTTTCTGATTCGGTAGGTCTCTTTCCTCATGTGCAGGCACTGCAGGAACTTATGTATCCATTGTTATGACCACTAGCAACTAGCTAACCGTCACTATATCATGGGGGAAACCTAAGATCCTGAAATGGCTGCATGTTAGGAAAGAGACATAGTGAATCAGAAAAGCTATACTACATTTCTAATTGGAGGTATTTGCTAATATTATTACACCTAGTAAATTGGGATATGATCTTGGAGATGGGAATACCACTTTAATGGTTTCGGAAAGGCCTTTGAGGAATGGAGACATTTTTTGGAGGGGGCAGTTCATTCAGTTACTGTGTTCACTGATCACAAGAGTTGAGCTTATATTGAAACTGCTAAAAGGTTAACTCATATACAAGCCAGATGGTCCTTGTTTTTTCTCTAGGTTTCATTTTTCGATTACATTCAGGCCGGGGTCTAAGAATGTGAAAGCTGATGCATTATCTCGTAGTCCTCAATCCAGTCTCGCCTCCACAACCCCCATCCTTTATTATTCCTCAGGGTATTGTGGTTTCTATGGTAACCTCAGAATTGTAAGAGGAGATCTGTAAAGTCCAGTTGTTGGCTCCTTCCGCTACTCTAGTGTCTAAATTATTTGTGCCAGTGTACTTAATATTGCGGGTGTTACAGGAATTTCATGATTCTGTCTTGAGCGGTCGTCCTGGGGTTACTGCTACACGGAAAGCCATTGCTAGACTTTTTTGGTGGCTGTCCATGCATAATGATAAAGATTTTGTATCTGTTAGTGATGTCTACGCATGCGCTAAAGTCAGTCATAATCAGCTGGGAAATTGACTCCATTGCCAATTATAGAAAAACCATGAACTCATTTGTCCATGGATTTCATCACGGATTTGCCACTGTCTGGTTGGAAAACTGATATCTGGGTGGTAGTGGACCGATTCAGCAAATGAACTCATTTGGTTCCTTTGTCAGGATTATTTAATGCAGAGACACTCTCCAGGTTGTCCATTTCTCATATTGTAAGGTTACATGGGATCCCTCTTAACATAGTGTCTAATAGGGGAGTATAATATGTCTCTAAAATCTGGAGAGCTTTTTGTAGTAAACTCAGGATTGAATTGTCATTTTCATCATGCTTACCAACCACCCTGAGACCAATGGTCAGACTAAGAGGACAAATAAATCTTTGGAACAAATTTTAAGGTGATTTGTGGTAGCTCAGCAGGAGGACTGGTCTTTGTGTTTACCTCTCACTGATTTTGCTTTTAACAGTCAAGTAAATCAGTCTACTGGAACATGACCGTTTTTTTGAAATTATGGTTTTCATCCCCATTTTGGTAAATTTTCTAGGATTAGTTCTGAATGACCTGGGGTGGAGGTCGCCTACAGAGGCTTGGGGATGTCTGGAGGGAGATTCAAAAGAATATTGGGACTGCTCAGATTTGCCAAAAAATGGAAGGCCGGTAGAGAATGTTGGGTAGGTCCTGTTTTTAAGATTTATGCAGGGAGGGAATAGAGAAAGAAGAGTTAGTTTGCCAAATGTTGTTGCACCTTGTTCGAATGAGGATGATCCCATAGAGCCACCCTAGTCCGGGACGTACCACACAATGTAGCAAAGAAGTTTTTTTCTCCAGCGATGACGAGTATGTATAGGATTAAAACATCACATTTATTAGTCCAACATAGAAAATTGGCATACTGGAAACCACTACATATCCTTAGGAGAAACCAACGCGTTTCAGCTAAAGAGCCTTAGTTATGGTATTATGACTTACCTTGACTAAGGCTCTTTAGCTGAAAAGCGTTGTTTTTTCCTATAGATATATGGTGATTACCAGTATATGAATAAAGAGAAAATTTCAGCTCACCCCTGAGATGTAATCCCAGTCTGGCATGGAGCATGGAGTCCTCGCTGCTGCACAGCGCCTGGGTCAATGAGGAAGTGAAGATGGATCCAGCTCAACACACTGGGCAATTAATTAAAATTCAACAATCTTTATTGGCAAATCCTTTTAAAAATTTGTAGAAAAGACAAAAAATGGACATCTCAGATGACAAAGCATATATTATGGGGTGGTGTGTATAAAAAATGCCATATGCGTTTCGAGTGAAAAGCTGTTGAACACTGGCTATGAAAAAGAATATTCTGGACTGGACTTAAGTATACTAACAAATAATCATGGATACAAAAAACACATGAAAACAATCAAGAAAATACCAATCACAGAGAAGACTAGACTGAATATATGAAAAGAAAAAGATGGGAACCAAACAAAAAATGTACCCTGGAAAAACTGAATGAGAAGTATGTAATGCAATACATATGAACAACTATGTGTGTATACATGTATACATATGAGAAAGTCCTAGAGAAAACCTGTACAAGTAAGAGCAGAAAATATCCCAAAAGAAAAAGAGAGAAAAAAGGGGAAGAAAAGAAAACACATAACCTGCAGACAATAAATATGTGCATGAATACATTTTCAATAAACATTAACTGCAGAAAGCTAAAAAAAAATAAAATATAAATATATATATATATATATATAAATGTGTTTTATCCTTTTTCTTTTCTTTTTCCTTTTGTACTCAATATTACGCTTTTGATAGTTTGACATAATTTCTCATCTGAGATTAAGTCCTGATGGAGCATATGCGTTGAGAAAAATGAATAAAAAAAAAAAAAAAATTGATTTTTTTTTTATCCTTTATCTCATCTCTCTCTTTCCTTTTGGACTCAGTATTACGCTTTTGATAGTATAACATAATTTCCCATCTAAGAATAAGCCCTAATGGAGCGTATGGATTAAGAAAAAAAAAAAAAAGTCTCCTTTTTCTCCTTTCTCTCTTTCCTTTTAGGGCTCAATATTATGCTTTTTGTTATGCACACGCCCGGGCTGAGCGGCGTGTGCGTGTGATTGTAGTGATTCCACTGGACCATGAACCGGAGAGTGCCTGGAGGGGCGTGACTAAGTATCTGGCCGATCCGACCAAGATGGCACGACGGCATACGACGCCAGTGCACCAGGGAGAAACCGGGCAGAGGGACCAGGTGCTACTCCAGGTCAAACTCCGGACACGGGGGTTGACCCACACAGGGATTACTGGATCAGGCTGGTTAGGCTGGCGCACAGACTGGAGGGTATAGGCAGGCACGACTGGTATGCAGGCGGGTAAAGGCAAGCGCAGCTAGAGTGCAGACAGGGAGGCACTAGCAGGTAGGAACACAGGCGGGATAGGACCCAGTACACACTGGGACTCAGGAACAATACAGGTAGAGGGGTACAGGCAAGCACAGCTAGAGTGCAGACAGGGAGGCACTAGCAGGTAGGAACACAGGCGGGATAGGACGCAGTACACACTGGGACTCAGGAACAGGCAGGTTAGGCTGGCACAGACTGGTGGATATAAGCAAACACGGCAGGTATGCAGATGGGTGGATACAGGCGAGTATGCAGGCAGGGAGGTACTGGCCGAAAGGACGGGCTGGAGCACAGAAAGGTTAAGACCCAGTACAGACTGGGTCACAGAACCGCAGATGCGGTAGACAACCACAGCAGAGAGGGAACGCCCGAAGCGGTGGGCAAGAACAGAGCAGGACGGGGCTGCAGGAGCAGCGAGCACAAGCAGGGCAGGACAGGACTGCCGGAGCAGCGGGCAGAAGCAGGGCAGGACAGGACTGCCGGAGCAGCGGGCAGAAGCAGGGCAGGACAGGACTGCCGGAGCAGCGGGCAGAAGCAGGGCAGGACAGGACTGCCGGAGCAGCGGGCAGAAGCAGGGCAGGACAGGACTGCCGGAGCAGCGGGCAGAAGCAGGGCAGGACAGGACTGCCGGAGCAGCGGGCAGAAGCAGGGCAGGACAGGACTGCCGGAGCAGCGGGCAGAAGCAGGGCAGGACAGGACTGCCGGAGCAGCGGGCAGAAGCAGGGCAGGACAGGACTGCCGGAGCAGCGGGCAGAAGCAGGGCAGGACAGGACTGCCGGAGCAGTGGGCAGAAGCAGGGCAGGACAGGACTGCCGGAGCAGTGGGCAGAAGCAGGGCACGCTAGAACCGCCGGAGCGGTAAGCAAAGGAGTCAGAGCAGACTAGAACCGCCGGAGCGGTGAGCAAAGGAGTCAGAGCAGGCTAGAACCACCGGAGCGGTGAGCAAAGGAGTCAGAGCAGGCTAGGCTGAGTAGGGGGGACAGGGCTCTGTTCACACGGAACAGACAGGAAGGGAAAGGCAGAGCCAGACACCCACAGGGTACTAGCAGAGAAGTAGCGAGTGGACCACAAACTCACAAACTGGAGTACAGAGACAACAAGCAGGAGTTAGGTACGAGTTCAGACTCTGCAGAAAAAGGAAGGGAACGGACATAGAGGCAAAACAGGTAAAGGATAGGAGAGAGTTCAGACTGGAACTGAGTGTACGGAAGAGACCGACACTGCAGCGGGATACAGGAGCGGGTCTGGGAATACGGCCCCCAGAGAGGCAGGACGAACAGGCAAGGTGCGTGTTCAGACAGGACAGACAAGATACAGGAGCAGGTCTAGGTAATCGGCCCCTAGAAGGCAGGAGGAACAGGCTAGGAGCGTGTTCAGACAGGTCAGACAAGATACAGGAACGGGTCTAGGTAATCGGCCCCTAGAAGGCAGGAGGAACAGGCTAGGAGCGTGTTCAGACAGGCCTGGAAATACAGCCTCCAGGATAGGCAGACAAGAGAACACAGAACGGGACCTGGCACCTTCAGAGTGCAAGCACACACTGAATGAAACACTATGCTCAGGCAGGGATAGATGGGAGCAGCTGAGCTATATACCAGGTGACAGACAGCAATAGGCTGAGGACGCACAAGGGGTGTGACCCACAGCAGGTACAAAAAGCAGGAAGTGATCGGGCGCCGCCCTTAAGCAGCAGAAACAGACACAAACAGACAGCATGGAGGGAAGCCAGAGAGACATTCTGGACAGGAGATCAAGTGCGCGCTCTTGCACAGTGGGAGATGGACCACTATGCAAGGACGCCGCCAGGTATGTTACAGTACCCCCCCCCTTACGCCCCCTCTTCTTCAGGCCTGCCAGAATCTTCCGCAGGGAATTCGAGGGCCAATTCTTCACTTCGAAGAGATCACTTCCCCTGTCCACCGGAAAAACTGGTCTCCTCTGGGTAGCTAGGATGCTACCTCCCATCCAGCCACCCTTAGCAACAGACGAAACGGGTGGAGTACCAGGAACAGCACACAAGGAAGTCTCTCTCCACATATTTTCAGGTGGCACCCCAGAGGGTACAGGAGACAACTGGAAGTCCTCCACCGGGTTGGAGGGGGACAGAGACTTGGGGGTAATCTCTGCTTCGAGGTACATCTTGTCAAGCTCACAGGAAGAAATAGACGGGTTATCAGGTACATAATGAGGAAAAGTCACTGTCTCTTTGTTTTCTGGTGGTACCCCGGAGGATTCAGGAAACAACTGGAGGTCCTCCGCCGGGTCAGAAGAGTGCAGAGGCTCAGAGAAAACATCTGCTTCAGAGTACACTAGGTCGGACTCACTGGACGAAGCAGGCGAGGTATCGGGTACCGAGTATAGGAAAGTCTCTGTCCATTCTCCACCAGGTGGCACCCCGAAGGGTTCTGGAGACAACTGGCGGTCCTCCGCCTGGTCAGAGGGGTGTAGAGACTCACGGGTAACCTCTGCTTCAGAGTACACTAGGTCGGACTCACTGGACGAAGCAAGCGAGGTATCAGATCCAGGATATAGGAAAGTCTCTGTCCATTTACCACCAGGTGGCACCCCGAAGGGTTCTGGAGACAACTGGAGGTCCTCCGCCTGGTCAGAGGAGTGTAGAGACTCGGGAGTAACCTCTGCTTCGGAGTACACTAGGTTGGACTCACTGGACGAAGCGAGCGAGGTATCAGGTACAGAGTATAGGAGAGTCTCTGTCCTTTCGCTACCAGGTAGCACCCCAAAGGGTTCAGGAGACAACTGGAGGTCCTCCGCCTGGTCGGAGGGGTGTAGAGACTCGGGGGTAACTACCACTTTGGGGTACCCATTGTCAGGCTCACAGGACGAAGCGGACAAAGTATTGAGTACCGGGTGTAGAGAATTCTCTCTCCATTTGTCATCGAGTGGTATCCCGGAGGATTCAGGAGGCAACAGGGGGTCCTCCGCCAGGTAGTAGAGGTGCACAGACTCTGAGGTAACCACAGCTTTGGAGCATCCTTGGACATGCACACCGGTTAAAGTGGGTGAAGCATCTGATGCCGGGTGCAGGAAGTTCTCCTGTGTGGAGTCTGGATGGGCAGAAGTCTCTTCGGGCAGGAGAACTGGTGCACTACCCACGCACATTACCCGTTGGGGCTTCTCCGGGATACAGGGAGATGAAGCTTCAGTAGGGACTTCAAGGTTGGGGTCAGGAGGTCTCAGGGAGGACAGACCCTGGCGTGACGGCTTGCCTCTACGTCTAGCACGTCTGGACTGCCTCTTGAGGTTGGGAGAAGTATTCCGGAAAGCGTAGTCACCCTGTGAGGATTCTGGGTGGGCAGTAGTCTCATTGGGCTGGAGGACTATTGCGCTACCCACACACATTACCCATTGGGGCTGCTCCGGGATATTGGGAAGTGAAGCTTCAGCAGGAGCCTCCGGGTTAGGATCATCGAAGACCATTAGAAAGGCCACCAGGAAGGCCATTAGGTCCAGGAGGATCGGATCCTGTGTTTCATATAGGGGGTTGATCCATTCCAAGGCATCACCCGCCAGGTAAGACATAATGAATGCCACCTTAACCCGATCGGTGGGAAAACATAGAGGGTAGAACTTGAAGTGTAGCATGCATTGCTCCACAAATGCACGACTTTGTCTAGGATCCCCATAATAACGTAGCGGATCCGCGGGAACGAGAGCAGATAGATCCATCTGGACGGGTGCGTAATTCGCCTGGAACTCAGCTAAAGGAAAAAAAAAATTTATTTATTTATTTTATGTATTCGCTGGAAAACTTCTCAGAGAGCGAAGGCCGTGGGGCTCAACGGGAACCATGGCCTGAGCATGCTGTTATGCACACGCCCGGGCTGAGCGGCGTGTGCGTGTGATTGTAGTGATTCCACTGGACCATGAACCGGAGAGTGCCTGGAGGGGCGTGACTAAGTATCTGGCCGATCCGACCAAGATGGCACGACGGCATACGACGCCAGTGCACCAGGGAGAAACCGGGCAGAGGGACCAGGTGCTACTCCAGGTCAAACTCCGGACACGGGGGTTGACCCACACAGGGATTACTGGATCAGGCTGGTTAGGCTGGCGCACAGACTGGAGGGTATAGGCAGGCACGACTGGTATGCAGGCGGGTAAAGGCAAGCGCAGCTAGAGTGCAGACAGGGAGGCACTAGCAGGTAGGAACACAGGCGGGATAGGACCCAGTACACACTGGGACTCAGGAACAATACAGGTAGAGGGGTACAGGCAAGCACAGCTAGAGTGCAGACAGGGAGGCACAAGCAGGTAGGAACACAGGCGGGATAGGACCCAGTACACACTGGGACTCAGGAACAGGCAGGTTAGGCTGGCACAGACTGGTGGATATAAGCAAACACGGCAGGTATGCAGATGGGTGGATACAGGCGAGTATGCAGGCAGGGAGGTACTGGCCGAAAGGACGGGCTGGAGCACAGAAAGGTTAAGACCCAGTACAGACTGGGTCACAGAACCGCAGATGCGGTAGACAACCACAGCAGAGAGGGAACGCCCGAAGCGGTGGGCAAGAACAGAGCAGGACGGGGCTGCAGGAGCAGCGAGCACAAGCAGGGCAGGACAGGACTGCCGGAGCAGCGGGCAGAAGCAGGGCAGGACAGGACTGCCGGAGCAGCGGGCAGAAGCAGGGCAGGACAGGACTGCCGGAGCAGCGGGCAGAAGCAGGGCAGGACAGGACTGCCGGAGCAGCGGGCAGAAGCAGGGCAGGACAGGACTGCCGGAGCAGCGGGCAGAAGCAGGGCAGGACAGGACTGCCGGAGCAGCGGGCAGAAGCAGGGCAGGACAGGACTGCCGGAGCAGCGGGCAGAAGCAGGGCAGGACAGGACTGCCGGAGCAGCGGGCAGAAGCAGGGCAGGACAGGACTGCCGGAGCAGCGGGCAGAAGCAGGGCAGGACAGGACTGCCGGAGCAGTGGGCAGAAGCAGGGCAGGACAGGACTGCCGGAGCAGTGGGCAGAAGCAGGGCACGCTAGAACCGCCGGAGCGGTAAGCAAAGGAGTCAGAGCAGACTAGAACCGCCGGAGCGGTGAGCAAAGGAGTCAGAGCAGGCTAGAACCACCGGAGCGGTGAGCAAAGGAGTCAGAGCAGGCTAGGCTGAGTAGGGGGGACAGGGCTCTGTTCACACGGAACAGACAGGAAGGGAAAGGCAGAGCCAGACACCCACAGGGTACTAGCAGAGAAGTAGCGAGTGGACCACAAACTCACAAACTGGAGTACAGAGACAACAAGCAGGAGTTAGGTACGAGTTCAGACTCTGCAGAAAAAGGAAGGGAACGGACATAGAGGCAAAACAGGTAAAGGATAGGAGAGAGTTCAGACTGGAACTGAGTGTACGGAAGAGACCGACACTGCAGCGGGATACAGGAGCGGGTCTGGGAATACGGCCCCCAGAGAGGCAGGACGAACAGGCAAGGTGCGTGTTCAGACAGGACAGACAAGATACAGGAGCAGGTCTAGGTAATCGGCCCCTAGAAGGCAGGAGGAACAGGCTAGGAGCGTGTTCAGACAGGTCAGACAAGATACAGGAACGGGTCTAGGTAATCGGCCCCTAGAAGGCAGGAGGAACAGGCTAGGAGCGTGTTCAGACAGGCCTGGAAATACAGCCTCCAGGATAGGCAGACAAGAGAACACAGAACGGGACCTGGCACCTTCAGAGTGCAAGCACACACTGAATGAAACACTATGCTCAGGCAGGGATAGATGGGAGCAGCTGAGCTATATACCAGGTGACAGACAGCAATAGGCTGAGGACGCACAAGGGGTGTGACCCACAGCAGGTACAAAAAGCAGGAAGTGATCGGGCGCCGCCCTTAAGCAGCAGAAACAGACACAAACAGACAGCATGGAGGGAAGCCAGAGAGACATTCTGGACAGGAGATCAAGTGCGCGCTCTTGCACAGTGGGAGATGGACCACTATGCAAGGACGCCGCCAGGTATGTTACACTTTTAATAATATAACATAATTTCTCGTCTGAGATTAAGCCCTGATGGACCATATGTGTTCAGAGAAAATATCCAGAAAGCTTCTTTGTTGTTGTTCATATGTATTGCATTACATGTTTCTCATTCAGTTTTTCCAGGGTACATTTTTTGTTTTGTTTCCACCTTTTTCTTTTCATATATTCAGTCTTTTCTGTGATTGGTATTTTCTTGATTGTTTTCATGTGTTTTTTGTATCCATGATTATTTGTTAGTATACTTAAATCCAGTGCAGAATATTCTTTCATAGCCAGTGTTCAAGAGTTTTTCACTCGAAACGCGTATAGAATTTTTTATACACACCACCCCATAATATATGCTTTGTCATCTGAGATGTCCATTTTTTGTCTTTTCTACAAATTTTTAAAAGTATTTGCCAATAAAGATTGTTGAATTTTAATTAATTGTCCAGTGTGATTACCAGTATGGCAATTTTTAATTTTGGACTAATAAACGTGATTTTTAATCCTATACATACTAGTTATCGCTCGAGAAAAAACCTTCTTCTTTGCTACATTGTTTTTAAGATTGGGGATTAAGTCTGTTTGTCATTTAGGAACATAAAAATGAAAGTGCCGTCAGCGAAATTGGGTCCAAAGTTTATTAGTCCATATGAGATCCTAGATGTGGTTAATCCAGTAGTATTCAGATTAAAGCTTCCTCCATCCCTTCGCATGTTACATACATCCCTATTCAAGGAATTTGTCCCTTCGGCATTGTCTTCCATATCCCTGTCTTCTCCGGTTTCGGTCGACGGTGGCTTGAAGTACCAGGTTCAGAGGGTTGTAGATTCTTGTAGGGTCTGAAAATCCCTACAATACCTCATCCTCTAGAGTGGATATGGACAAGAGGAGTGATTCCGGGTTCCAGCTTGAGATGTGAAGGCTGATAGGTTAGTCAGGGCCTTTCATTTAAAATTTCCTAGAAAGCCTGGGGGTCCGGTGCCCCCCCTAGAAGAGGGGTTACTGTCACGGTTCCACCCCTCAGTGTGTCTGAGATGCAGTTACTGACAGCTCAGCCATCAAATCTGGTACAGGGGCATGCTGAAGCTGTCAGTACTTTGATTGACCTGAAAGATAAAAAAGAAACACACAAACATACAATAATAAACCATAATGTCACGGTTCCACCCTTCAGTGTGTCTTGCATGCAGCTACTGACAGCTCAGCTATCCAGTCTGGTGCAGGTGCGTACTGAACTCTCAATGTGTTGATTGACAGCTCGGCCATCCAATCTGATACTGGGAGGCTCTAGCTATCTCCAGCTGTTCATTGTCTCAGGTGATTGCCCAGCTACTTAACCCCTTAATAACATCTGACGTACTAATACGCGTCTGTGCCCTGGGACTTAAGAGCCAGACCCGTATTAGTACGTCATCGCGATCGCGCCCGCACACAGGCTGTGCGGGCGCGATCGCCGCCGGGTGTCAGCTGATTGTCACAGCTGACACCCGGTACTATGTGCAGGGAGCGGTCACGCACCGCTCCCAGCACATTAACCCCCGCGATGCTGCGATCGAAGTCGATCGAAGTCGATCGCGGCATTGCGGGGGCAAGGGGAGGTGATCGGCGATACTCACCTCCTCTTCCGGCTTCCAGCGCAGTCTGCAAAGGCTTCCCGGGTGTTGCCATGATGACCCGATGTCGTCATGACAACATCCGGGTCACCAGAGAGCAGGAAGATTGCTTGGACATGCGCAGTGCATCTCCAAGCAATCTTCACACTGTGCACTTCTGACAGCCTTCATGGCATAGGGATGGTGCTCCATTCCTGTGCCATGCAGGCGATCAGAAAAAAAAAAGTGAAAGTCCCAGAGTGGGACAAAGTAATAAAGTGTATAAACTGTGTGAAAGTGGAAAAAAAAAAAAAAAAATGTGCAAAAATATTATAAAAAAATAAAAAAAATAATACACCAAAAATAAAAATATAATGTACCCATCAATAAATATTATTATAAAAAAAAAAAAAAAAAACAATAAAAGTACACATATTTGGTATCGCCGCGTCCGGAACAACCTGACCTATAAAACTGTCCCACTAGTTAACCCCTTCAGTGAACACGGTAAAAAAAAAAAAAAAAAAACAAGCAAAAAACAATGCTTTATCACCATACCGCCAAACAAAAAGTGGAATAACACGCGATCAAAAAGACGCATATAAATAAAAATGATACCGCTGAAAACGTCATCTTGTCCCGCAAAAAACAAGCCGCCATATAGCTCCATCAGCCGAAAAATAAAAAAGTTATAGCTCTCAGAATAAAGCGATACTAAAAAATATTTTTTTCTATAAAATAGCTTTTATTGTGTATAAGCGCCAAAACATAGAAAAATGATACAAATGTGGTACCGCTGTAAACGTACTGACCCGAAGAGTAAAGCTGCCTCATCAATTTTACCACACGCGGAACAGAATAAAAAAAAAAAAAAAAAAACAATTCCTGAATTGTTGGTTTTTGTTTATTCTGCCTCCCAAAAATCGGAATAGAAAGCGATCAAAAAATGTCACGTGCCTGAAAATGGCACCAATAACAACGTCAAGTCATCCCGCAAAAAACGAGCCGTCACATGACTGTCTGCCAAAATCTGGAAAAATTATAGCTCTCAAAATATGGCGATGCAAAAACTAGATTTTACAAAAAATGCGTCTTTTAGTGTGTGACAGCTGTCAGTCATAAAAACCCCATATGATTCTGGCATTGCTGTAATCACACCGACCCGAAGAATAAAGTCGTGTAATCACTTATACCGCACAAGGAACGGCGTCAAAAATAAACTCTTGAGTTAGGATTGGGCTAGGGTTAGGGCTGGGTTTGGGGCTAGGGTTGTGCTGGGGCTAGGGTTGTGCTGGGGCTAGGGTTGTGCTGGGGCTAGGGTTGTGCTGGGGCTAGGGTTGTGCTAGGGTTAGGGCTGGGGTTGGGATTTTTTTCAAAAGTAAGAAAAAAAGATGACGATATGGCGACTAGTGTTGAGAGCAAGTGCTCGCTACTTGAGTTTGCATCGGGTGCTCTGGTATGCATTTAGTATCGTGGGTATTTGAGTGACATGCTCGAGTCTCTGCCCCATATGCTTCGCGGCCAAAAAACTTTACGGGGATTGCCTGCCATGCACGAGCGATCCCCGCATGTTTTTTTTTGGGTGTCTAATAACCGTGAAACATGCGGAGCAGGGACTCGAGCATGTCACTCGAGCACACGCTGTACATGGTGCATACCTGAGTACCCGATGCAAACTCAAGTAGCGAGCACTTGCGCTCAAGAATAATGAAAACTTATTCAATATGATGACCTAATGTAAACAAATAATGTGCCGTACCTCTGGGTTCAAAATGTTCACTATACACCTTAATAAAATCTTTGAGGGGTATAGTTTCCAAAATGGGGACACTTGTGGGGGAGCTCCACTGTTTAGGCACATCACGGGCTCTCCAAACGCGACATGGTGTCCGCTAACAAATTGAATGGAAAATCGGCTCAAATTGTTAGCGGACGCCATGTTGCGTTTGGAGAGCCCCTGTGTGTCCAAACATTGGAGCTCCCCCACAAGTGACCCCATTTTGGAAACTAGACCCCCCAAGGCACCTATCTAGATGCATAGTGAGCACTTAGAACCCCCAGGTGCTTCACAAATTGATTCGTAAAAATGAAAAAGTGAAAATAAAACACTTTTTCATTTTTATGAATCAATTTGTGAAGCACCTGGGGTTCCAAGTGCTCACTATGAATCTAGATAGGTGCCTTGGGGGGTCTAGTTTCCAAAATGGGGTCACTTGTGGGGGAGCTCCAATGTTTGGGCACACAGGGACTCTCTAAATGCAACATGGTATCCGCTAACAAATTGAATGGAAAATCGGCTCAAATTGTTAGCGGACACCACATTGCGTTTGGAGAGCCCCTCTGTGCCCAAACTTTGGAGCTCCCCCACAAGTGACCCCATTTTGGAAACTAGACCCCCCAAGGCACCTTTCTAGATGCATAGTGAGCACTTGGAACCCCCAGGTGCTTCACAAATTGATTCGTAAAAATGAAAAAGTGAAAAAAAAAACACTTTTTCATTTTTATGAATCAATTTGTGAAGAACCTGGGGTTCCAAGTGCTCACTATGAATCTAGATAGGTGCCTTGGGGGGTCTAGTTTCCAAAATGGGGTCACTTGTGGGGGAGCTCCAATGTTTGGGCACACAGGGACTCTCCAAATGCAACATGATATCCGCTAACAAATTGTCGGCTCAAATTGTTAGCGGATATCATGTTGCATTTGGAGAGTCCCTGTGTGCCCAAACATTGGAGCTCCTCCACAAGTGACCCCATTTTGGAAACTAGACCCCCCAAGGCACCTATCTAGATGCATAGTGAGCACTTGGAACCCCTAGGTGCTTCACAAATTAATTCGTAAAAATGAAAAAGTGTTTTTTTTTTCACTTTTTCATTATTACGAATCAATTTGTGAAGCACCTGGGGGTTCCAAGTGCTCACTATGCATCTAGAAAGGTGCCTTGGGGGGTCTAGTTTCCAAAATGGGGTCACTTGTGGGGGAGCTCCAAAGTTTGGGCACAGAGGGGCTCTCCAAACGCAATGTGGCGTCCGCTAACAATTTGAGCCGATTTTCCATTCAATTTGTTAGCGGATACCATGTTGCATTTAGAGAGTCCCTGTGTGCCCAAACATTGGAGCTCCCCCACAAGTGACCCCATTTTGGAAACTAGACCCCCCAAGGCACCTATCTAGATGCATAGTGAGCACTTGGAACCCCTAGGTGCTTCACAAATTGATTCGTAAAAATGAAAAAGTGTTTTTTTTTTCACTTTTTCATTATTACGAATCAATTTGTGAAGCACCTGGGGGTTCCAAGTGCTCACTATGCATCTAGAAAGGTGCCTTGGGGGGGTCTAGTTTCCAAAATGGGGTCACTTGTGGGGGAGCTCCAAAGTTTGGGCACAGAGGGGCTCTCCAAACGCAATGTGGCGTCCGCTAACAATTTGAGCCGATTTTCCATTCAATTTGTTAGCGGATACCATGTTGCATTTAGAGAGTCCCTGTGTGCCCAAACATTGGAGCTCCCCCACAAGTGACCCCATTTTGGAAACTAGACCCCCCAAGGCACCTATCTAGATGCATAGTGAGCACTTGGAACCCCTAGGTGCTTCACAAATTGATTCGTAAAAATGAAAAAGTGTTTTTTTTTTCACTTTTTCATTATTACGAATCAATTTGTGAAGCACCTGGGGGTTCCAAGTGCTCACTATGCATCTAGAAAGGTGCCTTGGGGGGTCTAGTTTCCAAAATGGGGTCACTTGTGGGGGAGCTCCAAAGTTTGGGCACAGAGAAGCTCTCCAAACGCAATGTGGTGTCCGCTAACAATTTGAGCCGATTTTCCATTCAATTTGTTAGCGGATACCATGTTGCATTTAGAGAGTCCCTGTGTGCCCAAACATTGGAGCTCTCCCACAAGTGACCCCATTTTGGAAACTAGACCCCCCAAGGCACCTATCTAGATGCATAGTGAGCACTTGGAACCCCTAGGTGCTTCACAAATTAATTCGTAAAAATGAAAAAGTGTTTTTTTTTTCACTTTTTCATTATTACGAATCAATTTGTGAAGCACCTGGGGGTTCCAAGTGCTCACTATGCATCTAGAAAGGTGCCTTGGGGGGTCTAGTTTCCAAAATGGGGTCACTTGTGGGGGAGCTCCAAAGTTTGGGCACAGAGGGGCTCTCCAAACGCAATGTGGCGTCCGCTAACAATTTGAGCCGATTTTCCATTCAATTTGTTAGCGGATACCATGTTGCATTTAGAGAGTCCCTGTGTGCCCAAACATTGGAGCTCCCCCACAAGTGACCCCATTTTGGAAACTAGACCCCCCAAGGCACCTATCTAGATGCATAGTGAGCACTTGGAACCCCTAGGTGCTTCACAAATTGATTCGTAAAAATGAAAAAGTGTTTTTTTTTTCACTTTTTCATTATTACGAATCAATTTGTGAAGCACCTGGGGGTTCCAAGTGCTCACTATGCATCTAGAAAGGTGCCTTGGGGGGTCTAGTTTCCAAAATGGGGTCACTTGTGGGGGAGCTCCAAAGTTTGGGCACAGAGGGGCTCTCCAAACGCAATGTGGCGTCCGCTAACAATTTGAGCCGATTTTCCATTCAATTTGTTAGCGGATACCATGTTGCATTTAGAGAGTCCCTGTGTGCCCAAACATTGGAGCTCCCCCACAAGTGACCCCATTTTGGAAACTAGACCCCCCAAGGCACCTATCTAGATGCATAGTGAGCACTTGGAACCCCTAGGTGCTTCACAAATTGATTCGTAAAAATGAAAAAGTGTTTTTTTTTCACTTTTTCATTATTACGAATCAATTTGTGAAGCACCTGGGGGTTCCAAGTGCTCACTATGCATCTAGAAAGGTGCCTTGGGGGGTCTAGTTTCCAAAATGGGGTCACTTGTGGGGGAGCTCCAAAGTTTGGGCACAGAGAAGCTCTCCAAACGCAATGTGGTGTCCGCTAACAATTTGAGCCGATTTTCCATTCAATTTGTTAGCGGATACCATGTTGCATTTAGAGAGTCCCTGTGTGCCCAAACATTGGAGCTCTCCCACAAGTGACCCCATTTTGGAAACTAGACCCCCCAAGGCACCTATCTAGATGCATAGTGAGCAGTTGGAACCCCCAGGTGCTTCACAAATTGATTCATAAAAATGAAAAAGTGTTTTTTTTTTCACTTTTTCATTGTTACGAATCAATTTGTGAATCACCTGGGGGTTCCAAGTGCTCACTATGCATCTAGATAGGTGCCTTGGGGGGTCTAGTTTCCAAAATGGGGTCACTTGTGGGGGAGCTCCAATGTTTGGGCACACAGCAGCTCTCCAAACGCAACATGGTGTCGCTAACAATTTGAGCCAATTTTGCGTTAAATTTGTTAGCGGACACCATGTTGCATTTAGAGAGCCGCTGTGTGCCCAAATATTGGAGCTCCCCCACAAGTGACCCCATTTTGGAAACTAGACCACCCAAGGCACCTATCTAGATGCATAGTGAGCACTTGGAACCCTCAGGTGCTTCACAAATTGATTCATACAAATGAAAAAGTGTTTTTTTTTTCACTTTTTCATTGTTACGAATCAATTTGTGAAGCACCTGGGGGTTCCAAGTGCTCACTATGCATCTAGATAGGTGCCTTGGGGGGTCTAGTTTCCAAAATGGGGTCACTTGTGGGGGAGCTCCAATGTTTGGGCACACAGGGACTCTCTAAATGCAACATGGTGTCCTCTAACAAATTTAACGGAAAATCGGCTCAAATTGTTAGCGACACCATGTTGCGTTTGGAGAGCCGCTGTGTGCCCAAACATTGGAGCTCCCCCACAAGTGACCCCATTTTGGAAACTAGACCCCCCAAGGCACCTATCTAGATGCATTGTGAGCACTTGGAACACTCAGGTGCTTCACAAATTGATTCATAAAAATGAAAAAGTGTTTTTTTTTTTCACTTTTTCATTGTTACGAATCAATTTGTGAAGCACCTGGGGGTTCCAAGTGATCACTATGCATCTAGAAAGGTGCCTTGGGGGGTCTAGTTTCCAAAATGGGGTCACTTGTGGGGGAGCTCCAAAGTTTGGGCACACATGGGCTCTCCAAACACAACATGGCGTCCGCTAATTATTCAAGCAAATTTTACAATCAAAAAGTCAAATAGCGCTCCTTCCCTTCCGAGCCCTGCCGTGCGCCCAAACAGTATTTTTTCCCCAAATATTGGGTATCTGCGTGCCCAGGGGAAATTGCACAACAAATTTTGGGGTCCATTTTTTCTTGTTACCCCTGTGAAAATAAAAAAAATTGGGTCTAAATTAACATTTTTGTGAAAAAAGTTAAATGTTCATTTTTTTCTTCCACATTCAAAAAATTCCTGTGAAGCACCTGAAGGGTTAATAAAGTTCTTGAATGTGGTTTTGAGCACCTTGAGGGGTGCAGTTTTTAGAATGGTGTCACTTTTGGGTATTTTCTGTCATAAAGACCTCTCAAAGTGACTTCAAATGTGATGTGGTCCCTAAAAAAATGGTTTTGTAAATTTTGTTGGAAAAATGAGAAATCGCTGGTCAACTTTTAACCCTTATAGCTCCCTAACAAAAAAAAATTTTGGTTCCAAAATTGTGCTGATGTAAAGTAGACATGTGGGAAATGTTATTTATTAACTCTTTTGTGTGACATATCGCTCTGATTTCAGGGCTTAAAAATTCAAATTTTGAAAATTGCAAAATTTTCAAAATTTTCGCCAAATTTCCATTTTTTTCACAAATAAACGCAAGTGATATCGAAGAAATTTTTCCACAATCATGAAGTACAATATGTCACGAAAAAACAGTCTCAGAATCAGGGGGATCCGTTGAAGCGTTCGAGAGTAATTACCTCATAAAGTGACAGTGGTCAGAATTGTAAAAATTGGCCCGGTCATTAACGTGCAAACCACCCGCGGGGCTTAAGGGGTTAACTCCCAGGCCTTTGCCAGTTGTACATTTAGCTACTTTGCGGTTTGTCTCTCTGTGCCTTGCATTCTGTTTGTAAATCTTTCGTTGTCTGACCTTGGACCTTGTTCTGACCATCCGTCTGTTTAACCCCTTCTGCTCTGATCCGCTGATCCTCCTGGTGTTCTGACATTGGAACATTACCTGACTACGCTTTTGTCTCTTCTTTCTTTTTAAGACTTATCCTCCTGGCTTTTGACCTCGGACTCCTTGACTATCACCTCTCATGGCTTGGCCGTGAGAAGTTACTCAGCGCCACACGTAATAGTTGTAAGTCCAAATTCTTGGCTGGTGGCCTGAAATCCATGACCGTAGAATAATCTAAGTCCAATTGGAAATCCATCTTCGGATTGGGGAAGCTGCAACTTGTAAACACCTCGACCAACCCAACAGTCAAAACGGTGAAAGTTCCATGTCCTAACACAGCTGAGGTGTATGGCGGTATACTCCCCACCGTAAGCTGTGTCCAGTAGTAATGCCTTTCATGTGATGCCTTCTCCTGTGAAGCACCTTGCGATATAAGTCAGGCGAATACTAGCCTGCACAACCATTAAGCAGCTCGAGAAGCGTCCACTATTGAGGTCTCCGTTTCAATCTTGGTGCCAGCCATAGATATATGACATGCAGAGATGGCTGCTCTGATCTTCCCATCGGTGTCCGGTTCCTCAAGCTCATATATGCTGCTGGCATCAAGAGAACAAGGTTCCCATATAGAAGGCTTGGAGATGACAGCGAGGTGTTGTTGCAAAGGCTAGATGCAGCCATGAGTCCTCTTCCTCGATCAGCTGATTTCAGGCCCACCGAGAAATAGAGCCATTGTTCAAGGGAAACTTCAGCAACCTCCGCCACCAGTACAGCAGGACAAAGTCCAAGCCCTGGTACAGAGTGTGCAAGCTTTGGGGCTAGTTTGGCCTTGTCCAGGATAAATCTGCAACGCACCCTGTTACTGGTCTCTGAGGTCCTCAGACAAGCCACTGCAGCCATGGTCTTCATAGATGCATCAGAGAAAATGTGGACTTCTCTTCTGAAGGCAGCTGAAAGGTACTTTAAGAAATAACAATGTGGGACTTGGAGATATTCTAAGACCTTCAGAGAAGTCTTCTATATCTCCCAACTTTGTTGTTTCTGGGATGGTAGCGGAGTGTCCCAAACGGTGTTCTCAGTGGTCAACTGTCTCCACAGTATCTTGCCTTGAATGGTGCTATAAACCCAAGGGAATCATAGATGCTGTTCACAACAGATAAGACTCCTCATTTGGTGAAGGGTTTATTGCAGACTCACACCTGGAATGTGAATGTGTCCTGTTTAATGTCCCAAAGCAGGCCAAAGCTGTGTTGCATAGGAGGACAAGCGAACCCAGATCAAGATCCTTTAAGCTCATTGCATGGTCCTCTAATGGAAATGTTTTCATTACCTCCTGGCTGTACGAGATTATCTTGTGAAGTCTGAGGTTTGCTGCAGACAGCATTTCTTGAGTTCTAGAAAGCAGATCAATTGACTCTTCACTTGCGGGCAAAGACTTAAGTCCATCATCTACGTAAAAGTTCTTTTCCACAAATAGACAAGCATCAGATGCGTTCTCTCTCTCACTTTCCTGCCCTGTCTGTCTCAGTCCATAGATTGCCACGACTGTTGACAAAGACATGTACTTTCATCTGGTAGTCTATGACCTCGCTGTGTATGAATATATGTGTATGAGCAGCTGAAACTAAAATCATACAATAGCGCAGGGAGTGACTGCATATAGTGTCTGACTAAAAGATAATAGCAGAGAAAGTACCTTGGGTCATGGTGGATGGGTTATAGGAAGTTTCGCCCCCAGCAGTTGGCCCCAGCAATTTGCCCCCAGCAGTTCGCCCCTATCCGTTCGCCCCCAGGTACATTTCGCCCCCGCACATTTTGCCCCTATCATTTTGCCCCCAGGAAGATTTGCCACCGCACGGTTCGCCCCCGGATGTTTCGAACTGGGGGCGATATGTGCGGGGGCAAAACATCCTGGGGGCCAAATGGTGGGGATGAAATGTACGGGGGCGAAATGTACCTGGGGGCGAACTGCTGGTGGCGAAACATCCAATTCCCGGTGGATGACAGCGTGGATAAGAGCGTGCTGATTGGCCCTGCCCCACACTCTTGTCACTCAAATAGGACCCACTTCCTATCCATGGCCATGCCTCCTGATGAAGCTATGAGGTGAAATGCGCGACGAGTCGCCCTGCTGATCCCTCCCTGAGCCCCACGATGTCATACACCATGACCCAAGGTACTTCCTTTGCTATTATCTTTAAGTTGGGCACTATATGCAGTCACTCCCTGTGCTATTGTATGCATGATCCGTCCCTCTTTCTGCCCTTTAAAAGTGTTAAATATACTTATTTTTGTATATTTGTTTATACAGGACTGTTTACCAGATGCTATTCTCCAAAGAACATATCATGATAAATCTTATGTAAAAAAAATGTGAAGGTTTATTCTTGGATTGTCCATTAAAAAGAATAATTGCAGATTGTGAATAATTAGGTTATTAGTTAAAATTCATTCATGAGTGTCCATCTTTCCCAGAATCCTGAATGGTATTTTGTCTGTCTGCGTCAAGTACATGGCTGAATAGAACACGTGGGTTAGACTTTTATCCAAGAGGAACACATCTCTCAGCTGTTGCACGTAGAATGAAGTGAGTGAAGCGACCCACCCACCCCCAATGTGTCCTGTGGGTTATATACAGTTATATGAAAAAGTTTGGGCACCCCTATTAATCTTAAGCTTAATGTTTTATAAAAATTGGTGTTTTTGCAACAGCTATTTCAGTTTGATATATGTAATAACTGTTGGACACAGTAATGTTTCTGCCTTGAAATGAGGTTTATTGTACTAACAGAAAATGTGCAATCTGCATTCAAACAAAATTTGACAGGTGCATAAGTATGGGCACCTCACCAGAAAAGTGACATTAATATTTAATAGATCCTCCTTTTGCAAAAATAACTGCCTCCAGTTGCTTCCTGTAGCTATTAATGAGTTCCTAGATCCTGGATGAAGGTATTTTTGACCATTGCTCTTTACAAAACAATTCCAGTTCAGTTAAGTTTGATGGTCGCCGAGCATGGACAGCCCTCTTCAAATGATCCCACAGATGTTCAATGATATTCAGGTCTGGGGACTGGGATGGCCATTCCAGAACATTGTAATTGTTCCTCTGCATGAATGCCTGAGTAGATTTGGAGCGGTGTTTTGGATCATTGTCTTGCTGAAAGATCCATGCCCTGCGTAACTTCAACTTTATCACTGATTCTTGAACATTATTGTCAAGAATCTGCTGATACTGAGTGGAATCCATGCGTCCCTCAACTTTAACAAGATTCCCGGTGCCGGCATTGGCCACACAGCCCCAAAGCATGATGGAACCTCCACCAAATTTTACTGTGGGTAGCAAGTGTTTTTCTTGGAATGCTGTGTTTTTTTGCCGCCATGCATAACGCCTTTTTGTATGACCAAACAACTCAATCTTGGTTTCATCAGTCCACAGGACCTTCTTCCAAAAAGAAATTGGCTTCTCCAAATGTGCTTTTGCATACCTCAGCCGACTCTGTTTGTGGCGTGCTTGCAGAAACGGCTTCTTTCGCATCACTCTCCCATACAGCTTCTCCTTGTGCAAAGTGCGTTGTATAGTTGACCAATGCACAGTGACACCATCTGCAGCAAGTTGATGCTGCAGCTCTCTGGAGGTGGTCTGAGGATTGTCCTTGACTGATCTCACCATTCTTCTTCTCTGCCTTTCTGATGTTTTTCACTTCTGGCCTTAACAAGAACTGTCCCTGTGTTCTTCCATTTCCTTACTATGTTCCTCACAGTGGAAACTGACAGGTTAAATCTCTGAGACAGCTTTTTGTATCCTTCCCGTGAACAACTATGTTGAATAATCTTTGTTTTCAGATCATTTGACAGTTGTTTTGAGGAGCCCATGATGCCACTCTTCAGAGGAGATTCAAACAGGAGAACAACTTTTAAGTAGCTTTTCTCATGATTGCATACACCTGGCTCTGAAGTTCAAAGCTCAGTGAGGTTATAAAACCAAAAAAAGTGCTTTAGTAAGTCAGTAAAAGGTAGGTAGGAGTATTTAAAACAAGAAAATGATAAGGGTGCCCATACTTATGCACCTGTCAAATTTTGTTTGAATGCAGATTGCACATTTTCTGTTAGTACAATAAACCTCATTTCAAGGCAGAAACATTACTGTGTCCAACAGTTATTACATATATCAAACTTAAATAGCTGTTGCAAAAACACCAATTTTTATAAAACATTAAGCTTAAGATTAATAGGGGTGCCCAAACTTTTTCATATAACTGTACGTCCCACATAGCATATGTTTTCTATATATGGCCTTACTTCTAGCCTGAGCTAAATGTACAAGAGTTGCCTGTATGTTCTGTCAGCTAAAAACCCACCATGCGACTGATACTATCTATCTAGAACAGATTTGAGATTAGAAATCAATATTTGATTATTTAACAGAAAGTTGGGAAGTATGTATGAGACCAATGAACAAAAATTTTTTTTATACATGTCCCACAGTGGGACTTAGTGAAAAAGTAAAGAAAAGTGAAATAAAATATGGAAAAATAAAAATAGACAAATAAAAGTGCATACAAATCATTAAATCAGTTTCGCCAATCAAAAGGCAACACTTTGCTAAAACAAAAATGAAACAAAAAAAAGTACACATAATTGGTATCACCACGTCAGGAATTACCCGCTCTATAAATCTGATGTGTTATTTATTCTGCGTAGTAAAAAATAATAAAAAACACACCAAAAATGGCCCTTTTTCATCATACTGACTCACGAAAAAGTGAATACAAATTGATCAAAAAGTCGTATGTAAAAAAAAAAAAAATTGTATAAACGAAGACCCCAAACCGTCCTGCAAAAGACAAGTCCTAATATGGCTCATTTGGCAAAAAAATAGAAAAGTTACTAATTCATTTTTGTAAAATATTGTTTTAACCCCTTTACCCCCGAGGGTGGTTTGCACGTTAATGACCAGGCCAATTTTTACAATTCTGACCACTGTCAATTTATGAGGTAATTACTCTGGAACGTTTCAACAGATCCCCCTGATTCTGAGATTTTTTCGTGACATATTGTACTTCATGATAGTGGTAACATTTCTTCAATATCACTTGTGTTTATTTGTGAAAAAAATGGAAATTTGGCGAAAATGTTGAAAATGTCACAATTTTCAAACTTTGAATTTCCATGCTCTTAAATCAGAGAAATATGTCACACAAAATAGTTAATAAATAACATTTCCCACATGTCTACTTTACATCAGCACAATTTTGTAACCAAAATTTTTTTCAGTTAGGAAGTTATAAGGGTTAAAAGAAGACCAGCGATTTCTCATTTTTCCAACAAAATTTACAAAACTATTTTTTAGGGATCACGTCACATTTGAATTTACTTTAAAGGGCCTTTATGACAGAAAATACCGAAAAGTGACACCATTCTAAAAACTACACCCCTCAAGGTGCTCATAACGTAATGTAAAATTTGCTTGAATAATTAGCGGACGCCATGTTGCAGTTGGAGAGCCCCTGATGTGCCTAACCAGTGGAAACCCCCCACAAGTGACACATTGTTGGAAACTAGACCCCCTCAGAGAACTTATCTAGATGTGTCGTGAGCACCTTGAACCCCTAGTGCTTCACAGAAGTTTATAACATTGAGCTGTAAAAATAAAATTTTCACATTTTTACCCACAAAAATGTTTTTCAGCCCCCAATTTTGCATTTTCATAAGGATATCAGGAGAAATTGCACGATACCATTTGTTGTGCAATTGCTCTTGAGTAAGCCGATACCTCATATATGGGAGAAAACCACTGTTTGGGCGCATGGCAGAGTTCGGAAGGGAAGGAGCGCCATTTGACTTTTTGAATGTAAAATTTGCTTGAATAATTAGCGGACGCCATGCCACGTTTGGAGAGCTCCTGATGTGCCTAACCAGTGGAAACCCCCCCAAGTGACACCATTTTGGAAACTAGACCCCCTCAGGGAACTTCTCTAGATGTGTGTTGAGCATCCTGAACCCCCAGGTGCTTCACAGAAATTTATAACATAAATAAAAAAAATAACATAAATAAAAAAAATAACTTTTTCCATAAAAATGATGTTTTAGCCCCAATTTTTTTATTTTCACAACGGTAAGATGAGAAAATGGACCCCAAAAACTTTTGTGCAATTTCTTCTGAGTATGCCAATACCCCATATGTAAAGAAAATACACAGTTTGAGCGCACGGCAGCGTTCAGAAGTGGAGGAGCACTGTGTGACTTTTTGAACGCAAGATTGGCTGGAATTGAGAGCGGACGCCATGTCACGTTTGGAGAGCCCCCTGATGTGCCTAAATAGTGGAAACCCCCCACAAGTGACCCCATTTTGGAAACTAGACCCGTCAAGGATTTTATCAAGGGGTATAGTGAACACTTTGAACCCAGGGGTACGACATAGAATTTGATAACATTAGGTCATCATATTGAATAAGTTGTTATTAGTCTTGAGCGCAAGTGCTCACTACTTGAGTTTGCATTGCGTACTCGGGTATACACTATGTATCGCGGGTACTTGAGTGACATGTTCGAGTCCCCGCCCCACATGTTTCACGGTTGTTAGACATCCAAAACAAAACATGCCATGTTGCAGGCAATCCCCGCAAGGTTTTTTTTGGCCGCGAAGCATATGGGGCTTCGAGCATGTCACTCCAGCACCCGAGATACTTGGTGCATACTTGAGCACCCAATGCAAACTCAAGTAGTGAGGACTTGCGCTCAACACTAGTCCCCATATCATCATCATTTTTTTTCTTTACTTTTGAAAAAATCACAACCCCAACACAACCCTAGCACAATCCTAACCCTAGCACAACCCTAACCCTAGAGTTTATTTTTTACGCCTTTCCTCGTGCGGTATACAGTGGGGGAAATAAGTATTTGATCCCTTGCTGTTTTTGTAAGTTTGCCCATTGACAAAGACATAAACAGTCTGTAATTTTAAGGGTAGGTTAATTTTAATTACGCCTTAAAGGTTTAAAATCCTGCAATGCCTGCTCAAGAAGGCACATGTGCAGCCCGTCTTAAGTTTGCCAATGAACACCTGGATGTGAGTTATTGGGAGAAGGTGCTGTGGTCAGATTAGACAAAAATTTAGCTCTTTGGCATTAACTCAACTCACCGTTTTGGAGGAAGAAGAAGGATGAGTACAAACCTAAGAACATCATCCCAACCCTTAAGCATGGTGGGGGAAACATTATACTTTGGGGGTGCTTTTCTGCAAAGGGGACATGACGACTGCACCGTACTGAAGGGAAGATGGATCTCGAGATTTTGGCCAACAACCTCCTTCCCTCAGTAGGAGCATTGAAGATGGGTCATGGCTAGATCTTCCAGCAGAACAATGACCCAAAACATACAGCCAAGGCAGCAAAGGAGTGGCTCAGAAAGAAGTACAGTAAGGTCATGGAGTGGCCTAGCCAGTCTCCAGACCTTAATCCCATAGAAAACTTATGGAGGGAGTTGAAGCTCCGAGTTGCCATGCGACAGCCTCAAAATCTTAATGATTTAGAGGTGATCTGCAAAGAGGAGTGGACCAAGATTCCTCCTGACATGTGCGCAACCCTCATCATTAACTACAAAAAACGTCTGACTGCTGTGCTTGCCAACAAGGGTTTTGTCACCAAGTATTAAGTGTTGTTTACCAGAGGGATCAAATACTTATTTCTCACTGCAAAATGCAAATAAATGTATCTAATTTATACTATGTGATTTTCTTGATTATTTTTTTGGATATTCTATCTCTCAATGTTAAAATTAACCTACCCTTAAAATTATAGACTGTTCATGTCTTTGTCAGTAGGCAAACTTACAAAAACAGCAAGGGATCAAATACTTATTTCCCCCACTCTGATTAGACGACTTTATTCTTCGGGTCGGTGGCATTACAGCGATGCCAGATTCATATCGGGTTTTTATGATTGACAGCTGTCACACACTAAAAGACGCTTTTTTTTTGTTGCTAAGACTAGTTTTTGCATCGCCATATTTTGAGAACTATAATTTTTCCATATTTCGGCCGACAAAGTCATGTGACAGCTTGTTTTTTGCGGGACGAGTTGATGTTTTTATTGGTACCCTTTTCAGGCACGTGACATATTTTGATCGCTTTCTATTCCAATTTTTGGAAGGCAGAATAAACAAAAACCAACAATTCAGGAATTGTTTTTGTTTTTTTTTAACCACTTCGCACCAGAGCCCGTTTTTGCCTTCGTGACCGGGCCAATTTTTTCAATTCTGACCACTGTCACTTTATGAAGTAATTACTCTGGAACGCTTCAACGTATTCCCCTGATTCTGAGACTGTTTTTTCGTGACATATTGTACTTCATGATAGTGGTAAAATTTCTTCAATATAACTTGCGTTTATTTGTGAAAAAATCAGAAATTTGGTGAAAATTTTGAAAATTTTGCAATTTTCTAACTTTGAATTTTCATGCCCTTAAATCAGAGAGATATGTCACACAAAATAGTTAATAAATAACATTTCCCACATGTCTACTTTACATCAGCACAATTTTGGAACCAAAATTTTTTTTTGTTAGGGAGCTATAAGGGTTAAAATTTGACCAGCGATTTCTCATTTTTCCAACAAAATTTACAAAAACATTTTTTTAGGGACCACATCATATTTGAAGTCACTTTGAGGGGTCTTTATGAAATAAAATACCAAAAAGTGACACCATTCTACAAACTGCACCCCTCAAGGTGCTCAAAACCACATTCAAGAACTTTATTAACCCTTCAGGTGCTTCACAGGAATTTTTTGAATGTGGAAGAAAAAAATTAACATTTAACTTTTTTCACAAAAATGTTACTTTAGACCCAATTTTTTCTATTTTCACAGGGGTAACAGGAAAAAATGGACCCCAAATTTTTTTGTGCAATTTCTCTTGAGCGTGCTGATACTCAATATGTGAGGGAAAACCACTGTTTGGGCGCACTGCAGGGTTCGGAAGGGAAGGAGCGCCATTAGATTTTTTGAATGTAAAATTTGTCTGAATAATTAGCAGACGCCATGTTGCGTTTGGAGAGCTTCTGAAGTGCCTAAACAGTGGAAACCCCCCACAAGTGACACCATTTTGGAAACTAGACCCCTTAGGGAACTTATCTAGATGTGTGGTGAGCACCTTGAACCCCAAGGTGCTTCACAGAAGTTTATAATATTGAGCTGTAAAAATAAAATGTTCACATTTTTCCCACAAAAACGTTTTTCATCCCTTAATTTTGCATTATCATAAGGGTAATAGGAAAAATTGCACCATGAAATTTGTTGTGCAATTTCTCCTGAACACGCTGATACCCCATATGTGGAGGCAAACCACTGTTTGGGCGCACGGCAGGGTTTGAAAGGGAAGGAGCGCCATTTGACTTTTTGAATGTAAAATTTGTCTGAATAATTAGCGGACGCCATGTTGCGTTTGGAGAGCTTCTGAAGTGCCTAAACAGTGGAAACCCCCCACAAGTGACACCATTTTGAAAACTAGACCCCTTAAGGAACTTATCTAGATGTGTGGTGAGCACCTTGAACCCCAAGGTGCTTCACAGAAGTTTATAATATTGAGCTGTAAAAATAAAATTTTCACATTTTTCCCACAAAAACGTTTTTCATCCTTTAATTTTGCATTATCATAAGGGTAATAGGAAAAATTGCACCACAAAATTTGTTGTGCAATTTCTCCTGAGTAGGCCGATACCCCATATGTGGGGGAAAACCACTGCTTTGGTGTACGGCAGGGTTCGGAAGAGAAAGGAGCGCTATGTTGGCTGGGATAGGTGGCAGACACCATGTCACATTTGAAGAGTCGCTGACATGCCGAAACAGCAGAAACTCCCACAAGTGACCCCATTTTGTAAACTACACCTCTCAAGGAATTCATCTAGGTCAGTAGTGAGTATTTTTTAATTTTTTAATTTATACTATTGGACAGTGAAAAAAGCATAATTATATTTTTACCACAAAAAAATGTTTTACCATCATATTTTACATTTTCACACAGGGCAATGGGTAAAAATGGTGCCGAAATGGGTCACACAATTTCTTCTAAAAGTGGCAATACCCCATATGTGGCTGTATCGTACCGCTCAGCCATACGGCGAGATCTGGGGGGGACGGAGCGCTATTTGACAATTGGAGAACAAATTATTGTAGAATAGGCATTTGGATTTGGGAGCACAAAATTTTCTGAATTTCTCTTGGGGGGCAAGGGCCATTTCGCTTTTCCAGAGCCTTTCTGCTACCAGTAACTTGGAAGTCCCTTATATTTTTAACAGATGACAGACCTGAGTGGGGACTAGCTTTTTTTGAGGACTGAGTTGAAGCTTTTATTGGGAACCTTTTATGTAACATTTATCCGGCGCTCTAGGCTGAGCACTTACATCGGGGTTTCCATCTAAATTTCCAAGTGATATAATTCAGATGAAACCCCTGCGGGATCCATTCACTGTAATGAGGCAGCAGAGTTACTCTGGACTCCGTCTGGCCTCTGTTTAGCGGTGTCCTTTTTTTCAGAAGTGCACAAAACTGTGGCCAACCGCACTTTTATGCACGCCTAAAACAAATGACACCGTGGGATCACAGGCCAGACGGCATCCACAGTGGCCTATATCTGCCTCATTACAGGGAATCTTCCGTCATGGGTTCTGGCTGAATCACGTATTTCAGAGATTTACACGGAAACTCTGGTGTAAGTGCTCAGCGCAGAGCGCAGGATAAATGTGAGCAGAGCCTTACTGCGATCTTTCGGAGACATAATAAACAAATCAGTAGCAGGTGAAGAATTGGTTTTATTTATTTTTTACGCCGCTCCTCGTGCGTTATAAGTGATGAGATTACTTTATTGTTCGGGTCGGTGCGATTACAGAGATACCAGATTTATATCGGGTTTTTATGACTAACAGCTGTCACACACTAAAAGACGCTTTTTTTTGCAAAATCTAGTTTTTGCATCACCATATTTTGAGAGCTATAATTTTTCCATATTTTGGCCGACAGAGTCATGTGATGGCTTGTTTTTTGCGGGACGAGTTGACATTTTTATTGGTACCATTTTTGGGTACGTGACATTTTTTGATCGCTTTCTATTCCGTTTTTTGAAAGGTAAAATTAACAAAAACCAACAATTCTGGAATTGTTCTTTGAGGTTTTTTTTTATGCCGTTCTGCGTGTGGTAAAAGTGATCAGGCAGCGTTATTCTTCGGGTCAGTACGTTTACAGCGATACTACACTTACTGTATTTTTTTTTTATGTTTTGGCTCTTTTACACAATAAAACTAATTTATAGAAAAAAGTATTTTTTTTGCATTGCTTTTTTCTAAGCACTATAACTTTTTTATTTTTCGGCTGATGGAGCTGTATGGCAGCTTGTTTTTTGCGGAACAAGATGACGTTTTCAGCGGTACCATTTTTATTTCTATTTTGCTTTTTGATCGCATTTTTTTCCACTTTTTGTTTGGCAATATGATGAAAAAGCATAGTTTTTTGCTCCATTTTTTATTTATTTTTATTACGGTGTGCACAGAAGGAGTTAGTTAGTGTGACAGTTTTATAGATCGGGTTGTTTCGGACGCGGCGATACCAAATATGTGTTCTTTTTTGTGTTTTTTAAAAATATACGGATTTATTGGTTTAATATTTTATTTATTTATTTTTATTTATTTTGTGATTTTTTTTTAACAGTTTAAAAACTTTTTTTTTTACATTTTTACTTAGTCCCTGTATGGGACATTAATTTTTATTTTTCTGATCACTGATCTCATGTAATGTAATAGACATATATTACATTACATTACATGAGATCTTCCCTGTTTCAGTCAGAGTCTCCTGTCTGGCTCAGCTTGCAGGCTGAGCCAGACAGGACACCATATATGGCAGAGCTGGAGGCGGTCATGTGACCTCCAGCTGCCATAGCAACCCCAGGTCCTGGAAGGTATCGGAGGTCTTCGGAGAGTTAAGTAAGACGACCCCCTCTCCTCCTGCTGTCTCCTATATGCCGCGATCACTATAGATCGCAGCATATAGAAGACAGCAAAGGGTTAACATCACTGGGACCTGATCCAATCAGGTCCCGATGATGTTCCCTGTCAGAGCTAACGCTCTGCACCGGAATCGCAGCGCTTGCAGGACCCTGGGGGTCCTGAGCGCTGCGAGACCACCCACCGTTTTTAAACGTCGGCGCTGCACAGAGCCCAGCAAGCGCCGACGTTTATCTACAGTGGGCGGTCGGGAACCGGTTAATGCCGTTCCGCATGTGGAGAAATTGATATGGCAACTTTATTCTTCAGGTCAGTACATTTACAGCGGTACTACATTTATATAGTTTTTTTATGTTTTGGCGCTTTTACACAATAAAAACTATTTTATAGAAAAAATTATTTTTTTTGTATCACTTTATTCTGAGAGCTATAACTTTTATTTTTCGGCTGATGGAGCTGTATGGCAGATTGTTTTTTTGCGGGACAAGATGATGTTTTCAGCGGTACCATTTTTATTTACATTCGTCTTTTTGATCGCGTTTTATTCCATTTTTTGTTTGTCGGCATTGTTTTTTGCTTCGTTTTTTATTTTTATTTTTTACCGTGTTCACTAAAGGGGTTAACTAGTGGGATACTTTTATAGGTCAGGTCGTTCTGGTTGCAGAGATACCAAATATGTATTCTTTTTTCTTTTTCATAATATTTATTGATGGGTACATTACATTTTTATCTTTTTGGCGATTATTTTTTTTATTTATTTTTTTATATTTTTACCTGTGTTTTTTTTATTATTTTTTTCACTTTTGACAGTTTTCCTTCTTTTACACTTTGTCCCACCATGGGACTTTCACTTTTTACAGTTTGATTGGCTGTATAGCATAGGAATGCTGCAGCATCCCTATGCTATATGCAGCCTGTCAGGTCTTCAAGCAGAAGTTACTTTGATCGTGCACTGTGCATGATCAAAGTATCTTCCTGCGGTCTGGTGACCTGGATGTTGTGATGACGACATCCGGGTCACCATGACAACCACGTGACCTGGCCTCAGAAGGCACGGGACGCTGGGGAAGAGGTGAGTACCGGCGCCTACCTCCAGAATGATGCGATCAACTTCGATCGCAACATTTCAGGGGTTAATGTGCAGGGAGCGGTGCGGGACCGCTCCTTGCACAAAGTACTGGGTGTCAGCTGTGACAATCAGCTGACACCCGGCAGCGATCTCGCCCGCACAGCATGGGTGCGGGCGAAATCGCCATGATGTACTAATACGTATCTGGTTCTTAAGTCCCAGGGCGCAGATACTTAAGTCATGGGCTAGAAAGGGGTTAAGTCTGTAAAAATAGCAAATAATAAAAAAATATATAAATCTGGTAATCGCTGTAATTGTACCAACCCGACGAATAATTCGGTTTTATCACTTTTACTGCACGGTGAATGGCGCAAAAATAAAAACAATAACTGAATTGCTGGTTTTTGCTCATAATGTGTATGAAAATCTGAATAAAAAGCAATAAAAAAATATTATGTACTGTGATGAAAGCCGGCCGGTGGGTGCAGCTCTCTGGC
The DNA here is from genome assembly GCF_046119375.1 of Phyllobates terribilis. Taxonomy (NCBI): domain Eukaryota; kingdom Metazoa; phylum Chordata; class Amphibia; order Anura; family Dendrobatidae; genus Phyllobates; species Phyllobates terribilis. The sequence continues at coordinate 9,008,128 of NW_027362761.1, read as the reverse complement.
GCCCCTTTACCTCTCAGGTCAGTCAAGGTACTGCACCTAGAGAAAGTAGTGCCAGGTAGCTGCAACCAGCGCAGGGAACACGGTAGAGTGTTATCCCTTCAACGTCACTAAACCGTAACGTCACTACACAGCACAACTCGCTAGCGCCCTCTTAGCCTCAGGTCAGTCAAGGAACTGCACCTAGGATAAGCGGTCACCAGAGAGACTGTCCTGTAACCTACTGGGTATCGGGGCCCTCTGTAGTGAGGGCGGTATATATATCTTCCTTGGCCGCGCCAGGAATATATATATCTGAACCTCCGACCGTCACTACCAGCCTTCCCCAATCCCCAGTTGGTATGCTGCCACCAGTCCCTATTTTAGATATACGCCCAGTCCGTGAATGGGCCTATATCGGGTCAGGAACCAACCCTGGGTAGCGTTTTTGGCTTGAGCCGAGCTCACACGGACGTGCGTTCGTTATGCAGAATAAAAGGCAGGCCCACAATTACTTGAGGTAATTGATTATAATAATACACTAGATACATGATATACAACTAAATATACACAGGTATAAGGTCAGGCTAAACTATACAACAATGGAATACAACACACAGAATCACCACAGCATATCAGTTACCGGTTTCTTGATTTTCTTGTGACGCAGGGAGAGGATTCTGCGGTCGCAGGCACGGTTCTTTGTTACAGGCTGAGGCCTACCACCGCATGGTCAAACTGCTCCTCCCCTTGGTGGCCTCAGCTGGTGCTCAGATGTTCAGCACACCACTCTTGGGTCAAGACTGCCTGATCTCTTGTCTGTCCTGCTATCTTACCTGCCACGTCCCGCCCACTGCTGGTAAGGTCAGCTGGCTCAGTCTCCACACTCAGGTCTAACTTCGATCAGAAGCCCAAATTCTACGGAACCCAATAACTTCTTCTGGGATGGTCTCATGATACCCCCAGGGGTTCCCATGGATTCGGGCCGCCGTAACCGACCTTTTGATATCCATTATGATACCATACGGTCCTCAGGAATGGCTCAGCGCTCTATCTTGGCTTCCAGAGCACGTACAAACGTCTACCGCGGAGGCTTGTGTGCGCAATGGCTCCGGTACGCCGTGATATTTTTTTATTGGCCCATCCCACGCAACATGCGTGTACTATTCATGTTTCTATATCTTATGCCTCCATGCTTGTGACAGACAAAGAAACTAGTCCTATGGGACAAATGGTCAGTTACAGATGGACGAAGCACCCCCCCTGCTAGCTGTGTTTCCTCTCGAAGTCTTTGAAGCTCCTAGCATTCAAGTGTTAAGTAGGCCCTGGGGCTTCTTATCTTACAGGAGCCTGGATGGGGGGGAAACTATCTAGTTGACGTTTTAACAGAAGGTCCCAAGGGTGGGGGCTGCTGAAGTGTGGCCATCCCTGGATATGATTTATCATTACCAAGATGGCGGCTACGGGTTCATCACACCTCCCCCTATACGAGGGCGCGAGGGGGTAGCACATTCCTGTGTTCCCCCGTGCGTCCTTCTGCACCCTCCCCTTGCCGGGATAACCCGTCAGCGTTACCGTGGTCACGGCCTCTTCTGTGGCGAATGGAGAAGTGGTACTGCTGGAGAGCGAGGCTCCAGCGTAGCAACCTGCCATTCGACCCAGAGACCGTGTGTAACCAGCTGAGGGGGTTGTGGTCCGTCTCCACGGTGAAATGGCTCCCGTACAAGTAGGGCTGCAGACGCTGCAGGGCCCATACAATTGCCAGGCATTCTTTTTCCACCGTGGAGTAAGCCACCTCCCGGGGCAGTAGCTTCCTGCTCAGGTATAAGACAGGATGTTCCTGGCCTGTCGTGTTGACCTGACTTAGCACAGCACCGAGGCCAAAGTCACTGGCGTCGGTCTGTACCACAAACGGCCGGTCGAAGTCGGCAGCTTGCAGTACAGGGGAGCTACTTAGGGCGGCCTTGAGTGCCCCGAAAGCTGTCTCGCAGGCGACTGTCCAGTCGACTGCGACAGGCAGCTTCTTCTTGGTGAGGTCCGTCAGGGGCTTGGCCAGGGTGCTATAGTGTGGGACGAACCTCCTATAGTACCCGGCGGTCCCCAAGAAGGACATCACCTGCTTTTTGGTCCTAGGAGTGGGCCAGGATGCGATGGCATCCACTTTCCCAGGTTCTGGCTTCAGAACCCCCCCGCCTACCCGGTGACCCAGGTAGAGGACCTCACTCATGCCCAGCTGGCACTTTTCCGGCTTGATGGTCAAGCCTGCCCGGTGGATCCGACCGAGCACCTGCCGCAGGTGCTCTAGGTGATCCTCCCAAGTGGGACTGAAGACTGCAATATCGTCCAAGTACGCAGCCGTAAACCCTTCAAGTCCCTCAAGCAGCGTATTGACCATCCGCTGAAAAGTGGCAGGGGCATTCTTCATGCCGAATGGCATCACTGTGGACTCGTACAGTCCAAAAGGGGTGATAAAGGCAGAGCGTTCCCTTGCCGCGGGGGTCAGAGGAATCTGCCAGTACCCCCGGCTCAGATCCATGATGGTCAGGTACTTAGCCCCGGCCATCCGATCGAGCAGGTCATCGATGCGTGGTATGGGGAACGCATCGGTGGCCGTTACAGCGTTGAGCCCCCGGTAGTCCACGCAGAACCGTGTAGTTCGGTCCTTTTTTGGAACGAGGACTACAGGCGAGGCCCACGCGTTGCTGGATGCCTGGATCACCCCCAGCTTCAGCATCTCGTCTATCTCTTGGCGCATGTTTCCCTGCACCTCGAAAGAGACCCGATATGCTGAACGCCGGATCGGCGGGTGATCGCCAGTGTCCACGTCGTGGACAGCCATCTCAGTCCTTCCGGGCAGGCTGCTGAACAGCCCCCGGAAGGGGTGCAGGGTGGTCCCCAGCTGGGACCGTTGGTCCTCCGTGAGCTGGTGGCCAACCCCCACATCCTCGATGGACCCACCCGCCTTGGCTTGGGTGAGCAGATCCAGGAGGGTTTCTACCTCTCCTTCCTCGGGAAGGTTGCACACTGGGCGGGCAGTCGCTTCCCGCTCATGATGAGCCTTCATCATGTTCAAGTGGAAGGCCTTCCTCCGGGCGTGATCCAGGGTGACCAGATAGGTGACGGCGTTGAGTTTCTGGTGCACGAAGTAGGGACCTTCCCAGGCTGCCTGAAGCTTGTTCTGTGGTACAGGGACCAGTACCCACACCTTTTGACCCACCTGGTAGGTCCTCTCACAAGCATTCTGGTCGTACCACCGCTTCTGGTCGGCCTGGGCCTGGGCCATATTGTCCTGCACCAGCTTTGCCAAGGCCATCATCCTGTCCCGGTGGCGCACGACGTACTCGATGACCGACACCTCGGGGGTGGCCAAATCCCCTTCCCATGCTTCCTTCACCAGAGCCAGGGGGCCCCGTACCCGTCGCCCATACAGGAGCTCAAAGGGGGAGAACCCCGTTGAGGCCTGCGGAACCTCCCGGTAAGCAAATAGGAGGTGTGGGAGGTAACGCTCCCAGTCTCTCCCGTGGGAGTCGACCAACATCTTAAGCATCTGCTTTAAGGTGCCATTGAACCGCTCACACAGGCCATTAGTCTGTGGGTGATACGGGCTGGCCACCAGATGTTGCACCTGCATTTGCTTACAGAGGGACTCCATCAGCCGCGACATGAACTGGGTCCCTCGGTCGGTGAGCATTTCCTGGGGGAAACCCACTCTGGAGAAGATCTCCAGTAAGGCGATAGCCACCTTGTCGGCCCGAATGGACGACAAAGCTACCGCTTCCGGGTACCGGGTGGCATAGTCCACTACCGTGAGTATGAAGCATTTCCCGGAGTGGCTGGGAGTGGACAGAGGTTCAATAAGATCCACAGCGACCCTCGAGAAAGGCTCTTCGATGATTGGCAGAGTTACCAGTGGGGCTTTGGGGAGCGGCCCCGCCTTCCCCACCCTCTGACAGGTGTCACACGAACGGCAGTAGGCACCCACCGCGGCTCCCATCCCAGGCCAGTAGAAATGCTGAGCTATCCTGGCCTTGGTTTTAGCGATCCCTAGGTGTCCGGCCATCGGAATCTCGTGTGCGATCCGCAACAATTCCGCCCTGAACGGATAGGGTACCACTAACTGTCGGTCCCTGGGCCACGCCTCCGGTGAACCCTGCTGGACCGTTACCCGGTACAGCCGTCCCTGGTCCCAGACCACACGCTCGCAGTCTGACTCCATGGGAGGCTGTGCCGCCTGTTCCTTGAGAGTTTTCAGGCTGTCGTCTGCTTCCAACGCAGCCTGAAATTCCTGACTTGATGTGGCCAGAATCGACGAAACTGCCACATCCTCCGTCAGCCCCTCCAGGCATGTCACCTGGCCGCTGTCTGACCCGGCAGACACTTGGTCAGAAGTGGGGAAGCCGTCGGACCTCTGCAAGGCTCCTTGGGCTCCGGCGCTCCCACTCCTGGTGACAGCGGCTATGACCGCTGTGACCGTGGGTAGTGCCCGCTTCCCCTCTGTTTCTGACCAAGCCGCCCGATCAGGCAGGCTTCCTAGGCCTTTGGACATCTCGGATGTGGGGAACTCCTGCCCTGGGGTCTTACCTGGTGGCTCCTCTCTTGGGACACCCCCACCCCCCATGGCCTGTTCCTCCCCCTGCAGTGGGCCTATACTCAGCAGCCTGGATACCCCTGGGAGCCCTACACTGCCGGTAGCTGCCCCCCTCTCCATCCCTGAGCTTCCCTCTACAGAATCCTGTCCGCCCCCTCCCTCACCGGAGGACAAGAGGTCACGGCACGCCGGCTGAGCACCTCTGCGAGCATCCCCACACTCCCCACCTGCTCTCACTAACCCTGTTTGTGTTGTGTCTGTGCAGGTGTTACCCTCAGGTTTCACTCCCTCCTCCTCAGCAGGACACACACTACATACAACATGGTTGGCATTAGCAGCAGACAAATCAATACACTCTTGGGGGGCCGAACTTGGGGGTTCAGAGGGTACATACTGCGATACTAGACGCCCCAAGTCGGTCCCTAATTAAACATTTGCGGGAATATTTGGCGTTACTTCCACCTCCCGCATCCCCCTCCCGGCACCCCAGTCCAAATACACCATGGCAACGGGAAGTGCCGGCTCCACGCCTCCAACCCCGGAGACGGAAAGAGTCTTTCCTGGTACCAAGTCCTGGGGGGACACCACCTCAGGCCGTACCAGTGTTCATTCAGCGCCAGTGTCCCGCAGTCCCATGACCGCAGAACGGCCTATGGTGACGGGTTGGATGTTGTCCAGGGACCTACCACCACCCCCTCCCACACACAAAACATTGGGCGCTCTCTGGGACTGGGATGGGGTCTTTTGGCGCTGGGGACACTCAGCCCTAAAGTGTCCTGGTTTGTGGCATAGATGACAACGTCTTACGTCTGGTCCTTGCCTGGAGAGGGCAACAGGGGGATACACCCCTTGTGTTCTAGGGGCCGGGGAAACAGGGGCATGATTGGGCTTACCCCCTCTCCAGGTGCTGCTGGCAGACTTCTTCAGCTCAGGCGCCCTGTTATTGGCATACTCGTCTGCCAGGGCGGCTGTAGCAGAAGCCCCTGTTGGTTTTCGGTCACGGAGGAACTGTCGGAGGTCCTCTGGGCAGTTCCACAAGAACTGCTCCGTGACGAACAGTTCCTGGACCTCCTGACGGGTAGTAAGCGCTAGACCCGAGGTCCAGTGCTCTGCGGCTCTCAACAGCGCCCGCATATGATCGGTCCAGGTGTCCTTGGGGCCACGCAGCAGGCTCCGGAACTTCTGGCGGTACGACTCGGGAGTGAGGTTGTACTGCCGGATCAGGGCCCGCTTGATGCAGTCGTAGTTCTGTACCTCCCCGGCAGGTAAGTCCCCCAAGGCATCCAGGGACTTACCCCTCAAACGGGGGGTCAGGTATCTGGCCCACTGATCCCGGGCCAGATGGTGCTGAAGACAGGTCCGTTCAAATGCCACCAGAAAGGAGTCCAGGTCCCCATCCTTCTCCAGTAGAGGGAAGTCCTCAGCTCGGACTTTGGACGACTTGGTCTCCTGATGGGTTGGTTGCTCTAGCGGAAGCCCCCGCTGGGCCAGGTCCAGTCGGTGCTGGCGCTCCGCAGCTCGCTCTGCACGCTCCGCAGCCTCCCGGCGCTCTGCAGCTTCACGCTCCGCAGCCCGCTCCGCAGCCCGCTCTGCACGCTCCTCCTCCGCTGCCTTGCGCTCCTCCTCCGCTGCCTTCTCTGATGCTGCCAGGAGGGTTTTGTAGACGGCATCGCCATGAGACTGGAGACTTGCCATAGCCGCTTGTAAAAGGGCTTGTGATCTGGACAGGCTGGGCTGGGTAGGTGGTGGGCAGCCCACTGCGGGACCGTATACTGGGGACTGGCTCCCTGAGGTGCCCGGGCTGGACTCCTCCTCGCCATGAGTAACAATGTCCTCCCCTCCTGCCACACGGACCGTAGCATTAGCCTCCTGCAGGGTCTTGCTCCTGGTGCCGTCTGCCATCTTGGTAACCGACACCGCTGCAACCCTGAGTTTGCACACACCTTGTTATACTTTTAGCCTGACCGTCTAACGTTGGGCTGACCTTAAGACTCCAGCAGTGGAAGTTACCACTGGCAGTCTTTAGTGCCTGGGAGTAGGGGTCCCACAACACTATTATTCTGCAATCCCACCGCTCTGCCACCAATGTGATGAAAGCCGGCCGGTGGGTGCAGCTCTCTGGCGCCCCTTTACCTCTCAGGTCAGTCAAGGTACTGCACCTAGAGAAAGTAGTGCCAGGTAGCTGCAACCAGCGCAGGGAACACGGTAGAGTGTTATCCCTTCAACGTCACTAAACCGTAACGTCACTACACAGCACAACTCGCTAGCGCCCTCTTAGCCTCAGGTCAGTCAAGGAACTGCCCCTAGGATAAGCGGTCGCCAGAGAGACTGTCCTGTAACCTACTGGGTATCGGGGCCCTCTGTAGTGAGGGCGGTATATATATCTTCCTTGGCCGCGCCAGGAATATATATATCTGAACCTCCGACCGTCACTACCAGCCTTCCCCAATCCCCAGTTGGTATGCTGCCACCAGTCCCTATTTTAGATATACGCCCAGTCCGTGAATGGGCCTATATCGGGTCAGGAACCAACCCTGGGTAGCGTTTTTGGCTTGAGCCGAGCTCACACGGACGTGCGTTCGTTATGCAGAATAAAAGGCAGGCCCACAATTACTTGAGGTAATTGATTATAATAATACACTAGATACACGATATACAACTAAATATACACAGGTATAAGGTCAGGCTAAACTATACAACAATGGAATACAACACACAGAATCACCACAGCATATCAGTTACCGGTTTCTTGATTTTCTTGTGACGCAGGGAGAGGATTCTGCGGTCGCAGGCACGGTTCTTTGTTACAGGCTGAGGCCTACCACCGCATGGTCAAACTGCTCCTCCCCTTGGTGGCCTCAGCTGGTGCTCAGATGTTCAGCACACCACTCTTGGGTCAAGACTGCCTGATCTCTTGTCTGTCCTGCTATCTTACCTGCCACGTCCCGCCCACTGCTGGTAAGGTCAGCTGGCTCAGTCTCCACACTCAGGTCTAACTTCGATCAGAAGCCCAAATTCTACGGAACCCAATAACTTCTTCTGGGATGGTCTCATGATACCCCCAGGGGTTCCCATGGATTCGGGCCGCCGTAACCGACCTTTTGATATCCATTATGATACCATACGGTCCTCAGGAATGGCTCAGCGCTCTATCTTGGCTTCCAGAGCACGTACAAACGTCTACCGCGGAGGCTTGTGTGCGCAATGGCTCCGGTACGCCGTGATATTTTTTTATTGGCCCATCCCACGCAACATGCGTGTACTATTCATGTTTCTATATCTTATGCCTCCATGCTTGTGACAGACAAAGAAACTAGTCCTATGGGACAAATGGTCAGTTACAGATGGACGAAGCACCCCCCCTGCTAGCTGTGTTTCCTCTCGAAGTCTTTGAAGCTCCTAGCATTCAAGTGTTAAGTAGGCCCTGGGGCTTCTTATCTTACAGGAGCCTGGATGGGGGGGAAACTATCTAGTTGACGTTTTAACAGAAGGTCCCAAGGGTGGGGGCTGCTGAAGTGTGGCCATCCCTGGATATGATTTATCATTACCAAGATGGCGGCTACGGGTTCATCACATGTACCCCAAAATGGTACCAAAAAAATCTGCAACTCGGCCCACAAAATGTAAGCCCTCATATAGCTATGCTTGCCAAAAAATAAAAAGGTTACAGCTCTCGGAATATGGTGATGAAAAAAACTTTTTATAAAAAATAATTTTTACTGTATGATAGCAGCAAAACCGAAACCTGATATATGAATCTGGTATTTACCTGGAATAAATTTGCCTTATTACTTATGCTGCATGTTGAACCGTGCAAAAATAAAAAAGAGAACTTTTCTGGTACTGCTGTCTATTTGTTCATTCTGCCTCCCAAAAATTGAAATAAGGCTTGACTCACATTTATCCTGCGCTCTCCGCTGAGTGCTTATGTCAGAGGTTTAGCTGTAAATTTTCCAAAACCGCGATTCAGACAAAACCCAGACTGGTTTGTGTTTCGGCGGTGTCCCATCATTTTAGGTGTCTTTTTAATGCACAAATGTAGGCGACCACAGATCTGTGCACATCTAAAAAGATGGATACCACCAGAGGAAACTCCAAACAGAGCCCAAAGTGTCTCCATTTGCTTTATTATGGTGGGTGGTTCTTTCGGGAGTTTCGTCTAAATCGCATTTTTGTGGGATTTACACAGCAACCCCGATATAAGTGCTCAGCATAGAACACAAGAATGTGATCCAGCCTTGTTTTGGAAGCATTTGAAAAATATTATGTACCCCAAAATGTTACCAATGAAAACCCTAATTTATCCCGCACCAAATCAGCCCCCACTCAGGTTTGTCATCTGTCACTGAAACTGTAGGGAGTTCCCATGTTATTGGAAGAACAAAGAATCTGGAAAAGTGACATGACTGCTGCTCCTCAAATAAAATCCAGTAAATTCTGCACTCCCAAAACAAAATGCCTCCCTCCTTCTGAGCCTCACTATGCCTAAACCAGTGGCCACATGTTTGGCATTATTGCAGTTGGGAGAGAGCACTTAACAATTTACGAGATGCGTATCGCCAGAAGCACAAGCTGGGCGCAGTGTATGGGAGCGCTACAATATATGGAGGCACTAAACTGGCATATTTGCAATTTTCAGGAATAAAGCCTGGCGTGAATGTTACAAAATAGGAGCTGCAGATTAATTAATTGAGAGTTGCAATTTCTACAATGGAGGTCACTTTTGGGATTTTTTTGATGTTCTGGCACTTTTGGGGCTCTGCAAATGTCTCCCATGAACTAGCAAAATCTTTGCTCCAAAAGCTAAACAGCGTGAATTACTTCTCAACTCTGACATGTGGCCTAACAATAATTTATGTAGAAAAAGAAAATCCCGGCACTCACGTGTTGATAATCAGTTGATTTATTCCACAACTCACACAAGACGTTTCAGCCTGTCCAAGGCTTTTTTCAATTGTGGTTAAATACATTCAGTCAAGATATTTATAAACAAATCCACGGAAATGACACAATTCTCATTAACATAAAAAAAGAGTAGACCAATAAAAGAAATTATATATAACAGAATTTACAACAACATACAAAAAATTAAGTAATAATAAACTCAAGTTGCACAATGAAAAAGAACAAGTGAATTCATATATTTAAATAATCCCCAATTACACATAAGACCATATACATCGCAGATTGTAAAATTTATTGCATGCATATACCACATTATATCTTTATTTCTCCATATTCTTTTAGCTAAAAATATGTAACATTTCATAGTTTTTCCAGAAAAAATCCTTAATGTTTTTAAGATTTTTTAATATTTCCCATGGAATCAAATATATCAATGACAAGTAAATTCATATATATAAATAATCTCCAACCAAATATGAGAATATACATCCTAAAACATGGATTCCATTTCATGAATGTATCAAAGATATTCCCATCTAAATTTCTCAATATTCTTTTTATTAAACACATACAACATTATATAATTTTTCTGGAAAAAAAAAAATTCTTGATATTTTTAGATTTTTTCAAAAAGATTTTTTATTAGAACAATACTGTTTATTGCATTTGTATATACAACTGATTCCTCATGAACAGCCTGCAACAAGTGACTAAATCTATCTTTTATTCTCTTGCCCTTTATAATTCTATTAGTAAATACCTTATAAAGAGATCAGTATACTGCCATATTCCCATAGATCCCAATTCACATAGTAGAAAAAATTCATCATATTATTTCTATATCACTTTATATCTCGTTATAAATTGTAACTACATATAAAGCTACTGCTGAAGGAATAATCACAGACATACGGGAATAGAGAACATCTATGTCCTAAGTGATCCTCACCTCCCCCAGATCGTTGTCTGAGATAAGAGTGACTTTTTAAATTTATCCTTTGTTATCCTCTATTCCCTAAATTAGACCTTATTTATTTCGTTAAAGGTGACAGTATAATTAACTGTCCACCCGTGATTCCTAGAGATACATAGGGAAGCCGTCCAGCTTACATCATGTCTTATCTCCGCGTTCAATCTTATTTAACCCGACAAAATGTGGTAAGTATAATATGCATCCCATTTGTTCCTATGCAGATACTTCAGGATTTCATCGCATCTGAGATGTCTAGAAAGAAAAATAGGATGTATATATTACTCATTATCCTAATCACATAATACCACTAACATCATATTCTCGATTCAGGCCATTAGGATATAAAGTTCCCAAAGTATCATTGGGAGGGATGCAATAATTCCAAGACAAACTTTTCTTTCAACAAAAAATAAAGGAACGTATCCCTGTCTGAATTGTGCTCAATGTAGTAATGTAATTAAGGGGGAATACTTTAGTCATCCTAGGACAGGTAAAAGATTTAATATTAAGGGCTTCTACACGTGTAAATCTACAAATGTGGTTTACCAGATAAAATGTCCGTGCGGCTTTTCATATATTGGAGAAACAATGCAGTCAGTAGGAACACGGGTTAATAAACATAAATCCACTATCAGGTGTGGAGATACTTCGCTTCCCCTTCCATTACATTTTAAGGAAAAAGGACATTCAATAGCCCAATTGAAATATCAGGTGTTAGAACAAATAGATACACCTAGAAGAGGAGGCAGTATCAAAAAAATCCTTTTACGTAGAGAAGCCTTTTGGATTTATACTTTGGGAACTTTATATCCGAATGGCCTGAATCGAGAATATGATGTTAGTGGTATTATGTGATTAGGATAATGAGTAATATATACATCCTATTTTTCTTTCTAGACATCTCAGATGCGATGAAATCCTGAAGTATCTGCATAGGAACAAATGGGATGCATATTATACTTGCCACATTTTGTCGGGTTAAATAAGATTGAACGCGGAGATAAGACATGATGTAAGCCAGACGGCTTCCCTATGTATCTCTAGGAATCACGGGTGGACAGTTAATTATACTGTCACCTTTAACGAAATAAATAAGGTCTAATTTAGGGAATAGAGGATAACAAAGAATAAATTTGGAAAGTCACTCTTATCTCAGACAACGATCTGGGGGAGGTGAGGATCACTTAGGACATAGATGTTCTCTATTCCCGTATGTCTGTGATTATTCCTTCAGCAGTAGCTTTATATGTAGTTACAATTTATAACGAGATATAAAGTGATATAGAAATAATATGATGAATTTTTTCTACTATGTGAATTGGGATCTATGGGAATATGGCAGTATACTGATCTCTTTATAAGGTATTTACTAATAGAATTATAAAGGGCAAGAGAATAAAAGATAGATTTAGTCACTTGTTGCAGGCTGTTCATGAGGAATCAGTTGTATATACAAATGCAATAAACAGTATTGTTCTAATAAAAAATCTTTTTGAAAAAATCTAAAAATATCAAGAATTTTTTTTTCCAGAAAAATTATATAATGTTGAATGTGTTTAATAAAAAGAATATTGAGAAATTTAGATGGGAATATCTTTGATACATTCATGAAATGGAATCCATGTTTTAGGATGTATATTCTCATATTTGGTTGGAGATTATTTATATATATGAATTTACTTGTCATTGATATATTTGATTCCATGGGAAATATTAAAAAATCTTAAAAACATTAAGGATTTTTTCTGGAAAAACTATGAAATGTTACATATTTTTAGCTAAAAGAATATGGAGAAATAAAGATATAATGTGGTATATGCATGCAATAAATTTTACAATCTGCGATGTATATGGTCTTATGTGTAATTGGGGATTATTTAAATATATGAATTCACTTGTTCTTTTTCATTGTGCAACTTGAGTTTATTATTACTTAATTTTTTGTATGTTGTTGTAAATTCTGTTATATATAATTTCTTTTATTGGTCTACTCTTTTTTTATGTTAATGAGAATTATGTCATTTCCGGGGTTTTGTTTGTAAATATCTTGACTGAATGTATTTAACCACAATTGAAAAAAGCCTTGGACAGGCTGAAACGTCTTGTGTGAGTTGTGGAATAAATCAACTGATTATCAACACGTGAGTGCCGGGATTTTCTTTTCCTACAGACATTGTTTTCCACGTGCACCACTCTAGCTATACGGAGTGCCGACTATTCCTTTTTGATACTAACAATAATTTATGACCACATATGGAGCATCACCCCGTTCAGGAGAAATTGCGCAATAAATTATGGGGTACAGTTTTACCTATTAACCTATGTGTACCTGAAAAATTTGCAGCAAATACAATAATTACATTTTTACCACTAAAATGTCATATTTCCATGTCTCAAGTTTATAAAATTCTGTAAGGCACCTATGGGTTCAAAATACTCACTACACCCCTTGATTAATTCCTTAAGCAGTAGAGTTTCCAATATAGGGTCACCTGGGGCGGTTTCTGCTGGGTTCAGCTAATGGAACCCACAATCTATTGAAACAGAATCTGCGTTCTAAAAGCCAAGTAGTGCTCCTTCCCATCCGATCCCTCTGTGTGCTCAAACAGTAGTGTACAACTACATATGGAGTACTGTCACATTTGGGAGAAATTGCATAACAAATTTCTCCCATGACCCCTCATGTAAATTATAAATTTGGTGCTAAAACAGTATTTTAGTGGAAAAAAAAAATTTTTTGTTCTTGCATCTAAATGTTATAAAGTTAGGTGTAGGTTAGAAATGCTCAGTACATCCCTAGATTAATTTCCTGAGGGGTCTAGTTTCCAAAATGGGGTCACTGTGGGGGGGGGGGGGTTTCTGCTGTTTTCGCATTTCAGGGGCTCTCTAAATTTAACATGGCATTAACAATTTATTCCTGGCAAATAGCGCTCTTTCCTTTCCTAGCCCTGCCATATGCCCAAACAGAAGATATTGACCACATATAGGGTATCATTGCAATCGGGAGAAATTGCGTAACAAATTATGGGGTCTGTTTTCACCTATTATCCATTGTGAAAATTACAAATTTGAGGCTAAAACATTTTTGTGAAAAATATGAACATTTTCCATCTAATGACCTAATGTTATCAAATTCTGTGCAGAACGTATGGGTTCAAAATGCTTATTATACACTTGGATAAAATCCTTGAGGGGTATAGTTTACAAAATGGGATCACTCGTGGTGAGTTTCCTCTGTTTAGGCACATCAGGGGCTCTCCAAGCGTGACATGACGCCCGCAGACCATTCTATCAGTCTGCATTCCAAAATATCATTCCTTCCCTTCTGAGCTCTGCCGTGCGCCCAAACAGTAGTTTTACCCCATATATAGGGTGTTGGCGTACTCAGGAGAAATTGCACAACAAATTTTGGGGTTCATTTTCTTCTGTTACCCTTGTGAAAATAAAAAATTTGGGGCTAAAAGTACATTTTTGTGGGGAAAAATGTGGTTTTCTTATTTTCACAGCTCTACGTTATAAACTTCTGTGAAGCACCTGGGGGTCCAAGGTGCTCACCACACATATACTGTAGATACATTCTTGAGGGGTCTAGTTTACAAAATAGGGTCACTTGTGGAGGATTTCCACTGTTTAGTCACATCAGGGGTTCTCCAAACGCAACATGGTGTCCGCTCTCAATCCCAGCCATTTTTGCGTTCAAAAAGTCAAAATGGTGCTCCTTCCCTTCCGAGCTTTTCTGTGTGCCAAAACCATAGCTTTCCCTCACATATGTACATGGCAGCACCAAACTGTGGAGGAACGCAAGCAACCCTGCCTGCTTTAATGGATTTCTGAGTGACAGATTTGTGATTTTTACGATGATCTGTAATGAGTGTTTCGTAAAAAGCAATCAAGTTATGGACTATGGAGAGATGTATGTTACCAGAATGAATACCTATCATCTATCCTAAACTATACTAAATGCAGCTAACAGTAGTATTAATAGGTAATAGAATAGACATTACATTGATTTTTTTTTGTTTGCAGCAGCAAGGACTATAAGGCAATAATCCCTAACTAAATGCCAGTAATATGCTATCCCAACTGAGATAGCTCACCCGTACACGAATTGCAGATAAGAGCGGTATTATTAGAGAATAGAATCTATTTCAATTAGCCCTGAAAGCCTCTATTAATTTAATGTAGCAGCATCAAGGACTATTATTTAATCAACCCTGCTGGGGAATATAGTTGAGCGTTTCACATTTACTCAGCCTGATATGGAGGAGACCTTTATTTTCTGTCCTGGCTGTGAAATCCTGTCTGCAGTGTGAAAATTCCCTATATGACGACCACCGGCTCTTTTGGTTTCTCCGTAAAGCATTTTTTATTAATAAGAAGTGAGTCTCCTAGTGTTAGGCGTTTGGGTTCTCCCATTCCAGTCAAGCCAGGGCTGATGCTGCTCAGCATTTTCATCGGTCCCAACACCTAGCTGGTGCACGAGATGTACAGGTTGTCTCTTGGGTCTTTGTTCCTAGCAACATGAAGCGTAGGTTGCAGAGGGAAACAGGGCTGCTACAGCCTAAGTCCAGGATTCACTGCACTGAGCATGCTTGTGACATGGCGGACCGTGATTGGTGGTTTGGAAGTCAGCTGATCCGGTGACCTGGCACCACCTGATTGGTCGCGGGTGACGTCACCAATAATGCGACAGTGGGCAGGGCTTAATCTTTAAATAGCCCGCCCACAAACATGGCGGTGCTCTCTGATCATTGAGCTATGATGGTGCTATTGTGTGGACGCTTGGTCGTTTGGGCTCCACGTATGCTTTAGCTTCTGTCAGGCAGGTTTAGCGGGGGATAGGCAGCCTTAGATGGAGGGAGGCAGGTAGCTTCGTCTGACAGTCTGGCTCCGACAAAGGGGTCACCATAAAACCCGAGCAGTCTGCAGACGCCGTATTCCCAGCACCGCCTGTAAGCCACGTGGAGAGATACTCCTCAGTCCAGTAGCATGCCGTCTGGGAGCACGTATACGCCGGCATGAATCACACACGCATCCTAGCGCCTGCTGCGTAGTCCCTGTGCAGTAAACAGGGCTACGGATACATTATTTGTCGCACATATCTCGTGCAGTTAATGGAGATAGTGCGAATCCCTATTCCCGTTCCGGTGTGCTGTAACATGGAAGGGATTGTTATTTCAGTTGGTTGTTTTACCTTCTTACCCGGAAGGTGTTTGGCCAAAGTCCTACAGGCTGCATCACGGACCCCGAGTTCGGTTGCTTTCCAGTATTTAATAAAGTTGTTTGCAACCATCCCCTTAACACCTAGATTGGTAAAGCGTATGCGCGAAGTGCAAGGGATGCCAAAAATTAGAAGGAGACACTCCAATAACCCATTGAAGAGACATTTTTTTCCTATTATTAAGGAGTGGGTGGGTATCCTTGAATGGTAATGAGCATGCACTAAAAGCATGGGCTGAAAAACATTTACCCCTGGGGGGTATTCAGATATATCAAAGAATGTTAGAGGTAGGCCTCTAAAAATTATTTATGTGGGCATCATAAATACCCTTTAAAAAATTAATGGGGGAGTTGCATGATGATCATCCTGTTTATATGGTGGTGAAGGAGAAGGAGGAGGACGACATAAAAAAAGACCTAATCCTGAAGTGTATACCCATGTTTGGGTGGAAAGGGGTGATTGGAAATAGACCAGAAAATAAAAAAATGATTTGGTTTATGTTCCGCTGCTGTCATCTGGTGATCTGGGCCAATCCAGCCCTTGTTTATTTTGATAAGAGTTAGCCTGTCAGCATTTTCAGTTGACAGGCGGATGCGCCTATCAGTTACAATTCCCCCGCTGGCACTAAAAACCTGCTCTGCCAAAAAGCTAGCAGCAGGGCAGGCCAGGACCTCCAAGGTGTAGAGAGACATGCCATGTGTCTAGCTTGGATACCCGATAGTTTTAAGGCACTGAGTAATCACGAAGGATATCGGTACTGTGGCACCCCAGGTCTGGTCGCCACAGTGACAGCAATGTCATGTCTGAGAGCAGGTGGGAGGTTCCCTGGTTGGGGACAATTAGCATGCAGCACCTCCTGCCTCAGTCCAGGGAGGGGAGAAACCTGCCCTTTATAAACTGGATCTGGGGCGGGGTTAGAGAGACAAGTTCCAGAGACCAGTTTGAGACAAGACAGGCACAGGTCAGCAGCAGGCTGAGGAGTCCCTGCAGGCAGAAGAGGAACACAAGGCCAGGAGGGGAACTAGCAGAGTTCGTCCTGGCCAGAGACTTGTAAAGCCGGACACTGGAGTCCGAGGCTGTGAGGGTTATAAGCCCAGCAGCAGAAAACCACCACACAAGTCCTCTGGCCCAAGGAAGCCCGGAGGCTCAGCCACACGAGAGGGACCACTACTACCCCGGAGGGGTGAGAGGTACGGAAGGCCCGAGTCGCCAGTCATATGGGTGAGGACAACACGGTACACTCAGAGACGTGGGCTACCACCACACTACAGCGGGATAGCCAAGAAAGAGTGAAGTCAGCACGGTAGGCCTACAAACTCCCCCTGACCAGCGGGAATTCCCAGTTGCTCTCAGACTGACCAGGCCTCCATTGTTAACCTGTATTCTGGACGGGTCCCTTAATACCACCAATAGTAAAGACCCTGACTTGCATGACAGACTCTGTGTGGTTACTGCTGCTTTCGCGCACCATCACCACCAACATCCCTATTTACTGCCCTGAGGCTATACTCCTCCCGTGGGGAGTTGTACTATCCTCTGCTGCACCCACAACACCAGCTTCAGCGGTCTACCCTGCAGCGGCGGTTCACTCTGACTGCAATCCACGCTTGGCATAGTCGGACATTCGGTATATAGCCCGCCATTTAGTTTGACCACCCTGAGCCACGGGACCGGGTCACCGCCACTGTGACTACAACCCCCAGCATCTACAAAAAGGCCCGGTTCCGGGTTCCCTACGCGGCCCAGGGGGCGCGTCAGTACTACTTCAGTATCTTCCTAAACTTTTCCCTCCTTGTCAGAGTACCTTGCGCATCATAGCCTGGGCAATTGTTGTGGAGCAGGCACAGCAGCATGTATGACTCAAGTGTGCAAGACTGTCCAGAGGCAATGACAAGCTGTCTTTGGTGGGAGTTGTGTCGTCTGGGTCGTCTATATCCCTCCAGCTACGCTCCAGTGATGCCTGTGAGCTGCTTTAAGTGCCACTCTGCTGTGAACATGGTTGTTCCTCCTCCTCCAAAACTGTCCCCTGGCTGGACATTTGTGCACCTGGCCACTGTTCGTACAGGAACACATCATCCAAGACATGTGTGGACACCTGGCTTGATAATGGTGTGAATGTTCCCTGTTCCTCCTACTCTTCCTTTTGTGCCACCACCTCATCCATCATCGCTTGAAGCTTTTTTTTCTAGGAGGCATAGAAATGGGATAGTAACGCTGATGATAGCGCTAGCCATGTTCTTGGAGTACTTGAAACAGAGCAACACTACACACACAACCCGCATGGAGACCCACTCGTTGGCTGTGAAGTGGTGTTCTATAGAGCGACTCACCTCTGAGTACTGCAGCTCAAACTCCAGTATCGCCTGTTATTGCTCACACATTCTCTCCAGCATATGCAAGGTAGAGTTCCATCTTGTTGGTCCGTCGCGTATAAGGCGGTGAGTGGGAAGGCAGAAGTAAAACTGCAGCACAGACAGGTGAGCAGCAGGGCGAGAACGCCGAAACCACACACTGCCAGCCTCCACTTTCAGCAGCAGCTCTGACATTTCTTTGTAATTAAGGAAACTCTGCACCACCAAAGGCAGGTCACTGAACTATCAGTGAGCTGTCATAAGAGCATACAGATTAATATGTAAGCAGAACACCAGATAGCGTCCAACCTCTATTTCATCAACCAAGGTATCATTTTAATCAGTATAATGTCGCCCACCTGACAGTGTATGTAGTTTACTGAGCACAATCCTGCTGACAGGTGCGGTTTAACTCTTCTACAATACTAATCCACTTCTGTGGTCATTACTACACTTCTCTCCTTTGCAAGTCCCTTCAGTGTCTCTGTTACACGCATGCCGCTAGGTTCAGATAGAGCGAGACAGGTTTCATGACTTCTTTGGAATCTTGGGGGAACCGTTACTTAGGGCAACCATAGGCTGCAGACACACGATAGATTCAATTGCTGACCAGACACATCTGACAAGAGTCTTTTTCAACAGTTTAACAGTGGAATTTAATCTGAAGCATGGCCAGTGCAATTCAGGGATATTACAGCAACAATCTCCATTACAGTACAGTCTGAGTTTCTTGAGCAACTGGCTTCAGTAACAATACAGTAGTTTCTTCACAAGGCACAGTATTACAGTCTCTTCAGTAGCATAATTCAGCATACATTAGATCTCTTAGCAGCACAATTCTATGCATACACAACCACAGGCTTTTCCTTCACAATGACTCAGTAGTAAACATCATTCTTTAACTTGCATGGAGATGGAGGGGGGAAGGTTTGATGAGGGAGACTATTAGTTCAGGGAGTCTATCTGACCCGTGTTTAGCTTCCCTCCTGATCTGAATTCTGTTCACTTGCCTTCTGTGAGATACAGATCACACACCACCTTTCTCTTTGGCTCCACCCAGACTAATAAACAAGTTCCCCACAATTCCCTTGGGGCTCTGCTAAACACTCCCTGTCTCCTGTGACTGTGTTTACCCCTCTAGTTGCTGGATGCTTCTGAAACACAACACTTCCTGTCTCTTGTGACTGTGTTAACTCTTATAGTTGCTGGATGCTTTTGAAGCAACAGCACTACTTCTGCATGTCACATCTCCCAATTCCACAAAGCATCCACTTCAAGCTACTAACGCTGACCTACAAAGCCGTCCATAATCTCTCTCCCCCATATATCTCTGAAATAATCTTCCTCTTCATCCTGTGCCTCGAAATGAGCCCATTTTAAAGCATCAAAGTTTGGGTCACCTTTGACTTGTATTGGGTTTGGGTTCAGGGTCAAGTTTGTTACCAAACTAAACTTTCAACTGTAATTCTGGCAAACCCGATGAACCCGAACATTTACAGGTTCGCTCATCGCTAGTTACCAGGTTTATGCCACCTAATCTGAGAGCAGCATAATGTGGAGACAGAGACCCTGACTGCAGTGATGTATCACCTACTGGGCTACTTCTTGTATTTTTTATCAGCAGGATAATATCATTAGAGGACTAGTAAACCTGCTGCTTGATATTTAAGCATAATCATGATCCCAGTATAACCCTGCCCCCACCTCTGACTAGGAGCTTTATGCACACCCAATACATAGGGCAGAAAACTGCCAATCAGTGGTGAGGGTGAAGTTATACAGAGCTCAGCATTTGGAGAACTGGCAGATCTGCAACAGAGAAAACATGGATTTTATCAAAATAACAGAAAGCAGCCCAGTAAGTGACACATTGCTGGAATCAGGGTCCCTGCTAATACATTATGCTGTTTTCAGATTAGACAACAAAAGCATGATGATAGAGGCCCTTTAACCACTTTACAACTTTTGACCTACCTATACATCATCGTCGGATAGGGGTTCCCGAGCTTTGACCTATAGGTACATCATGGAAATTGTGCGTGGCACTGGAGCTGTGCCCACGCGATTGCCACTGGGAGCTCAACTTGCAACAGGCCAGGCTCTCACACTGAGGAGCGGTGCCCACACCACCCCCAGCTGTTTGACCCCCTAAATGCTGTAATCAATATTGATCGCAGTATTTAGGAGGGTAGGAGAGGGAGGTGGCGCTCTCATCATGGTCATGACAACCTCCGGATCTGCCAGTTACGGTAATCTGTTAGACCATGCTAGGAGCATAATTCGTTAGAATTGACCAATGTTTAGATCACTCACTCCTTATATTACTGTGGACTGATTATATGTTGTTATAAAACTATATTTGATTTTGTTGTTCAATAACTCTTTATTGAAATTTCTTCCTTGTCTTATAAACAGGAATCCCTTGCCATATTCAGACCCTTTGGTTCAGTTTTTTGTGCATTCAAACGCATCTTTAATATTTTTACTGTGTATTTTTTAGTATCTGTGCTTCCTTAAAAAACTCTGTGGAACAATTTTTTCTGATTCACCTATATTGGCCATATGGAATATTTGTGATCCACTTAGGGTAGTGCCCACTTGAAAACTCTAGGTAGGTGTTCGTATCGACCTGTTTGAACAAGGTCGAAGTGTGAACAGGACCCTGCTCATATTTATAGATTGCCAAGTCCCAGAAACTGAATTCTTGTTCAGGAAAAGGAAAAAGAAAATTCCAATCACCAAAAATTGTTGTTCAATTAGTGAACAAAGGATTGCGCCTCTTCAGGAGTTCCAGTCCACATAAAAAATAGGTCATCTATAAAACTACTTGTAGATTTGAACCACAGGCAGGGAGGAGTGAGCAATATGAACAGCCTCAAACAGACCAATAAATAAGTTGGAATAACTGGGCAAGAATCGTATACCCATCGCGCAGCCCCTCACCTGCTGGTAGGCCACACCGTAAAGCTAAAAAATGTTGTGCTCCAACACAAATCTAATACCATACAACTTGGTATTAGCCTGGTTGCCAGCCAGTAATTTATCCTGATTTAGATAATAGCCTTGAGGCAAAATTCATGTTTGATGTTGGAATGCAGTGAACTAATATCCAACATGAAAAATTTTTGGTAGTTCCAATCCTTTTAATTCAAAGATAAGATGAGAGGAATCTCGAATGTGAGAGGGTAACTTAATAACATAAGGTTGTAAAAATACATAAATATAATGAGATAAGTTGGCTGTTATGGAGTTGATCCCCGAAATTATAGGCCGGCCTCATGCACACATTGCTTATTTTTTCCTTGCTGATTTGGTGCAGATTTAAATCTGCAGCATGTCAATTTTTTCAGCGTTTTTGCTGCAGATTTCACCTGTGATAATGAGTGAGGAAAAATCTGCAATAAAAACATATGTAAAAAAACCCATCAAAAACGTGCCTACTATACACAGTGTTCTTCCTGCCAAAAGATGCAGAAATGGTTTAGAAATTTCTGCACTAAGTACTTAAAGGATTTATCCACTGTAGCGTCGGCGTCCCTGCCCTCTGCTAGGCAGGGACGCTGTTCCCCTCACCTCTCCGCTCCGAGCCCGGCGTCCTCCTCCCGCTCTGCTGGCAGCGCGCGCTCCTTCCCGGCCACGGTGCTTAGGGCGCGCGCGCGCTCCCCCCCTCTTAAAGGGGCCGCGCGCGCCGTCCTAAGGAGTCCCCGGCCAATGGCCGGAGGACTTCACCATATATAAGGCACCTCCTCCAAAATGGAGGTGCCCGAGCAATGTTGTTGCACTGTTCACTACTCTGCTTCAGCCCTCAGGTCCCGTTTCCAGTTACCTGCCAGTTACCTGCCAGTTTCCTGCCAGTTTGCTGTCTGATTCCTGCCTGTTATCCGCTTACCTGCTTGCTAGCCTGAGGTCCGACGGTCTGCCTTCCGACACCTGTCAGTCTGTCTATGGACCAGCTTGCCCGCTCACCTGGGAGCGCTCACCTGCTACCTGTCTGCTAGCCTACCTGGAGGCTCCGCCGTCACGTGCTGTGACCACCTGCCAGTCCAGAGACTCTTGCCCGCTCACCTGGGAGCGCTCACCTGCTACCTGTCTGCTAGCCTACCTGGAGGCTCCGCCGTCACGTGCTGTGACCACCTGCCAGTCTAGAGACTCTTGCCCGCTCACCTGGGAGCGCTCATCTGCTACCTGCCTGTTAGCCTACCTGGAGGCTCCGCCGTCACATGCTGTGACCACCTGCTTTTCCAGAGACTCTCGCCTGCCCACCTGGGAGCACACATCTGCCATCTGCCTGCTAGCCTACCTGGAGGCTCAACCGTCACAGGTCGTACCTACCCTTTACCCAGAGACTGTCCCGGTCACTTGCCGTGACCTCCTGCCCGTTTACCCAGAGACTGTCCCGGTCACTTGCCGTGACCTCCTGCCCGTTCACCCAGAGACTGCCCCGGTCACTTGCTGTGACCTCCTGCCCGTTTACCCAGAGACTGTCCCGGTCACTTGCCGTGACCTCCTGCCCGTTTACCCAGAGACTGTCCCGGTCACCTGCTGTGACTACCTGCCTGTCTTCCCTGGTCGCCACCCGCTTCCTTACAAGGACCGCCCCCTTGTATAAGTTGCTCAGAGGTTCCGCCTCCCAGACCTGTTACAGTTTGCTCGGGCCATGGAACCCGGTGGCACCCAAGCTCCCTCGCTCTCGGACCTTTGTCATGAACTGTCCCGTCAGAGGTCCCAACGGGAGTCCATCCTGAGTCACCTGCGGAATGTCAATTCTCGCCTGGACACTCTGACTGCTCCACCAGCAACCACCGCTAGTGTCATAACTCGCAACCCGGCAGCTCCGCTGCCCACTAATACCATGGTGTCCTGCTCCGGACCCCGGCTTTCTGCACTTCCTCGCTTCGGAGGCGACTCCGCTCAGGCTCGGGGCTTCATAAACCAGTGCACCCTGCACTTTGAACTCCTGTCCCACCAGTTTAACTCCGACCGGGCCAAAGTAGCCTTCATCATGTCCCATCTCACGGGGGAGGCACTGGCTTGGCTAAATCCTCTATGGGAGAGAGGAGACCCCCTGGTGTCCGACTTGCCTGCCTTTCTCACGGCTTTCCGGAAAGTCTTTGACGAACCCGGACGGAAGACCTCATCAGCATCGTCTCTGCTACGCCTCCGTCAGGGAAGTCTCACCGTGGGCCAATATGCCATACGGTTCCATACCCTTGCCTCGGAGCTGGCCTGGGATAACGACGCTCTGGTATCTGTCTTCTGGGAGGGTCTGTCCGGCCGTATTAAAGATGAACTCGCCGGTCGGGACATTCCTACCACTCTCGATGACTTAATAACTCTTGCCACCCGGATTGACCTACGGTTCCAGGAGCGTGCCAAAGAGGTCACCCGTGAGAGGAGGTTTCTACGTCTAGCTCCTACTTTCCAGAAACCCGTCACCCCCTCCGTTTCTCCCCAGGTTCACTCTCCTGAGCCTATGCAGGTCGACCAGACCAAGATGGTCAAAACCCATCAGGACTTACGCCGTGCCGAGGGGAGCTGCTTCCACTGTGGCAGCAAGGAGCACCGGATCCGTACCTGCCCGGAGAGGTCGGGAAACGCCTGTGTCTAGGTTCGCTCAGAGAGGTCGACCTAGACAAGAATAAATCCTCTCCATCTCTGCTGCTGTCAGTCTCAATTATCTGCGGGGAGAACCGTTATTTCGGACTAGCCCAACTTGACTCTGGAGCAGCCGGGAATCTTATTTCACAGTCCCTGGTAGAAAAATACCGCATTCCCACCAAACCTCTGGCTGTACCCTTATCTGTCGCTGCCGTGGATGGGGGCCTCTTACCACGTCCCATCCAACTCATCACCGAATCCATTACTCTGCAGGTGGGAATGCTGCATTCTGAGAGCATCTCTTTTCATGTTCTGCCTGGACTCTCTCATGCCCTCTTACTAGGCCTACCTTGGCTCCAGAAACATGCACCCGTGCTTGACTGGCAGACCGGAGAAGTCCTTCGCTGGGGACAGGACTGCCATAAGACTTGTTTGGTTCCCGTTCATCCCGTCCGTCCTTCTCCTACCCCAACTAATCTACCTGGACTTCCGATTCCTTATTGGTCATTTGCTGATGTCTTTAATAAAAAGGAGGCAGAGACATTACCCCCTCATAGACCATACGACTGTCCTATCGACCTGTTACCCGGTACCACGCCTCCCCGTGGGCGTATTTACCCATTGTCCGCTGCTGAGACCCGGTCGATGTCCGAATATATTAAGGAGAATCTGGCCCGGGGATTCATCCGGAAATCTACCTCCCCGGCGGGAGCAGGCTTCTTTTTCGTTAAAAAGAAGGACGGCTCTCTCCGTCCCTGTATAGACTATAGAGGCCTTAACCAGATCACGGTGAAGAATAAGTACCCCCTTCCGCTCATTCCGGAATTATTTGATCGTCTGAGGGGGGCTAGAATCTTCACCAAACTGGACCTCCGTGGGGCGTACAACCTGGTCCGTATCCGTCAGGGGGATGAATGGAAGACTGCATTCAACACCCGGGACGGCCACTATGAATATCTGGTAATGCCCTTTGGTCTCTGTAACGCTCCTGCCGTCTTTCAAGAGTTGGTCAATGACATCTTCTGGGACCTTCTCTACTCCTGCGTAGTGGTGTACCTGGACGACATCTTGGTCTTCTCTCCGGATCTCCAGACTCACCGGAGGGATGTTCGTCAGGTCCTGCTCAGGCTCAGGCAGAATCACCTCTTCGCTAAATATGAGAAGTGCCTCTTTGAGCAGACCTCGCTTCCGTTTTTGGGCTACATTATTTCTCAGACCGGCCTCCGAATGGATCCAGAGAAACTGTCTGCCATCGAGAAATGGCCTCGACCGGAGGGGTTGAAGGCTATCCAGCGGTTCCTGGGCTTCGCCAACTACTACCGCCTCTTCATACCGCACTTCTCTTCCCGGACTGCCCCAATTTCCGCGCTCACCCGTAAGGGCACTAATCCCAGAGAGTGGCCGCCCGAAGCAGAGGAGGCCTTTCTTTCCTTAAAACAGGCCTTCTCTTCCGCCCCGGTGCTGCATCGCCCGGACGGCAACAAGCAGTTCTTCCTGGAAGTTGACGCCTCCTCCTCTGGAGCCGGAGCGGTACTTACCCAAAAATCATCTTCCGGGAGAATGGTAACTTGTGGCTTCTTCTCCAAACTCTTCTCCTCTTCTGAGCGCAACTATTCCATAGGAGACCGAGAGTTATTGGCCATCAAGCTGGCATTAGAGGAGTGGCGTTACCTACTCGAGGGGGCTCTTCACCCGGTAATAATTTACACTGACCACAAGAACTTGGCTTACCTCCAGCATGCCCAGAGACTTAACCCGCGCCAAGCCCGGTGGTCCTTGTTTTTTGCTCGCTTTGATTTTGTTCTTCATTTTCGCCCGGCTGACAAAAACTTCAAAGCGGACGCCTTGTCCCGATCCTTTCTGGTGTCTGATCTCGAGGAAGAACCTAAACATATCATCGATCCCGCCAGAGTAATGCAGGTGGCTCCCGTGAGTCTAAATCGTCTCCCTCCCGGTAAGACGTTCGTATCGGTACCTGATCGGGAGAAGATCCTACACTGGGGTCATTCGTCTAAACTAGCTGGCCACGCCGGTCAGAAAAAGACCCTCCAGCTTATTACCCGGCACTACTGGTGGCCTACCCTGCACAAGGACGTAATAGACTTTGTTTCTGCCTGTGTGTCCTGCGCCCGCAACAAAGTCCGGAGACACCTGCCAGCCGGTCGCCTCCTTCCGCTTCCTGTACCTGCTGCCCCCTGGCAGCATATAGCTATGGACTTCATAACTGATCTCCCCGTCTCTGCCGGTTGTACGGTCATTTGGGTGGTCGCTGACCGCTTTTCCAAGATGGCTCACTTTATTCCCCTGCCAGGCCTCCCGTCTGCACCCGAGCTGGCTAAAGACTTTATCCGCCACATCTTCCGTCTTCATGGCCTGCCCCCCCACATCGTGTCGGATCGTGGGGTACAGTTCACCTCACGTTTCTGGAGAGCCACTTGTAAATTGCTAGACGTCACCCTGGACTTCTCCTCCGCTTACCACCCACAGTCTAATGGTCAAGTGGAGCGGATCAATCAGATCCTGACCAGTTACCTCCGGCACTTCGTTAATGCCCACCATTCTGACTGGGTGGATCTCCTGCCATGGGCCGAATTCTCTTACAATAATCACGAGAGCGAATCTTCCTCCAAATCGCCGTTTTTTGTAGTCTTCGGTCAGCATCCTCGGATCCCATTTCCCGTCTCCACCTCGGTGGATAATCCGGCTGCGGAATCTCTTGTTAACAAATTTTCCTCCATGTGGGAGAGTACCCGGTCCGCACTCCTTCAGTCGTCCGAGCGTATGAAAAGACATGCTGACAAAAAACGTCTGGATCCTCCTCAATTCCGTCCAGGGGATAAGGTCTGGCTCTCGTCCAAGTATGTCCGGCTCAAGATTCCTTCCTATAAGTTAGGGCCTCGGTTCATCGGTCCTCTGGAGGTCATCAGTCAGATCAACCCGGTGGCCTATAAATTGAAACTCCCGGCCAACTTGCGGATCCCTAACTCCTTCCATGTATCTGTGGAACCCCAGGGGTCTGGTTACCACAGTAATAGCAATATTACGTCTGTGAGCAGGTGGGAGGTCTCCTGGTCAGGAATCCTAAGCATGCAACATCTCCTGCCCAGTCCTGGGAGGGGAAGAACTTCCCCTATATAAACTGGGGCTGAGGCGGGGTTAGGGAGAAGAAGAGGAGTCCCAGACAGAGACACAGTCTGGTCTGGAGTGGAGCTGATACAGGGAGAGCAAGATCAGGAGCTCTGTGGGAGCAGTGATAAAAGGGGTCAGAGACTGGAAGCTGTAGAGCTCGTCCTGACTGAAGAGATCTCACCGGACACGGAGTCCGAGGCTGTGGGGACTGAGCCATACCCAGCAGCAGAAACCGACCGGCAGGGGATTTCAGGTCCTCTGGCCAAGAAACCCGAAGGCACGGTCACACGCAAGGGACCAGCACCGCTGTCGTGGAGCGGAGGCTACCAGAAGGCCCCGAGTCACCGGCCATACGGGTGAGCACCACACGGTACACTCAGGGACGTGGGCTACTTTTACCCGCTTCTAGCAAGGTAGCCAGGAAGAGTACAATTAGTGGGGAGGCCTACAACTCCGCCTGGCCAGGGGAGATCCTATCTGCTCACGGACTGACCAGGCCCCGATCGCTAGCCAGTACTCCCGGGAGGGTCTACCTTTGCCACCAGTAAAGACCCTGAACTACACCGCACCGTCTCTGAGTGGTTCCTGGTGCCTGCGAGCAATACTACTATCCCCATCATCCACGTCCGCTGCCCTGAGGCCATACCCCTCCCGTTGGGGGTTATACTATCCACGCTGCACAACCGTACCACCGGCCTCAGCGGTCTGCCCTGCAGCGGCGGTTTCATAACCGCATTCAACGGGTGGCGTAGTCGAACACTATAACATCTTATACTAAACTCCGCCGCTTAGTTTGACACCCTGGGCACGGACCGGGTCACCGCCACGAGGACTACTATCCCCAGCAGATCCGGCTCCGGGTATCCCCCTGCGCAGCAGAAGCAGCACAGGCCCAGGGGGCGCGTCAACTTTGGCGTAGTCGGCAGGATTTCGTGCCCGCAACCACCGGGTACTGCGTGCCTGAAAAAGACTGTTAAACTTACCTGTGGTGAAGATTCCCGCCATCCGACGCCATCTTTTGCCTTCTTCCCGCCATCCGTGGAGTTTTCCCGCCATCCGACGGCATCTTTTGCCTTCTTCCCGCCATCCGTGGAGTTTTCCCGCCGTTGGACGCCATCTCGAGGACGCCGCGCGGGAAGAAGAGGGGCGTGGACTCCGAAAGCGCGCGAGAACTGAAGCCCCGCCTCACGTCCGGACGTTGCGTAAGGTCCTGGAAGGAACCCAGCAGACGCCGACGTCACAGGAGTGCGACGGAAGGTCCTCAACCCTGACGATCCACTGCGGAGCCGCGGCCTACGGAAGAGGATCATCGCAAGGTAGGCCACGGTCCACTAGGGGGGAGGAGGATGTCGGATACGGAGGAGAGCTTCACTGCCACAGCCACCGCCAGCACCACCGCTGCTGCGGTCATGCCTTTCACCATGCCCTACATCCCGGGGGCAGCCTGGCTACCCCAGTACTCAGGGGAGTCACATACCCTAAATGACTTCAGAGAAAGGCTGGATAGCCTCTTCCAGGTGTACCCCCTCACAGAAGAGCAAAAAGTGAGCATCCTGGTGGCTCAATTAACAGGGGCAGCCCAAAGGGAGGTAAAGTCCTGGCCACTTGGGAGGAGGAGGACTGTCGCAGAGATACTAGCCCGGCTGAAGGACACCTTTGATACCCGTACCTCAGCCGAGATCAAGCTTAGATTCTACGGGTGCAAGCAGCGAGCACATGAGAATATAAGGGACTATGCGCTAAACCTACAAGAGGCCCTGAGAGCCATTAAGCAGGCCGACCCTGACGGCGTGGGAAACGAAGACAAACTGTTGACTGAACAATTTATAGAGGGTCTACATTGTAATGCCCACCGAACCCAGTTGCGGGCCATGGCCTTACAGGACCCTCATCTGGACTTTGCACAGTTCAAGGACAGAGCCATCCGGGTGCTCCGAGAACCGGCACCAGGTGGCGCTGTGACCCACAAACGCCCTGCTACCACTTACCACCAGGAGACGGCGCCCTTGTCGGCAGGGCCTGTGGGAGCTGATGCGCAGGCTTTAAACAATGACCCGGCTACAGACCTGCACCATCAGGTCCAAGAGCTAACTAAAAGCGTTGCCGTGCTAACCCGAACTGTGCAGTCTTTACAGGTTTCTACTCCAGGGAAGATCCAGCTGGCATCCGGACCGGAGGATATCCCGTGGCGCCGACCAAGGAGGACCCCACCGGCCAGAGGAAGACCCAGCGACCAATACAACGAGGACGGCAACCCGTCTGCCGCCGCTGCAATCAACCCGGACATATGGCAAGGTACTGTCCTTTAAACTGGCACAACCTGGGGTAGAGGGCCAACCCCTAGGAATAAGATCACCAGGCCCATCGAACTGGCGTGACAAATACGTGGGAGGACGTCCAGTCTTGCCTGTGGTACTGGATGGCATTCCTATGAGTGCCCTACTTGACACCGGGTCACAGGTCACCACCATCCCGTACGTGCTCTTCAAGCAGTACTGGAAAGACTCGGATATAACCCGCTACCCAGACGACGACTTGAGTATCATCGCCAGCAATGGTCAGCCCGTGACCACCCTAATGTGTTTTTCCTTATTGTATTGCTCCTGTTTATACCCTGTTATGTTTTAAAAAATATGTTTAGTCCCGGAGTACTAAATTTTACTAGGGGGGAATGTGGAACCCCAGGGGTCTGGTTACCACAGTAATAGCAATATTACGTCTGTGAGCAGGTGGGAGGTCTCCTGGTCAGGAATCCTAAGCATGCAACATCTCCTGCCCAGTCCTGGGAGGGGAAGAACTTCCCCTATATAAACTGGGGCTGAGGCGGGGTTAGGGAGAAGAAGAGGAGTCCCAGACAGAGATACAGTCTGGTCTGGAGTGGAGCTGATACAGGGAGAGCAAGATCAGGAGCTCTGTGGGAGCAGTGATAAAAGGGGTCAGAGACTGGAAGCTGTAGAGCTCGTCCTGACTGAAGAGATCTCACCGGACACGGAGTCCGAGGCTGTGGGGACTGAGCCATACCCAGCAGCAGAAACCAACCGGCAGGGGATTTCAGGTCCTCTGGCCAAGAAACCCGAAGGCACAGTCACACGCAAGGGACCAGCACCGCTGTCGTGGAGCGGAGGCTACCAGAAGGCCCCGAGTCACCGGCCATACGGGTGAGCACCACACGGTACACTCAGGGACGTGGGCTACTTTTACCCGCTTCTAGCAAGGTAGCCAGGAAGAGTACAATTAGTGGGGAGGCCTACAACTCCGCCTGGCCAGGGGAGATCCTATCTGCTCACGGACTGACCAGGCCCCGATCGCTAGCCAGTACTCCCGGGAGGGTCTACCTTTGCCACCAGTAAAGACCCTGAACTACACCGCACCGTCTCTGAGTGGTTCCTGGTGCCTGCGAGCAATTCTACTATCCCCATCATCCACGTCCGCTGCCCTGAGGCCATACCCCTCCCGTTGGGGGTTATACTATCCACGCTGCACAACCGTACCACCGGCCTCAGCGGTCTGCCCTGCAGCGGCGGTTTCATAACCGCATTCAACGGGTGGCGTAGTCGAACACTATAACATCTTATACTAAACTCCGCCGCTTAGTTTGACACCCTGGGCACGGACCGGGTCACCGCCACGAGGACTACTATCCCCAGCAGATCCGGCTCCGGGTATCCCCCTGCGCAGCAGAAGCAGCACAGGCCCAGGGGGCGCGTCAACTTTCTCCTCAAACCCGTGGTACTTAACTCTTTTTCCAAGTCTACAGGTACGCCTCCTGCTCCGGTTTCCGCTGAAAACGAGTTTGAGGTAGAGAACATTCTGGCCACAAAAAGGGTAAGAGGAAAGACCTTTTTTCTAGTAGATTGGAAGGGGTTTGGTCCTGAAGAGAGAACGTGGAAGCCCCGGGAGAACATCCATGCCCCTCTCATCCTTGCTAAATTTCTGTCTGTCCTAAAAAAGGGGGGGCCTAAAGGGGGGGGTACTGTAGCGTCGGCGTCCCTGCCCTCTGCTAGGCAGGGACGCTGTTCCCCTCACCTCTCTGCTCCGAGCCCGGCGTCCTCCTCCCGCTCTGCTGGCAGCGCGCGCTCCTTCCCGGCCACGGTGCTTAGGGCGCGCGCGCTCCCCCCTCTCTTAAAGGGGCCGCGCGCGCCGTCCTAAGGAGTCCCCGGCCAATGGCCGGAGGACTTCACCATATATAAGGCACCTCCTCCAAAATGGAGGTGCCCGAGCAATGTTGTTGCACTGTTCACTACTCTGCTTCAGCCCTCAGGTCCCGTTTCCAGTTACCTGCCAGTTACCTGCCAGTTTCCTGCCAGTTTGCTGTCTGATTCCTGCCTGTTATCCGCTTACCTGCTTGCTAGCCTGAGGTCCGACGGTCTGCCTTCCGACACCTGTCAGTCTGTCTATGGACCAGCTTGCCCGCTCACCTGGGAGCGCTCACCTGCTACCTGTCTGCTAGCCTACCTGGAGGCTCCGCCGTCACGTGCTGTGACCACCTGCCAGTCCAGAGACTCTTGCCCGCTCACCTGGGAGCGCTCATCTGCTACCTGTCTGCTAGCCTACCTGGAGGCTCCGCCGTCACGTGCTGTGACCACCTGCCAGTCTAGAGACTCTTGCCCGCTCACCTGGGAGCGCTCATCTGCTACCTGCCTGTTAGCCTACCTGGAGGCTCCGCCGTCACATGCTGTGACCACCTGCTTTTCCAGAGACTCTCGCCTGCTCACCTGGGAGCACACATCTGCCATCTGCCTGCTAGCCTACCTGGAGGCTCAACCGTCACAAGTCGTACCTACCCTTTACCCAGAGACTGTCCCGGTCACTTGCCGTGACCTCCTGCCCGTTTACCCAGAGACTGTCCCGGTCACTTGCCGTGACCTCCTGCCCGTTCACCCAGAGACTGCCCCGGTCACCTGCTGTGACTACCTGCCTGTCTTCCCTGGTCGCCACCCGCTTCCTTACAAGGACCGCCCCCTTGTATAAGTTGCTCAGAGGTTCCGCCTCCCAGACCCGTTACATCCACTACTTGGACACCCCCTTCTTAATCTAAATGTTTGGCCCCGATAAAATTAAAAAGCCTATACTCACCTCCCGTGCTACAAACGTTCTAGCGGTGCCAGTGTAATACAGTGTCGGGATGCAATGCTCAGAGATCACAAGGTGGAAAAATTAGGAATTGATATAACCCAATTTACAGGTGCACCTCACTAAATTAGAATATCATCAAAAAGTTAATTTATTTCAATTCTTCAATACAAAAAGTGAAACTCATATACTATATAGAGTCATTACAAATAGTGATCTATTTCAAGTGTTTATTTCTGTTAATGGTGATGATTCTCCGACTTTGATAGACTCTCTCTGGCACAGTCTATCAAAGCCCATTAAGCCTCCCACAGACCAACCGGCTGCCTCCCAACCTGAAATCCTAGTCCCATTCAACCCCAGTGCCATAGGTTATAGCTGGAGTGATGGCCCTGCTCACTTGTGCTGTTCCTCCGGTTCCTCCGCAATCGCAGGCGTGCCTCTCCTGACGCAGTCTTCTCACTGCTCTTCTCAGCTTGACCATCGGTGGAAATCTCTTAGGCTCTGAGCAGAGAGTACTAGACTTCGGCTCTTGACAGACGACGGCGGGTTTTGAAGGCTTGATCAGCGCAGGGCGTGGATCCTGGTCCTGACCAGCCTAGGCGGAACTTTCTCCTGCAGGGGATCCAGATTTTGCCAGGCAGTGACCAGCACCTGGTTGGCGTAGATTTCCCGCTGAGGCCTGAAGCAAATAAATCATGGCACTCCTGGAAGAGGTGCTCAAGTAGGGTCCAACACCAGAAGTATATAATGCAAAAACTTGGCACTCAAAGATGAAGCTTAAATATTTTTATCTTTAATGGCAGTGAGTATAACAACAGATGTGTCGGTCTCAAATGACCTTCTTCAGTGTACTCTAAAGAAATCAAAAAGACATTATCAGCAATTGTATACAGTATATCTAACACACAAAGAAAAAAAATCCATCAAGTTGTAAAAAAAAATACATAAAGTAAATTTATAACGTTATTCAAACATGATGAGTATATAATTTCAGAGTCAAGTACCAATTCAATTGGAATAAATATAAAAAATCTTAAAAAATAAAAAAAAAAATCACATAGTTAAAAACCTACTCGACTGCACACTGCACAGGTAAAGGGAAGAGGAAGAGAACACAGTGTCCAATAGGAAATCTGTTCTGGAAAGACCAAGAAGATACAATAAGTGTGTTTATAACTACAAGTGTCACAGAAAAACTAGGTAAGAATCGCAAGAGCAAAGCAGGTGGCTGAATAGAGCAGCGTCAGTGAACACGTTGTTCACCGCTTGTTCCAGTGTGAGTCGATGCATAGAGAGAGAGCCAGGTATAAGACAGAAAAAGGCGGGACAAGTAAGATTAATTTAACCAATAAGAAAAAGAATTCTATGTTGACGCCAGATCTGGCATCAGTAGTTGCTAGGTATATATCTATTCCAGATAAGGTGCACTGCAAGCGCCTGTGTCAATGGTGTGTGTTCCAAATACAAGGAAGCATGCTGTTAAGGGGACGGTTGCAAACAACTTTATTAATAATGGAAAGCAACCGAACCCGGGGTCTGCGATGCAGCCTGGAGGACTGTGGCCGAACACCTTCCGGGTAAGAAGGTAAAACAACCAACAGAAATAACAATCCCTTCCGTGTTACTGCACACCGGAACGGGAATAGGGATTTGCACTATCTCCGTTAACTGCACGAGAGATGTGCGATAAATAATGTATCCGTAGCCCTGTTTACTGCACAGGGACTACGCAGCAGGCGCTAGGTTGCATGTGTGATTCACGCCGCCGTATGCGTGCTCCCAGCCGGCGTGCTACCGGACTGAGGAGTATCTCTCCACGTGGCTAACAGGCGGTGCCGGGAATACGGAGTCTGCAGTCTGCTCGGGGAGTATAGCGACCCCCTTGTCGGAGCCAGACTGTCAGACGAAGCTACCTGCCTCCCTCCATCTAAGGCTGCCTATCCCCCGCTAAACCTGCCTGTCAGAAGCTAAAACAGCAATAGCACACGTGGAGCCCAAACGACCAAGCGTCCACACAATAACACCATCTCAGCTCAATGATCAGAGCGCGCCGCCATGTTTGTGGGCGGGCTATTTAAAGATTAAACCCTGCCCACCATCGCATTATTGGTGACGTCACCCGCGACCAATCAGGCGGTGCCAGGTCACCGGATCAGCTGACTCCCAAACCACCAATCACGGTCCGCCATGTCACGGGCATGCTCAGTGCAGTGAATCCTGGACTTAGGCTGTAGCAGCCCTGTTTCCCTCCGCAACATATACTTCATGTTGCTAGGAACAAAGACCCAAGAGACAACTTGTACATCTCGTGCACCAGCTAGGCGTTGGGACCGACGATGATGCTGAGCAGCATCTGCCTTGGCTGGACCGGAATGGGAGTTCACAGAATCCACTGATGATTTTGAACCCATTTCAGATCCAGAAAACGCCCGACGCCTAAAATTATCCCCCTTTCTAACATCCCCCTCCACTTGACGCTCCTATTCCTCAATGAGCAGGGGAGCATGAATGTGGTCCACCGGTTCCCAGGAACGATCCTCAGACCAAGGCCCCTCCAGTGTACTAGGTAACATTTTTTTCCACGAACCACCTTTGACCCCATAATAGCCTTCACCTCGAGATCATCACCCCTGGTGTCTGTAGCAGGTTGGGGTTCAGCGAGTTTTGTCAGGCGAACGGGTTTAAGGAGCGACACATGAAAAGTGTCGTGACTCCTCATGTATCGTGGTAACTGTAAACGGTACATTACTGGGTTTACTTGGACCAAAATTTTGAATGGACCAATAAAGCGGGGGGAAAACTTAGCAGGTTCCCCACGTACTTTAATATTGCAAGCCATGAGCCACACTCTGTCGCCCGGATAGAATACGGGAGCTGGACGACGAAGAGTGTCAGCCGACTCTCTCATCCAATTCTTGGAGGCCAATATAGCATCCTGGGTATGGTCCCAAACCTCCCGCGCCTCCAGAGCCAAATCTCTGACCCCAGGTTCCATAGAGGAAACTGGCATAGGAACCGGAACTGATCTGTGGAATCCGCCATGGGTAATGGGTGGAGAAGACCAGCCGGACTTTGACGGGATGATTTATCTCTCGCACAGGAGACACACGCTAGAACATATTCCTTAATGTCCTGGCGACACCGGGGCCACCAATACGACCGTTGAAGAAACTTTGTGGTACGTTTGACTCCAAAATGACCGCCGATCTTAGGGGCATGTGCCCAGGAGAGCACCTCATTTTGTAGATTAGGGGGAACGTACGTCCTCCCAGAAGGAACCTGGTTTAAGGACACTGGAGCCACCATCCGCATACTTCCCGAAGGAACAGTGAGCCTGGGCTCGTCATCGTCCTCAGCCGTATCCATGGACCGGGACAAAAGGTCTACCCGAGGGTTCTTTTTGATATAATCTGACAAGACCTTGGTCTCGGGGACAGACAGAAGATCTGTGCCGGGGGCCAAATCAATAGGACAGCCATACGCTCGGTGGTGAGGTAAAGTGTCTGCAGCCTTTTTCGGGAAGACATTCGCAAAAGTCTGATATTGCACAGGAAGGCCGGCCAAGTCGGTATAAGGTTCAGAGACTACCCTCCGGGTGGCTGTAACCATACACTGAGACACACAAT
The DNA here is from genome assembly GCF_046119375.1 of Phyllobates terribilis. Lineage (NCBI taxonomy): Eukaryota > Metazoa > Chordata > Amphibia > Anura > Dendrobatidae > Phyllobates > Phyllobates terribilis. The sequence goes on along the minus strand of NW_027362761.1, from coordinate 8,972,685 downwards.
TCTCACTCCAGGAAGAAATTCTCCCCGTATTCCAGTCAATGTGTGGAGTGTGACACTGTAACCATGGGAGGCCCAATAGCACCTCATCTAATCCACCGGGAATAATAAGAAAGGAGATAACCTCCCGGTGACCCTGAGGAAACGACATGGTGAGGGGAATCGAGTGGTGGGTGATTTGCGTGTCCAGGAGTGAACCGTTGACTACCCTAATGTTCATTGGTTTTAGCAGTAACTCCATAGGAATGGCGTACTTCTGGGCAAACGTAGATGACAAAAAATCGACTGGTGGGTGATTTGCGTGTCCAGTAGTCCAGTAGTGAACCATTGACTACCCTAATGTTCATTGGTTTTGGCAGTAACTCCATAGGAATGGCGTACTTCTGGGCAAACGTAGATGACAAAAAATTGCCATCGGCGCCAGAATCCACCCACGCCTTAGCAGTAAGCGTGGTTGTTCCGAAGAACAATGTAACCTTATACAATAATTTGGAGGAAGGAGCCCGAAATCTAACACACCTCCTCCAACGGCGGTTAGACACACTCATTTTCCTGACTGCTTGGAACCCTTATTAATGGGGTACTCCAAGAGATGTGCAGGTCGGGAACGAGAAGGGCTAGACTTAGACCGGGATATATTCATAGCCTCAGGCTCCGGGTCGGAAGTCTCGGGTTTGTAAATGGGTCTAGAGAATGAAGGTGCCAACCGACACTGAGGTCTGGGGACCTCCAGCTCTAACTTGTGTTCTGCATGACGCAAATCTATTCGGTTAGCGAGACAGATTAACTCCTCCAGGCAGGTTGGAATCTCTCTGGTAGATAGAGCATTTTTAATATGCCCAGCCAGACCCTTCCAGAACACTGGGATTAAAGACCGCTCAGACCAATCCAATTCAGCTGCTAGGGTTCTGAACTGGATGGCATAGTGGCTGCGGTGACCGAACCCTGGACCAACGCAAGAAGCTTAAGATCCGTATCATGTGTGACCTGAGGACCTAGGAAAACTTTTTTTAGAGCTGTAAGAAAGAGACCTGCATTAGCCACTACCGGGTCACTACGCTCCCACAGAGGTGTAGCCCACTCCAAGGCCCTGTGAGAAAGTAACGAGATGACAATACCCACTTTGACCCTTTCGGAGGGGAACCGTGCCTCCATCATCTCCAACTGAATGGAGCACAGATTAATAAAACCTCTGCAGGATCTTCTGTCGCCAGAAAGTTTTTCCGAGAGAGCAAACCGGGGTAATTGGGCGATTGCAGCTGCCGCAGCATTCACAGCTGCCATGTCAACCAGATTGGCCGCTTGAGAAGCTGCCTGGGTAGCTACTGCAGTGGTAACAGCGACCGGGTCAGCTTGTTCCAGAGTCCTAAGTCTGGCCTCAAGTTGCTGTATATAGCGCTGCAGTTGCTGGTTGTCAGCCATGTCCGGCAAGACCCTGGTGCTCTGATACTGTTAAGGGGACAGTTGCAAACAACTTTATTAATAATGGAAAGCAAGCGAACCCGGGGTCCGCGATGCAGCCTGGAGGACTGTGGCCGAACACCTTCCGGGTAAGAAGGTAAAACAACCAACTGAAATAACAATCCCTTCCGTGTTACTGCACACCGGAACGGGAATAGGGAATCGCACTATCTCCGTTAACTGCACGAGAGATGTGCGACAAATAATGTATCTGTAGCCCTGTTTACTGCAAAGGGACTACGCAGCAGGCGCTAGGATGCGTGTGTGATTCAAGCCGGCGCATACGTGCTCCCAGCCCTCAGACTGAGGAGTACCTCTCCACGTGGCTAACAGGCGGTGCCGGGATTACGGAGTCTGCAGTCTGCTCGGGGTGTATAGTGACCCCCTTGTCGGAACCAGACTGTCAGACGAAGCTACCTGCCTCCCTCCATCTAAGGTTGCCTATCCCCCGCTAAACCTGCCTGTCAGAAGCTAAAACAGCAATAGCAGACGTGGAGCCCAAACGACCAAGTGTCCACACAATAACACCATCTCAGCTCAATGATCAGAGTGCGCCGCCATGTTTGTGGGCGGGCTATTTAAAGATTAAACCCTGCCCACCGTCGCATTATTGGTGACGTCACCCGCGACCAATCAGGTGGTGCCAGGTCACCGGATCAGCTGACTCCCAAACCACCAATCACGGTCCGCCATGTCACGGGCATGCTCAGTGCAGTGAATCCTGGACTTAGGCTGCTGTAGCAGCCCTGTTTCCCTCTGCAACCTATCCTTCATGTTGCTAGGAACAAAGACCTGAGAGACAACTTGTACATCTTGTGCACCAGCTAGGCGTTGGGACTGACGATGATGCTGAGCAGCATCTGCCCCGGCTAGGCTAGGCTAGACTGGAATGGGAGACCACAGAATCCGCTGATGATTTTGAACCCATTTCGGATCCAGAAAACGCCCGACGCCTAACACATGCATTCCACATGGTGTGCGTTCCAATAAGAGAAAATTTGCATTCTACCCAGTGACACAGAGATACAGTGTATTTTAATGGTACTCCGATAATGGCTGATTCATAAAAATGATGGGAGATATCAGCCGGATGTCAAAGATCCCAGGGAGAAGCAATCTTGAAGCCTCATACAGGGACATAGAATTAGATCTGGGTCTAAAAGAGAGAAAACAAATGTCAATATATGAATACATTGTAATCAATCAATAGGACACTTTTGAAGGGGTTCGGCACAGTTATTAAATTGAGTCAAGCCAATATGTATGACAGTCATGTAGTCAGGGTATACTCATAAAACATAGGAATTCATATGAAGTCAAGTAAATCATACTCCCTATTTAAGTTCTTTGGAGCCAGAGCTTGAAGCTCATGGATCAAGAAGGCTTCCCTATACTTTAAGAAACGTATACCTTGTCTGAGAGGTGGGACATTTTCAATTCTTTGAAACTTCAATTGTGAGATACTTTGACCTGCTGTAACTAAATGATATGGTACAGGCAGCAAGGTATTTTTTGCATCTGATAGTTGACTTGTATTTCAATATCTTATCCTTGATAGGCTGAGTAGTTTCCCCTATATACAGGAATCCACAAGGGCATTTAATAAGATATATACTACATAAGATGTGTCGCAAGTAGAAAAATCCTTAATGGGGTATTTTTTTGCCCGTATAGGGATGGTGTGAGGCAGTGAGGGGAATTATAAGCAAGGGATGGTATGTATCCTCCAAAATGCGCATAGAAGCATATTGAACTCACTGGAGTGCATTACAACCACAGATATAGCTGTAATTGCAGTGCAGAATAAAAGTAAATTTGGACTTGGTCAAGCTATTTGACCAAGGCAGATTTAGGAAAACCAGGCATGGGCTTTTACTCTTGGAGTGGACTACAGAATGGCAGTGGGGCGGTCCACTCCCTCCTGCCGGGTCTTACAAGTGGCTCATGTGCACAGTTTTCATTTAAAAACCTGCAGCAAAGGTTTGGGTGTGTCAGTTTGGTGTTTACAAACTGCAAAGCAGGAGGCTCTGCAATACTGGCCTGTGTGACCTGAACACAGAACCCAAGAAGGCAAAATTCTGACACACTTCAGAGTGTTACTGCGGTGTCGTCAACCACGGCAATGGGTCTGGAATTGGACTGTACTTTGATGGCCCGGCTGCGATCCGGAAGATTCCAATTACCGTTACTTTGTGAGTTTCTGGAGAATAAAGACATTTGATTTGAACTTTTCCTGGGTCACTGCCTCATTACCCCACAGTGTGAACACCGCCACACTACAATGGTTAATGTAATTACCCTTAAGTACATTACTGCACTGATGGCACTGTATACACGGAAAACTACCCACTTTCAGGGTCTCTAAGTAACTCTATCTATTCGAAGTGTGTGTTGTCCCAACATCCACATGTACTAGACCAGTGTTGGTGAACCTATAGCACGCATGCCAGAGGGGGCATGCAGAGCCCTCCCGGTGGGCACACACACCATCTCAGCACTGCCACCACCACCACTCTCTGCAGTTCGCAGGGGCAGCAAAGGTCGCCTAGCCTGGGCCTTTTTTTGAGGCTGCAAAGAATGACCAAACCCATGTTATCTGTAAACTTAGTAAAAAAAACGACTCAGTAGAGGCAAAAACTGCAATAATTTCACTACTTCATGCATGAACATGAGCGATCAACATGCATTAGTCTGGGAATCTCACTGCACTAAAATGTGGACAAGCAGGCCTCACCAAGCACTGGCCGCTCCATCAATTGCATATGCTGCTTCTTCCTCCTTCACTGTGGTAGAACCTCCACTTGTTTACCTGCTACAGTCAGGGTGAGTGAGAGCCCATCAGCTGTAATGGAAGTGGACATGGCTGCTGTTTTTGACCGATCTCAGACACCGAGCACACCACATCTTTCTCAATCCACCGTAATATCTCCGCCTGCACCTCACTCACAGTCCAGCAGTTTGTTGTATTCACCCTACTCCACCCTCTCTCAGCACAGCAGCTAGCCCTCGGTCCCGCAGTTAAAATATTGTTTCTTCCTACACATGCCAAAGCTAAGAGCTTGAACTTCACCATCTCCAATTTGTTGGCCATGGAAATGCTGCCTTTCCACCTGGTGGATACAGAACGATTCCAAAATCTGATGGCTGTCGCAGTCCCCCAGTACCAGTTGCCATTGCTTCTCTAAGAAAGATGTACCAGCATGTTGCAGACAACATCACCTGTTTCTTGAAAAAAATCTATGTCTGACAGGGTGCATTTCACCACTGACACCTGGACAAGCAAGCATGGCCAGGGGTGTCACATCTCGCTAACTAGGCACTGAGTGACTCTGATGGCTGTGGGGGCAGGCGGGGAAGGGGCTGCTCCACAAGTTTTGGATCCCCCGGCTTGCGGGACAGACCTCTATATCTAACACTTAATCCACTACTTTTGCCTCCTCCACCTCCTCTAGTGCCTACACCTGCGCCCTCAACTTCTCCATTAATGAGACAAGCCATCAGGGGTTTATCGCGAGAGACAAGAGTCAAGATAACCAAATTCTCCTATGTTTATCATTGAGAGCTGTAGCTCAGGGGTTAGAGCTACAGCCTTTTGATACTGAGATTCCAGTTGAAGTGAAATCGAGTCCCGGTCAGATGCGATCACAGAAGAAAGAGGAGTAATATAATTTAATTTATCCACTGAACAGTGAGAGGGCCCGCCTACCGAGGAAGAGGAGTGATGGAGAGGGGAGTATAAGCCGGGAGAACAGCTGTGCTGTGACGGGACCGTCCCGCCAAATACGGGACGGTTGGGAGCTATAGTCATGCTATAATATATATAGTCATTTATCCTGTATACTGTATGTGCTATACTTTATGCTGTATATAGCATGTTTGTGCACAATAAGTGACTTATCTATTATATACTTTTACATGTTTCATGTTGTGAAGTTCAGTTGTGACTTGCTTGAGTGAGTAAGTTTAAAAACACAAACAAAAAAAGCGACATTCAAAGGTAACTCTGTTACCCCTATACTTACAGTGGTGGCCAAAAGTATTGGCACCCCTGCAATTCTGTCAGATAATACTCAATTTCTTCCTGAAAATGATTGCAATCACAAATTCTTTGGTATTATTATCTTCATTTAATTTGCTTGCAAGGAAAAAACACAAAAGAGAATGAAGCAAAAATCAAATCATTGATCATTTCACACAAAACTCCAAAAATGGGCCAGACAAAAGTAATGGCACCCTGAGCCTCTTATGTAGCATACCTGGCGGCGTTCTTGCATAGGGCACCATCTCCCACTATGCAAGACCGCAAACTTGATCATCAGTCCAGTCTGCTAGCCTGGCTTCTTTCCATGATGTCTGCTTGCCTCTGTTCTGGCTGCTTAGGGCGGCGGCCCGGTCACTTCCTGTTTCTTGTAGCTGCTGTGGGCACACCCCTAATGCATCCTCAGCCTATTGCTGTCAGTCACTGGATATTTAAACCAGCTTCACCTGGAAGCAACGCTTTCTTTCAGTGTGCCCCTTGACTCTGAATGTGCCAGGTCCTGTTCTGTTCTTGTCTGTTTCCACCTCTCTGGGGACTGTATTCCCAGACTGGCTCCTGTATCTCTTTCAGTAGCAGTTCCTGTCTGAACTGTATCCTAGCCTGTTCGTCCCGCCTTCTAGGGGCCGCATACCTAGACCTGTTGTCTGTGTTTTCTTGCCTGTCTGTCCGCCTTCCTGGAGGCTGTATTTCCAGGCCAGTCTGAACACGCTCCTAGCCTGTTCGTTCCGCCTTTTCTGGGGGCCACATACCCAGACTCGCTCCTGTATCTCGCTGCAGTGTCAGTTTCTGTCTGAACACTCAGTTCCTGTCTGAACACTCTCCTAGCCTGTTTCCTGTTTTTCTCTATGTCCGTACTTTCCCTTTTTCTGCAGAGTCTGAACCTGCACCTAACTCCTACTCATTGTCGCTGTACTTCCGTTTGTGAGTTTAGAGTCTACTCGCTACTTCATTGCAAGTATCTTGTGTGTATCTGGTTCTGCCTTTCCCTTCCAGTCTGTTCCGTGTGAACAGAGCCCTGTCCCCTCTGCTCTGCCTTGCTCACCGCTCCGGCGGTTCTTGCCTTCTCTGCCTTGCTCACCGCTCCGGCGGTTCTTGCCTGCTCTGCCTTGCTCACCGCTCCGGCGGTTTCTGCCCGCTCTGCCTTGCTCACCGCTCCGGCGGTTCTTGCCTGCTCTGCCTTGCTCACCGCTCCGGCGGTTCTTGCCTGCTCTGCCTTGCTCACCGCTCCGGTGGTTCTTGCCTGGTCTGCCTTGCTCACCGCTCCGGCGGTTCTTGCCTGCTCTGCCTTTGCTCCCTGCTCCAGGCGGTCTCGCTCTGCTCTTGCTCACCGCTCCGGCAGCCTCGCCCTGCTCTTGTTCACCGCTCCGGCGGTCTCGCTCTGCTCTGCTTGTCTATCGCATCTGCAGTTCTGTTCCTGAGTCCCAGTCTGTACTGGACCTTATCCAGTCTGTGCTCCAACCTGCTAGTGCCTCCCTGTCGGCACTCCAGCCGTGCTTGCCAGTACCCCCTGCCTGCATACCAGTCGTGCTTACCAGTGCCCGCCTGTCTGCATACCAGCCGTGCCTGCCTATACCCACCAGTCAGTGTGCCAGCCTAACCTGCCTGTTCCTGTATTCTCCGGTGTGGGTCAACAGCCATGTCTGGGGTCTGACCTGGAGTAGCACCTGGTCCCTCTGCTCGGTTCCTCCCTGGTGCACTGGCGTCGTTAGCCGTCGTGCGACCTTGGTCGGATCGGGCAGATACTTAGTTACGCCCCTCCAGGCACTCTCCAGTTCATGGTCCAGTGGGATCACTAAACACGCACCCGCCAGTCAGTCCGGGCGTGTGCATAACATATTACTTGGTTGCACAACCTTTAGCCAAAATAACTGCGAACAACCGCTTCCGGTAACCATCAATGAGTTTCTTACAATGCTCTGCTGGAATTTTAGACCATTCTTCTTTGGCAAACTGCTCCAGGTCCCTGATATTTGAAGGGTGCCTTCTCCAAACTGCAATTTTGAGATCTCTCCACAGGTGTTCTATGGGATTCAGGTCTGGACTCATTGCTGGCCACCTTAGAAGTCTCCAGTGCTTTCTCTCAAACCATTTTATAGTGCTTTTGGAAGTGTGTTTTGGGTCATTGTCCTGCTGGAAGACCCATGACCTCTGAGGGAGACCCAGCTTTATCACACTGGGCCCTACATTATGCTGCAAAATTTGTTGGTAGTCTTCAGACTTCATAATGCCATGCACACGGTCAAGCAGTCCAGTGCCAGAGGCAGCAAAGCAACCCCAAAACATCAGGGAACCTCCGCCATGTTTGACTGTAGGGACCGTGTTCTTTTCTTTGAATGCCTCTTTTTTTTCCTGTACACTCTGTTGATGCTTTTTCTCAAAAAGCTCTACTTTTGTCTTATCTGACCAGAGAACATTCTTCCAAAACATTTTAGGCTTTCTCAGGTAAAGTTTTGGCAAACTCCAGCCTGGCTTTTTTATGTCTCGGGGTAAGAAGTGGGGTTTTCCTGGGTATCCTACCATACAGTCCCTTTTCATTCAGACGCCGACGGATAGTACCAGTTGACACTGTTGTACCCTCGGACTGCAGGGCAGCTTGAACTTGTTTGGATGTTAGTCGAGGTTCTTTATCCGCACAATCTTGCATTGAAATCTCTCATCAATTTTTCTTTTCCGTCCACATCTAGGGAGGTTAGCCACAGTGCCATGAGCTTCAAATTTCTTAATGACACTGCGCACGGAAGACACAGGAACATTCAGGTCTTTGGAGATGGACTTGTAGCCTTGAGATTGCTCATGCTTCCTCACAATTTGATTTCTCAAGTCCTCAGACAGTTCTTTGGTCTTCTTTCTTTTCTCCATGCTCAATGTGGTACACACAAGGATACAGGACAGAGGTTGAGTCAACTTTAATCCATGTTAACTGGCTGCAAGTGTGATTTAGTTATTGCCAACACCTGTTAGGTGCCACAGGTAAGTTACAGGTGCTGTTAATTACACGAATTAGAGAAGCATCACATGATTTTGCAAACAGTGCCAATACTTTTGTCCACCCCCTTTTTTGGGTTTGGTGTGGAATTATATCCAATTTGGCTTTAGGACAATTCTTTTTGTGTTTTTTCATTGAAGACAAATTAAATGAAGATAATAATACCAAAGAATTTGTGATTGCAATCATTTTCAGGAAGAAACTGAGTATTATCTGACAGAATTGCAGGGGTGCCAATACTTTTGGCCACCACTGTATGTGTGACCACCATTACTCTTGGCATAGGAGTGTAGAACAGCACAATGTACCATGCTTTACTACTCCTCTAAAATCGTAAAAATGTATACTCTGCCTAAGGCTAGTCATTGTCACGGGTGTGTCAGATGTGACAGACAATCGCCCTGCGGTTGGTTGCTGAAGATCTCTTTGTTTGGCATTACAGACACCTTCTTAGCTGTTTCACACTAGGACCCAGTGGCTACCTCCCTCCTGCTCTAAATGGCAATCTTGCCTGGGTGTTTAAATAGTTTCACTTTGCTGCAGGTTGGTGCTGGTGATATTCACATGTTCCCTTGTGAAAACTTGGAGCGAGTGCAGTCTGTTTACTTCCTCTCTGGTGCTAAGACGACGTATGTGTTATCTCTCTGAAGTCGGCTCAAGCAAAGTTGTTTTTCCCCTGTGTCTATCTACCTTGTTGTCTTTAAGTGTTAGTGGTGATCGACTAGTGCTCATCCCCCCTTCCCTATCCAGGGCCAAGCGCTAGGGAAATACAGGGGTAGGTTCCTGTGCGGCGATTGGTGAAGAATCAATATAGGGACAGTAGGGGAGACAGGGTGATATCAGGTCAGCCTAGGAGGTCTCCACTCCCCCTTTCCCTAGAGTATGGGCTCCCTTCCCTCTTCCCTTTGTGTTGCACTTAGTCTTTTCCACACCTTGCGTGACAGTCATACATAAGCCTAGGTACCACTGACTACTACAGTGTATGGCTCTACAGCGCGCTACCTTTCAATTCCTTTTCTGTGTTTTTTTTTTAACGTTTTTTTTTTTTGGCTGATGCTTAGATTGTAACAAGGACAACCACCTTAAGGTATGAGCACACATCGCGTTTGTGCTGTGTTTTCTCCACATTTTTGCAGCAAGAAAACGCAGCATTTTACAGTATCAGCAAAGTAAATCAGGTTTCTGAGACCTCATGCATATGCCGCTTTTTTTTTTTTTATTTGCAGATTTGAAGTAGTTTCAAATCTGCTGCATGTCCTTTTTGACAGTGTTTTTCACCCATTCCAACGAGTGGGGAAAAAACGCATAAAAAAACTGCATTTTTTCCTGCCAATGGACATGTTTTTGGTGCAGAAATGTCTGCAGCAAATACTTAACCTAAGGTCAGTGTCGGACTGGGGCACCAGGACACTGGATAATTCTCCGGGGGGCCCGGGTCCTCGTCGGGCCCCCAAGCAAGACCGACAAGGGGCTGTCTGGTTTCCGAGGACACACATTCACTTGCAATGTATTGCGGTGCAGAAAGTCTGCACCACAATAGTTAACATGGTCGCTGACCTATCAGTGGCCAGTGGCTGACGCAGGGGAGGACATATCGCTGGTGCAGCTGCATCGGGGCCCGGAGGTACAGGTGGGCCATTACAGGGCAGCTAATAATGAGGGCAATCTGGCCTGTTTCTCGGAGCCCGAGGCTCCGGGGGACCCATGGCCAGATTTCCCTCATCATGTGCGGTGGGCAGGGAGCGATCCCTGCTGCTCTGCTGGTGACTGGAATAAAGTGGCTGCGAAGCAGCAGGGATTCGTCCTCTGCTTCCTGCCCGGCGCTTTCTCTCTGACACAGGCACGCGTGGCTTGATGACATCAGCATGCAGTTGGGGCCTGTGTCAGGGAGAAAGTTGCCGATAATGACGATGATGCGGGAGAACGGGCAGAGAGGTAAGTGTTATTTTTTTTTGTTAGTAAAAAAACAAATACAATGGGTACAGGTCCATGACAATGAGGAGAGGTGGAGGAGATAATAATGGGGATGGGGGAGATAACAATCATGATGGAGGTGGGGGAGACCATGATGGAGGTGGGGGAGAGCAATGATGGAGGTGGAGAGAGCAATAATGGAGGTGGGGGGAGATATGACAATAATGGATATATAGGTGCTTCTCACAAAATTAGAATATCATCAAAAAGTTAATTTATTTCAGTTCTTCATTACAAGAAGTGAAACTCATAGATTATATAGAGTCATTACAAACAGTGATCTATTTCAAGTGTTTATTTTTGTTAATGTTGATGATTATGGCTTACAGCCAATGAAAACATAAAAGTCATTATCACAGTAAATTAGAATACTTTATAACAACAGCTTGAAAAATGTTTTTGAAAATTCTAAATGTTGGCCTACTGAAATAAATGTTCAGTAAATGCACTCAATAATTTGTTGGGGTCCTTTTGCATCAATTACTGCATCAATGCGGCGTGGCATGGAGGTGATCAGCACTGGGCACTGCTGATATGTAATGGAAGCCCAGGTTGCTTTGATAGCAGCCTTCAGCTCATCTGCATTGTTGGGTCTGGTGTCTCTCATCTTCCTCTTGACAATACCCCATAGATTATCTATGGCAATATGCTAAATGATTTTTTTTTCAACAGTATTTACACAAGAAAATCGCATGACAGAAAACATGATCAGTGATCACAAAAATTCTCCATTAAATGTCACTTGCTTAACCCAGCAGGAAGTACAGTGGAGTCTAAAAATCACTAAAGTTGACAAATCCCCGGGCCCGGATGGGATACACCCGCGAGTACTGCAGGAATTAAGTAACGTCATAGATAGACCATTATTTTTAATCTTTCAAGATTCCATAATAACAGGGTCTGTACCACAGGACTGGCATATAGCAAATGTGGTGCCAATATTCAAAAAGGGGACAAAAACCAAACTTGGAAATTATAGGACAGTAAGCTTAATCTCTACTGTGGGTAAAATCCTGGAGGGTTTCCTAAGAGATGCTATACTAGAGTATCTGAAGAAAAATAACCTCATGACCCAATATCAACATGGGTTTATGAGGGACCGTTCCTGTCAAACTAATCTGATCAGCTTTTATGAGGAGGTAAGTTCCGGACTGGACCAAGGAAATGCAGTGGATGTTGTGTATATGGACTTTTCAAAAGCTTTTGATACGGTTCCACACAAAAGGTTGATACATAAAATGAGAACAATGGGGATAGGGGAAAATATATGTATGTGGGTTAAGAACTGGCTCAATGATAGGAAACAAAGGGTGGTTATTAACGGAACACACTCAGACTGGGTCACAGTTAACAGTGGGGTACCACAGGGGTCAGTATTGGGCCCGCTTCTTTTTTTCAATATTTGCAGATGACACTAAACTCTGCAGGGTAATCAATACAGAGGAGGACAATTTTATATTACAGGAGGATCTATGTAAACTAGAAGCTTGGGCTGATAAATGGCAAATGAGCTTTAATGGGGATAAATGTAAGGTAATGCACTTGGGCAGAGGAAATAAAATGTATAATTATATGCTTAATTGTAAAACACTGGGCAAAACTGTCACTGAAAAAGACCTGGGTGCATTGGTGGACGACAAGCTCACGTTTGGTGGCCAGTGTCAGGCAGCTGCTGCAAAGGCAAATAAAATAATGGGATGCATTAAAAGAGGCATAGATGCTCATGAGGCGAACATAATTTTACCTCTATACAAGTCACTAGTGCGACCACACTTAGAATACTGTGTACAGTTCTGGTCTCCGGTGTATAAGAAAGACATAGCTGAACTAGAGCGGGTGCAGAGAAGAGCGACCAAGGTTATTAGAGGACTGGGGGGTCTGCAATACCTAGACAGGTTATTACACTTGGGGTTATTTAGTTTGGAAAAACGAAGGCTTAGGGGTGATCTTATTACTATGTACAAGTATATGAGGGGACAGTACAAAGACCTTTCTACTGATCTCTTTACTCTGAGGCCTGAGACGGGGACAAGGGGGCATCTTCTACGTCTGGAGGAAAGAAGGTTTAATCATAATCACAGACGGATTCTTTACTGTAAGAGCAGTGAGACTATGGAACTCTCTGCCGCATGATGTTGTAATGAGTGATTCACTGTTAAAATTTAAGAAGGGCATGGATGCCTTTCTTGAAAAGTATAATATTACAGGTTATAAATACTAGATTCCTTGATAGGGCGTTGATCCAGGGAACTAGTCTGATTGTCGTATGGAGTCGGGAAGGAATTTTTTCCCCAATGTGGAGCTTAGTGTTTGCCACATGTTTTTTTTTTGCCTTCCTCTGGATCAACAAGTTAGGCTATGGGTTGAACTAGATGAACTTAGTCTTCCTTCAACCTTAAAAACTATGTTACTATGTTACTTTATGTGGTATTATTCGGTCACTATGTGGTGGTAATATGTGGTCTGGTCATGATGTGATAGTATTTATCCCTTGTATGTGGAATTATTTGGTCGCTATATGCTGGTAATAGCTGGTCTGGTCACGGTGTGGCGGTATTTGTCCCTTGTATGTAGTATTATTCGGTCACTATGTGGTGGTAATATGCGGAACTGGTCATGATGTGACAGTATTTCTCCCTTGTATGTGGAATTATTTGGTCGCTATATGCTGGTAATATCTTGTCTTGTCACAGTGTGGCGGTATTTCTCCCTTGTATGTGGTATTATTGGTGTTGGTATAGTGGATTTTGTTGTGTATGGTAGACATTTGTTCTCTCTGATATTAATTAGGAGAAGATTCTTTATTTCCATTAGTGATTAAATACTTGGAACAAGATGCACTTACAGGGGTTCTCCGGGGAAAAAAGTGATCACCTCTCCACAGGATAAGTGATAAATTATTGATTAGTGGGGGTCTGAATGCTGGGACCTGCACCGATTGCTAGAATGTGGAACTTTTATCCCCATTAGACTGGAGCTCATGTGTGACTTGGCCACTGATCCATTCATTCCCTCAGTGGCTGTTCTTGTTTTTTTTCTGGAAGCCCCAAAGAGAATGAATGAGGCTACGGTCAGACGTCTCACCTGCCGCTGCATTTCAAAATGGGGATAAGTGTCCTATCAGGGATAAAACTTCCCCATTCTTCCGATAGGTGCATTTTCCAATGTTCAGACCCAAACGATCAATAAGTTATCACCTATCCTCTGGAGCCCATGGATCGGTGATAACTTGTTTTAACCAAAAAACCCCTTTAATGCAAACTACCGTAATTATACATCCCAGTTATAGCATGTGCACAGTAGATGTGCCGGAGCCGCCTGTGATTTACAGTCGACACTCCACTATAACAGGGATAACGGCTAACAGGTATTTGCATAGACTCCCTAGTCCGACACTGCCTAAGGGTATATGCACACATTATGTACACTTGTCCAGAATTTGCTGCAGAAAATTCTGTTGCAAATCCTGATGTGTTGGTAGGGAAAACGCTGCATGAAATAGACTTGTTTATGCCTTGTTTTTGCCATGCATTTTTGTTGCATATTTTTCCCCACTCATTAGTATGGGTAAAAAAAAGCAAGAATTGGGGGCGTGGTTTGCTGGGGAATGAGAGCGGCTGTGTTTCTGCAGAGCTCCGACTTGGCAGCCATGGGGACAATGCGGGGTGTTGAGAGTAGCGATGTATATGCTGATAATGGCATACAAAATTTGTAAGAAAATAATATTGGAGGGGCTGTTATTTGTGAGGGAGTAGGACTTTCAGACTCAATATATATAGATCATAATGCTGACTATAACAATGAGTATAACTCAGATATTCACTCTGCAGATTGGTGTCAGACAGATGAATCTGATGGGGAGGACTCTGATATAGGTGGTTATTCGATAGGGACATCATCACCCCAGCCTTCAATTGGATCTTTTCATAGCTCAGATGGAGATCATGTAGTAAATACTTCTTCATCAGATGATGATACTAAGGGGTATGGGCATGTCAATTTGACTCAGAGGCATCATTAGTAAACACACAAATTAATCCCGTGGAAATTAATGACAATCTTATTCACAAGATACCATTTTGTGATATTAATGCTAAAGATGAACCTCCATCTAAGCTCTTTGTTAAAGAGCTTTGTGATTCAATTGAATCATCCTTTAAAGCTTGCCTATTCGCAATGGAGAATACTCTTTCCAACATACCCTCTTAGATACCAAAATTAAAAACTGCTCAAGTGGCTCCCTTAATAATATAAATGTGAAAAGAAAAGAAAGGGCGCATGTGTAGACTCACAGGGCTATTTAATTAATTTAAAAAGTGCCAGTGCACTCACCTGTGATGGTTGTGTACGTCTACACAACCAAGATTAAGCGTGTGATTAATGAGGCTCCGGGTCACCTCTATTTGTAGTACCGTTCTGTCGGTGTTTGCCTCGCAACTCCGTGCTCCTCAAGTGGTCACACGATCCTGCTGGACCAGATACCACGTCACCGCAGGTCCTCAGTAGTTTAACCCGGTGGCTGGTTAACCGCAGGTCCTCAAACATCCAAATAGACCAGGCTGCTCCTGCCGCTTTGGCTCCATATGGAGATATTTCACAAGTAAACAATGGTGCAGCGGTCTCAGGGAACGCCAAAGGAATACTGGACAATTTAATAGATGGCAACCGACTTTTATTCTTCCTCCAATACCACTGCCACAACGCATTTCAACGGTCTAAGCCGTCTTCATCAGGTGGGGTCACCTGATGAAGACGGCTTAGACCGTTGAAACACGTTGTGGCAGTGGTATTGGAGGAAGAATATAAGTCGGTTGCCATCTATTAAATTGTCCAGTATTCCTTTGGCGCTCCCTGAGACCGCTGCACCATTGTTTACTTTTTAATAATATAAACGACTCGTTATCAGACACCTCAGACAACAATAAACCAGCTACAAAACTATTTATAAAACAATCAATTAATTATCTGATTTCATCTATACAGCAAGCCATAATTCCACAGACAACAGAACTAATGTCTGAAACTAAGTCTGTCCAAAATAGAATTGACACAACAGAAAACACTATAGTTAGCATGAAAAAACACAAAGAGGTTTTGTCAAGTTCAGTTCTTCATAAAGAAATAATTCTTATTAAACAACAACAAGCTATTTTTGAAGACAAGGCCAGAAAAAAATAATTTAAAAAGTAGAGGAATACCTGAAGCAATTTCTCCTTCAAATCTAGAGGCTTACATTACGGAAATGACTACTGCTCTGCTTCCAGATCTCTCTGACGAGATGATCGTTACTAATGCCTACAAAATCCCAAAACCTGATTTCTTACCCAGGGACGTCCCTAGAGATATTATCGTTAATTTCCACTCTTTTACCGTAAGAAATAATTTACTAAATTTAACTAGAAAAAAGAAAAATCTTCCCAAGCCTTATAACCATATTTTACTCTTTAAACCCCTTTACGACATAGGGCGTATTAGTACGCCTTGTGCCATCACCCCCGGTTCAGTGAGGGCTGCTGCGCTGAGCCCTCACTGAACCGAGCACATGTCAGCTGATTCTTACAATCATTCTTAAAATTTGTTGGAGAAAAAAAAGAAAAAAGCAAGAATTGACATGCTGCATATTTGAATCTGCTGCAAAGCTGCTAGGCAAAAATAAGCGAAGTGTGCATTCACTTTGCGGGGACAGCAAAATGCAGCATATTTTCGGTGCAAAATTTGTGCTGAAAAAAATTAAACATGCAACATGTGCACATGACTTTAAACAAAATTTGCACCACATTTTTAAATGTATTCAAGTCTACTACAAAGAAAGGATATAACTAGAGATGAGCATATCGATATGTGGGTCTCGCATTCAGTTCATTGATACCTGGCTGCTAGACTGGAGGCATGCAAATCTCTTATTTGATGTCACTTGTGGGGGTGGCCCTGGTCTCTGCTCGCTCATTCTTTACTTACAATGACAGTGCGCTCTGTTGCCGGCTTGTCACCAGAGCCGGTGAGAGAGCGCATTGTCACTGTCACTCAGAAGAACAGTGCACAGTGACAAGAATCTACTGAGCATCCGTCAAAATTGACAACTGGCACATGCCCAGTAGAGCAGGGCCCAGCCCCTGAAATGGAGGTCACTGATGACTCTTTGTTTCAGGGAGGGGGCAAAGGCTGTGGCAGTGACCGCAGCATCTGCCCCCTGATGACGATTTGTTTGAGTGTCCCAACAAAACCCTTTAGAGTAGTGAGGGAAGGATAGGGAATATAAGGATAGTATATTTGAAAAAAAGCCCAAATTATGACGTTAACCCCTTAACGATCGCTGTAACGCATTTTTACGGCGGCAGTTAAGGGTACTTATGCTTCAGCGCTGCTCTTTAACGGCGCTGAGGAATATACGAATAGAGTCGCCTGGCCTGCGATTCTGGCAGCTGACACCCTGCATTATCGACCCCAGCTGGTTTCGACACTGATTAACCCCTTAAATACCGCTGTCAATTGTGACAGCGCTATTTAAGTGGTTTCAAGGGGATCACAAGACCACCTTTGTAACCATCGGACCCCTGCGATGAGAATTGCGGATCCCGATGGTTACCATGGTACCCTGAGATCATGTTATGATCCCAGGGTAAAGTGGCCTGTGAGATCCTGCTATAAGCTGGGTCTCACAGACAGAGTCAGGCATTGCTTTTCAGCCCTGCTTCCACAGAATTTAAAAAAAAATTAAACTCATGAAATAGGCCTGGACAGAAATGATGGTACTCTTAACTTAATATTTTGTTGAACAACCTTTTGAGGCAATCACTGCAATCAAACGATTCCTGTAACTGTCAATGAGACTGCTGCACCTCTCAACAGGTATTTTGGCCCACTCCTCATGAGCAAACTGCTCCAGTTGTCTCGTGTTTGACGGTTGCCTTTTCCAGACCGCATGTTTCAGCTCTTTCCATAGATTCTCAATAGGATTTAGGTCAGGGTTCATAGAAGGGCACTTCAGAATAGTCCAATGTTTTCCTCTTAGCCATTCTTGGGTGTTTTTAGCTGTGTGTTTGGGTCATTATCCTATTGCAAGACCCAGGACCTGAGACTGATACCAAGCTTTCTGACACTGGGCAGCACATTTCTCTCTAGCATCCCTTGATAGTCTTGAGATTTCATTGTACCCTGCACAGATTGAAGACACACTCTGCCAGATGCAGCAAAGCAGCCCCAGAACATAACAGAGCCTCCTCCATGTTTCACAGTAGGGACAGTGTTCTTTTCTTGATATTCTTAATTTTTCCGTCTGTGAACATAGAGCTGATGTGCCTTGCCAAAAACTTCCATTTTTGTCTCATCTGTATATAGGACTTTCTCCCAGAAGCTTTGTGGCTTGTCAACATGTAGTTTGGCAAATTCCAGTCTGGCTTTGTTATGATTTTTTTTCAACAATGGTGTTCTCCTTGGTCGTCTCCCATGAAATCCACTTTGGATCAAACAACGAAGGATGGTGCGATCTGACACTGATGTTCCTTGAGCTTGAAGTTCACCTTTAATCTCTTTAGAAGTTATCCTGGGCTCTTTTGTTACCATTCGTATTATCCGTCTCTTTGATTTATCATCAATTTTCCTCCTGCGGCCACGTCCAGGGAGGTTGGCTACAGTTCCATGGATCTTAAATTTCTGAATAATATGTGCAACTGTAGTCACAGGAACATCAAGCTGCTTGGAGATGGTCTTATAACCTTAACCTTTAACATGCTTTGTCTGTAATTTTCTTTCTAATCTCCTGAGACAACTCTCTCCATTGCTTACTCTGGTCCATGTTGAGAGTGGTATACACCATGTCACCAACAGCACAGTGGGTATATGTAGCCCTATATACAGGCCCACTGACTGATTACAAGATTGTAGACACCTGTGATGCTAATTAGTGGACACAACTTGATTTGACATGTCCCTTTTGTCACATTATTTTCAAGGGTATCATCATTTCTGTCCAGGCTTATTTCATGAATATAATTTTTTTTTAAATTCTGTGGAAGCAGAAAAGCAATGTCTGACTTTCATTTGTTCATTGTAATTTCATTAATTTATTATTACTTTTGTCAGATTCAAGTTATTTCTGTGACCATTATGGGTTTTTCTTTCATTAAACGAGGGGTACCAACAATTTTGACCATGTGTGTATGTAAAAATAATTGAAGAAATAAAAACGCCAAACTGTCCCGAAAGAAACAAGCCATAATATGGCTCATTCGGCAAAAAAATCAAAAAGTTAGAGCTTTCAGAATATGACGATGCAAAATCAAATTCTTTTTTGTAAAATACTGTTTTTAGTATGTAAAAATAGTAAAGCATAAAAAAAATATATAAATTTGGTATCACTGTAATCGTACCGACCCGACGAACAAATCGGTCTTATCACTTTTACCACACGGTGAACGGCACCAAAAATAAAAAGTAAAAACAATAACTGAATTGCTGGTTTTCGTTCATTTGGGTCTAAAAAATCTGAATAAAAAACAATCAAAAATCACTATGTGCCCCAAAATGGTACCAAAAAAATCTGCAACTCGTCCCGCAAAAAGTAAGCCCTCATACAGCTGTGTTCACCAAAAAAATAAAAAAGTTACAGGTATCGGAATATAGCAATGATAAAAACTACTTTTTATAAATAAGCATTTTTACTGTGTGATTGCCGCAAAACCTAAAAAAACCCTGATATAAATCAGGTATCGCTGTAATCACACCTACCCAAAGAATAAATCCACATTATCACTTATACCGCACAGCGAACAGCACAAAAAAAAAAAAGAACTATTCTTGTACTACTGTCTATTTGTTCATTCTGCCTCCCAAAAAATTGGAATGATCCACAAATGTCGCCCACAAACTATTCTACCAAAATCTATGCTCCAAAAGCCAAATAGTGCTCCTTCCTTCTCAGCCCTGACGTGTGGCCTAACAGTAATTTGTGACAACATATGGGGCATCATTGTGTTCAGGAGAATTATCATAAATTATGGGGACCGTTTTCTCCTATTATCCGTTGTAAAAATTTCTGATTTGGGGCTAAAACTACATTTTTATGAAAAAAATGAAACTTTTCAGTATGACGACTTTTATTATCAAATTCTGTGTAGTACCTGTGGGTTCAAAATGTTCACTATACCCCTGAATAAAATCCTTGAGGGGTGTAGTTTCCAAAATGGGGTAACTTCAGGGCTGCCACTAGGAATTTCGGGGCCCCCTTGAGACTTTGCCCGGGTTCCACCCCAGCTCCGCCTCCACCCCTTGGACCTTCCATAGTCCCACCACCCACTCTTCACTTCTGCACCACGTCCTCACCAATCACACATTAACAATTCCCATCGAACACCAGATCACATACATAGCCAGCAGCAGTTATTTTGGCCAAATGCTCCTCTCCCTCACCAGCGTCCCCTCAGCAGCTTCCTCTCCCTCACCAGCGTCCCCTCAGCAGCCTCCTCTCCCTCACCAGCGTCCCCTCATCAGCTTCCCCTCAGCAGCACAGCGCAACACATACACACAATGCCTTGCCTGACCGCCCGCCGCCGTCCCCGCAACACATGTGGCACGCACGCTGCTCTTCTTTGGATTGAAGATGAGTGTGCAGCGTGTCACATGACCGGCGTCAGCACCATGATGCAGCCGGCTGCAGATTAAAGGTACAGCACTCATTTCCGTCCACCGGGTGCATCATGCACCAAACTGTTGTCTCTAAGAGGCCGGGTAAGCAGAAGCAAAGAGAGGGGGAACTGTGGGCTTAGGGCCTGGACTGGCCGGGCCCCCCCTTTTTGCTTCTTGTCACCGGGCCCCATACAGTAATATGGGCATTATGGCGGCCCTGTGTAACTTGTTGGGTTTTTTCACTGTTTAGGCACATCAGGGGCTCTCCAAACGCGACATGACGCCCGCAGACCACTCCATCAAAGTCTGCATTCCAAGCGTCACTCCTTCCTTTCCAAGCCCTGCCGTGCGCCCAAACAATAGTTTTCCCCTACATATGGGGTATCTTCGTACTAAGGAGCAATTGTACAACAAATTTAGGGGCCCATTTTCTCCTGCTACCCTTGTGAAAATTAAAAAAAAATGTGCTTTTGTGGAAAAAAATTAGATTTTTTATTTTCACGGCTCTAAGTTATAAACGTCTGTAAAGTACCTGGCGGTTCAATGTGCTCACCTCACATCTAGATCAGTTTCTTGAGGGGTCTAGTTTCCAAAATGGGGTCACTTGTGGGGGGGTTTCCACTGTTTAGGCATATCAGGGGCTCTCCAAATGCAACATGGCGTCCGTTCACGATTACAGTCCATTTTGCGTTCAAAAAGTCAAACGGTGCTCCTTCCCTTCCAAGCTCTGCCATGCGCCCAAACAGTGGATTTACAGCACATATGGGGTATTGGCATACTCAGGATAAATTGCACAACAAATTTTGTGGTCTATTTTCTCTTGTTACCCTTGTGAAAATGAAAAAAATTTGGGTCTGAAGTAAACATTTTGTGAAAAGAAGTTAAACATTCATTGTTTCCTTTGATGTTGCTTCAGTTCCTGTGAAGCACCTGAAGGGTTAATAAACTTCTTGAATGTGGTTTTGAGCACCTTGAGGGGTGCAGTTTTTATAATGGTGTCACTTTGGGGTATTTTCTGTCATAAAGACCTCTCAAAGTCACTACAAATGTGATGTGGTCCTTAAAAAAATGGTTTTGTAAATTTTGTTGGAAAAATGAGAAATCACTGGTCAACTTTTAACCCTTATAGCTCCCTAACAAAAAAAATGTAATTTCAAAAATTGTGCTGATGTAAAGTAGACGTATGGGAAATATTATTTATTAACTGTTTTGTGTGACCTAACTGTGATTTAAGGGCATAAGAATTCAAAGTTTGACAATTGCTAAATTTTCTAAATTTTTGCCAAATTTCCATTTTTTTCACAAATAAACGCAAGTGATATCGAAGAAATTTTACAACCATCATGAAGTACAATATGTCACGAAAAAACATTCTCAGAATCAGGGGGATCCGTTGAAGCGTTCCAGAATAATTACCTCATAAAGTGACAGTGGTCAGAATTGTAAAAATAGGATTGGTCATTAAAGACATAATTGGCTCCGTCACTAAGGGGTTAAATAGCTAGAGATTTAGGAGTAAAATAAAATTTACTTTCGGACCACCACTTAAATGAATCAGAGCTCATAAGCATAGGTTGCTAATCATGGGCCACTGCTTTGTGCTTGCCCCCCAGGCTAGCATTTGGCAGCAAGCTCCTGTTGATAAGGGAGCTCCCTTCCAATCTAAAATGATTGTGCTTTGTTTGACCTGTGGTGTTCTGGCCTCCAAATTACCCAATGTTTTGTTAGTAGGTTGTATGTTGATCTTGTGTTTAATGGAAGAATGTGCACAGCGGGCAGGATTCACACCATTGGCAGAAGCAGTGGCTGAGGACCCTGAACCAATCGATTGTTCAAGTGCATCAGATAAAAATGGTGCTGTCAAGGACCCCAGGACTGCATTCATGTACCAAAAGGAATGAGAGATCCAATTCCGTATCTGATGTTTCTGGGGAGTTTTCTCTCTCATTGGTTAGAATATCATTCTCATTTGCCAACACCTCTTTTGTAGGAATGGATGTGTCAACATCCTTTGGGCTAATGAGCTAATGGGCTTACTCACTTTATGGGCACTGTCCCCATTGGGGCTCACAATTTTCATTCCCTATCAGTATGTCTTTGTAGTGTGGGAGGGAACTGGACAACCCAGAGGAAACCCACGCAAACACGGGGAGAACATGCAAACTCCTTATAGTATAATGCACCCCCATAGCCTATTCAGTATAATGCACCCCCATAGAGTGTAATGTACCCCTATAGCCCATTCAGTGTAATGCACCCCCATAGCCCATACAGTATAATGCATCCCCATTACCTATTCCGTATAATGCAACCCCATATAGTATAATGCACCCCATTGCCCATTCCGTATAATGCACCCTCATATAGTACAATGCACCCCCATAGCCCATACAGTATAATGCACCCCCATTGCCCATTCCATATAATGCACCCCCATATAGTATAATGCAACCCTATAGGACATTCAGTGTAATTCACCCCCATACAGTATAATGCACCCCATAGCCCATACAGTATAATGCACCCCCATAGCCCATTCAGTATATTGCACCCCAATAGCCCATTCAGTATAATTCACCCCATAGGCCATACAGTATAATGCATCCTCATATAGTATAATTCACCCCATCGCACATTCCGTATAATGCACCTCCATTCAGTATAATGCACCCCCTAACCCATTTAGTATAATGCACCCCCATATAGTATAATACACCCCCATAGCCCATTCAGTATAATGCACCCCAATAGCCCATTCAATACAATGCACCCCCATAGCCCATTCAGTATAATGGATCCCCATAGCCCATTCAGTATAATGCACCCCATATAGTATAATGCACCCCATAGCCCATTCAGTATAATGCACCTCAATCGCCCATATAGTATAATGCACCCCCATATAGTATAATACACACCCATTGCTCATTCAGTATAATGCATCCCATAGTCCTCAATACAGTTTAATGGCCACCACAATGTTTAAAAAAAAAATGCAATACTCACCTCTCCTGCTCGTTCCCTGCTGATCTGGTGGCTGCAGCTTGTGTTCTAAGAGTCGCACATCTCAGTATAGAGGATGCCATGTCGCGCTGAGACGTCAAGACACCAAGGAACAATGATGGGGGAAGAAGCGTCAGCTCACACTCCATCCTCCATCGCTTTTAACTGTATCGGCAGATGCCAATACAGTTGAACTTGTGGGAGGGAGGGGCCTCAGCTTACAGGCCCCATTGCGCCGATAACTGTATTGGCGCAGGCAGATACAGTTAAAAGTAGCGTAGCTCCGGGTGGGCCCCTCAGAGCACGTGGCCCAGGGCGGCCGCACCCTTTGCCCCTCTGGTAGCTACACTACTGGTTCCAGAGTTATAACCTCATAAAGTGACTCTGGTTAGAATTTAAAAAATTGGCCTGGTCAGGCAGGTGAAAACTGGCTGGGGGGTGAAGCGGTTAAAGTACAACTTTTATTAAAGGACTCCCCCAGTGCACATCCAGCCTGATTTGCATACGGCTTCCAAATTTGAATTCTCATGACTAATAAATCTGATCTCTATTAAAAAATATATTATTTTTATTGGGGAACTTCCACAATATAAGAAACTGGTGACAAGTGGTTCACTGTAAATTGGTGTAAAGTAATATAGAGAAAATAATGGATGTGACAATGAAAATTATTATTAAAATTTTTTTTTTCATCTTTCAGTTTAATGTCTGGACTAGCAACAATGGATTCAAAAGTTTGCGGAAGAATGGGCCTCATAACCATCACATATTATTTATGGACAACATTTTTGGCTGTTGCAGTTGGCATCATATTGGTGGTTTCCATTCATCCTGGTGCTGCAGCACAAAAAGAAAATCATGTTGGTGGACGGCCTGTTCTAAGTTCTGCAGATGCTTTGCTAGATTTAATAAGGTGAGTGAAATAATAATAAAACTACTTTTTATGAATAATAAACATAATGTTCAAACCTGTATTACTGACCATTCTGTGCACATGGAAGTGAGGTTGGCCTACCTAAACAAGTTATTAAATGACCGTAGATCAGCTTCTATGTAGATGATCAGCAGTCGTTTTCATCCATTGGTTACCTTGTATAAAGAATGCTTATTTGCAGTCATATGAAGTATCAAAAATAATAGTTATACCTCTCTGACCACACATTGTATACAGTGGGGAAAATAAGTATTTGATACACTGCCGATTTTGCAAGTTTTCCCACCTACAAAGAATGGTGAGGTCTGTAAGTTTTATCGTAGGTACACTTTAACTGTGAGAGACAGAATCTAAAAATAAAAAACAGAAAATCACATTGTATAATTTTTAAATAATTAATTTGCCTTTTGTCCTGGTCCTCCATCTTTGTATATGCTCCCCCATCCTGGTCCCCCATCCTGTTATATGCTCCCCCATCTTGGTCCCCTATCCTGGTATATGCTCACTAATCCTGGT
Organism: Phyllobates terribilis; assembly: GCF_046119375.1. Classification (NCBI taxonomy): domain Eukaryota; kingdom Metazoa; phylum Chordata; class Amphibia; order Anura; family Dendrobatidae; genus Phyllobates; species Phyllobates terribilis. The sequence goes on along the minus strand of NW_027362761.1, from coordinate 8,948,151 downwards.
CCCCTATCCTGGTATGCGTTCCCCCATTCTGCTCCCCTATCCTGGTATATGCTCCCCCATCCTGGTATTTGCGCCCCCATCCAGGTATACGCCCCCCCCCCACTCTGTTATGTGCTCCTTCATCCTAGTCCCCCATGCTGATCCATGCTTCCCAATCCTGATCCCCCATGCTGATCCATGCTTCCCAATCCTGGTCCCCCATCCAGTTATGTGCTACCCCATCCTGGTATATGCTCCTCCATCCATCCATCAATAAATAAAAAAAAACACTCCTACTCACCTTTCCATCGCTCCCCTGCAGTGCGTTGTTTGTTTTATTTTACTAAAATGGTGTCGATATCATCACCTGCACATGCCACAATATCCAGCACCATTTTATTGAAGACAAATGTGCAGTGTATTCAACAAAATTGCGTCGTAGTACGTGCATGCGCATACCGCGCTGTCTGGCGCCATTTTGTTGAAAACACTGTGCAAATTTGTGTTCCCTAAAATGTAGTGGGATATCGCACTATGCGCAGGTGCCGATTCAGACGCCACACGCCTCCCCCAGCCTCTGGCCCGAACAGCGCCACACTCCTCCACCGGCCTCTTGCCCAAACAGATATGTATTTATGGCTCAGGACATCTAGTTATACGTTCAGTGCCGACGCATACTGCGATCTCCGGCGCTGCACTCCTAATCCCTATCTGGGATGTGGATGTGTCGTTTTGTAGTTTTAGCTGCGGCCAGACTGCGCAGGCTTCGGACAGAAGGACACATCCCTGATTAGATTATAGATATACTGATAATACGGGGGTGTACTCACTTACGCTGATCGCTGTATATATAATGTACTGAATGGGATGTACTGACTTAGGCTGAGCGCTGTGTATAAATATATATAATATATATATATATTTTCAGTACACTCAAAGGGGTGCATATATAATGTACTGATAATAAGGGGATGTACTCACCTACGCTAAGCTCTGTATATATATAATACTGATAATACAGGGAGTGTACTCTCTTATGCTGGGTGCTGTGTGTGTATATGTGTTTTATATATATAAAACAAGTAAAACAGGGGATAAATCGAATGCCCAATAATAATCAATAAATATCAGCAGTGATTTGGAACAATTATAAACGACTTTAAATCAGAACTTTATTAAAATGTGAATATCAAAAATCATACACAAATGTAGCAAGGCAAAATAATAGCAGTGAAGTGGGGCAACCTTATTGCGTGATGGTACACTTAGTAAACCGAGCAGCCAACCCAAACTGCTCGCACACATTAAATTCGGCAAAAAAAACTCACTACGTGCAATATAACCCCCAATGCCCAACAAGTGGTGACAGTCCACTATGCACATATATATCCACTCCTCATAAGGTATCAGTGTGTGCTGTTGACAGTTCATGGTATGCACGCATTTAATACTACAATCCTCAATCATGTAAGTCAGTGAGTAATTGCTGACGGGATATCTCCCACCCTATTAATAGTGTGACACAATCTGCTCTCTCTCAGGCTATTCATATGATGGTACTGATTTGTGTTTAACAGACAACCCTCTACAAATAATGTCTACACTTAAGCGGAGGGGATATCAACCGTCTTATTGCAGCAGAATATAACTTGTGACGCTGGGATATACCCTGAGACAACATCAACATGTGTCACATAGTACATATAATATTACGGTATGGGTGTCACTGTGTGCATATTCATGACTGTACATTAACCATTGGAAAAAAGGAATGGTCTCACCCACTCTGTAGATATAAAAACTGGTTAACACAGATATTCATGGGTGTGTATGTCCCTTTTCCCAAAACTCCCGACGCGTTTCATCACAGATTGACTCATCAGGGGAGGTAATGTTCTGACCAGTTGCTTCAATCGCATCATCACGGTCACTTTTCCATACTCAAAAGTGGTGAGCACTACAGTGGACACTTTTTTTTTTACCTGATATGAATGTTCCAGTTATAGAGGCCTTTATAACAGCGGTTAAGTGATGAAATTGTTTCCTTGACTGCTCTTGTCCATGACGACAACATCACCATTAAGTCTGCTTACAAGGGTGGTGCTGTCTTCGTCGTCATGGACACTTCTAAATACAGTAGTAAGATTGAGAGACAGTTGAGAAATTAAAATGTGTATTGTTTACTTGGGGGTGACCCAAAGTTCGAACTTTTGAGAAAAATTAAGAATTTGTTAGATGAGGCTAAGTGTTACGGATCCGGATGGTGGAACCTCTGTGCTGCGGTGCAAGGAGGGGCCCAGAGGGGCGTTACTAAGTATCAACTCGGACCGACCAAGGTCTTACGGCGACTCAATCGACTCCGTGACCAGGGAGGGACAGAGCAGAGGGACCAGGTGCTACTCTGGGGACGACCTTGTAAGAGAGCAGGTGACTCCCACGGGTCAGATGGCAAGGACTGATCGGTACAGCAGATGAGCATGGCAAGCAGGCTGACGGGTGGTCCGGACAAACAGACTGACAGACATGGCTGGTAACAAGCAGGAGCCTCCAGGTAGGCTGTCAGGCAGGCACGGCAAGTGATGGGCAGGAGCCTCTAGGTAGGCTGTCAGGCAGGCACGGCAAGTGACGGGCAGGAGCCTCTAGGTAGCCTGTCAGGTGGTCACGGCAAGTGACAGGCAGGAGCCTCTAGGTAGCCTGTCAGGTGGTCACGGCAAGTGACAGGCAGGAGCCTCTAGGTAGGCTGTCAGGTGGTCACGGCAGGTGACAGGCAGGAGCCTCTAGGTAGGCTGTCAGGTGGTTACGGCAAGTGACAGGAAGGAGCCTCTAGGTAGGTTGTCAGGCAGGCATGGCAAGTGACGGGCAGGAGCCTCTAGGTAGGCTGTCAGGTGGTCACGGCAGATGACAGGCAGGAGCCTCTAGGTAGGCTGTCAGGTGGTCACGGCAAGTGACAGGCAGGAGCCTCTAGGTAGGCTGTCAGGTGGTCATGGCAAGTGACAGGAAGGAACCTCTAGGTAGGCTGTCAGATGGTCATGGCAAGTGACAGGCAGGAGCCTTTAGGTAACAGGCAAGTTCTCCAAGTAGGCAGGCTAGCCTAGCCCATAGACAGACTGGCGGGTTGACCGTAGGCAGACTGTCGGGCTGGAGAGTGTCCTTAGCTGGCGGAGACAGGTAGCAGGTGAAGGCTCCGGATTAGCGGACTGGCCAAGCCCATAGACAGACTGGCAGACGGAGCTGTAAGCAGACTGTTGGGCTGGACGGATAGTCAGGAGTAGACTGGCAGACTGGGCTGGTAGTCAGGCAGACAAAGGGACTTGAGGGCTGAAGCAGAGATTAACACACAAAGCTATAACCTTGCACGGGCACCTCCATATTGGAGGAGGTGCCTTTTATAGGGGAAGTCCTCCGGCCATTGGCCGGGGACTATTTAGGACGATGCGCGTGGCCCCTTTAAGAGGGAGGGAGCGCGCGCCCTAAGCACAGAGTCGGGAAAGCTGCGTGCACCAGCAGCAGCTGCAGGGAGGCCAGAAGACGCCGGAGCAGGACCGCGGCGGTAAGGGAGACGGCGTCTCTACCGGGCAGGAGGCAGGGACACAGATGCTACACTAAGTTTAATGGTATCATAGATGACAACTTATGTGACTACTTATATTTTGAGAATTTGGTTACTCCGATCATATCCGTTTTACCGAAGAAACAAAATTCCTTAATTGATCCACCGGGGACGTCCAATAGACTCGGGCAGTGATTCAGTCTTCAGTCGTATAGGTATTTTTTTAAATCGTATTTTGGGCCCCCTTTCTAATTGTATTTTGTCCTATATACAGGATTCGGCTGATTTTTTATGTAAATTAAGAGAGGTAACAGTTGACCAGGATGAGGAGGTTGTTCTTGCATCCTTTGATATTGTGTCATTATATACCTCGATTGAGCATGAAAGAGGGTTAGAGGCAATCAAGAGAAAATTGAGAGAAACCAAGTTCTCAATTGATTGCAAGAAATTTATTCTTGATATGCTTGAATTGGTTCTTAGGAATAATTATTTTTTATTTGGAGATACATTTTATTTTCAAAAACGTGGTACAGCAATGGGGGCTAATATGGCCCCGACGTATGCAAATCTTATAAAGTCATTGGAGGACGACTTGTCTATGTGTCCCCCCACTTCAGCAATGTACTGAAGTGGTGGAGATACATATACGACGTCTTCCTCCTCTGACTAAAACTCAAGTATTGGATTTTGAAAAATTACTCAATGAGATAGATAGTGATATTAAATTCACCCTTGTATATTCCACTACAGAGATCCAGTTCTTGGACATAATGGTATAACGCGATGGGGTAGGTTTTTCAACAAAATTATATACAAAACCTACAGATTGGAACAATCTGTTGAAATTTGAAAGTCCTCACTTTGAGTCACTTCCATATACCATAGTCAGTTTCTCAGGTTAAAAGAATAATCAGCAAGGAGTATGAGATACAAATAGCTTTTGATGAGTTGACAAATAAGTTCACGCGTAGAAATTACCAGAGTCAACAGCTAAGAGAAATACCAAAAGAATTCTTATGATATCTACATATAGTGAGGAGAGTAATGCTGTAACAGGCATTATTAAAAAAACATTGGACTATGTTGGGGAGATGTTTGCCAGAAGTCGATGAATTTGCTTCCCTTCCCCTCTCTTCATATAGACATGCAAAAAATCTGAAAGAGAAGTTAATTTGCTCGGATATAGGATCATTGAAGAGTAAAACCGAGAGCACATTAACTGCCAGAAAGTAGACCGGATGTTTCCCGTGTTTGGATTGCATAAATTGTAATAATATGATAAAAGGAGAGAATTACCGTGTAAAAAGTTATATGACATGTGATAAAGACTATGTCATCTATGTTCTACAGTGTCCCTGCAAACTAATATATGTTGGTGAAATAACATGGGACCTAAAAACAAGGTTGAATCATCATCGCTATAGAATACGAAAGAAAAAAAATGGATCTTCCAGTATCCAAACATTTTACAGAATTAAGTCATAAGGAAAAATATCTTAAATTCAGCATAATTGACCATGTACCACCACTCAGGAGGGGAGGGAATAAAAAGAAATACTCAAAAAGAAAGAACTGCAATGGATTTATAAATTAGAGTCTTTAAAACCCAATGGACTTAACATTGACTCTAAATTGCTTATATGATGGCTCCTTTACAATGGATTATTTCTTCTCTGTAGTATTAGATATTTTAGTGTTTTTTTTTCTTAATTTTTAATTTTTTCTCTATTTCACAGAAGTGCATTTTTGAAGAACTGACTCACCCCACCGTCCGAAATATTGAAAGACACCTGAGCAACACCATGTATATAAGTTGTTTAATAATTAAATTGTTATATTAATGGTTAATATAAGTGATAAGCAATAGTTACATGATGTGACAATACACTGTGTAACATATTGAACAGTGTCTTTATGTCATATTTTTTGTGTCCTTTTTAGGCTTTTAATTGGAGTATTTTATCTCCTTAAATAAATACCACTAATTGATATTTTTTAATAGCTCAATATTTGCTCCATACAAATATCGCTTGATGTACATGGTGTTTGCGTAGGGTCAGGGAAAATATGCCCCTTAGCTTAAGGGCTCCGTGTTATAGAAAATGACAGAGTCTGCGCAAGTCCGGAGCATGATTAATCTTCATAAACATGGCGTTCTGCCGGAGCCCGTGCGCAGTTGGTAGACTTCAACTGCTCTCTATGGGTATGTGCAGACGAGCATTCCAGCCTGCGGCCCCCGACTCTGTGATGGAGCCGCGCACAGATATATTTTTTTTAACCTACGGACTTTCCACATAGAGATTAGGTCTATGGGGAAAGTCTGCATGCGGACTCGCAGGAGGAATTGACATGCTGCGGACTGGAAAGACGCGCCGCAAGTCAGTTTCCGCAGGTGCACAGAGATGCATAGTGGGCATGTGATATGTACAAATCCCATCCACTATGCTGTAACATCTGGCCACTGCGGGTTTGTTGCGGCATAAGTCCGCAGAGTCAAACCCACAGCAGCTCCAGATCGTCTGCACACACCCTAACTCTAGGTTTAGTGGAGTCCAGCGCATACGCTGTTTGACTTCCGGGTCGCCGACAGCGGTGTGGGCTATGACAGTGTATGAATTATGGTGGGGTGAGTCATTAATGAAATTAATATTATATATGGTCCACACATGGAATTGATTAATTATATATGAACTACACATGTCACATATCGAATTGCTCTTGATTAGATATATTGCCATTAAGGTTTAAGGTAGAGTTATGCACTTTTAAAATTGATAACATTTTATAGATGAAATTGACTATGAACATTTGCACTTGACTATGACATTTGCACTTTGCACAGTGCACTTTATATTTACGTATGTAATTCTTGTATGAATTGTTATATTATTATTCAATTGGAACCCCTATATATGTCCACTTCACTATATCTCATTGCTTTGAAAAAGTCCCTCACTAGGGATAAAACGTTACCGCCTTGTCATGATTAGAGATGAGCGTTGTTCTACTCGAACTGTTCGCCAATCTCAAATTCGAGCTGTTTTGGGCGGTGTTCGAGCCGTTCGGCGAACACGAATGATTTGAGAAAAATTCGGCTGTTCGAGGTTATGTTCGATAACTGTTCGTGCACCAAAATCATAACTGGATTTTTTCTCAGTAATGATGAAAATTAATGTTAATACGCAGTTTGAGTGTACAGCGGGGTGGGGGGAGGGGCAGGGGATGGATCTCTGCAGGAATAATGAAGATCTCCATTTTTTTTTCTCTTTCCCGCATTTGCAGTGGGGAGGTGCAGTCTGTCAGCCTATCAGCAGCGCACATACGGAGCGAACTGCTGTTTTTCACACAAGCAAGGGCATGTGTCATTGGCAGTGTATGTCACATGTCCTTGCCCTATTAGACCAAGCCATTTTCCTCGTCGCCACCATTTTCTCACTGCTGCAGCTGCGTGTTAGACGGCACCGCTGTTGCTGTGTGCGCTATACCTTGTTAATTTCAAGCCAATTTTCGCACAAATCTACAGATAGTTTGGGAGTAGGGAATAGTTGTGATTGCAGTCCTTTTAAGGACTAGGTTACAGCATTTCCTACGACTTTTATCAGGCAGGTCTGTGCTCTTAAATAGATAGATTGTGGGAGTAAAGACTAATTGTAATTGCAGTCCTTTTCAGGACTAGGTTACATCAGTTCCTATCAGTTTTTGCCAGGCAGGTCTGTGCCAGTGCTGTGCAAGTTTTTTTCACAGCATTTGGCTGAATCTAGCAAAGCTAATCCTTTTTGGCCTATTGCAGAGTGTGTTAGTCAGTGGAGTAGCCTATCTGTGTTGCAAGATATACCACCTGTGTATAGAATACCAATTTTTTTACTGCACCTAGTGAAGTAAAATCTTTTGGGCATAGCATCATTCTATTAGTCCATCTATACTGACCTCCATCAGGTTGCAAATTGAATATAATTTTTTTCTGCATCTAGCTCTGAAAAAATATTTGGGCTTCTAGCAGTGTGTGGGACTTGTTCTATTAGTCCATCTATACTGACCTCCATCAGGTTGTAAACTGAATATAATTTTTTTCTGCATCTAGCTCTGAAAAAATATTTGGCCTTCTAGCAGTGTGTGGGACTTTCTCTATTAGTCCATCTATACTGACCTCCATCAGGTTGCAAATTAAAAATAATTTTTATCTGCATCTAGATCTGAAAAAATATTTGGCCTTCTAGCAGTGTGTGGGACTTTCTCTATTAGTCCATCTATACTGACCTCCATCAGGTTGCAAATTAAAAATAATTTTTATCTGCATCTACCTCTGAAAAAATATTGGGCTTCTAGCTGTGTGTGGGACTTGTTCTATTAATCTATCTATACAGACCTCCATCAGGTTGCAAACTGAATATATTTTTTTCTGCATCTACCTCTGAAAAAATATTGGGCTTCTAGCTGTGTGTGGGACTTGTTCTATTAATCCATCTATACAGACCTCCATCAGGTTGAAAACTGAATATAATTTTTTTCTGCATCTAGCTCTGAAAAAATAGTTGGCCTTCTAGCAGTGTGTGGGACTTTCTCTATTAGTCCATCTATACTGACCTCCATCAGGTTGCAAATTAAAAATAATTTTTATCTGCATCTAGCTCTGAAAAAATATTTGGCCTTCTAGCAGTGTGTGGGACTTTCTCTATTAGTCCATCTATACTGACCTCCATCAGGTTGCAAATTAAAAATAATTTTTATCTGCATCTACCTCTGAAAAAATATTTGGGCTTCTAGCTGTGTGTGGGACTTGTTCTATTAGTCCATCTATACTGACCTCCATCAGGTTGCAAATTAAAAATAATTTTTTTTCTGCATCTAGCTCTGAAAAAATATTTGGCCTGCTAGCAGTGTGTGGGACTTTCTCTATTAGTCCATCTATACTGACCTCCATCAGGTTGCAAATCGAATATAATTTTTTTCTCCATCTAACCCAGCCAATAGTTTTGGCCTAATACCACAGTTTGGCCACTCAGCTCTGCTCGGTTCCCATCCATTGTTTTTTTGTGCAAACAACTCCAGAGTTGTGAATTAGTTAACCACCAAAATGAGTGGAAAAAGGCCTGCTGCTGGTGGAAAGGGGAATAGGCGTGTTGGGAAGGGGAAAAAAGGTTGTGTCCGTGGGGTAGGTGTTAAAGCAACAGTAACATCTGCAGAAGAAAGACCATCTTCCAGCCAAACTAAAATGTCTACTTCTTTTAGCGGACAATGTGATAAGATCCCTTTCTTACGGCCACGCCAATCACTACAAATTCCAGATGTGGCACAAAAACAGCAGGTGCTTCAACGGATATCAAGTGCTCCTTTAAGTGGGCTCTCCTCCACATCAACTTCAACATCACAAATACTCCAGTCCTCAAAGGTGTCACCCCAATCGCACTTGCTTCCTCACAGCTCCCAAATCTCCAGCTGCCCGTCTGAGTATGAGGTAGAACAGATGGTTGAGTCTGCAGAGTTGTTTACTCATACTATAGCCTGGGAATCAGAGGTCGACTCCAGCGCTTCTGTGAATCCAGACGAGGAAATGATCTGCACTGATGCCCAGAATCCTTATGAGTCGGATCCAGGACCAGACGCAGAAGGTTCTGACCATAATGTAGACCCTCATTCCCAAACTGTAACTCCTGTTGGTGGAGACAATGAGGAAGACGATGATGAGACTCAAATACCTGATTGGAGCGACAACTTTAGTTTTTTGTCAGGGCAGGAACAGGTTGGCTCTGAGGACGACGGGTGTGATAACGCACAGGGTGATGATGATGAGGTTGGAGATCCCACTTACTGTCAACCCACAGTCAGCCAAGAGATGAGGTCAGCAGAGGAGGTGGAGGAAGATGCTAGTGACGACGAGGTCAGGTTGCGCCTTCCTGGACAGAGACGTAGTACTGGAAGCACGTCAACAACTGCATCCTCAAACACAACTCTGCCTCTCACCACAAGTCGTGGTGGCTCTTCAGGTCGCATGGGTGCTAAGCCTTGCATAGCCTGGGCATTTTTCAGATCGATAAAGATGACCCAACTCGTGTTATCTGTAACATTTGTCAGCAAAAGCTAAGTAGAGGCCAAAAAATACATAGTTTGAGTACTTCATGCATGAACCGGCACATGGACATGAAGCATAAGTTGCAGTGGGAAGCTCAGTGTGCTACAATGCGGCCTAGCCGGCCGGGCCAACCACCGTCTGCCATATCTTGTGCATCCGTGGCCTCTTCATCCTCTGTGACTGGGGGGACAGCAGTCACACCTGTTTTGGGGCGCAGACCTGCCACCTCTTTACCCGCAACAGCCAGCGTGATTGGCAGGTCATCATTTTCTTTGGAGGTGGTAACACCAGCTGGTGTTGAGCGCTGTCCGACATCGATAGCACCACCTTTGGATCAAGGCAACCTAACATGTCCGCCTGCATCTTCCTCACAGACCGGCAGTTTGCCGGGGACACCCTTATCAACCCCGTCTAAGCACAATAGCCAGCCCTCGGTCCCTCAGATGTGGACAAGTAAAAGACCATTTCCTCCTAGCCATGAGAAAGCTAAGAGGTTGAATTTCACCATCTGCAAGCTCTTGGCTACAGAAATGCTGCCTTTCCGCCTGGTGGACACAGAGGATTTTCGAGACCTTATGTCCGTCGCAGTGCCCCAGTACCAGATGCCCAGTCGGCACTACTTCTCAAAGAAAGGTGTGCCTGCGCTCCACCAGCATGTCGCACACAACATCACCGCTTCTTTGAGAAACTCTGTGTGTGACAGGGTGCATTTCACCACAGACACTTGGACGAGTAGGCATGGACAGGGGCGTTACATGTCGCTGACTGGGCACTGGGTAACTATGGTGACAGCAGGACAAGGGGCTGCTGTCCAAGTCTTGCCGTCCCCACGAGTTGTGCGTCAATCCTCTTTATGTCAAAGTTCCTCCACTGCTTCTGCCTCCTCAACCTCCTCTCGGTCTTCCACCTGCACCCAAAGCCTGTCTGGTCATGCCACAAGCTTTCTAACTGCGCAGAAGGGATCCTGCACACCTCCTTACTATGCTGGCAGTAGGGCTCAACGTCATCAGGCGGTTTTTACATTGAAATGTCTGGGAAATGTGAGTCACACAGCTGAGGAGTTGTGGTCAGCTCTGGAGAACCAATTTCATGAATGGTTGTCTCCACTGGACCTGAAACCAGGGAAGGCTGTGTGCAACAATGCTGCAAACCTGGGTGCGGCCCTTCGCCGGGGCAATGTCACACACGTGCCTTGTATGGCTCACGTGTTGAACCTGGTTGTCCAGCAATTTTTAGCCCACTATCCCAGACTAGATGGCCTTCTGCAGAGGGCACGGTCGCTGTGTGCTCACTTCCGCCGTTCGCATCCCGCAGCTCAGCGACTTACATCTCTACAGAAGTCGTTGGGCCTGCCACTTCACTGGCTAAAATGCGATGTGCCTACCCGGTGGAATTCAACTCTGCACATGTTGCAGCGACTGTGGCAGCACCGACAAGCCCTGGTGCAATACGTTCTGACGTATAGCCTGGGCCAACGAGATCCAGAGGTGGGGCAAATCACGCTGGAGGAGTGGTCTCAGATCAGGGACCTATGCACCCTTCTGCACAGTTTTGAAATGGCGACGAAGATGTTTAGTGCTGACGATGCCATTATCAGCATGACTATTCCGGTGATTTACATGCTGGAGCACATGTTAAACAGAATTCGGAGTCAGGTGGTGGCACAAGAGGAGGTGGAGGAAGTAGAGGAGGAGGAGTTGTATGCGGAAGGGCTAACATCTGCAAGGTCCAGACGGTCGGCAGCACCAAGGCGGCAGGCATGTGAGGGTGGGGGAGATGGTTTTACCAGGGCGCATGGTAGCAGCCAAACTAGTGAGGAAGGTGCAGGAGCCCAGGAAGAAGTGGAGGACGAACTGATGGAAGACTCATCAGATGAGGGAGACCTTGATCACATTTCTGTTGTGCGAGGTTGGGGGGAGAGGACAGAGGAAGGAAGCATGATTGTTACCTCGCCACCAACACAACAGGGATGCACGCATGCAGGAGTATCAGCAGAGACTGTTGCAGAATCTTACATGTGCTTTTCCACAAAACACCAGTGGTGCACGTAGTGAATCTCACAGTTCCAACTTGCCAACCGTGGGACCGTCAAGTGTTCAGCACTCAAACCGTAACAGAACCACAGTATCTGCTGGTAACATCAATTTTGCGGAATCATTTCACCACTTTTTTAGCCCATCCTTTGCAAGGCCACAGGAGACAAGAAGTCTGACACATAGTCAACGCTTAGAGACGATGGTACAGGAGTATCTCCAAGTAAACATTGAAGCAATGACTGTGTCACTGGACCCTTGCTCTTTTTGGGCTTCCAATCTGGATAAATGGCCGGAGCTAGCCACTTACGCCTTGGAGATCTTGTCATGCCCCGCAGCCAGCGTTCTGTCTGAACGTGTGTTCAGCGCTGCTGGTGGTTTGCTGACAGATAAGCGCACGCGGCTCTCCACTGATAATGTAGACAGACTCACGTTCATAAAGATGAACAAATCATGGATCCGAAACGACTTTTCTACCCCTGTGTCATCCTGGGGAGAGTAAAAGCTTGATGATTGGTTAAAATCACCCTACCAACCGTTTTAAGCTTTCAAATTACTAATCATGTTTATCTGTATCTTGGCTGGAAAATAATTTTGGGCTTTGTAGCAGTGTGCAGCACTGATTCTATTAGGCCATCTATAATAAGCTCCACCAGATTTAAAATTACTAATCATGTTTATCTGTATCTTGGCTGGAAAATAATTTGGGCTTTGTAGCAGTGTGCAGCACTGATCCTATTAGGCCATCTATACTAAGCTCCACCAGATTTAAAATTAATAATAATTTTTAGCTGCATCTAGCCCGGAAAATAATTTTGGGGCTCCGAGAAGCGCAAGACACATAAGTGCCTTCTTGCTGCACTACCTGCAACATGACCCTCATATTGTCAGAATTCGAAGTAATCATGACTACTGGGTTGCCACACTCTTAGATCCCCCAAACTTTTCGATCAACCTTTTCATTTTAATAAAGACCAAAAAAATGGTCATTTTTGAAATTATAAGCATTAGCAGGTTGTTAGAAACTGAAATCAAACAGTTTTCAACTCAAAACTTTATTCTAGGTGATGTTACATTTTCACATAGGACCCCTTGTTCGAAAGGAGCTTCTGAACTCTCTCGTCCATTGAATTTGTCAGGTTTTGGATGGTTTCTGCTTCAATTGTTTTGCATGAGGACAGAATACCCTCCCAGAGGTGTTGCTTAGATGTGAACTGCCTCCCGCCATCATAGACACTCCTTTTGATGATGCTCCAGAGGTTCTGAATGGGGTAGAGGTCAGGGGAGCATGGGGGTCACACCATAAGTTTGTCCCCTTTTATGCCCATATCATCCAGAGATGCAGATGTTTTATGTGCAGCATGAGATGGTGCATTATCATGCAAAAAAATGATCTTGCTGTGAAATACACGGTTCTTCTTCTTGAACCATGGCAGGAAGTGCTGTTTGAGAAAATCCACATACATTATGGAGTTCATCTTTAGCGCCTTCAGGGATCCTAAAGGGGCCGACAATCTCTCTCCCCATGATTCCAGCCCAAAACATTACTCCACCTCCTCCTTGTTGGCGCTGTAGCCGTGTTTGCGTGGGGTGTCCATCAACCAGCCATCCTCCACTCCATCCATCTGGACCATCGAGCGCTGCACGGCACTCATCCGTGAACAAAACAGTTTTGAAATCAGTCTTCATGTAATGTTTGGCCCACTGGAGCCGTTTCTGCTTGTGTGAAGTGGATAGAGGAGGTCGACAGGATGGCGTATGCACAGCTGCAAACCTCTGAAGGACCCTGCATTTTGTTGTTCGGGGGACGTTGGAGGCACCAGCAGCTTCAAAAACTTGTCTGCTGCTATGACAAGGCTTTTTTGCCGCTGCTCTTTTAACCTGACGTAATTGCCTGTAGGAAAGAGTCCTCAATTTGCCCTTATCAGCACGCACACGTGTGTACTGTGAATCAGCTACATACTTCTTGATTGCCAAGACACTTCATCCTGATCATCGCACAATGTTGATTGTAGTCATGCCTTGACCTAAACACTCCACAATTTGTTGCTTCTCAGCAGCCGACACATCCTTTTTCTTTCCCATTTTGGCAGAAAATGTAGGCTGCTTAATAATGTGAGACAGCCTTCTTAAGTAGTCTTGCCTTTCATTGGACACACCTGCCAAACTAATTAGCACAGGTGTCTGCAATTGCTTACAGTGATATAAAGAGCCCTGACACACATCACCATCAATGAGTTTAACTGACAAACAAACAAATTCTTCCCTTATCACTCCTAAACACTTTTTGCATAATAATTTGGAACACAGTGTACATGTGCTTTTCCACAAAACACCAGTGGTTCACGTAGTGAATCTTACAGTTCTAACTTGCCAACCGTGGTCTGTATGGAGTCTGTTCAATAAAGGGCCCAAAATTAAGATAACATAGATGGGAGAGGTCTCTATGAATAGGAATTCCTAAGTATTTGATACCCTGTGAGGGCCAGGCAAAGGGAAAGTTGGACTGGATGGAATTCTATATGGATTTGGGGAGGGAGACATCGAGGGCCTCAGACTTCGCTGCATTGATTTTAAAATTTGACCATGTAACAAAGTGATCTATTTCAGCCATAACAGCATGGATGGATATATGTGATTGAGTGATATATACTAGGACATCATCAGCAAATAGAGAGCACTTGTACTCGGTGCCTCCCACCTCAATCCACCTAATATTGGGGTTATGGCGAATTGATGAGAGCAGGTGCTTCGTCACTAGGATGTATAAGAGAGGGGACAGAGGACATCCCTGCCTTGTCCCATTGGTGATTGTGAAAGGTGATGAAAATGTTCTGATGCACCCCCTGGGCCTTGGGACACCCGGAGCCGGACCCTTTTTGGTGGATGCTGGTGGTTGTAGTCTTCGTGGCGGCGACCCGGTTCCGTGGCTCAGGGTGGTCAAACCAGTGGCGGAACTATTTATGTGGTTTTGATCTTTAAATGTCCGACTACGCCACCCGTGGATTGCGGTCAGAGTGAACCGCCGCTGCAGAGCAGACCGCTGAGGCTGGTGTTGTGGGTGCAGCAGAGCGTAGCATAACTCCCCACGGGAGGAGTATAGCCTCAGGGCAGTGTATGCGGAGGATGGGGGTGATGGTGCAGGGCAGCAGCAGTAACGACACGGAGTCAGTGATGCAGTCCAGGGCCTTTACTCACAGTTCTTATTATCCAGACCACGTCTGCAGGTAACGGCTGCCCACGTCGTACTGTGCTCACCAGGTGAGGGGCTCAGACAACTCCCAGATAACTTTGGAGCGCTTCACAGGACCCCCTTTGTGTGTCCTTTGTCTGGCCTTTCTTACCAACCCTTCTGTCCGGCTGCCTCGGGCCTCCTCTTGGTAAACTTGGCGCCAGTTTCCCTGACCCTATGTGGTGCCTTCCTAGCGGGTGTAGCGAGGGGCTGCGCCACATAAAATGTCACAGCCTCCGGTTTCTAGCTGAGGGTCGTTTCCTGCCTCCACTAGTTTCGGGGACCGGTCTCCCCCTTTGGCCTGACCCCTCCACGCAGGTGGATTCGGGCGTGCGGTGGCGACTCGCCCGTCCGCACCCCTGGGATCCCTTCATTCCTCGTTCCTGGAGCCTTCTCCGCTCCTCTTCCTTCCTTCTCCCTCTTCCAGGCCTGGGCCTCTGTTACTAGGCCCGCCTCCGGAGCAGAGCTCATGCAGAGCCCCTGCTCCCTGCCACTTCTGCTCAGACTTCTCTGCACTGAACTAAGATGGTGCCCACCTTTTATACTCCCTTCTCAATGCACCCAGGAACTGCTTCCTCCCTGCTCCTGCACTACAGGGTTCCCCTTCCTCAGTGTTCCCTCCCCCCACTCCAGCCAGGGACAGGGACTGTCGTGCCCATCTCAGAGGCATATTGGTCGCCCTGCCCCACGGCAATGTGGTGTAATGCATGCAGGTGTCGGGTCCTGATCCACACTCCATCCTTACCTGAGAGTGAGATATCACACCTCTGGGTGAGGTGCAATACCTCTGTAGCAACCGAGCCCTCAGGGTGCTACAGTTCCATTTATCTTCAGCCTAGGTGACGTATTGTGATACAGGGCCGTGATTTTGGCTATAAAAGGGTCTAGACCCCTACCCCAAGCTTTTTAAGAGAATCATATATGGCGTGCCAGGAGACTCTATGGAATGCTTTCTCAGCATCCAACGAGAGTATCTAATTACAAATTTTTAACTGCATCTAGGCCAGGAAATACTTTGTGCCTAGTAGCAGTGTCTGCTAGTCAGCGGATTATCCCAGCTGTTAAGCAAGCTACACCACCTGTAGTTTGGACACTTAATTTTTTCAAAGGAAATGCTTCGGGACCACGGGATACTCAGTGAAGAGCATCAGGAGGCACCCCAAGGCATAGGGGCTGGGACTGGCAGTAGGATGCCTTGCGGTGGACAGCCGAGCTCGATCCTTATAAAAGCTTTTTAACTGCAGCAGCTTTAGTGGACGCTACTGGAGCTCGAATTACGCGGCTGCTGGCATGAGACTTGCCCTCCAATAGATCCTTGTAAATGGATTTAAAGTGTATTCATTCAAATTAGAGAGACAATTTAAATTAAAAAGCTTAGAGCTGCCTCCACCACAGGGGGGCTCGCTCGACCCACCAGCGGACAGGCACCAGTATTGGGAGAGGGGGGCTGGCCGTCAGGGTTCACCGCGGCTCTGGCACAAACCCGCCGACACGGAGGTGGCACGGGCAGGAGCGGACTGAACGTGTCGGCTTCTCACTTTTTGGATTTTAGAAGGGCATGACATGCCTATATTTGTGTCTCCCCCTCCTTTTACTCCTCCACCTCTTTTCTTTTCGCATGACTATATGTACTTGTCACTTTTTCATGTGTTAGTTGTGTCTTCTGAGCAGTTTGTCAGCTTTTGGACACCTTTGAAGGTGTTTTCTATGTGTTTCTATGTGTTTTTGTTTGCCTGCCATTGGTTTTAACGGTGTTCGAAGGTGTTCGACGAACAGTTCGACGAACAGTTCGGCGAACACACGGGTGTTCGACGAACCGAACCGAACTCGAACACTGCGGGGGTGGCTCAACACTAGTCATGATGGGTCAATAAAAGCACAATATATTTGATCCTCTCTTTAGTGCTGCCTGTATTCTTTTTTGGATCTATTCAAGGTTTTGATATTACCTGTGAGACTTTGCACCCATCTTCATTTTTTTGCTATATTGCTAGTCTCTATATTTTGATATATATAATATATATATATATACACAGTACAGACCAAAAGTTTGGACACACCTTCTCATTTAAAGATTTTTCTGAATTTTCATGACTATGAAAATTGTACATTCACACTGAAGGCATCAAAACTATGAATGAACACATGTGGAATTATATACTTAACAAAAAAGTGTGAAACAACTGAAAATATGTCTTATATTCTAGGTTCTTCAAAGTAGCCACCTTTTGCTTTGATGACTGCTTTGCACACTCTTGGCATTCTCTTGATGAGCTTCAAGAGGTAGTCACTGGAAATTGTCTTCCAACAATCTTGAAGGAGTTCCCAGAGATGCTTAGCACTTGTTGGCCCTTTTGCCTTCACTCTGCGGTCCAGCTCACCCCAAAGCATCTCGAATGGGTTCAGGTCTGGTGACTGTGGAGGCCAGGTCATCTGGCGTAGCACCCCATCACTCTCGTTCTTGGTCAAATAGCCCTTACACAGCCTGGAGGTGTGTTTGGGGTCATTGTCCTGTTGAAAAATAAATGATGGTCCAACTAAACGCAAACCAGATGGAATAGCATGCCGCTGCAAGATGCTGTGGTAGCCATGCTGGTTCAGTATGCCTTCAATTTTGAATAAATCCCCAACAGTGTCACCAGCAAAGCACCCCCACACCATCACACCTCCTCCTCCATGCTTCACGGTGGGAACCAGGCATGTAGAGTCCATCCGTTCACCTTTTCTGCGTCGCACAAAGACACGGTGGCTGGAACCAAAGATCTCAAGTTTGGACTCATCAGACCAAAGCACAGATTTCCACTGGTCTAATGTCCAGTGATGATGCATGATAATGCCCCGTCTCATGCTGCACATAACACATCTGCATCTCTGGCTGCTATGGGCATAAAAGGGGACAAACTTATGGTGTGGCACCCATGCTCCCCTGACCTCAACCCCATTGAGAACCTCTGGAGCATCATCAAAAGGAGTGTCTATGATGGCGGGAGGCAGTTCACATCTAAGCAACAGCTCTTGGAGGGTATTCTGTCCTCATGCAAAACAATTAAAGCAGAAACCATCTAAAACCTGACAAATTCAATGGGCGAGAGAGTTCAGAAGCTCCTTTCAAACAAGGGGTCCTATGTGCAAATGTAACATCACCTAGAATAAAGTTTTGAGTTGAAAACTGTTTGATTTCAGTTTGTAATAACCTGCTAATGCTTATAATTTCAAAAATCACCATTTTTTTGTTCTTTATTAAAATGAAAAGGTTGAAAACTCTGCTGTGCATAATAATTTGGAACATGCATTTTGAGTGCAGTTTGAGTTTTTTATTTTTTTAAAAATATACTGTTATCATAGGCTGTTTGTACAAAAACCTTTCAATTGTACTCTAATAGTTATTTGACTGGAAAATTACAATGACTGCAATTCATATAGGTAATTTGGGAAAATCTGAGGAAATATTATTTGCATAATAATTTGGAACACAGTGTAATGCCGTCCCTTATTACACAGTGCCCTATCTTGTTATGTACAGCACCGTCCCTTACATATTGGATAATCGATAGCGACCTGTTCTTTATTACATAGCGTCCTCTCTTGTTAGATATATAATGCAATGATAGCAAGGAAAAGCTTTGGACTGGTCTTCTGGTCACAGTCTGCTCCATCTGCAATCATTATATCTCTAACAAGAGACGACTACGTAATAAAAGATTGCGCTCTGACTGACAAAAATAACAAGAATACGCTATGTAAGGGACAGCACTGTACATAACAGCGCAAGCTATATAATAAGAGACGGCACAATATATAACTAGAGAAGATGGTACGTAATAAAGGAGGGTGTTATACATAATAAAAGATGAAACTATATAACTAAGGATGGCGCTATACATAATAAGTGAGAACACTATATACTAAAGGAATGTGCTATACATAATAAGGCTACATTTCTGTATCTGTGTGCAGTGTCTGTGTGCTGCTCACTTTTACAGATCAGAACAGGACAAAATCAGATCGGAACAGGACATTCTCTGACCCTCACAGATCTCGTTCTCAGATCCGTGATTTTCATAGATGTGTGAGTGGATCTATAAAACTCTACGAGTCCGTGGACCATCCCATAAAAAAATCTGGCAGCACACTGACATTTCACAAAATGTGAGAATGCAGCCTAAGGGATTTTACTAGTGATGAGGTAACATGCTCGCCACTGTTCTGTACTCGCCCGAGCATCTCACTGCTCGAGATGCTCGGCGCTCTGCGAGTATTTCCTGGTTGCTCGGGCGGGAGCTCGGGTCCCCTCCCTGCATGTTTGGCGCTCTTTAGAGAGCCAATGAACATGCAGGGATTTCCTGTCACACACTGTAATGCCGTAGCCATGTTGGTTATGGTATTACAGTGATTGGCTGGTGGCACAGCGTCATCAGGTATATATATGCTCATCACAGTCTACCCCGGAAACAGGCAGTGTAGGGAGAGATGCTGCTGAGCTAGGGAGAGATTTGCTTGTTTATATTTTATTGTAGGTATACCACAACATCTCTATATATCCATCTGAACTAACAATCCTTCTGAGGACTAATCCTGCTGCATCTATTCAGCGGTGACAGCAGGAGTTAGGCAGGCAGGCAGTGTATGTGTATGTGGCAGTGCACAAAGCAAGAGGGTGCATTCCAGTTCTGTCTGCTGCTGCTTTTACAGATATTTCTAGAAATAGCCCGAGGTATCAGGGGCCAGGGATATTTTTTTTTTTATCTTAATCCTGTTTATTTGCTTAAAAAGCAATCCAGAGAACACCGTTTTTCTGCTCCATTTGCTTGTTGCCACTGCAGAATACAGCCAGATCCTAACCAGATCCTTTCCATATTACAGTGATAAAAATCCAGAAATTTGTAGTGAACGTGGAAAATATTAGCCTCCATTTAAATTTTGTTGCAGTGTGTTAGTGCAGTTATTGACACAAGGTCGCTTTGAAAAATAGTAACCTACAGGCCAGCTATTTAAAACTTTGGTTTTCCGTCACACGTATCACATATCACTGCGGTTTAAATCCAGCCATTGTAGTGAACGTGGAAAATATTTTCCTCCATTTAAAATGGGCAAGGCACGTGGCAAGGGACGGGGAAGTGTAGGTAATGGTGCATGCAGAGGACGAGGCCGAGGCCGTGGGCAAGCTGAAATTGTGTGACAACAAACACGCACATCTTGTCGCGCGACCTTCCTGTCCCAATTAATAGGGGACCGCAGAACACCACTATTGAACACAGAGCAGTGTGAAAAGGTTATTCGTTGGATAGCAGATAATGCTTCCAGTCACTTAGCCACCACCACCTCCACCCTGTCTTTTATACGGTCAAGTCTCAGTAGCCGTGAGTCTGGACTGCATATTCCTCATCCTGATCTGCCGTCCTCCCACCAGACAACTGATCCCACACTTGGACACTCTGAAGAGCTGTTCATTTTTCCATTTATAGATTCGGGTATCTCGCCCGGTCCACTTGAAGCGGGGCAAGAGGAGATCGCATGTAGCGATACCTAAATATTTGAGCAGCCACGGTCACACGAAGGCCACAGTGGGAAACTGTCACAAGAGGTGGATGGTGATGAGACACAATTGCTAAAAAGTCAGGAGGAGGACCAGGGTGCTGAAGTGACTGACCCAACCTGGCAAGGTGACCTGCAGAGCGAGGACAGCAGCACACGGGGAGGGAGACGTAGCACCACAAAAGGAAAGAACAAGCAGTGTGGTGGCCGCAGACAGAAGGCAGGCAACCGTTCCCTGTAACATCAACACGAAGGAAGTTGCCATTATAACTGTTAGGTCTTCCAGAGTCTGGTTGTTTTTTAAAGACTCTGCCGATAACCCCAAAAATGCCATTTGCACCACCTGCCAGGCCAGCATCTGCAAAACTACCAGCCTGACCACCACCAGCATGATCAGGCACATGGCAGCAGAGCACCCGACTAAGTGGGCCGAACCCCAGGGTCCAGCAACAGTGTCTGCGGGTGACACTACTACAAGATTCCTCCTGCCCTGCACCTGTCCTTGAACACTCACAACTAGCACCATCAGAAAGCACGTCCACATCCTTGTCCAAGCGCAGCGTTCAGTTGTCCCTACCCCAGTCCTTGGAACACAAGCGCGAATACTCAGCTAACGCCCCACAGGCCACACTACTAAATTCACACATTTCGTGAATGCTTGCGCTCGAAATGTTGCCTTTTAGGCTCGTGGAGACAGAAGCTTTCCGCAACCTGATGGCGGCGTCCGTCCCTCGGTACTCTGTCCCCAGCTGCCACTATTTCTTCCGGTGTGCCGTCCCTGCATTACACAAGCACATGTCCTACAACATTAGCCGTGCCCTCAACAATGCAGTTACTGGGAAAGTCTACCTAACCACGGACACGTAGACAAGTGCTTGTGGGCATGGACGGTACATCTCGCTGATGGCACACTGGGTTAACATAGTGGAAGCCGGGACCCAGTCGGACCTTGGGACAGAACACGTCCTCCCGACGCCGAGGATTGCGGGCTCTGGATCAATCAGGGTTGCCCCACATTTTACAGCTCCTGCACCTCCTCCTCCTCTTCAGCATCCATATCCGAAATGACCTCATCAGTCGCAAGCTGGAAGCACTGCAGCACTGCCTCGGCCAAGCGGCAACAGGCTGTGCTGAAGCTAATAAGCTTCGGTAACAAACCACACAATGCTAAAGAGTTGTGAACAGCTCTGAAACATGAAACAGGCAGATCTGTGGCTGACACCTCTGACCCTACAGCCAGGCATGGTCATGTGTGACAATGGCCGGAATCTGGTGGCGGTTCTAAGGCGAGGCGAGCTCACACACATACCATGCCTGGCCCATGGGCTTAACCTCGTGGTTCAGCTGTTTCTCAAAACCTACCAGGATCTGCTGGATCTGCTTGTCAAAGTACATCGCCTGTGTGCCCATTTTAGAAAGTCAGCTACAGCTTCTGCCGTCCTTGCCGTGCTTCAGCAGCATTTGCAGCTTCTGGCTCACCGACTGGTGTGTGATGTCCCCACGCGTTGGAACTCTACATTGCAGATGTTGGGAAGGATTTGTGAGCAGAAGAGGGCAGTTGTTGACTACCAAGCATCAACAAGGCCGTTGGTATTCAGGTCAGATTCCAAACATAAAACCTCAGGAGTGGACATGGATGTCAGACATCTGTACCATCCTGCAAAAGTTTGAGGACTCCACCAAGATGCATTTTTAGAATGCATTCACATAGAATATAATAAACAAAACTTTTCTTCCCTTTATGGGAGGCACATTTCTTAAACGTTACAGGTTACCATATAAAGATTTTTAAAGAACAATTTTCTTTACACTCATAAAACATTTTTTCAAGCAGATAAAACACTTCTCATATCAAACATTTTCAATCAATCAAATACAGTGAAATTTACAGCCGAATGACCTTTTCACTGGTAAGGTGCACTTTGAGCAACATGAGGGACCCGTCCGCAAACCCTCAACGTAGGCCCTGGGCGTGGCTGCAGGGCATAGATGATCCAGGTGTTGAACCACGTCTTCGGCCATGCCAAACGGGTTTTTGTTCTGAGGTCAGTCTTGTCATATAAAACCAATAAGGGGCACTTTAAGAAGTGCAACTATTTACAAGTACAAGTTTTTAGGGATATCACCGTCCTCCACCTCAATGTCTTTATACCCTTACCGGTTACTAAATAAACACACAAGTAAATGCTGCAGTACCCTTCCGGGTAACTATGTACATTACTCAATTTTAACAGTTCAGCAGTGGTGCCCCCTCCCGGGGAACACCTGGTTCTTACAGGCTGACCCAGCCGGGTCATCAGCCTCTGCTTGCAGGGACATGTACTTTTCTTCCACTACCCTGTGGACGTTCAGGGCATACCAGCCCCGCTCACCTCTGTGCCTGGTGTAGGTGACTTGGTCACCAGGATACAGGTCTCAGTCGGGATGTCCTTGCTGCAGGTGGGACTCCACGTCCCTCCAATTAACAAACAAATCCGTCGCGACCTGTGGCTCTCTGATGAAGCCCCACCCGGCGTCCAGGTCGAACTTCACGACAGTCCCTTCTGCACGGGGACCGAGTTTGGCTGTTTTTGCTTTGCGGGCCTGGGTCTTCTCCTCTAAATTACGGGCCTCTATCTTCTCCCAGCGCACCCGCTGGATGTGCCGCTCTTTTTCCAGCTGCTGGAGCTCCCTCCGACAGTGCTCTTCCCATCGGGCAGCTTCCCTTCAGGTCTCCCGTGGGAAAACCCATGAGGTCCTCCCCGGGTTATCCCACAGAAACTGGTCCTCTTCACTCTCGTAGAGGGCTGAGGGCTCAGGAGCGTGTAGCAGTGGGAGGCTCTGGTGGTCTTCCTCCTCTGCGGACCAGTCCCAGGCCGCACCCGGGCTGAGGCGCTGATGGTGGAACACAGCAATAGCTGCCTGGTTATCATCCTCCCCAGCATCTCCTCCTTCCAGCCGGCTACAGCAGCCTGCTGGGCCTTCTCCACTCGCCGACCTAGTTCTTGCATCTCGGCGTGGAGGAACGCCGCATCCTGCAAGGACAACTTGTAGACCACCTCCTCCAGGGTGAGGGGTGTCTGGTGCTGCTGCAGGCCACAGGCTGGAGTTCCAGGCTCACCTCCCTCCATCTTGCCTGCCGGGTGCGGTCTGTTTGCACTGCTTGCGACTCCGCCCTGTTTCCAAGGTTTCTTCTCTCCTCTCCCCTTTCTGGGGCGGTTCCATGGCTGCTTGCTGTCGGCCACACCTAGGGGTGGCCCCCCCACCTTGATGGACACATCTACATACATGGCCACTGCTGCTCGGGGCGGGCCCCGCTTTTGGCGCCATTCTGGAACCCGGCCCACGATGGGAGGTGAGTTCTTGTTGTCTTTGATCGCGCACATAATGGCGCCCGTTCTTCTGGGGCGGGCGCCACATTCAGTATAGAACACAGTCTATAGGCGCACAATACCCGGTGATAACAGGTAGGTTCATATCCTGTTCGTGACGCCAAGTATGACGCGCCCCCTGGGCCGTGGGGTACTCGGTGCCAGGCCGGTCGTTGCTAGGGGGGATGTCACAGTGGCGGTGACCCGGTCCGTGACCCAGGGTGGTCAATCAAAAGGGGTTTATTTACAGGGGATTTATAGTTTTTATATACAGTTCGTGACGCCACCTGCTCCAGGGCAGTGTAGATGTTGCTGTTATGATGTAATCCAGAGGATATACATGTTTTTTGCGCCTTGTTTTTTGTTTTCTTTTTTGTGGCTGTGGGACCATGTCCCGTGCGATCCCAATGGGGGCGGCTCCTAGAACCGGATATGATGTTTCCTGTTTAGTTCCGGTTGCGTTCCACCATGGCGTCTGGGTGGAACGCATGAGTGATAGGAAGGGGCGGCGCTTCGCCGACCGGATATGACGTCTTATTCAATTCCGGTTGTGTCATACCATAGCACGTGGGCCGCACGCTGTGGAAACAGGAAATGATCGTTCGATCCGCCACGATACTGGAGAGACTTAGTGAGGGTATTTATTTTCACCTGAAGGGAATCACACTAAATTGGATAGACTATTTAATATACACATGTGTCCACTGACAACATACCCCTGACGAAGCTGCGGTCTAGCAGCGTAACGCGTAGGGTCTCTGGTGCCAACAGGTAACTATGTCACTTTATTATTTTTGACCTTTTCCTTTGACCACTTAAGAGTGTCTGCTTGGTTATATATAGGGCCTTCATTCATGATCCCATATCGTATACCAGGTGGGATGATATGTTTTGACATACGCTGATATTACAAGGGCCCCTAGTTTAAGCAGACTACTACTTCCACTCATTCCTCTATTCTTTGATCTATTTATTATTATGTATGGTCCGATTATTTGGGAGTACGTGGTTTATTATCCATATTTGGTCTAGTGGTACTGTGCCACCCTTTATTAGGGTGACATAGCTTGGTCAATAAGCCTTATTGTATTATGAGATGGTAAATATATTATATTAAATGATACCTGTGGCTTTAGGGGGATTTATTACTTTGGAACACTACATTATTCCTCCCCTATGAATATTGCTATGCTTTGTCTGTTTTTAATTGTTTTTATTTTTCTGTGTTGTCAGTCTGTAATCATGTAATAAAGATTTTTTCATTTTTCTAATATTGGGTGTGCATGGTTGTATATCCTGAGTCTTTTCTCTTCTTTCTTATATTATGTAATCCAGAGGATGGCGCAGATAATGATCACAGAGACAGTAAGGTGCAGTCCTCAGGGTTTACTCATGGTTTCTTAGACTTCCAGTTACCAGTACTAGAGTAACTTCCCACGGCGTTCTGTGCTCACTCAGGGAGGGGTTCAGCAAACTCCCAGGTCTCTCGGGAGTACGTAAGGGGACCCCCTTCTGTGTGTTCCCTCTGGCCGTCTCCCTGCACCTCACACCTAGTGTCCCAATCCAGTGACTGCGGACCTTGCCGGGCGACGTCTTCTCTGTCCCCTGGGTCCTCTATGGCCACCTTCTTGGTGAAGTAGATGTGGCTTGTGACTGCAGTACCTAAAATACTGCAGCCTCCGGTTTCCTAGTTGAGGCTTAAAGAACTCTGCTAGTTTAGGGACCGGTCCCCTCTGTGCGACCTGACCCCTCCACCTCCTGGTAGATTCGGGCGTACGGTTGGCCTCCAGTACTTCCCGTACCCTTGGGGTCCCTTCCACATTCCTGGAGCCTTTCTCCTGCTCCCCTCTCTCTCTCTCTCTCTCTCTCTCTCTCTCTCTATCTTCAGTTTTGGGCCTCACTGGCTAGGCCCACCTCCTGAGCAGAGCTCCAGCAGAGCTCCTGCTCCCTCTACTTCTGCTCTCAGACTGATCTGTCCTTTCAAGATGGCTTCTCTATTTAGATCACTTCTTCCAATGCTCCCCTGATTTACTTCCTCCACCCTCACCCACTACATGGTTCCCCCTACTTTGGTTCCCCCCACTCCAGCCAGGGACAGGGCTCAGCAGGGAAGCGACGCATCTTGCCCCTCCTGCTGGTCTGGAGTAGTGTAGTGTTGGATGCAGGTGTTAGGGTCCTGGGCAGTACTCCTTCCTTACCTGAGAGTAAGATACCACACCTCTGGGTGAGATGCAGTACCTCTGTGGCGACTGAACCCGCAGGGGCGCCACAGATGCATTGCAGGTGGAGCACAATGAGATGGAGCAAGGAACCATACAGGGTGATTACGCTCAGCCCAGCCTCATCTCATCCCAATGTGGATTGGGTAATCATGAGGAAGACGAGGAGGAAGCGCTATAGATGGTACTACCTGCACAACTGTCACACCGTCTGTTCAGCGTGGATGGCCTAAGGACAGGGAGGAGGAGGATGAGGAGGAGAGCATGGTTAGTCCTCCTATTGGTGAGGACACGGAAGTCTTGCCTCTTTGCAGTCTGGCACACATGGCTGAGTTTATGTTACGGTGCCTTTCCCGTGACCCTCACGTTGTCCAAATTTTGGGTGACAGTCATTACTGGTTGCTGACGCTTGTAGACCCACGCTATAGGGAGAACTTTCTGTCTCTTATTCCCTTGCAGGACAGACCTAATAAAATGGTGCAGTACGAGAAGGCCCTTGTTGCGAAATTTAAAAAAAAATTCCCATCTGAAAAATGCTGGTGGCAGAGGTCAGAGTTCGTTGGACAACTAAGGAGTACAGGCGAGAGAGACACAAATGCAATCCAGCAGAGGCAGGGGAACACTGTCAAAGTTCTGGGACAGTTTTCTCAGACCCTCCCATTGCACAGGCCCTGAGGCGCAGGGTACTCTCACAAGGAGTGCAAAATTTCAGAAGATGGTGAGGGGGTACCTTGCCGACCGTACCAACGTCCTCCATGATTCCTCTGTGCCTTATAATCATTACGTATCCAAGCTGGACACGTGGCATGAACTGGCTCTCTACGCCTTGGAAGTCCTGTCCAGCCCTGCCGCTAGAGTTTTGTCAGAGCTGGTTTTCAGTGCCGCCGGTGTAATTATAACCGATAGGTGTATCTGCCTGTCAACTGAAAATGCTGGCAGGCTGACTCTTATAAACAATAGCTGGATTGGGCCAGACTTCTCAACACCAATGAATGACAGCAGCGTAACAAACTCAAATTCAGTGTCTTTTTTTGGGGAGGTCTAACTCTATTCTCATGCACCTCTGTATTCACACCCAGACATGGGTATACGCTTCCTGATTTTGTCTATTTGCTCTTGTCCTCCTCCTTCTCCGCATCCTCGTCCTCCACCACCATATCACCACCATATTTACCATATCAACATATCTACGTCTCTTGCAAGGGGCATTGGAGTTCCTCCAAATTTTTGGCAGCCGTTGCTTCACTGCATAGGCAAACACTATGGGAGACCCACTTCCTAATAATTGGAACATTGTTTTTAGGAGGCTCTCTGACCTCTACGTCTCTTGCAAGGGGCATTAGAGTGCCTCCAAATTTTTGACAGCCATTGCAGTCACTGCATACGCAAACAGTGTGGGAGACCCTCTCCTTTCTAATGGGAATATGTCGTTACTGTGGCTCTGCTCTATGTGTCTTTAAATTGTTAGTGGGGTTTTTCCCAAATTTTGGCAGCCCTTGCAGTCACAGCATGGGCATTACCACTATAGGAGACCCGCTCCTTTATAATGCAAATATTTTTTTTACTGAGACCCTCCTTTATGTCTCTTCAAAAGGGGTATTGGGTTGCATCCCAGTTTTTGGCAGCCCTTGCAGTCACTGCATATGCAATAACAGTATAGGAGACCCACTCGTTAATAATGGGAACAAAAAAGCATAGCCGGCTGATGGCTCTCTAACAATAGCGAGGGCTGACTGCTGGCCCTTTAAGAATAGTAAGGGCCGCTTGATGGCACTATAAAAATAGGCTTTGTGACTTTCAGAGTCCCTCCATCATAACTGAAACAGGATGTGTCTGATGATGTGTCACACACCACATGGATAGATAAGGTTGTAAAATATTAGGCTATGTGCCCACGATGCAGAAATGCTCCGGATTTTTCCTGAGCGTTTCTGCATCTCCCTGGCAGAAAAAAACGCATGCGGATTGTACATGCGTTTTTCCTGCCAGGGACATGTGGATGTGAAGCGTCCTTCACATGCGATTTCCGCATGCGGGTTGACAAGCGCTTTTCAAGAGATTTTAGCATCACTTGGAAAGTGCTTGTCAACTTGGTCACGTTATATAAATCCATGCAAATGGCATGGATTTATATCGTGTGACCGTAAAGAATGGTTAAAAAAAAAAATAAACCTATACTTACCTTCTGATGACCCCCGGAGTCTTGCTTCGCTCCCTTCTCCCTTGCCGGTAGATCGCGGTACACTGCACTGAAGGACCTGCCGTCACATGACTATAACGTCAGCGCAGGTCCTTAAGTCCACCGCGATCTGCCGGCAAGGGAGGAGTTGCACAGCGGGGGCCGTCAGAAGGTAAATATAACATTTATTTTTTATTTTATTCTTTTTTTCACAGGTTCCATGGTACCCGGGTCCGGAGGAGAGTCTCCTGTCCTCCACACCCGGGTACCATCCGCACATTGAAACGCGTGGAATGTGCATCTACATATGCAGTGATGCGTAATCCATGTGTTTCAATGCAAGTCAATGGTGGCGAAAACGCAGCACTTCCGCTAAATAATTGGTAGTGCTGCGTTTTTTTCCGCAATGATAATCCGCAGCGGAAATTTCCGCAGCATGTGCATAGCACATGCGGATTATCATCGGGGAACATGGCAGACCTTCTACCAAGCGTTTAAGCGTTTCTGCAGCGTTTTTGCCGCTGCGGAAATGCTTAAAAAACGCATTGTGGACACACAGCCTTAAAATGATATTTCCCGGTGAATGCATTTGTCTTAAAAAAATAACATAAAAAAAAACAAAACACAGTAGGATCTTTCTTTAGTATAGAAACCATAGTTGCCAATGTAACCTCAATGTAATCACATTGTTCACCTCCTGCACCTCCTTCTCCAGTTTGACCTACATCTCCGAAATGACAACATCAGTCACAAGCTGAAAGCACTGCAGCAGTGCCTTGGCCAAGCGGCACCAGGCTTATGTGACAAATCGCCCACTGCTGCAGAGTTGTTGAAAGCTGTAACACAGCAGCCTGATCTTTGGCTCTCACCGCTGAACATACAGCCAGGCACGGTCGTTTGTGACAATGGGCGGAACCTGGTGACAGAGAAATGACAGCTGGAGTAGATAAGGTTTCCCTCTATGCCAGTCCTTTCACCGAGCTAAAGAATATGGCTGTGGTGAAATATAACTCCCACCGAGAAGCAGTTTCAAACTGAAAAACATTGGGCCCACCAGAGGATTTGATTCTGAGGGCTCACCTTTTTCCCACGTTTAAGAGCCCCATTGCTGCTGCAAAGTTTGCGCTATCATGAACTCTCCTGATGGAGAAGCCAGGGCCCAATCGAGGATTCTCTGATGGGACTGTCCAACCCTGCCAAGACACACGAGGAGAACATACAAAATCCTTGCAGATGTTGTCCTTGCTGGGATTTGAATTCTGGATCCCAGCGCTGCAAGGCTTCAGTGCTAACCACTGAGCCAATGTGCTGCTGTTCACCCTCTGATATCTAACAGGCTGGAGAAACTTTGGGCAGCCACTCAGTCTGCCAAATAGAATTCCTGAGAAGGAAGTTGGGGATGGCTTCGCTACTGGTACTGGGGGCAGTGCTAATACCATGGCGTCGTACTATAGTTCACTGGAAATATTACAGGCTGGTAGGAGGCAAGCAGATTCCCAAAGGAAAGTACCAGCAGCAATGTTCAGGGACCCTTGCTTGTGGAAGGCAGAGACGATACCGGGAGAAATAATGGCGGCTGGGGACCGTGTAACGATCGTGGCCACATTCACTTGACCACGTGTTTGTGGTTAGGCAGTCCTTCCCAGTAAGTCCACTGGGGAGGACACGGGTAGTGTTGTGAGACCCATGCTTGTGGAAGGCAGAGACGACACTGAGAGAAATAGTGGCGGCTGGGGACCAAGTATGGACATCTAGCCGCCGTCGGCATGAGGTTGTCGAAGCTTCCGTCTGTACGAGCCTAAAAGGCCACATTTCAAGTGCAAGCAGCTGTCAAAAATTTTGCAGTATAGTATTGCAACCTGTGGGTGGGTGGCTGCATATTTGCGCTTGCATTCCAAGTAACAGAAAACTAAGCAAATGGTGGCCTCTATCATCATCATGGCCTCACCTCGGCACTATGAACTCTCCCAATGGAGAAGCCAGGGCCCACCGAAGAAGTCTCCGGTTCTCTGGTGGGCCCATCCAATCCTGCCGAGAAGCAGCCCTGGCTAAGAAAAGTGTGTGGGAAGGTTCCTGGACACTATGGCTGCTTTTTTTTATGTGGATTGGATGTGCTGAATTGCATGTTATTTCTGAAACCGCATTGCACATCAAGCCACTGCCCAACTCTGTAGTCATGAAATTAAAGGGCAAAGAAAGATGTTTGTGTGTCGAAGCACCACCGACAAGTGCGAGCTGATGTTGGACGGGCTGCTGCCATTGCTTATGCGCCAAGTTGCATTAGAGGACTTCCTGGGTGAAATGACAGCTGGAGCTGGTTTCCCAAAAGTCAGTCATTTCACCGAGCTAAAAAATATGGCTGTGGTGAAATACAACTCACCGACAAGCTGTGGACTGGCTCTGTACCGTCCCTGGCCACATTCACTTGTCCACGTGAGTGGACAATAGTCCTTCCCAGTAAGTGCACTGGGGAGGACACGGGTAACGTTGTAGGACCCGTGCTTGTGGAAGGCGGAGACGACACCTGGACAAATAGTGGCGGCTGGGGACCAAGTATGGACACCTGGCCGAAGCCGCCATAAGGTTGTGGACAGCTTTCCTCCTCCACGAGCCTAAAAGGCCACATTTCAAGTGCAAGCAGTTGTCAAAAATTTGGTAGTATAGTATTGCAGCCTGTGGGTGGGTGGGTGGCTGGTTGCATACTTGCGCTTGCATTCCAAGGAATGGGGTAGGGACAACTGAACGCTGCGCTGGAACAAGAACGTGGACGGTGATTGTTGCAATTCTGCAACGACAGAGGCATCTTCACATGCACCAAGGATCACTTGTGATGGGCACACTTTTAGGCAGTGACCTGGGAGTCATGCTGTTCCCATGTCTTTTCAGCACTGTATGCTGTAAAATGTTAAAATTACATTTCCCAGTGAATGCATTTGTCTTGGTTGAAAGCAATGCAAAAGTGCAAAAACACATCAAAAACGCTACGTGTGAACATAGCCCAAGGTGTGGAGGAGCATTTTTTGTTTTTGTTTTATTTATTTTGCCTTATATATACAAGTCATTACCCTGGAAAGGATATTCCGTAACATATTTCCCAGGAAAATCCATTTTGGTTTAGTTTTTGTTTTAGTGTGAGTCTGTAAAAGTGGCTGACAACATTGTTGACAATAGTGATCTGGGAGTCAGAAATGCTTCCAGGGGCCTTCCCCATGCTGTTCCCATGACATTTGAGCACTGTTCCCATTGATTTGGGCAAGTTTTAGGTCCTCTGCAGACCGCTGGGGGTAGTCGCCAGAAAAATGTTTGCATTCCCCATAGACTTACATTGGGCTCATTACTTGGTCCGAGCATTCCAATTTGCTCAACTCGAACAACGAGTACCCAAGCATTTTAGTGCTCGCTCATCACTAAATTTTACAGATAACATTATCACTCCAAGTCACACAGTACAGATACAGAATAATATTTACATCCAGGGACTTACCGCATACGTCTCATCTGATCAGAGTCAGTTTCTGCTGCTGCTTCTCCATCTGGTCAGACCATCATGTCGACACCTCCCAGCCATGACTTGTCTTGTCACGATGATCTCCAGCCTAGAAAATAACAAGGTCACATATATTGTATACATACATGTGTCTCCCCCGCACTGCGCCCCTGAATACAGATATGTACCCCCCCATTAATACACTATTAGCCACTTAGTACTCAAAATATAAAGTGATAAGCAGCACTGTGCCCCCCATTAACTATAATCTCCACCGGCCAATAATATAAATTATTCAGTCTCTGTGACTCTCCCCAATTAACTGTAAGGCTATGTTCACACAGAAAATATACAAGGCTTTACAGTACAATCAAAGTGAAACCTCCATCATTGCTCTCTCCCAGCACCCCCGTCATTGCTCTCTCCCAACAACCCCCGTCATTGCTCTCCACAGCCCCATCATTGCTCTCCCCATCCCCACCATCCTCATCATTGGCTCTACCAGCACCCCCGTCATTGCTCTCTCCCAGCACCTCAGTCATTCCTCTCTCCCAGCAACCCCCGTCATTGCACTCCCCATCCCCACAATCCTCATCATTGGCTCTACCAGCACCTCTGTCATTCCTTTCTCCCAGCACCTCCGTCATTCCTCTCTCCCAGCAATCCCCGTCATTCCTCTCTCCCAGCAACCCTCGTCATTGCACTCTCCAGCCCCGTCATTGCACTCCCCAGCCCCGCCATTGCACTCTCCTGCCCCGTCATTGCACTCCCCCACCTCCCATCATTCTCCTGTTCCTCTCCCCAGCCTTTCAGTATAAAAAAATAAATAAATAAAAAAACTAAAAAACACAACTTACCTCTCAGCCCGCTCCCCTGCAGCTGAATCCTCCTCATTGCTGGAAACTTTCACTCTGACCCAGGCGCGCTACATGATGATGTCATCATGCACACGGGCCTGTATCAGGGAGGAAGCGCCGGGCAGGAAGGCACCTCCTACTGCTCCTTCTTCTGCCTCCTCCTCCTATGCCCTTGACTAGCCCAGGGGATGGGGATGACTCGGTACCCGGGCCTTGAGCCTGGCCTTTAGGGATGTTGCGGTGGTCTGCTCCCGGGCCCGTACCCTGGGGTCGCTCCTTCAAAAGGGTTGGTGATTTGTGAAGTTTATAAAAGTTTGTGACGCCACCTGTGGTTTCTGGTGAGGATCACCATCGCTGCGCAGTCCACTGAGGCCAGTGATAAGGCAGCTTGATGGTATAGCTCCCCACAGATGGAGCTAGGCCTCAGGGCAGTGTATGAAGGGGAATGCAGGACAGACGAGACCCAGCCAGGTCTGAGCAAGAACAGGGACAGACACGGTAGTCACTTCAGTACCTTTTACTGATGGAAATTCAGGCACGTCCCGGAGCACTGTAGGGTAAAGGGTGCATGTCAGGATCCTCCCCAATGAGCGGGTTTTGGGCCTCCTGTTTCTTGCCTCTGCGTAGTAAGTTTCTGACCTGCCTGGAGCTAGGCCTAACTTTGTCTCTGTTCTGCGCTGGCTGACCTTGTGGCAGGGCCTTTTCTTGGAGTACACGCACCTTAGCTGCGGGCCTATGTGTCTCCTGGCTCTGTTACGTATCAGCACTTTAGCGATCCTGGGACTTGTAGTTCTCCAGGGATTCCGGTTATATCTTACTGGGTCGTGGAGATCCCGGTAAGCTTCGGACCCGGTGTCCGGTAACTTCTTCGGGGTGAGCCAGTTAAGCTCCTCTGCCCCCTATGTCCTAACTCTCCACTCGCCTTCGGCTTACTCGGGCCCTCACTAGGCTACTCACACTAACGGCAGCTTGCCGCGCTTCACCGATCTTATGGCGCTGGCACACCTAAAGCTCACTACTCTGAGCTACACGGAGTCTTGATCTGGATAAGCTCCACTGCAAGATAGCAATTGCAGGAGCTGGAACAGGCTTTTGTCCTCTGAGGTAACTCTTCTCAGACTGTACTGGACTCACTTCTAAACCAGACTGAACTAGACTCTGACTAACTGCTGCCAGGCTCCACCTTCCCTATTTATCTATCCCTAACGGGCTCCCTCTGGTGGTCTGAGGTGGAAGGTGGAGATGTGTGAATGGTTATGGGGGCCTCTTGTGGAGGAATCCATCAATGCATTCTTCCAGGATCTGTGATACCAAGCGCAGCTGGGCGTCACACACTTACT
The DNA here is from genome assembly GCF_046119375.1 of Phyllobates terribilis. Classification (NCBI taxonomy): domain Eukaryota; kingdom Metazoa; phylum Chordata; class Amphibia; order Anura; family Dendrobatidae; genus Phyllobates; species Phyllobates terribilis. The sequence continues at coordinate 8,914,320 of NW_027362761.1, read as the reverse complement.
CCGCCACCTCCGCATGCAGTCACAGTAAGACCTGAACCACCAACTTCAGCACAGCCAGGGGGAAATGACAGCAGGCTGCTCCTAAACTCCTCTGGTTGGGGGACTAATCCCACACTGCACAATTTCTGTGCACAGGGATCAGACAGCAGACAGATGAGTGGTTGGTTCTCGTGAACCTCAAGCCCGGCCTCGTGGTGTGTGATAACAGGCGAAATCTTGTAGCAGCTCTGGGTCTTGCCTTTTTGACACACATTCCTTGCCTGGCGCATGTGCTGAACTTGGTGGTGCAGAAATTCCTGAAAAACTACCCACATATGTCAGAGCTGCTACTGAAAGTTCAGGCAGTGTGCGCGCTTTTGCCGTTCTCACCCTACTGCTTACCTGTCTGCGCTTCAGCATCACTTCTGCCTTCCTGCTCACTGGCTGATATGCGACTAACCAACAAGGTGGAACATATGCTGGAGAGACTGTATGAGCAGCAAAGACTGTTATGCAATTTTTCCCGAGTACGCCGATACCACATATGTGGGCAAAATGCACTGTTTGGCACTCGGCAGGGTTCAGGAGAGCACTGTGTGACTTTTTGAACTCAAAATTGGCTGGAATCGAGAGCAAACGCCATGTCGCGTTTGGAGATCCCCCTGATGCGCCTAAACAGGGGAAACACCCCACAAGTGACCCCATTGTGGAAACTAGACCCCTCAAGGATTTTATCAAGGAGTATAGTGAACATTTTGAACCCAGAGATACGACACAGAATTTGATAACATTAGGTCATCATATTGAATAAGTTATCAATAGTCTTGAATAAGTTGTCATTAGGACCTCTCCTGGTACATAGCATAGGGTGTCAGTTGTGAAAATCACCTGACACCGGGCGCGATCCCATGATGCGATAGTACGTACCTGGTCCAATAGGCCCAGGGCACAGGGATGTACTATTACTAATCACGTCAGAAAGGGGTTAAACAACTGGTACAGGTGAATCTGCAGCTTCAGCATGCTCAGCAGGAGACTAAATCTGTTGATACAACAATTTCAGCTGCAACAGCAACTAATACAACAGCAGCAACAACACCAACAGGGACAGATGATGCTGTTGGCAGAGGCGGTCTGTGTCAGGGAAGCCGCATCGCCTCCAGGCCAAAGCAACGAGACCCAAATCAGGAAAACAGTGAGAGGGGCTTTGCAAAAAATGACTCTGGGAGATGATATTGAGGTGTTCCTGGCCATGTTTGGGAGGGTGGCAGACCGTGATAGACTGCCACTGGAGAGGTGGGTGGAGATACTGGCACTATATCTGACCAGGAAGCCACAGAAGGCATACTTTCATCTGGCCCTGCAAGACGCCAAACAAGCTTAAGGCTGAGATCTTGGCTTGGCGTGACCCTGGGAGTCAGGGCACAACGGATCAGATCCTCCTCTGGGACTTTCACAGGGACAAACTTTCCCGGTCACAAATGTTTGACCTTCTGCACCTAGTACAGATGTGGCTGCATATAGAAACTTGATCCCCAGCCCAGATGGTCTATAGAGTGGTCATGGATCGGTTTATCCACTCTCTGCCACAGCCAATTCAGTCCTGAGTTGCCTAGGAAGATCCCCAAAATGCAGACGACCTGGTGAGCCTAGTGGAGAGGTACCAGGTGGTCAAGCAGTGGTAAGAGGGGATGGCTCCCAAAAGAAGGGAAATAGATCCACACTGGTGGGGTGTCCAAAGTTCCAGGAGGCATCTGTGTTGCTGCTGAGTGATCAGTTCCTTGCCATTATCTTGTCACAGTCACCCTATGCCCCTTGAATTCTAAGCCAATGGATTGCAGCATACGCCGGCGTTGTTCCTATTTTGCCTACCCCGCCTGCAGCATGGTTCCTCAACCTGTCGAGGGCACTCGCGCATGCCCAGTGTCTGTAAATGGTGTGCAGGTGACTGGACTGTTGGACTGTGGAAGTTTGGTATCCCTGATAAGTGCCACACTTCCTCATCGACTGGTCCCTGGGAAGGTGTTGAATGTTTGTGTATCCATGGAGACGCTGAGAACTATCCTGTGGTCCGGCTGGATGTAAGCACAGACTGTGGCACCGTGTCTCAGGAAGTGGAGGTCGTCAAAGACTTGTTGCACACCTTTATAATCAGACGGGACTTGGCATTGTTCTGGGACTTGTGGGGGAAAACTGGGAAGGCCTGGTTGCTCCGAAGACAACTTCATCACCCCTAAAAATACCTTGTCGCAGCACGTAGCAGAACAGTTTCCCTTTTATGTGCTTTCTGAGCTGGAGGTGTCCGAGGGAAACTTTGGAACTACCCAGCTCAGGGACATAAAATAGTTAAACGGGTGTTTGAAAATGTGACAGTGATAAATGTGGTTCCTCAGGAGCTGGGAGCGGATAGTCTGTTCCCTCATTTTGCTATGATTGGGTATCTTCTATGTAGAGTTACCAATCCAGGGGGTGAGGTAATATAACCATTACTGGTGCCAGGGCCTTGTAGAGACAGGGTGTTAGACATGGTTCATTCTCATGTGTTGGGTGGTCATTTTGGAGCAGATAAGACCCAGGAGTAGATCCTCCAGAGATTCTACTGGCCTGGGTGCTACAAAGAAATCATGAGCTATTGCCTTTCCTGCCCCACCTGTCAGCTAACTTTTCCAATGGCCAACTTCCACAGTTCCCTAGTACCGTTGTTAGTCATTGAGATTCCATTAGAACAAATAGTGATGGATTTGGTGAGGTCCCTGGTGAAGTTCGCAAGATGATGTCAATATATATTGGTGGTCCTGGATTATACTACACGGTACCCAGAGGTGGTACCCTTAATAAATTCCTCCGCAAAGTGTATCTCTCGGAGCTGCTCCATATTTTCTCTCAAAAAGAGTTGCCGAAGAAGATACTAATGGAACAGGGGACCTCTTTCATGTCGACGGTCATGAGGGAATTGTGCAAGACATTGCAAACTTCACAATCCAGCACCTCAGAGTATGATCCCCAGATAGACAGACTGATGGAGAGGTTTAACAAAACCTTCAAGGCTATTTTGAAGAAAGCAGTGAAGGACAGCCAAGACTGGGACTGCCTGCATCCCTATCTGTTATTCTCCATCAGGGAAGTTCCTCAAGCTTCCACAGGCTTCTCCCCGTTTGAACTACTCTAAGACCGACACCCTCATGGACTCCTGTATGTGGTGAAAGAGTCCTGGCAAGCTGAGACCACACCTTATAGAAGTGTGGTAGAGCATATCGCCCAGATGCAAGAGAGGATTGCCAACGTGATGCTCATTTTGAAGAAGAACCTCCTCAAAGCACAAGAGCCAGAACAGTCCAGGGTGTATGAGGTTATCCAGGGTGGGACAGTTCAACCCAGGGGATCGAGTGCTTGTGCTGGTGCCCACAGTGGAAAGCAAGTTCTTGGCCAAGTGGCAGGGACCCTATGAGGTGGTAGAAAAAATTGGTGAAGTCAACTATAAAGTCCACCAACCAGGGAAAAGGAAGCCTTACCAGATTTACATTGTCAACATTTTATAGACAGAGGACCCATGGAAGCCCCTTGTCTGGTGGCCAAGTCCAACATCAGCGTGGAAGATGTTAAGGTATCAGGTGTTAAGTTATTGCCCCGCTCACAGAAACCGCAATGTCAGGAGCTGTTGCATCAGAATAAAGACCTGTTTTCAGAATTGCCAGGTCTCACTCAGGTCATAGAGCATGAAGTACTCACAGTGCCTCATGCTCCATGCTCGCATCAACATGTAACTGTACCGGATTCCAAAGGCCCACCAAGAGGTGTTCTCGAAAGAGGTGAAGCTGATTATGAATCTAGAAATTATTAAAGAGTCCAAGAGTGGCTGGTCCAGTCACATATTGTTCGTGCGAAAACCATATGGGAAGTGGTGGTTCTGTAATGACTACAGGAAGCTGAATGAGATCTTGATGGTCGACACCTACCCAATGACTAGGGTAGATGAGCTGATTGAGAGGCTAGGACCAGCTCGGTACATTACCATCCTGGACCTCACAAAAGGATACTGGCAAGTTCCCCTGTACAAAGAAGCAAAAGAAAAGATGGCCTTCTCGACGCCAGACGGATGTTATCATTATGCTAGGATGACGTTTGGGTTGCAGGGAGCTCCGGCTACTTTCCAGAGAGCCATGGATCAGATCTTAGCACCCCATAAAAAGTATGCAACGGCCTACCTAGATAACATTGACATATGCAGTCAGATCTGGGGAAGTCATCTTAGCAAAGTTCATGCAAAACTTAACACTCTAAAGAAGGCAGGCTTTACTATTAACCCAAAGAAATATGGATGGAGGAGGCCAAGTATCTGGGCTAAGTGGTAGGTATAGGTGAAATAAAACAACAAATAAATAAGGTGGAGGCGATCCAGAGCTGACAACAGTCCCTCTTAAAGGAGGGGATCAGGGCATTTCTACACTTCATGGGCTTCTACCAAAGATTTGTCCCTAACTTTGCCCTGCTAACGGATGTTCTGAAGGGGACGAAGTCTGCTACGGCCAAGTGGTCCCCGGAAGCTGAGCTGGCCTTCCAGGAATGACAGTGGCCCTCTGTATACAGCCAGTGTTGGTGGCGCCCAACTTCTGCAAATAGTTTGTGGTCCAGACAGATGCATCAGATGTCGGGCTGGGAGCAGTCTTTTCCCAGGAAATTAACGGAGAGGGACACCCTGTGATGTACCTTAGTCAGAAGCTGTCCACATGTGAGAAGAACTACCCTTAGTGGAAAAAGAACGTTTGGCCATCAAGTGGGAACTGGACACTCTGATTGGACACTCTGAGGTATTGCCTGTTAGGTAGAAGGTTCAGGTTAGTGTCAGACCATGTCCTAGTGTGGTGAACGAGAGAGAAAAAGGGAAACAAGGCCTGAGTAACTAGATGATTCCTAGCCCTACAGGATTTTAGTTTTCAGGTGGAGCATAGGCCCGGGAAACAACATGGGAATGCAGATGCTCTATCAAGGGTCTATTGTATGGTGGCGGAAGGTGCCAAACCCCCCCGGGGGGAGGGGGGGGTGTAAGTTGGCTGCTGGACAGGCATTCGATGGGAAGTATGTGTCCCTGAGGTGCCAAGCCTTGGTGATATAGGTCCTGGAGCAGGCTCCAGCACACAGTGTTGAGAGGTGTTTTAATGGGCCCGGATAATGGGTCCAGGTTTTACCAGCAGCTGAAAGAGCTGGGTGGAATCAGCTGCTCACTTACCTCCAGTCCAGGTCTTGGGATGGCCTATGTAAGGCAGCTGGTCTGTGTGTGTGCAATGTGAGGAGGCCTTGTATGTGCTGTTCAGACCCTGCTGAAGTCTGAGAGTGAAGGTTTAACATTTAGACTGATGAGCCCATGCTTTATATGGACTGGTTATTTTACCTTTTTGTACCCAGAAGAGGTTGTTTTATTTTATTAAGTTTATGGACATTTAATAAACCACAAGTTTATTTTGAATCAACAAACTAAATCCTTGTGGGTGAGCCAGTGTCAATCATAGAGCCGACCACTCACAGTACATAGAAGTTACTAGACTAAGGTTCATGACAGAATTCTATTCAGAAACCCACAAATATACTTTTATTTCTGTATTGAATAAAGGGAACTTGTTAGCTGATTCATGCTGCCCAAACCACAGGCAGCATGAATCAGAGTACTGCTTCTGCATACCAAACATATATTTCCCTGTGAAATGCTATGACTTTTCAGATAAAACTGACAGTATGGCCAGTGAGGAGTCCAGGAGGTAGATCCTCGCTGGCTGGCTTCTCCCAGCCTATTCAACTAGACTGACTTTTCTCAATGTGAGGGTATAGAGAAAGATCTGTCAGTGATGCCGAGCAGGTGGAGAGAAGCAGACGGGGGTATAGCCTCTTGAACTCACTTCATCCTCAGCAGTGCTTTCAACTATGTATTTCTATGGAACACTACAGCAATTCAGAATAAAACATATCTGTTTGTAATGCAGGAGACAGTCTCTGATTCATACTGTCTGTGGCAGCAAGAATCCACTAACAAAATCCCTTTTAAGTCATGTTTATTTGCTTATTTTGTTATATTTTTCTTGTGTTTTGTGACTCCTGATGTGTAGTAACCTTTACTTTATCTTATGTCTTTTCTTATCTATAGAAATATGTTTCCGGCTAACTTGATTGAAGCTTCTTTTCAACAGGTAAATACAAATTAATGTTATCATTCTTACATTACACTAGCAGTATGTTTGTGTCACTGAATTTGATGATGACTACTTCGGTTCTCATTCAAGCCAGAGCAGTGAGTAGTTGCTGAAACCAGGCAATCCACTATCACTACCACAGGACCACATTGATAGTATTACCTGTTGCCAAGTAATGAAAATATGACATCTCAGTGAGACAAAACCCTTTGTATGGGTGTCCCTCAGTATGGGAAGAGTGAGCGTGCTCGGCACCGCTCGTTACCCGCTCGAGCATTAAGGTGCTCGGGCACGCTCATCACTCGGTTGAGTAACTGGGGTGCTTGAGCGCAATGCTCCAGTCCCTGTCCCACATGTTTTGCAGCTTTTAGACAGCCAATCAACATGCGAGGATTGCCTTCCATACACAGTAACGCAGTAGCCATATTGGCTACTGGCTTTACTGTGATTTGCCAGCCACATCGCATCATCAGGTTTTTCTAAGAACCGGGGACCCGATGCTTGGCTCACTGACCTCTGAAATCCAAGGATAAAATGACTATTCACTATTTCCCCCGCCCATCTCTCAACGCTGAGAGATCGGCAGGGGAAGCAGTGAATATTCATTAAGCATTTAAATTTGCTTAACTGGCAGATGAGTTATTTAAAAACAAACACACACAAAAGTCTTTTATTTAAAAAGAAAACCACTCCCCGACAATTCCCCTCATTTACCCATTTATTAGAAAGTAAAAGTCCCACACAAGTAAAAGCCCGATGTGGTCCACAACACCAAGATCATCGCTCCGACGTCCGCAGCATATGAAGCCTCGTTCACATAACGAAGCTTGATGTGCTGTATCAGCTGCTGCGTGTTCTCAGTCTGTGCAAATGACGAATCCTGGCACTCACGTGTTCATTAAAAAGCTATCTTTAACCCCTTAATGACGGAGCCAAATATGACCTTAAGAATCAAGCCAAATATTACAATTCTGACCAGTGTCACTTTATGAGGTAATAACTCAGGAACGCTTCAACAGATCCCACTGATTCTGAGATTGTTTTTTTGTGACATATTGAAAAAAAATGGTAATTTAGGAAAAATTTAGAAAATGTTGCAATTTTTAAACTTTGAATTCTTATGCTCTTAAATCAGAGAGATATGTCACACAAAATAGTTAATAAATAACATTTCCCACATGTCTACTTTACATCAGCACAATTTTTGGAACACATTTTTTTTTGTTAGGAAGTTATAAGGGTTAAAAGTTGACCAGCGATTTCTCCTTTTTCCAACAAAATTTATGAAACCACTTTTTTAGGGACCACATCACGTTTGAAGTGACTTTTTTTATTTTCACAAAGGTAAAAAAGGGAAAAAAAAAGGACTAAAAAATGTTTTGGTCAATTTCTCCTGAGCATGCTAATACCCCATATATGGGGAAAACCACTCTTTGGGTGCATGGCAGGGCTTGGAAGGGAACTTTTTGAACACAAAGTTGGCTGGAATCGAGAGCGGACTCCATGTCAGGTTTGGAGAGCCCCTGGTGTGCCTAAACAGCGGAAACCACCCACAAGTGACCCCATTTTGGAAACTAGAAACCTCAAGGATTTTATTCAGGGTAATATATTTGTCTAGGGAGTTGGTAAGTAGTTTGATACCACCATTTTTATGCAGTTGAAGCAAAACTAGTTTGAAAATTTACAATTTGCATTTTTTTTCTCTTTTATGAATCTTTTTTGTATGTGTTTCGTACGTTGTACGTACAAGTATAGTAAAGTGCATTAAAGGAGGATTCTTAAAGGATGTGTCAGAGAGGAGGAAAGGTTGCCATCTGCTGGCCAGAAGAAATAAAGCGGAACCAAGTTATGCCAGAAGAGTTGGAGGGGGAAGAGATTCAGATGCTGCACCTGACCTCCAGGAAGGATTTCCTGGATATAAAAGTCCAGCCCACCAAAACGCAGGGAGATTTGGTGCCAGGCTGCAGAGTGGAGCAGACGTGTTCCAGAGGGACTGCAGATCCCAGCACGGGAGGCCCAACCAGAGACCTGCGCTGCATCAGAGTCAGACGCTGCCTGAGAAGTTCTGGACTCCTCACAGGAGTGCCCTGAGCCCAGCAAGTGTGGCCCAGAGTCAGGACCTGCGCCCCACACAGAGTGAGTTCCTAGGACCCGACTCCGCCTGTCAAGAGCCGAGGTCTGGATCCCCGCACCCCAAGCGTGAGAGACTAACCGTCGATGGTCAAGCTGAGAAGAGCTGAGAGAGGACTGCGACAGGCGAGACACGCCAGCAACAGCGGAGGAATAGTGCAAGTGAACAGGGCCGGCACTTCCAATTTCAACTCACGGTACCAGGGACAGTTGGGATTAGGATTTCGGGTTGGGAGGGGGCCATTTGTGCATGGGAGGCTAAAAGGGAGTTGACTTTATCCGGAAGAGACTTGCGGCCTAGCGGGAATAACCGGTGACCCACGCTAGAGCCATACAAAGAGAACTCACGTGGTGACTCCCATGACTGGGTGCATCACATTTATGCAGAGAACTTTACCCTTATTCACTGAAACTGTTTATCATTGTTATTCCAAGTTGTTGTTTATTATCCCCCTTGCATAATACTTGTTATACATATAAAGTGGTTTTAGCATTCCCTGACTGTGCCCGCCTTGCGTCTCTGTGCATTGCATCCCGGCATCTACTTTACATGAGGAACACACCTCAAATTTTATTGCGCTAGTTTTTCAGTGTTCGAAAGTACAATATGGCACCAATGTGAGCTCTGGACACAAGGCTGTGCCTATAATAGATGGTGCACCATTTGATATTTAGGGTAAAATTGATTGAATTCCAGAACCCATTTAAAGCTAACAGAGCTACCAAACAAGAAAATCCTTCTAGGTATTGTTACTCACACTGGGACACATACCCCTAAAAACGCATTTGCTGATTATAAAACTTGGTCTTTCTAACAAAACAGTTGTCCTACAATTGCGTATATTATAGCAGGGAGAATAAACTGTTCTAGATTGAAGGGCAAGAACTATGCAGTAAAGCACATAGTGTGTAATTACAGAACAGCCTCATTATTAGAGATCCTCCAATAAAATGATCATGCCCGTATCACCAACATAAATATATAAGTAATATAAATGGAATCAAAAATTGTGTAGCAAGACTAAGTCGTAAAAACTAAGATAAATGGTCAAAAATGTTTCTGAGTAATCACGTCCTGGAGTATACAGACAGGGGCATGTGGATGAGAATTTGATTATGTCTGAGTAGTTTCGCATGTGATTGATCAAGTCCTGGAATTAATTGTGAAATGGGGTAAAATGTAAATATTCTCTTCATTACTTGTTCCATAAAAATTGCTCTACTGGGGTCCACTAAACAGAAAATATAAATTAATTAAAAAAAACAACCTAATAATTGTAAGATGTGTGGAAGGTCTCAAAACAGGGGGAGATACAAAGGCCTGGTTGAGATGGACACATGGGGCAATAGTACCAGGAATCACTCCTTCTACCGTGCTTACTACCAACCTGGCATCTTTTTTGGGGATACTTTTTAGTGGGAGTGGCAGGTATGGGTAAAATAAAATGACGCTCTGCAAGTCTCCGGACATCCTCGGATGCGAAGGCTTCCTCCTGTACCGTTGAGTCAAATATGAGACGCTCAACAATTTTCTCCTGATACTGGAAAAATGTGCGTGCTCCTTAGAATTTTTTATACAGGACAAATTGTATTGTAGGTAGCAATCTGAATGAGGTAGATTGCTACCTTTTTGTACAAGGCCCTGGTCTTCCGCTTCACCAGATAAGGTTGAAGCACCTGGTCTGACAGGTCAACGCCACCTATGAATTTATTGTAATGTGTTACACAGACTGGTTTCTGTTTTCCCACTGTCTCTGACCGTCACAGTGGTGTCTGTATACAGCGTGGTCAGCATGTAGACTTCTTTCTTGTCATTCCACTTCACTGCAAGAAAGTGGTCACTTGCAACTGAGAATGACACCTCCTTCTCCAAACGTCTGGACACCAATTGTGATGGAAACCCTACTCGGTTTTTCCTGACTGTCCCACAGACCCCTGTATTTGCAGTGTGCAGGTATTGGTATAATAATTGTCTGTGTAAATGTGGTAACATTGATGGAGAAAGGTCGTTATTAGCTCCCAGACAATTTTACCAGGGATGCCAATTGTCTGGTGGCAGTTTGAGGAGCTAATTTGGCTGTCCCTACCTTCATATATTAGGAAAGTGGATGTGTATGCTGATGTGCTCTTGCACATTTTGTAGATGCCATATTTTGCTCTCTTGGATGATATAAATTGGCGGAAGGACAAACAGCCCTTGTAACTCATTAGGGACTCATCCACTGCCACATTTTTGTATGAATTTAGAAATGAATGTTGTAGGAGGGAAATTAGATGTCTCAGTTTGGTCAGCCGATCATAGTTTGGGTCAGTTCTTGGGGGGGGGGCTTGGGAATTGTCACTGAAATAGAAAAGTCTCATCAGGACTTCGTAGCGGGCTTGGGGAATTATAGCTGCAAATATAGGGGTACTGTGTACAGACTTTGTTGCCCAGTAGGAGCGGAGTGTGTTTATTTTTACTAAACCCATGTTCAGGGTAAGGCCCAATTTTTTTTTTTTTTTATTTCAGGGACATTTGTGGGGATACAGAAACAGGAATGGAAGGATGTGGGTTTTTGTGAAATATACTGTCGGGCATATAGATTGATTTGGTGGACAATCAATTGCAGGACTTCAGTGGTAACGAAAATTTGAAAAAATTCAAAGGGGTAAAATTGGTGACATCTAATTTTATTCCAAGGGATGCTAAAAAAGGGGGAATTTGAGGGAAAAATTAACTGTCATGATACCACAGCCGTGGGGGGACTGCGGTACTTGGTCCTGCCTCCGAAGCTTCAGCAGTGACGACCAACTCCTACCATCGGGCTGTGGGATCCTGTGGAGGAAGAGGAGTCATCACTGTCTGAAAACAGCTCTACTTCAGAGGCAGATTCGGTTCCACTGCAGGAGCTGCCAGAGCAAAGCAGGGTGTACCCCTGCTCCGCGCTGAATGTTATCCGGGCCATTGCTCTATTTTATATGCCTGCCTAACCAAAAAACTAAACCTAATCTAACACTGCTAGCGCTAAACCTAATCTAACACTAGTATTTTTTATAATCATACATACATACATACATATACACAGTACAGACCAAAAGTTTGGACACACCTCATTTAAAGATTTTTCTGTATTTTCATGACTTTGAAAATTGTACATTCACACTGAAGGCATCAAAACTATGAATTAACACATGTGGAATTATATACTTAACAAAAAAGTGTGAAACAACTGAAAATATGTCTTATATTCTAGGTTCTTCAAAGTAGCCACCTTTTGCTTTGATGACTGCTTTGCACACTCTTGGCATTCTCTTGATGAGCTTCAAGAGGTAGTCACCGGAAATGGTCTTCCAACAATCTTGAAGGAGTTCCCAGAGATGCTTAGCACTTGTTGGCCCTTTTGCCTTCACTCTGCGGTCCAGCTCACCCCAAACCATCTCGATTGGGTTCAGGTCTGGTGACTGTGGAGGCTCCTCCATAAGACATATTTTCAGTTGTTTCACATTTTTTTTGTTAAGTATATAATTCCACATGTGTTAATTCATAGTTTTGATGCCTTCAGTGTGAATGTACAATTTTCAAAGTCATGAAAATACAGAAAAATCTTTAAATGAGAAGGTGTGTCCAAACTTTTGGTCTGTACTAATATATATATATATATATATATATATATTTTAAAGACAGCACCATTTAATCATTAGTCACTAGTGGGTGCCAGGCCTCCAGACAGTCTGTCCAAACTGTTTCATATCAATAGAAAGTATATCAACAGGCAGCACTACAAAAATTCTTTAGAAAAAATGGACTTTAATGAGCCCAAAAGGCAACGTTTCTGTTCACAGAACCTTTCTCAAGCAGAGTTCAAATGCATATGGTGCAATATATATATAGCTACAAACAGTGATTCCATAATTACAAATAATTTATACAAAAACATGATTTCACTAAAAGTGCAGTGGTGCATATCACAAAATATAAATATTCAGTTACATACATAGTGATAAGATTTTAGACAAATATTATCATCATCAATATCATGATCCATAACTCTCAAAAAGTGATAAGTGCTTTGATTGATATTCATTAGTGCCAGGTGTACATTATAAATAATATATTTGAAGGTGCGACTCACACTGCAGCAATCATGCATAACCACGTTCTCTACTTCCTCCACGCTGTCCTCGGCGTCTCAGAATCCCGTCACATGACCGGGGCAAACCTAGTCCGCCCACATCGTGACGTCACCGGGCATGCGCATTACACTTCTAATGCTACGGTTGCCATCGTTTGAATTGGCAAGCCCCACCAGAAAATTTTCTTCAAATATAAACAAAGTGTGTACTTCAATGATTTCTCCTATCCCCTATTAGTAATAAAAACGTGCCTACTTCTCATTATCAGGGACACCATCCTGTTAACAGTTTCTCAATTCATTTATATTACAATTAGAGATGAGCGTTGTTCTACTCGAACTGTTCGCCAATCTCAAATTCGAGCTGTTTTGGGCGGTGTTCGAGCCGTTCGGCGAACACGAACAATTTGAGAAAAATTCGGCTGTTCGAGGTTATGTTCGATAACTGTTCGTGCACCAAAATCATAACTGGATTTTTTCTCAGTAATGATGAAAATTAATGTTAATACGCAGTTTGAGTGTACAGCGTGGTGGGGGGAGGGGCAGGGGATGGATCTCTGCAGGAACAATGAAGATCTCCATTTTTTTTTCTCTTTCCCGCATTTGCAGTGGGGAGGTGCAATCTGTCAGCCTATCAGCAGCGCACACACGGAGCGAAGTGCTTTTTTTCACACAAGCAAGGGCATGTGTCATTGGCAGTGTATGTCACATGTCCTTGCCCTATAAGACCAAGCCATTTTCCCCGTCGCCACCATTTTCTCACTGCTGCAGCTGCGTGTTAGACGGCACCGCTGTTGCTGTGTGCGCTATACCTTGTTAATTTCAAGCCAATTTTCTCACAAATATACAGATAGCTTGGGAGTAGGGAATAGTTGTGATTGCAGTCCTTTTCAGGACTAGGTTACATCAGTTCCTATCAGTTTTTGCCAGGCAGGTCTGTGCCAGTGCTGTGCAAGTTTTTTTCACAGCATTTGGCTGAATCTAGCAAAGCTAATCCTTTTTGGCCTATTGCAGAGTGTGTTAGTCAGTGGAGTAGCCTATCTGTGTTGCAAGATATAACACCTGTGTATAGAATACCAATTTTTTTACTGCACCTAGTGAAGTAAAATCTTTTGGGCATAGCATCATTCTATTAGTCCATCTATACTGACCTCCATCAGGTTGCAAACTGAATATAATTTTTTTCTGCATCTAGCTCTGAAAAAATATTTGGGCTTCTAGCAGTGTGTGGGACTTGGTCTATTAGTCCATCTATACTGACCTCCATCAGGTTGCAAATTAAAAATAATTTTTTTCTGCATCTAGCTCTGAAAAAATATTTGGGCTTCTAGCGGTGTGTGGGACTTGGTCTATTAGTCCATCTATACTGACCTCCATCAGGTTGCAAATTAAAAATAATTTTTTTCTGCATCTAGCTCTGAAAAAATATTTGGGCTTCTAGCAGTGTGTGGGACTTGGTCTATTAGTCCATCTATACTGACCTCCATCAGGTTGCAAATTAAAAATAATTTTTTTCTGCATCTAACCCAGCCAATAGTTTTGGCCTAATACCACAGTTTGGCCACTCAGCTCTGCTCGGTTACCATCCATTGTTTTTTTGTGCAAACAACTCCAGAGTTGTGAATTAGTTAACCACCAAAATGAGTGGAAAAAGGCCTGCTGCTGGTGGAAAGGGGAATAGGCGTGTTGGGAAGGGGAAAAAAGGTTGTGTCCGTGGGGTAGGTGTTAAAGCAACAGTAACATCTGCAGAAGAAAGACCATCTTCCAGCCAAACTAAAATGTCTACTTCTTTTAGCGGACAATGTGATAAGATCCCTTTCTTACGGCCACGCCAATCGCTACAAATTCCAGATGAGGCACAAAAACAGCAGGTGCTTCAACGGATATCAAGTGCTCCTTTAAGTGGGCTCTCCTCCACATCAACTTCAACATCACAAATACTCCAGTCCTCAAAGGTGTCACCCAAATCGCACTTGCTTCCTCACAGCTCCCAAATCTCCAGCTGCCCGTCTGAGTATGAGGTAGAACAGATGGTTGAGTCTGCAGAGCTGTTTACTCATACTATAGCCTGGGAATCAGAGGTAGACTCCAGCGCTTCTGTGAATCCAGACGAGGAAATGATCTGCACTGATGCCCAGAATCTTTAGGAGTCGGATCCAGGACCAGACGCAGAAGGTTCTGACCATAATGTAGACCCTCATTCCCAAACTGTAACTCCTGTTGGTGGAGACAATGAGGAAGACGATGATAAGACTCAAATACCTGATTGGAGCGACAACTTTAGTTTTTTGTCAGGGCAGGAACAGGTTGGCTCTGAGGACGACGGGTGTGATAACGCACAGGGTGATGATGATGAGGTCGGAGATCCCACTTACTGTCAACCCACAGTCAGCCAAGAGATGAGGTCAGCAGAGGAGGTGGAGGAAGATGCTAGTGATGACGAGGTCAGGTTGCGCCTTCCTGGACAGAGACGTAGTACTGGAAGCACGTCAACAACTGCATCCTCAAACACAACTCTGCCTCTCACCACAAGTCGTGGTGGCTCTTCAGGTCGCATGGGTGCTAAGCCTTGCATAGCCTGGGCATTTTTTCAGATCGATAAAGATGACCCAACTCGTGTTATCTGTAACATTTGTCAGCAAAAGCTAAGTAGAGGCCAAAAAATACATAGTTTGAGTACTTCATGCATGAACCGGCACATGGACATGAAGCATAAGTTGCAGTGGGAAGCTCAGTGTGCTACAATGCGGCCTAGACGGCCGGGCCAATCACCGTCTGCCATATCTTGTGCATCCGCGGCCTCTTCATCCTCTGTGACTGGGGGGACAGCAGTCACACCTGTTTTGGGGCGCAGACCTGCCACCTCTTTACCCGCAACAGCCAGCGTGATTGGCAGGTCATCATTTTCTTTGGAGGTGGTAACACCAGCTGGTGTTGAGCGCTGTCCGACATCGATAGCACCACCTTTGGATCAAGGCAACCTAACATGTCCGCCTGCATCTTCCTCACAGACCGGCAGTTTGCCGGGGACACCCTTATCAACCCCGTCTAAGCACAATAGCCAGCCCTCGGTCCCTCAGATGTGGACAAGTAAAAGACCATTTCCTCCTAGCCATGAGAAAGCTAAGAGGTTGAATTTCACCATCTGCAAGCTCTTGGCTACAGAAATGCTGCCTTTCCGCCTGGTGGACACAGAGGATTTTCGAGACCTTATGTCCGTCGCAGTGCCCCAGTACCAGATGCCCAGTCGGCACTACTTCTCAAAGAAAGGTGTGCCTGCGCTCCACCAGCATGTCGCACACAACATCACCGCTTCTTTGAGAAACTCTGTGTGTGACAGGGTGCATTTCACCACAGACACTTGGACGAGTAGGCATGGACAGGGGCGTTACATGTCGCTGACTGGGCACTGGGTAACTATGGTGACAGCAGGACAAGGGGCTGCTGTCCAAGTCTTGCCGTCCCCACGAGTTGTGCGTCAATCCTCTTTATGTCAAAGTTCCTCCACTGCTTCTGCCTCCTCAACCTCCTCTCGGTCTTCCACCTGCACCCAAAGCCTGTCTGGTCATGCCACAAGCTTTCTAACTGCGCAGAAGGGATCCTGCACACCTCCTTACTATGCTGGCAGTAGGGCTCAACGTCATCAGGCGGTTTTTACATTGAAATGTCTGGGAAATGTGAGTCACACAGCTGAGGAGTTGTGGTCAGCTCTGGAGAACCAATTTCATGAATGGTTGTCTCCACTGGACCTGAAACCAGGGAAGGCCGTGTGCGACAATGCTGCAAACCTGGGTGCGGCCCTTCGCCGGGGCAATGTCACACACGTGCCTTGTATGGCTCACGTGTTGAACCTGGTTGTCCAGCAATTTTTAGCCCACTATCCCAGACTAGATGGCCTTCTGCAGAGGGCACGGTCGCTGTGTGCTCACTTCCGCCGTTCGCATCCCGCAGCTCAGCGACTTACATCTCTACAGAAGTCGTTGGGCCTGCCACTTCACCGGCTAAAATGCGATGTGCCTACCCGGTGGAATTCAACTCTGCACATGTTGCAGCGACTGTGGCAGCACCGACAAGCCCTGGTGCAATACGTTCTGACGTATAGCCTGGGCCAACGAGATTCAGAGGTGGGGCAAATCACGCTGGAGGAGTGGTCTCAGATCAGGGACCTATGCACCCTTCTGCACAGTTTTGAAATGGCGACGAAGATGTTTAGTGCTGACGATGCCATTATCAGCATGACTATTCCGGTGATTTACATGCTGGAGCACATGTTAAACAGAATTCGGAGTCAGGTGGTGGCACAAGAGGAGGTGGAGGAAGTAGAGGAGGAGGAGTTGTATGCGGAAGGGCTAACATCTGCAAGGTCCAGACGGTCGGCAGCACCAAGGCGGCAGGCATGTGAGGGTGGGGGAGATGGTTTTACCAGGGCGCATGGTAGCAGCCAAACTAGTGAGGAAGGTGCAGGAGCCCAGGAAGAAGTGGAGGACGAACTGATGGAAGACTCATCAGATGAGGGAGACCTTGATCACATTTCTGTTGTGCGAGGTTGGGGGGAGAGGACAGAGGAAGGAAGCATGATTGTTACCTCGCCACCAACACAACAGGGATGCACGCATGCAGGAGTATCAGCAGAGACTGTTGCAGAATCTTACATGTGCTTTTCCACAAAATACCAGTGGTGCACGTAGTGAATCTCACAGTTCCAACTTGCCAACCGTGGGACCGTCAAGTGTTCAGCACTCAAACCGTAACAGAACCACAGTATCTGCTGGTAACATCATTTTTGCGGAATCATTTCACCACTTTTTTAGCCCATCCTTTGCAAGGCCACAGGAGACAAGAAGTCTGACACATAGTCAACGCCTAGAGACGATGGTACAGGAGTATCTCCAAGTAAACATTGAAGCCACGACTGTGTCACTGGACCCTTGCTCTTTTTGGGCTTCCAATCTGGATAAATGGCCGGAGCTAGCCACTTACGCCTTGGAGATCTTGTCATGCCCCGCAGCCAGCGTTCTGTCTGAACGTGTGTTCAGCGCTGCTGGTGGTGTGCTGACAGATAAGCGCACGCGGCTCTCCACTGATAATGTAGACAGACTCACGTTCATAAAGATGAACAAATCATGGATCCGAAACGACTTTTCTACCCCTGTGTCATCCTGGGGAGAGTAAAAGCTTGATGATTGGTTAAAATCACCCTACCAACCGTTTTAAGCTTTCAAATTACTAATCATGTTTATCTGTATCTTGACTGGAAAATAATTTGGGCTTTGTAGCAGTGTGCAGCACTGATCCTATTAGGCCATCTATACTAAAGCTTCACCAGATTTAAAATTAAAAATAATTTTTAGCTGCATCTAGCCCGGAAAATAATTTTGGGGCTCCGAGATGCGCAAGGCACATAAGTGCCTTCTTGCTGCACTACCTGCAGCATGACCCTCATATTGTCAGAATTCGAAGTAATCATGACTACTCGGTTGCCACACTCTTAGATCCCCCAAACTTTTCGATCAACCTTTTCATTTTAATAAAGACCAAAAAAATGGTCATTTTTGAAATTATAAGCATTAGCAGGTTGTTAGAAACTGAAATCAAACAGTTTTCAACTCAAAACTTTATTCTAGGTGATGTTACATTTTCACATAGGACCCCTTGTTCGAAAGGAGCTTCTGAACTCTCTCGTCCATTGAATTTGTCAGGTTTTGGATGGTTTCTGCTTCAGTTGTTTTGCATGAGGACAGAATACCCTCCCAGAGCTGTTGCTTAGATGTGAACTGCCTCCCGCCATCATAGACACTCCTTTTAATGATGCTCCAAAGGTTCTGAATGGGGTAGAGGTCAGGGGAGCATGGGGGTCACACCATAAGTTTGTCCCCTTTTATGCCCATATCAGCCAGAGATGCAGATGTTTTATGTGCAGCATGAGATGGTGCATTATCATGCAGAAAAATGATCTTGCTGTGAAATACACGGTTCTTCTTCTTGAACCATGGCAGGAAGTGCTGTTTGAGAAAATCCACATACATTATGGAGTTCATCTTTAGCGCCTTCAGGGATCCTAAAGGGGCCGACAATCTCTCTCCCCATGATTCCAGCCCAAAACATTACTCCACCTCCTCCTTGTTGGCGCTGTAGCCGTGTTTGCGTGGGGTGTCCATCAACCAGCCATCCTCCACTCCATCCATCTGGACCATCGAGCGCTGCACGGCACTCATCCGTGAACAAAACAGTTTTGAAATCAGTCTTCATGTAATGTTTGGCCCACTGGAGCCGTTTCTGCTTGTGTGAAGTGGATAGAGGAGGTCGACAGGATGGCGCATGCACAGCTGCAAACCTCTGAAGGACCCTGCATCTTGTTGTTCGGGGGACGTTGGAGGCACAAGCAGCTTCAAAAACTTGTCTGCTGCTATGACAAGGCTTTTTTGCCGCTGCTCTTTCAACCTGACGTAATTGCCTGTAGGAAAGAGTCCTCAATTTGCCCTTATCAGCACGCACACGTGTGTACTGTGAATCAGCTACATACTTCTTGATTGCCAAGACACTTCATCCTGATCATCGCACAATGTTGATTGTAGTCATGCCTTGACCTAAACACTCCACAATTTGTTGCTTCTCAGCAGCCGACACATCCTTTTTCTTTCCCATTTTGGCAGAAAATGTAAGCTGCTTAATAATGTGAGAGAGCCTTCTTAAGTAGTCTTGCCTTTCATTGGACACACCTGCCAAACTAATTAGCACAGGTGTCTGCAATTGCTTACAGTGATATAAAGAGCCCTGACACACATCACCATCAATGAGTTTAACTGACAAACAAACAAATTCTTCCCTTATCACTCCTAAACACTTTTTGTATAATAATTTGGAACGCAGTGTACATGTGCTTTTCCACAAAACACCAGTGGTTCACGTAGTGAATCTTACAGTTCTAACTTGCCAACCGTGGTCTGTATGGAGTTGTTCAATAAAGGGCCCAAAATTAAGATAACATAGATGGGAGAGGTCTCTATGAATAGGAATTCCTAAGTATTTGATACCCTGTGAGGGCCAGGCAAAGGGAAAGTTGGACTGGATGGAATCCTATATGGATTTGGGGAGGGAGACATCGAGGGCCTCAGACTTCGCTGCATTGAGTTTAAAATTTTACCATGTAACAAAGTGATCTATTTCAGCCATAACAGCATGGATGGATATATGTGATTGAGTGATATATACTAGGACATCATCAGCAAATAGAGAGCACTTGTACTCGGTGCCTCCCACCTCAATCCACCTAATATTGGGGTTATGGCGAATTGATGAGAGCAGGTGCTCCGTCACTAGGATGTATAAGAGAGGGGACAGAGGACATCACTGCCTTGTCCCATTGGTGATTGTGAAAGGTGATGAAAATGTTCTGACGCACCCCCTGGGCCTTGGGACACCCGGAGCCGGACCCTTTTTGGTGGATGCTGGTGGTTGTAGTCTTCGTGGCGGCGACCCAGTTCCGTGGCTCAGGGCGGTCAAACCAGTGGCGGAACTATTTATGTGGTTTTCATGTTTAAATGTCCGACTACGCCACCCGTGGATTGCGGTCAGAGTGAACCGCCACTACAGGGCAGACCACTGAGGCTGGTGTTGTGGGTGCAGCAGAGCGTAGCATAACTCCCCACGGGAGGAGTATAGCCTCAGGGCAGTGTATGCGGAGGATGGGGGTGATGGTGCAGGGCAGCAGCAGTAACGACACGGATTCAGTGATGCAGTTCAGGGCCTTTACTCACAGTTCTTATTATCCAGACCACGTCTGCAGGTAACGGCTGCCCACGTCGTACTGTGCTCACCAGGTGAGGGGCTCAGACAACTCCCAGATAACTTTGGAGCACTTCACAGGACCCCCTTTGTGTGTCCTTTGTCTGGCCTTTCTTACCAACACTTCTGTCCGGCTGCCTCGGGCCTCCTCTTGGTAAACTTGGCGCCAGTTTCCCTGACCCTATGTGGTGCCTTCCTAGCGGGTGTAGCGAGGGGCTGCGCCACATAAAATGTCAGAGCCTCCGGTTTCTAGCTGAGGGTCGTTTCCTGCCTCCACTAGTTCGGGGACCGGTCTCCCCCTTTGGCCTGACCCCTCCACGCAGGTGGATTCGGGCGTGCGGTGGCAACTCGCCCGTCCGCACCCCTGGGATCCCTTCATTCCTCGTTCCTGGAGCCTTCTCCGCTCCTCTTCCTTCCTTCTCCCTCTTCCAGGCCTGGGCCTCTGTTACTAGGCCCGCCTCCGGAGCAGAGCTCATGCAGAGCCCCTGCTCCCTGCCACTTCTGCTCAGACTTCTCTGCACTGAACTAAGATGGTGCCCACCTTTTATACTCCCTTCTCAATGCACCCAGGAACTGCTTCCTCCCTGCTCCTGCACTACAGGGTTCCCCTTCCTCAGTGTTCCCTCCCCCCACTCCAGCCAGGGACAGGGACTGTCGTGCCCATCTCAGGGGCATATTGGTCGCCCTGCCCCACGGCAATGTGGTGTAATGCATGCAGGTGTCGGGTCCTGATCCACACTCCATCCTTACCTGAGAGTGAGATATCACACCTCTGGGTGAGGTGCAATACGTCTGTAGCAACCGAGCCCTCAGGGTGCTACAGTTCCATTTATCTTCAGCCTAGGTGACGTATTGCGATACAGGGCCGTGATTTTGGCTATAAAAGGGTCTCCTAGACCCCTACCCCAAGCTTTTTAAGAGAATCATATATGGCGTGCCAAGAGACTCTATGGAATGCTTTCTCAGCATCCAACGAGAGTATCTAATTACAAATTTTTAACTGCATCTAGCCCAGGAAATACTTTGTGCCTAGTAGCAGTGTCTGCTAGTGAGCGGATTATCCCGGCTGTTAAGCAAGCTGCACCACCTGTAGTTTAGACACTTAATTTTTTCAAAGGAAATGCTTCGGGACCATGGGATACTTAGTGAAGAGCATCAGGAGGCACCCCAAGGCATAGGGGCTGGGACTGGCAGTAGGATGCCTTGCGGTGGACAGCCGAGCTCGATCCTTATAAAAGCTTTTTAACTGCAGCAGCTTTAGTGGACGCTACTGGAGCTGGAATTACCGCGGCTGCTGGCATGAGACTTGCCCTCCAATAGATCCTTGTAAATGGATTTAAAGTGTATTCATTCAAATTAGAGAGACAATTTAAATTAAAAAGCTTAGAGCTGCCTCCACCACAGGGGGGCTCGCTCGACCCACCAGCGGACAGGCACCAGTATTGGGAGAGGGGGGCTGGCCGTCAGGGTTCACCGCGGCTCTGGCACAAACCCGGCGACACGGAGGTGGCACGGGCAGGAGCGGACTGGCCGTGTCGGCTTCTCACTTTTTGGATTTTAGAAGGGCATGACATGCCTATATCTGTGTCTCCCCCTCCTTTTACTCCTCCACCTCTTTTATTTTCGCATGACTATATGTACTTGTCACTTTTCCATGTGTTAGTTATGTCTTCTGAGCAGTTTGTCAGCTTTTGGACACCTTTGAAGGTGTTTTCTATGTGTTTCTATGTGTTTTTGTTTGCCTGCCATTGGTTTTAACGGTGTTCGAAGGTGTTCGACGAACAGTTCGACGAACAGTTCGGCGAACACACGGGTGTTCGACGAACCGAACCGAACTCGAACACTACGGGGGTGGCTCAACACTAATTACAATAACAGTATCCATATGGTAATTCCTGTGTCTAAGTGAACGGAGAGATAATATATTATTACATAACCCAAACACCCTTCCATGGAATTCCCTATTCCTAGGTTCATCCATGGAGTGAGATTAATAGGTCAGAGGAGGAACCTTCATCAGGTCCCCACCCCCTTCCCAATCTCAGGTGTTAATTGGGAATACACTATAATCCAATTCCCTCCATAAGTAGGAATACCACTTCATAATGTAGAAATATATTTTTATAACTTCATTAGATGGAGACTTGAATATTTTCAATTATTATATGTATAGAAGAACAATTTTTTAAGAAAAAAATCCATTCCCAGAGGAAGTCTCTCTTTATACGCATGCTGCTGCAGGTTGAGTCGCCTCCACAAACCACCAAAGTGAGAGTGATTGATCTGCAAGAAACCAGAAAAATCCATATATAAATATATTAAAATTTTAAAATACTCCAAATTTCATAAACTGCTGATGTCTGAACATACTCCTCAGGTGATACTTGCTATATTAAATTCAACATTCAATCCATTTGGCTTCAACGTATTCAAGTTATGAATCCACTCAAGTTCCTTTTTTTTTTAATAATAGTGTTCTATCACCACCCCGTCTTTGCAAAGGGACCGCATCTATAATTCTAAATCTTAATTGTGTCACAGTATGTCCCGCCTCCACAAAATGCTTTGATACAAGTAAATCCATCCTCTTTTTTTCTAATGGAATGTCTGATTATTCATGCGAGTTTTAAAATCGCATGTGGTTTATCCTATGTACCAAAGTGAGCAAGGGCGCTCCAACAGGTATATTATATAATCTGAATCGCATGTAAAAAAAATGTTTATGTTATATATTTGAGTTTTTGGATGGACAAACTGATCACCTTTTAACATAAACCGGCAGTTAACACATGACAAACATGGATAGCAACCTTTTCTACCTCTACCCGTAATGAATGTCTGAGTCACAGTTTTAGAGGGGCCAGTATCTGAGTGCACTAATACATCCTTAATATTTTTATTTCTTCTATAAGAAAAAAAAGAGGGGGATTTTTAAATTCTGGCACATCCGGTAAACACCTATTTAACATTTTCCAATGACTCCTAACTATATTTGCCACCTGTTCACTCTCTTCACCAAATGTCGACACCATAGGTATTCTATCACCTTTATTATTTTTGATCATTTTATTCAAAATAATATCCCTATTTAATCCACTAACTTTTTTCTCCTGTTTATTTAACAGTCTCTGAGGATAACCTCTTGACCTAAGTTTTTTCGCAAGTTTCTGTGTACTCTTATGCAGGCCCTCCTCACTACTCTCTATTCTCTTAATTCTTAAATATTGGCTGAAAGGTAATGATTCTATCATGCGTTTTGGGTGGTGGCTATTATACCTCAGGAAGTCATTTCAATCCGTCGGTTTAATGAAGAGGGAGGTCAATAATTTTCCATTCTCCTGTGTAACAAAAACATCCAAAAACTGAATTTTACATGAACTCACCAATGTAAATTTGATAGTCCTATCGACCTGATTCAAATATCCATAGAAATCCTCCAGTTCCCCTTGTGTTCCTGTCCAGAGGAGGAAGACGGCATATATGTATCGCCACCACGCCATAACATGTCTAAAGTGGTGGGACACATAGATAAAGTCCTCCTCCAATGTAGCCATAACAATATTAGCATAAGTAGGGGCCATATTGGCCCCCCATCGCGGTTCCACGTTTCTGGAGGAAATATTCATCGCCAAATAGGAAATAATTATGATATAATACGAACTCTAATAATTCAATAATAAATTTCCTACTATTTTCACTAAGATCCATGTAAGACAGTCTCCGTTTAATCGCCTCTATACCCCTACCATTATCTATGGAGGTGTATAGAGACACCACATCAAATGAGGCCAAAATGACCTCATTTTTTAATTCAACTTCCGTATTTTTAGTAGAAAATCCGTGGTGTCTCTCACGAAAGATTTAGTATTTTTCACCAATGGATTTAATATTCTATCCAAGTAGATTCCGATTTTATTCGTTAATGAATTAACCCCGGAGACTATGGGTCGTCACGGGGGATGATCAAGATTTTTATGTATTTTAGGAAGTACATATATTACAGGGGTAGTGGGATTCTCCACATATAGATAATCATAAAGATCTTTATCAATTATATTACTTTCCAAAGCCCCATCCAAAATGACTTTCAAAGAGTTTAAAAATAGAAATCTTGGATCCCTTTCCAACTTGGCATAAACTTCACTGTCACTCAACTGTCTTCTAATCTCTTCAATATACATGACCTTGTCCATGACGACCACAGCCCCACCTTTATCAGCAGGTTTTATAATAATGTCGTCGTCATGTACAAGGTCCTTCAAAGCCCGTATCTCCTCTGTACTTAAATTTGGAGATTTCAACCCTTTGAGTTCACCTTCAATGCTTTCACATCCCTCTGTAACGCTTCCATAAATGCATTAATTACCGGAGGGTTCACAGGTGGCGTAAAGGTACTCCTTTTAGCCACCTGAACCTGTTGTAGATTAAGTTCACTAGTTATACATTTAGGAACAGTCACACTACCAGAGAACCAATTTTTCAATTTGACATTTCTAAAAATTTTTTGGAGATCTAGCTCCAGCTGAAACCAGTCCACATGTTTGCTCATACCAAATGACAAACCCTTATTTAAGACAGTCATCTGTGATGGAGTCAAAATTTTTTTAGAGATATTTACTACGAGTTCATTTCTTTTTTCCGTGTCATCATTTGTCTCAGCTGTAATGGTTTGGTTTTGTCTTGTTTTTTTCTGTTGTCTTCGGTGTCGTTGGCCCCCCTCTTCTTTTCCGTTGAATCCTCTGTTGTTCCTGATAGAGATCTAAAGGAGAAATTATCACACAATTGTAAATGTCCTTTTATATCATATTTGTTAGGCCTTTTGTCAGCCCTTAAATAACCTCTTTTACTCCATGATGAATTGGATCCACCCTTCTGCCAGTTATAAATGTGACCAGTTTGATAATTCTCCATATCTCGATTCCATTTGCGACATTTTACATCCTCCAATTCCATGCGCAAACCCTGTACCTTAGTCACTATTAAATCCTTGAAGGAATCCCATTCCTCAATTTTGAGCAATGATTTCAATTTTTCCTCAGTATCCGCAATGCAGGTTGTCATTTTCAATATTTCCTGTTGTAAAAAAATCAATATTCAACAGAATTATATCCAGAGCATATCTATTGGAAATTTGACAGAAACGGGAACAAAAGGCCACGTTATTTCCAAAAAGATTTGGTCTTATATTTGAGCGTAAACCCCGTGGTATTTTCCGAGCTTTATGATACTGTCCCAAAGTAACCAAATGCAGTTGTAGAATAATCATCCTTTTAGAATCACTTTCATATTTACGCTTAAGATCCACTAGGGAAGGTGTACTCAAAAAAGTCCCATCATCCTTTAGCGCACCTAGGATCCGTTCTTCCTCCTCAGCAGTATATGAAAAAACATCAGGCTGTTAGAACCTTGCTGTTAGGTTTTTTTTCCTTTGCTGGTCACATGACCTTGTTGGCCTATTTAATCCTGCTCCGCCCTTCTGGCTTTGCTGGACTTCATTGTATATCTACTTTCTAGCTAGCCTGTGCTCTGTATCTAACTCTGTTAGTTTGCTTGGTCTACGGACCTCTAGGTTCTATCTATTTTGTTTGTTCGTCTGTCTGCTGCTATTTCTGTTAGGAGGTGTCCCATATTCCTCCCAGTCCTTAGTACTTGTAGGGATTCCCTCCCCAAATCTATAGGTCTCCGTACAGACTAGATTAGGACTTTAGCAGGTCTGATCGCAGGATCAGGTTCCCTGTTACATCGTAGGGATTCAGCTGAGTCTTATAGTAGGGACAGATCTCCTCTCTTTCCTTAGCTTTGGTAGCAGAACATAACAGTAAGTCCAGCCTGTAAATTCTCTAAGGAAAGATTTTTTTTTGTTCCATCATGGTGTCGGTTCAGGATTTGGCTAAACACCTGCAGGGACTCTCTCTGGAAGTGGCCGAGCTCCGTCAGCACGTGAGTAACTGTCCTGGAGCATATTTCTTGGAGCCTAAGGTATGTTTGCCGGATTTATTTTTTGGTGAACATCGAGAATTTTTTTCATTTAAAAATGCTTGCTTATTGTATTTTCGTTTGAGACCCAAGTCCTCTGGGGATGAATCCCAGCGCGTAGGGTTCATAATGTCACTTTTGCGCAAAGAGCCTCAGGAGTGGGCCTTTTCTTTGCAACCTAGTGATACATGCTTCAGATCAGTGGATAGTTTTTTTTCTGCTTTAGGACTATTATATGATGATCCTGACCGTGTGGCATCAGCTGAGACTGAGTTGAGACGTTTAAAACAAGGATCAGGTAATATGGAAAAATATTGTACACATTTTCGTCGTTGGTCCACTCAAACAGGGTGGAACGATTCTGCTCTGAAAAGTCTATTTCTTGCTGGGCTCAGTGAAAAGGTTAAAGACCTGCTAATTGCTTATCCTACACCTGAGGATTTGCAACAGGCTATGCAATTAGCTATACGGGTGGACAGAAGACTGCGTGCTAGGGTTAATGAGAGCAAATCCTCTGCTATGTCAGTTTCTGGTTATGATAATGTGTGTACTAACAGTGGTGAACCGATGGAGATTGGATCGGTGGCACCTCGCTCTCAAGAAAAACACCGTCGTTTTTCAGAAGGCTTGTGTTTCTATTGTGGAAAATCTGGTCATTTGATTAAAGGCTGTGAGCTTCGTATGAAGAAAGAAAAAAAAATGGTCAGTCATGCCCGTATTGCCTGTTTAAATTCCAAGGGTATATTTTTAGCTGCTTCCACGATTGCTCAGGAAAAATTAATGGAATTTCGGGTGTTTGTTGATTGCGGGTCTACACTGAATGTTATTGATGGGGGATTCGTGGAAAAACTCAATTTAAAACCTGAACCTTTATCATCCCCCATTGCTGTGGTTTCTGTGGATGGTTCCCCTTTGAAGAATATTACTCTCAAGGTCAGTGAATTTCCTCTCACTATTAATGGTGTTCACCATGAGAAATTGGATTTGGTAGTGTTGAATAACTTGCCTTCTCCAGTAATATTGGGATTGCCTTGGTTAAAATGTCACAATCCTGTACTGGATTGGTCTACCAGTGAAATTAAATCCTGGAGCCATAAATGTTATGACAAGTGTTGTAACGGGCGTATTGCAGCTTTGGATAGGGGAGAATTGCCTGTTCCTATTCAGGATTTTTGGAGAGTTTTTTCTGAGAAGGAATCGCAGGTTTTGCCTCCCCATAGAGACTATGATTGTTCTATTGAATTTGTCCCTGGAGCGACTCTTCCTAAAAGTCGTTTATTTAACCTTACTATTCCTGAGAGGAAGGCTTTGGAGGAATACATACAGACAAGTTTGGCCGCCGGTCACATTAGGCCCTCTAAGTCTCCTGTGGCGGTTGGATTTTTTTTTGTAAAAAAAAAGGACGGCGGTTTACGTCCTTGTCTGGATTTTCGTGAGATTAACAAAATTACGGTACGCAATCCTTACCCACTGCCATTGATTCCTGATCTGTTTAACCAGTTATTGGGGGCCAAATGGTTCTCTAAAATTGACCTTAAGGGGGCATACAATCTGTTGCGCATGAAGGAGGGTGATGAATGGAAGACTGCTTTTAACACTCCTGTGGGTCATTTTGAGAATCTGGTTATGCCTTTTGGTCTTACTAATGCTCCTGCATTTTTTCAGAATCTGATTAATGACATCCTTAGACCTTTGATCGGTAAAAATGTGGTTGTGTATTTGGATGACATTTTGATTTATTCGCCAGATCTGGAGTCTCATTGGCGGAGCGTGCGTGAGGTATTACAGTTATTAATGGACAATTCGCTTTTTGCTAAGCTGGAGAAATGTGAGTTCGCTGTACAGAGAATTAGTTTTTTGGGCTACATTATCTCCAGCAAAGGTTTTGAGATGGATCCGGTTAAGGTTCAGGCTGTGCAGGAATGGCCTAGGCCTATTGGTTTGAAATCAATACAGAGGTTTTTGGGTTTCGCCAATTACTATAGAAAATTCATAAAAAATTTTTCTAGTATTGTCAAACCTCTGACTGATCTCACCAGGAAAGGTGCTGATGCGGTTCAGTGGTCTTCTGAGGCCATTGAAGCTTTTGTGTATCTCAAGGAGAGGTTCACCTCTGCTCCCATCCTTATGCAGCCTGATGTTACTAGGCCGTTTTTGGTTGAGGTTGATGCTTCCTCTGTGGGGGTTGGCGCAGTATTGTCTCAGGATAACGGGGATGGATTACATCCCTGTGCATTTTTTTCAAAAAAATTTTCGGAGACTGAATTGAATTACGATATTGGTAATCGGGAATTATTGGCTATTAAACTCGCATTTGAACACTGGCGCCACTTCTTGGAAGGTGCGGAATTTCCCGTTCAGGTTCTTACGGATCATAAAAATCTGATATATCTTGACGCTGCCAAGCGCCTGAATGCCCGTCAGGCTAGGTGGGCACTGTTTTTCTCGCGGTTTAATTTCTCCGTTACTTACATCCCTGGTACTAAGAATGTTAAGGCGGATGCCTTGTCTCGCAGTTTTTCTCCCATAGTCGGTGCTGAGAAAGAGGAAAACATTTTACAAGAAGGTGTTGTGATAGCTGCTTTAGACTCCGTTTTGGAAGATGAGATTCTTAAAGCTCAGGAGAATGCCCCATCTAACACTCCTCATGGGAGGTTGTTTGTGCCTGGGACCTTTAGGAGAGATTTGTTTGTTGAGTGTCACGAATCTCGGTTGGCAGGTCATCCCGGAATCTCTGAGACCAAGAGACTGGTGGGTCGCAGTTTTTGGTGGCCTGGATGGCAGAAGGAAGTCATTAAGTGGGTGCGCCAATGTACTATATGTGCTAGATCTAAGTCCTCACATACTCCTGCTGCGGGGTTGCTTTGTCCTTTGGAGGTCCCCAGTGCTCCTTGGACACATTTGGCTATGGACTTTATAACTGACCTTCCTCCCTCTGAGGGTTTTACTGTCATCTGGGTGGTCGTGGACCGTTTTAGCAAGATGTGTCACTTGGTTCCCTTCGTCAAACTGCCCTGCGCTAAAACTCTCGCTAAGGCCTTTGTCAAGGAAATTGTCAGACTTCATGGCGTTCCTACTGACATTGTTTCTGATAGGGGTCCTCAGTTCGTGGCTCGTTTTTGGCGTGCCTTTTGTGACAGGTTGGGAATTCATTTGTCGTTTTCGTCCGGATATCATCCTGAATCTAATGGCCAGACAGAAAGGAAAAACCAGGATGTTGAGCAGTTCTTGCGTTGTTTTGTGGCAGACAATCAAGAGGGGTGGTCTGAGTTTCTGCCACTTGCCGAATTTGCTCTGAACAATCATACATCTTCTTCTGCTGGTTGTTCGCCTTTTTTTTGTTGTTCTGGGAGACATCCGTCGTTTGGGTCGTTCTCCAAGTTGGGATCTGCCGTGCCTGAGGAGGAGAATTTTTCCGGTGATTTGGAAAGAGTTTGGACGGATGTGCGTGGTAATCTTCAGGAGGCCAACAGAAAATCTAAAGACTACTTTGATAGGAAACGACAGGAGGTTTTGTTCGCTGTTGGTGACATGGTTTGGTTGTCCTCTAGGAATCTGCGGTTGAGGATTCCTTCTAAGAAATTGGGTCCCAAGTTTGTAGGGCCCTTTAAGGTGCTTCAGGTTGTCAACCAATCTGCTGTTAGGTTGGAGGTTCCTACCTCCTGGAGAATTAATCCGGTCTTTCATGTCTCTCTGTTAAAAAAAGCTGTTGTGTCGGATGGTGACGCCTCTGCCTCTGTTCCTCCGGTGGTGGAGGACGGGGAATATGAAATTTCTCGCATCCTTGACTCTAGACGGTATAGAGGTAGTTTGCAGTATCTTGTGGCCTGGAAAGGTTTCGGACCCGAGGATAACTCTTGGGTGAGGTCAGATGATGTTTCCGCGTCCAGACTTATCAGAGCGTTTCACAGGAGATTTCCTGATAAGCCTGGTCCTAGGGGATCCGGAGGATCCTCTTAGAAGGGGGGTACTGTTAGAACCTTGCTGTTAGGTTTTTTTTCCTTTGCTGGTCACATGACCTTGTTGGCCTATTTAATCCTGCTCCGCCCTTCTGGCTTTGCTGGACTTCATTGTATATCTACTTTCTAGCTAGCCTGTGCTCTGTATCTAACTCTGTTAGTTTGCTTGGTCTACGGACCTCTAGGTTCTATCTATTTTGTTTGTTCGTCTGTCTGCTGCTATTTCTGTTAGGAGGTGTCCCATATTCCTCCCAGTCCTTAGTACTTGTAGGGATTCCCTCCCCAAATCTATAGGTCTCCGTACAGACTAGATTAGGACTTTAGCAGGTCTGATCGCAGGATCAGGTTCCCTGTTACATCGTAGGGATTCAGCTGAGTCTTATAGTAGGGACAGATCTCCTCTCTTTCCTTAGCTTTGGTAGCAGAACATAACACAGGCTCTATACCGTCCATTACTTAAGATCACAAAAAATAAATGTTTTTAAAAAAGGAAAAAAGGAAAAATGTGCACGTCTTTCTGGACATATAGATAAAAAATATATATTAAAGACAGCACCATTTAATCATTACTCACTAGTGGGTGCCAGTCCTCCAAACAGTCTGTCCAAACTGTTGCATATCAATAGAAAGTATATCAAAAGGCAGCACTCCAAAAATTCTTTAGAAAAAATGGACTTTAATGAGCCCAAAAGGCAACGTTTTTGTTCACAGAACCTTTCTCAAGCAGAGTTCAAATGCATATGGTGCAATATATATATAGCTACAAACAGTGATTCCATAATTACAAATAATTTATACAAAAACATGATTTCACTAAAAGTGCAGTGGTGCATATCACAAAATATAAATATTCAGTTACATACATAGTGATAAGATTTTAGACAAATATATTATTATCATCAATATCATGATCCATAACTCTCAAAAAGTGATAAGTGCTTTGATTGATATTCATTAGTGCCAGGTGTACATTATAAATAATATATTTGAGGGTGCGACTCACACTGCAGCAATCATGCATAACCACGTTCTCTACTTCCTCCGCGCTGTCCTCGGCGTCTCAGAATCCCGTCACATGACCGGGGCAAACCTAGTCCGCCCACATCGTGACGTCACCGGGCATTCGCATTACACTTCTAATGCTACGGTTGCCATCGTTTGAATTGGCAAGCCCCACCAGAAAATTTTCTTCAAATATAAACAAAGTATGTACTTCAATGATTTCTCCTATCCTCTATTAGTAATAAAAACGTGCCTACTTCTCATTATCAGGGACACCATCCTGTTAACAGTTTCTCAATTCATTTATATTACAATAACAGTATCCATATGGTAATTCCTGTGTCTAAGTGAACGGAGAGATAATATATTATTACATAACCCAAACACCCTTCCATGGAATTCCTTATTCCTAGGTTCATCCATGGAGTGAGATTAATAGGTCAGAGGAGGAACCTTCATCAGGTCCCCACCCCCTTCCCAATCTCAGGCATTAATTGGGAATACACTATAATCCAATTCCCTCCATAAGTAGTGTAAGGCAGCGCTAGTCATCATCCTGGGGGATACTCGCTTCGCTGCGTCAATCAATGCACACGTGCAATGTCTTTCCATTTTTTCCACAATGCTGCAGTTTATTACTTCATAAACTGCATATGACCGGGTCCAACTCAGTGGCACGCCGACACACATATATACAATATTCATGAGCCAAGTGGCACACAGGCCCACTTGCTCCAGGTACAGCCTTCAGCAAGGTAATCATATAGCAATGTCCATAGCAATGTCCATATAACGTAGTGGATTACCTTTGCTGGGTTTAGCTGTCTCAGTCCATTAGGTTTTCCACCACTGTGGCTTTAAGGCTTACCACACGTGGTCTCCTGACCTTATCTCGTCCAAGACCACTGGCATCTCTCACACACAGATCCAGGCTCTGTCCTCCAGGACGTTTACATTCCAGCCTCTGGCACTCCAAGGCTTACTGGCATCACGTTCACACTCTCAGCGATCCAGGCTTCACCCTCCAGGAGCCCACCAGGCCTCACTAGGCCTCACACGAGCAGTGTTCCCCCCACACACAGGGATCAGCCTCATGCCTCTCACACGGTGTCTACACAGGAGCTCCCAACACAGGAACACACCTGTCACAAATCAGGGTTTATATATCCTGTAGCACACACACACAGACAGGACCTTGCTGATGTCACAGTCATGTGATCAGACAGACATTCTGTGCGCACAGGACCTGAGCTATGTCAGTCATGTGACCAGTCACCTGAGGGGGAAG
The DNA here is from genome assembly GCF_046119375.1 of Phyllobates terribilis. Lineage (NCBI taxonomy): Eukaryota > Metazoa > Chordata > Amphibia > Anura > Dendrobatidae > Phyllobates > Phyllobates terribilis. Next base: position 8,881,907 of record NW_027362761.1, on the reverse strand, counting down.
AAAATAGCATAAACAGACATACTAGATCATTATAGCAATGCCGCTGCACCACAGTAGGAATACCACTTCATAATGTAGAAATATATTTTTATAACTTCATCAAATGGAGACTTGAATATTTTCATTTATTATATGTGTATAGAAGAACAATTTTTTAAGAAGTCTCTCTTTTTTTATACGCATGTTGCTGCAGGTCGAGTCACCTCCACAAACCACCATAGCACAAGAGAATGCCAAGAGTGTGCAAAGCAGTCATCAAAGCAAAAGGTGGCTACTTTGAAGAACCTAGAATATAAGACATATTTTCAGTTGTTTCACACTTTTTTGTTAAGTATATAATTCCACATGTGTTAATTCATAGTTTTGATGCCTTCAGTGTGAATGTACAATTTTCAAAGTCATGAAAATACAGAAAAATCTTTAAATGAGAAGGTGTGTCCAAACTTTTGGTCTGTACTGTGTATATATATATATATATATATATATATATATATATATATATATATATTGTATATATTTTTAAAAAACTGTAACACTAACCCTAACCCTGGTAATCCTAATCCTACGGCTGTGTGCCCACGATGCGTTTTTCCGCAGTGACAATTCCGACGCGGAAACGCTTAAAAAACGCTTGGTAGAAGGTCTGCAATGTTCCCCAATGATAATCTGTGCACATGTTGCAGAAATTTCCGCTGCGGATTATCATTGCAGAAAAATCCGCAGCACTACCATTAATTTTGCGTAATCGCGGTGTTTTCGCCGCCATTGGCTTGCATTTAATCGCATAATACCCTCATGACTACATGTGCATATGCAGATATTCTGCGATTCAATGTGCAGATGGTACCCGGGTCTGGAGAAGAGGAGACTCTCCTCCAGACCCGGGTACCATAGTACCTGTAAAAAAAAAAGAATTTAAAATAAAAAATAAACATTATACTCACCTTCTGATGGCCCGCGGTCTTCTATCCGGTGTGTCCTGGCTCCCCAGCAGCTCGCAATGGTGTAAAAGGACCTTCCATGACGTAATTTAGTCATGTGACAGGTCATGCGACCGCCGACGTCAGCGGTCGTGTGACCTGTCACATGACTAAATGACATCATGGAAGGTCCTTTTACACCACCGCAAGCCGCCCAAGACACCGGACGCACCGGAGAAGGAGACCAGGGGCCATCGGAAGGCGAATATAATGTTGTTTTTGTAGCTCCCCGAGGGTTCGGCCGCTACAGGAGTATTGCACCTCAGACCAGAGGTGTGATATTCCACTCCCGGGTAAGGATGGAGTGTGGACCAGGGCTCAGTTAGCTGCATACAGCACACACACCCCATTTCCGAGGGACAGCTCAACGGTGCTCCCACTAGACAGAAGTGCAGGCACGACCGACTATGTCCCTGACTGGAGTCTGGAGGGGGGTGGAACACCCATTGCTGTAGGGGCAGATAGGGGTTGGTTCCTGAGCGTAGGTAGGAGCCCATTGGTTGCTGGTCACCTGGGCTCATGGTCAGAGGGAGGTATAAAAGGTGGGCACCATCTTAGTTCTGGGAGAGTTCAGTCTGTCCAGAGAGAAGAAGACAGGGAGCTGAGGCTCTGTAGGAGCTCTGCTCAGAGGCAGGCCTAGAGAAAAGGCCGGAGCCTGAGAGGAGAAGGAGAAGTGGGCCTGGAGAAGAGGCCAAGGGAAGGAGGAGAAGACAGAACAGGAAAGAAGGAGAAGAGAGAGAGAAACAGAAGGGCTCAGGAACAAGAAGGTGGAAGGGACCCTAAGAACCCACGAGAATCCAGGGTGAAGGGTCAGGCAGATTAAGGGTACCGGATCCCAAGTTGGTGGAGGAGAAACAACCCTCAGCCAAAGACCGGAGGCTGTGACCATTTATTGGTGCAGCACCTCATCAAACCTGCTAGGAAGGCACCATAAAGGACAGCGGGGAACGGGGCCCACGTTTACCTGCGCAGGTCCGCGGCGACCGGACAAAAGTGAGTCACTGGTGAGGCAGGCCAGAGAAAGGAAAGAAGGGGGTCTTGTGCCACTCTCCCGAACTGCCTGGGAGTTGACCGAACCCCTCACCTGGTGGACGCAGCATGGCTCGGGCGGTCACTACCTGTACAGAAGTGACCTGGAGTACCTGAACTGTGAGTAAAAGACATTGGACTGCAGTACGTTGTCTGTGTGCTCTTTCGCTCCTCCAGCACTACCGGTACTGGGACTCTCACCACCATCACTCCCTCCATCCACTACACTGCCCCAGCGGTCTGCATGCAGCAGCGGTTCCTAATAACCGCAATCCACGGGTGGCGTAGTCGGACATTATCAACAATACATAGCAGACTACCATTGGTCTGACCACCCTGAGCTATGGGATCGGGTCGCCACTACTACCCCCATCGTCTCCCCATCGCCCGGTTCCGAGTACCCCACGGCCCAGGGGGCGAGTCATTTTTTTTTTACCATTTTTATTCTTTTTTTTTAACTATTAATTTGGTCACACTTTGACCATGGATTTATATAGTGTGGCCAAGTTGTCAAGCACTTTTCCAAGTGATGCTAAAATCGCTTGGAAAAGCGCTTGACAACCCGCATACCCGCATGTGAAATCGCATGTGCAAAATGCGTGAAATACGCTTGTCTCTGGCAGAAAAAAAATGCATTTACAATCCGCATGTGTTTTTTCTGCCAGGGAGATGCAGAAACATTCAGGAAAAATCCGGAGAATTTCTGCATCGTGGGCACATAGCCTAACTTTAAAAAATGAAAAAAATAAAAATGCGCTTGCGCCTGCTATTTTATTTCTCCACAAAGAGGAGGGGGGCTTGCAGATCACCGATCCGATACCTAAGGTACCGTGGGGGGCTCGGGGATCCCATTTCTCTCTCCTCTGATATGTTAGATAATATCAGAGGAGAGAGAAATGGATTTTATATCAGACTTTTTTTAATGTGATTACCGTTATATGGTTAATAACGGCGATCACATGAAAGTGGACCGAAAAAACCATCCCTGATCATGTTCTCCGGGGTCTCAGCTACCCCGATTTTCTGACACTGGGGACACTAGACTGTTATGATTCAGTGACGTGAAAGAGCAGCGCTGAGGCATAAGTACCATTAACTGCTGCCATGAATTGTGGAGTAACAACTATTACAAAGGATTTATAAAGTACATCCCCGGAAATGACTTCACAAATTCCCCCAAAAAAATAGAAAAAAGAGAAAATCATACATCTGTCGCAATCCAACATTACCTCTTCCCTTTCATTTTAAGGAATAAGGCCATTCGATTGCCCAGCAGCAATATCAAGTATTGGAACAAGTGAAATTATCAAGGAGAGGCGGAAACCTTAAAAAAATGCTCCTTAAAGGGAAGCATATTGGATCTATACTTTATTTCCAAATAGTTTAAATAGGGATTATGAAATACGCCGCTTTTAGTATATTTTTTTTCATTTCTTAATCCTGTCTCTTTTTTCTAGACATCCCAAGTGCGCTAATGAAGTTTTGGATATGTAAATTTTCATTGTAAAGAAATGGACGTAGATGATATTTATTATAAAAAGGGTATAGTATAATAATATATAAAAATTTATTTAGGATTTAACAAATAATTACTAAAAGAATAAAAATTAGGAATAACAAATAAAAAAATGAAAAATATAAAATAAATGAAAAAACAAACCCACGTGTATTTAATACAGATTAATAGCAATAAAAATAAAATGATAAAATAGATATAAATAAAATGGATTAAATTCTCCTAATAATGGTAATCATGTTTTTTTCAGTGTATTAATAAGGATGACCTTTTATATTGTATATTTTATGTTTAAATTTTTTTGGGGGGTATTGATATCTTTCTATATGTATTACAGAAAAAATAATGTTATACTTGTATGTATAAAATGTAAATGTTGTTATGTTGCAACAGATGTATGGTTTCCTCTTTTTTTCTTTTTGGGATTTGTGAAGTCATTTGTGGGGATGTACAGGGTGGGCCATTTATATGGATACACCTAAATTAAATGGGAATGGTTGGTGATACCATCTTCCTTTTGTGGCACATTAGTATATGGGAGGGGGAAAACTTTTCCAGATGGGTGGTGACCATGGCAGCCATTTTGAAGTCGGACATTTTGGATCCAACTTTATTTTTTTCAATGGGAAAAGGGTCATGTGACACATCAATCTTATTGAGAATTTCATAAGAAAAACAATGGTGTGCTTGGTTTTAACGTAACTTTATTCTTTCATGAGTTTTTTACAAGTTTTTGACCACTTATAAAATGTGTTCAAAGTGCTGCCCATTGTGTTGGATTATGAATGCAACCCTCTTCTCCCACTTTTGACACACTGTATCCATTGTTTCCGATGCTGCACATTTCGTATCTTGATGGTATGGTGTGGTATATGGGGTACAAAGATAGTGGGGCCATTATTCATCAATGGAAACCTCAATGCCACTGGATATCTGAAATTGCTACATGATGATGTGTTGCCCTCTTTATGCACTGAAGATGGCACGTTCCCTGAGTTTTTCCAACAAGATGGTGCACCACCACATTATGGGTGTCAGGTCCGAGCATTCCTACATGAACAGTTTCCTCTATAGTGGATTGGTTGTCGTGGGCCAGTTGAATAGCCACCAAGGTCTCCCAATCTGACCCCCTTAGACTTTTATCTTTGGGGTCATCTGAAGGCAATTGTCTATGCTGTGAAGATACGAGATGTGCAGCATCTGAAACAATAGATACAGGAAGCCTGTGCTAGCATTTCTTCTGCGGTGTTGCTATCAGTGTGTCAAGAGTGGGAGAAGAGGGTTGCATTGACAATCCAACACAATGGGCAACATTTTGAACACATTTTATAGGTGGTCATAAACTTGTAAAAAACTCATTAAAGAATAAAGTTTCGTTAAAACCAAGCACACCATTGTTTTTCTTATGAAATTCTCAATCAGTTTGATGTGTCACATGACCCTCTTCCCATTGAAAAAAATAAAGTTGGATCCAAAATGGCCAACTTCAAAATGGCTGCCATGGTCACCACCCATGTGGAAAAGTTTTCCCCCTCCCATATACTAATGTGCCACAAACAGGAAGTTGATATTACCAACCACTCCCATTTAATTTAGGTGTATCCATATAAATGGCCCACCCTGTACTTTTGTAATAAACTTGTAATAGTTGTTACTCCATCATTGACAAAAGCCTGGGATGGGCTGAAACGATTTGTATGTGGACTTCCATTAAAGAGAACTTTTTAACCAACACGTGACTGCCGGGATTCGTCATTTGCACAGATTGTTACTGCTGCACGTGTACCACAGCTTTTGGACGTGCCAACCCTTTACATCGAAAGCTGCCTGTTCCCACGCTGAGGGTAGTGCGAGAGCGAGTCGCTGTGACGAGCGGTGATGTCAGGAATATTATCACCCATCACATACGCTGCGTGACAGCCTGGAAAACAACGTCTGTGACTGGTGGTAACCTTACTGACATCACCGCTGGTCACAGACACTGCCGGCTATCTCAGAGCGCTGCGAGATCCGGCAGTGCATGCTGGTGTGACAGCCTATGAAGCCCCATTCTCTGAAAGGGGCTCCATATGCTGGGATTTTGGATTGGGCTCATTGTGGGACATTGATGTGGATTGCAGTGGATCCATTGGACTACAACGGACTGGTGTGGGATTTTTTCGGGGAAATAAATAGGAGAAAGAGGGTGCTTAATTGAACATTTAACTTTTTTTCACTAAAATTTTACTTTAGACCCCAAATTTTTTATATTCACAAGAGGGTACCAGGAGATATTGGACCCCAAAAGTTGCTGTGCAATTTCTTCTGAGTACGCTGATACCCCATATGTGGGGGAAAGCCATTGTTTGGGCGCACGGCAGGGCTCGGAAGGGAAGAAGCGCCATTTGATGTTTTCAATGCAAAACTCACTGGAGTTGACAGCGGACCCCATGTTGCGTTTGGAGAGGCCCTGATGTGCCTAAACAGTGGAAACCCTCCACAAGTGACCCCATTTTGGAAACTAGACCCCTTAAGGAACTTATTTAGATGTGTGGTGAGCACTTTGAGCCCCTAAGTGTTTCGCAAAACTTTATGACGTATAGGTGTGAAAAAAAACAAACACATTATTTTCCCACAAAAACGATCTTTTAGCCGCAATTTTGTTAATTTCACGAGGGTACCAGGAGAAATTGAACCCCAAAAGTTGTTGTTCAATTTCTTCTGAGTACACCGATACCCCATATGTGGGGGAAAGTCATTGTTTGGGCGCACGGCCGGGCTCGGAAAGAAAGGAGTGATGCTTTGGAATGCAGACTTTCATGGAATGGTCTTCTGGCGTCATGTCACGTTCTCAGAGCCCCTGATGTGTCTAAACAGTGAAAACCCCCCACAAGTGACCCTATTTTGGAAACTAGACCCCTAATTGAATTTATCTAGATGTGTGGTGAGCCCATTGAACCCCCAGGTGCTTCACAGAAAATTATAATGTTGACTTGTGAAAATAAAAAAAAACAAATTTTTTCCACAAAAATGTAAAAAAAAACTATTTTCACAAGGGTAACAGGAGAAAGTGGACCTCAAAATCTGTTGTTCAATTCCTCCTGCGTACACTGATACCCCATGTGTTGGAGAAAACTACTGTTTGGGCGCATGTCAGGGCTCGGAAGGGAAGGAGCGACACTTTGGAATGCAGACTTTCATGGAATGGTCTGCAGGTGTCATGTCACGTTCTCAGAGCCCCTGATGTGCCTAAACAGTGGAAATACCCAATAAGTGCCCTCTTTTTGGAACTGATACCCGATTTGTGAATTGTATAATGTAGTGTTATACGTCAGTTGTGTAGAACAACCTGACGAACACTACACAACTGACATATGACAACTTGACGAACACTACGTCAGTTGTGTAGTGTTCGTCAGGTTGTCATACGTCAGAAATTAATTTAGTAGTGCATAGAAGTATGGTACCTTTTGAAGCATTCTTTCATGCACAGGCCAGGTTTGTAGGGGCAGGTGTCGCATTGGTAAGTGGTATCCTTGCGTATTCCCCTTTTGGAACACACTCGGCACCTCTTTTGTTACTTACCTTTTTTTCCACTGTGAGGGACCTTTCCCGGGAAATGCTGGCCTGGTAAAATTCTCGGTCCTTCAGTTCCAGAAGTACTGGGGCCAGCTCCGTCACCGCTGCCAAATATCAGGGCCTTGATAACTGTCTCCTGGAAGTGAAGGTACGATGCAGAAGTCTGGCCTGCACATTGTGACAGAAGGAAAGCGTTGTGCATTGCCATCTGTACAAGGTGCACCTCCAACTTCTTATACCATACCTTGGCCTTTCTCAAAGCACTGTACGGCTGGAGGACTTGATCAGAGAGATCAACTCCCCCATGTACTTGTTGTACCCCACTACACAGTCTGGTTTGGCGACCTGTGTAGTGGAATCTCGTACAGTGATGAGGGTACTGCCATCACCATGTATGGTGGTCAAGAGAAGGACATCCCTCTTGTCCTTGTACTTGACCTCCAGCAGGTGGTCGCTACATTGGGCTCTGCTCTCACCCCTTCTGAGCATCTGCCCAATTAGCGTCTTTGGGAGGCCTCTCTGATTTTTGCGGACAGTACCGCAGGCTGCGGTACGTCACGCAGAGAGGGACTTGAAGAGCGGGATACTTGTATAAAAGTTATCCACGTACAGGTGATAACCTTTATCCAGCAGTGGGTGCGCCAAATCCCACACAATTTTCCCACTCACTCCCAGGACAGGGGGGCATTCAGGGGGTTCAGTCCAGGAGTCCTTCCCTTAATAAACTCTAAACTTGTGAGTGTACCCTGAGGTACTCTCACAAAGTTTATACAGCTTGATTCCGTACCACGACCTTTTACTGGGCAGTTACTGCCGGAATCCAAGCCGCCCCTTAAAATGGATTAAGGACTCATCCACGCAGATGTCCCTTTGGGGCACGTACACTTCACCAAACTTATTGTTGAAGTGCTCGATGACCGGCCAAACTTTGAAAAGACGATCAAAGTTCGGGTCATCGCGTGCAGGACACCTTGCATTATCGTTGTAATGCGAGAACTTGTGGATGGCCACAAAACGTTTTCGGGTCATGACCATTCGGAACACTGGAGTGTTATACAAAACGTCAACACTCCAGTATTGCCGAAGTTCTGTTTTTTTCAGGATCCCCATATGAAGGACCAGGCTCCAAAACTTCATCATTTCTTCTGCGTCTACAGGAGACCAGTTAGAAAATGATGAAGAGGGGTTTTGTTCCAAAAATTGATGAGCGTACAAATTAGTTTGGCCCACCATGAGGTTTACGAAATCCTCAGAGAAAAAGACTTTGAAAAAGTCTATTTCTGTGAGGCCAGTGGTGTCAAACTTGATTCCTGATTCCGCCACAAAATCAGGAATCCGGGGCTCAGAATTTTCGGGGGGCGAGGTCCATACAGGGTCAGTAATGGAGGGCGCTGGTTCATCTTCTATCCTGGGGCGTCTTCATGGCGGTCCAGCAGCACCTGAGGAGGAGGAAGAGGAGGAGGAAGAAGAAGAGGAGGAAGACGAGGAATCAGAAAAGTAAAGAAATGTGGAATCGTCGCCCTCGCTGTCAGTGTCAATGGCAAGGAGAGCATATGCCTCCTCCGCTGAATAGCGAGTTTGGGATGAGCAAGACATTTTTTGTTGTGTATGTGGTGCTTGTGTGTCAGTACTTTATTTAGAGTGTGTGTGTGTCAGTGTGCTTGGTGTGACCTTTTTTTTTATCTGGATAAAAAAAAAAAGGAACAACCGTAGGTGGTGAAAACAGCGAGCACGAGTGCGGATCGGTGAACTATGTCACCAATCAACTCTCGGCAGCTGCTGGGTGTGCGCGTGGATGTGGTGCAAATGAGTGGGAGTGCTAAACTGCAAGCACGAGTGCGGATCAGTGATCTGTGGTCACTAATCAGCAATCAGCCGATGCAGAAAGCACGAAAAAAAGAAACAGACAAAAGTCGAGCGATCAATTACTGATCAAGTAATGATCAGCACTTGGTGGCAGAAAGGCGGATGGGAAGGGAGGAAGAGGAGAGGGGAGAGAGAGGGATTGGGGTGGATGAGGACGGATCAAAAAATCCTACTGTCAGATGTCGTCTGTCAGATGTCGTCTGTAGCAGGAGCGGTGATTGTGGTGTCACAGGCTTCTGTGGCACAGCAAGGCCCAGCACGGCAGACAGCGCGATTGCCCTCTACAAAAAAAAAAGGTTAGTGGAGAAAAAAAGTGTAAAGTAGCAAGCGCGAGTGCTGATCGGTGATTTGCGTCACCGATCAACGTTCAGCGGCTGCTGGATGCACGCACGGAGGTGGTGCAAAGTGGGAGGGGGGGGAGAAAAATGGACAGTGACAAAAAAAGTCCTGGAAAACAGTGAGCACGGACGTTGATCAGTGACGTAGTCACTGGTCAGCGCTCGGCTGCTGCAGGACGCACGAAAAAAGACGCGCTCGGTAGCATAAAAAAAGGATGGCGAGGGCGGTTAAAAGAGAGGGGTGAGGGGGGGAGTGGGTTGGGGTGGATGAGGGGAGAACAGAGATGGACTTACCAAAAAGTCTTCTCTGTTCTTTTTTTCTGCAGGATCAGGAGCAGGCTCAGGAGCCGGGTCAGTAGCAGGATCAGCAGCAGGAGCCCAGCAGCAGCAGGAGACCGAAGACCCGAGCAGACCAGAGCAGGAGATCCAGGACACCGAAGCAGGACTGGAGCAGGGCACCGGAGCAGCAGCAGGACACTGGAGGAGCAGATCCAGAAGACCGAACACCAGAGCAGGTAGGAGAATATGGATGGATAGTATGTACTTCGGTATATCCGAAGTGTAAAGAGCAGGAGTAAAACTACTGACAATCTCAAGAGGGATAAATCTTGTTGCTAATTACAAAACAGAAATATTCCTTGTTGTTCCTACTTACTCAGAGGTCCTGTAAGCACGCTCACATTGCGCCTAATGCTGATGCGCATGTGACCGGAAATGGCTATTCATATGTTTAAAAAGGTCCTTGTGGAACGCATCTGTGTTCCAGCTATACCGGAAGTGGTGGCTGGCGCATGACCGGAAGTACCTAGTCACGTGACCGAAGGTTCTCTAAGTAACTGGTCATGGAAGGTCCTTTTGGACCGCAAGTATCTCAGCCACTGCTGCCTTGGTATCCCGGTCATGTGACCAAAGGTCCTCTAGGTAATTGATCATAGAAGGTCCTATTGGACCGCAGGTGTCTCATACCAGCAGCTATTGCCTTGGTAACCAGATCATCAACAGCGCTAATAGAGGGCAAATTAGACAGGATCATCATTAGAAATATTCTTCAATGTCCAAATATATTTGGGCAACATTGCCCCAAAGATCATACTTGATAAGTAATTAACATATGATAAAATAAGCATGTGGTCTAGAAGACCTATACAACAAGGCTGTAAAACTCACTATAGGCCTATATTAATAGATATAGAGGAGGATTACCAAAACTGACAAAACTCAGTTGCTCGTTTATCCCCTTAGGAGCCATTGAATCTAGCCAAAATGTCCATCTTGCCTTACGCTGCAAAATCTTCCTGTTCCAATTTCCCAACCTCACAGACTGCGGGATGACTTTGATAACCTTAAAGGAGTTTTCATTAACATTGCCACCATGCTTTTGATTTACATGCCTAGCAACTGGGGTGTCCCTACCCATCCCCCAAATGCTCACTTAAACGTACTCGAAATTGTCTCTTAGTCTTGCCCACATAATCCATGCAGCAAGTACAAGTACATACATAGACCACCCCCACTGTTATACAATTGGCAAAGTCTCTATTTTCATAAAGAGCCAGTTGCTGACATCTTAAATGTTTTTTTCTGGTGTTATATATTGGCAAAAGCTGCATGAGCCACATCTAAACGTGCCCAATGGCCTATGGACAAGTCAAGTGCCAGTCTGCCTTGGAGGGGTATAATGACTGTGTACCAGTTGGTCCTTTAGAGAGCTACCCTTTCTAAATGTCACAAATGGTTGGGGTGTTATTAATTGTCCAATATCGGGATCAGATTTTAATATGCCCCAAAATCTCCATAGAATCCCCATGATTTTATCAGTCTGATTATCATATGTTCCAATTAATCGTGTAACCTCCTCATCATTCTGTTTAAGCAGGGTTTTTCTGTCCACTGTTGATGCATGAGTAGGATATCCTCTATTCTTAAATCTCGTTTTTAAGTCAATGCCCTCTTGGTAAAAGTCTGTCAAGTTGGAACAGTTGCTTCTCAGTCTAAGGAATTGGCCTCGCTGTATTCCCTTCTTTAAACTTGTGGGATGATGGCTCTCCCATCTGAGTAGTGCAGTGCCCCTGAGTTGGTGGTAATATTTTCCGTTGAATAGGAAAAAATTATGGCTTAAAATAAAATTCAACAGACTCGGCACAAGAGAGTTATGTGATCTCAAATGGACACCCCTTGCGCTGAGATAATATTTTGCTGCAGACAGACCAGCCACATGGGGGATGCTGCTGTATTATGATTCTACATCTATTGATGCTAAAATCTTATTGTCCTCTGGTATAATACCCTCAAGTTTTGTTAGAAGATGAGTCGTGTCTCGCAAGTAAGATTGCAAAGCTGTTACAAAAGGACGTAAAATTTGGTCCAAATAGATAGTGACATTCTGGCACAGGGCATCGACCCCTGCTATTATTGGGCGTCCTTTAAGGGGGTGAAGCCCCGTATGGACCTTTGGTAAGGCATAGAAAGTAGCAGTCGTGAGATTTTCTGGAGATAGAAACTCAAATTCACTCTTGGATATCAAATTCTGTTCACGGGCCTCATACAACAACTTATTAAGACTCAATGAATATTCCTTAAGCATTTTTTTCAAAGAATCTTATCGATTGATTTATCTGACAATACTGAATCACACATCATCACATATTTATCATTGTCCATAGCAACCACATTCCATTCTTTATCTGATTGATCACAATATTAAAGTTCTGTCTCAGCTCAATACAGGCCTTTTAACACCCAAGGGTATATTTGAGGGTACAGTAGAGAACTTAGGGTTAATGCCACTGCACCAGGGCAATCAGGAAGAGTTGAGACAGGGTGCCAGAATTGCTGCATCTAATGTGATGTGCCAGTTCTGGGGCAGCTGAGGGCTGATATTTTTAAGGCCAATAACTATGAACCTTACGAGCCTGATGACATCATCTCGCAGCTGTCTTGCCTTAGCTGGTTATTAAAAATAGGGGGAATCTCACTCCATTTTTTTTATTTATTCCTAGAAAGCTGATGGCTAATTATTAGTGTTGAGCGAGCATGCTCGACACTGCTCGGTACTCTCCCGAGCATCTCACTACTCGGGATGTTCGGCGAGCACCGAGCATTTCTGGGTTACTCGGGCGGGAGCTCGGGTCTCCGCCCTGCACGTTTGGCGCTCTTTACAGAGCCAATGAACATGCAGGTGTCGCGCCCCCAGGGCAATGGGGTACTCGGAGTCCAGGCAGATAGATGCTGGGGGAAAGGGATATGTCACAGTGGCTGGCCCATTCCGTGGCCCAGGGCGGTCAACTAAAAGGGGGGAAAGTTTATATGGGGTTTATAGTTCGATCGTGATGCCACCTGTGGTTTCTGGTAATTTGTATCAGCGCTGCTGCAGACCTCTGAGGCAGTTGATAAGGCAGCTGGGATGGAACGGCTTCCCACAGGTGGAGCGGGCCTCAGGGAAGGGTAGAGTTTGATGGTGGGTGGTGATCCTGGGACCTGTAGTGCAGGCGGAATGGTGCAGCAGGAGTAACTGACAGAGACAGGAGATTCGCTTCAATACCTTTACTGGTGCGGATGTCAGGTACAGTCCAGGGTACTCAGTAGGATGGGTGCACTTCAGGACTTCTCCCCAGTGAGCGGGTATAAGGCCTCCTGGTTCATGTCTGCCTCTCTGTATGCTCCTGGCCAGCCTGCAACTGGGCCTAGCTTATGTGTCGTGCTGTTCCGTCACCTGTCGCTTGGTAGTAGGACCTTCTGCTGGCAACCACTATCCCTGGTAATGCTGGGGCCTTCGTGGTTCCTGATCCTGTTAAGGGTTTAGCTTCAGGTCAGCCAGGGACTTGTAGTCCTCCTGGTATGCCGGTGATCCCTACTGGATATAAATGACCCTGTAGGCGCGGACCCGGTGTCTGGTTTGTATATTCGGGGTGAGCCTATGATGCTCCTCTTCCCCCCTCAACTCCTCTCTCCTCTCCTCCTCGCCGTCGGCCACACTCGGGGCCCTCAGAACACAGCAGCAGACGTGCTGCGTATTCGCTGCTCTCAGCGTCAGCATGCTCTCAGACTCTCTGACTCTGTCTGACTGACTAACAGGCTCCACCCTCCATATATATATCCATAACGGGCTCCCTCTGGTGGTATGAGGTGGAAGGGTGGAGGTGTTTGTATGTAATGAGGGCCTCTTGTGGAGAAGTCCATCCATGCACCCTGGGTCCTGTGGTACCTGTGAACAGCAGGGTGCCACACAGGGATTACCAACCAGCCACTGTAATGCCGCAGCCATGTTGTTTGTGGGCATTACAGTGATTGGCTGGCCGCACAGCGTCACCTCGAGTATGTAAAACCGGGCGCCGCCATCTTGGACATAGTCGCTCCGGATCAGACAGTGTAGGGAGAGTGCTGCTGAGTTAGGGAGAGATATATAGTGCGAAATAGGTAGTGTAGGGTCTCTAAAGCCTGCCAAATCAAACAAACAGCCCTTCTCAGGACTAATATCCATCCCAGATATCAGGCAGGCAGGCTGTATAGGAGACGCCGTGGTTATACCAGCAAACGCTGCATTACAATCCTGTGTGCTCCTGTTGGTCAAATTGCTAGACTTATCCCCCGGTCTCAGGGGACAGGAAAAATCCTTTTTTTTTTCATCTAAATCCTGTATTTTTTTTTTCCTCAGTCAGACTGTACAAATACGCGTCTTATTAACCTTTTGGTATTCCCCCCCCCCCCCAAAAAAAATTGAGTGTGTCTGTGACTGTTCAGACACAAATATATCTGTTTAAAAGAGTCTGGTGTAGGCCAGATAACTAGAACTGTGGTTTTGCAGTTCCACGGTTCAAATCTCTGTATTATCCTGCTTTTGGCATTTTTTCTGTAAAAAAAACAGTAATAGTGTCTCCCTGACTGTTCAGACACAAATATATATGTTTAAAAGAGTCTGGTGTAGGCCAGAGAAATAGAACTGTGGTTTTCCTCTTCCATGGTTCTAATCTCCTTTTTATTACCCTTTTTCCATTGATAGTGCGAGTGTAAGCTCTTTTACTTAATTTACAATGGGCAAGGCGCGTGGCAAGGGACGTGGAACTGGACATTCTGGTGATGGTGCGTGTAGAGGACGGGGCCGTGGCCAAGGTGAAAATGTGCCACAACCAACAGCCACATCTTCTCGCTCCCACTTCTTGACCGAATTACTAGGGAAGCACACTACAACACCAGTATTGCGAACTGATCAGTGTGAACAGGTTATTAATTGGATAGCAGATAATACTTCCAGTTACCTGGGCACCACCACCTCCGGTCTGTCTTCCACACGGTCAAGTTTTAGTAGCTGTGAGTCTACCGCATACTCCTCCTCACCCTGATGCTCCTTCCTCCCACCATGCCGAGTGTCGTCAGACAGCAACTGATCCCACACTTGGACACTCTGAAGAGCTGTTCACTAGTCCATTTCCATATTTGTGCCCCTCGCCTGCTCCGCTTGAAGTGGTGGAAGATGAGATCCCATGTAGCGATGCCCAAATATTTGAACAGCCACGGCCACAGGAAGTCGACGCTGTCAATTTGTCACAAGAGGTGGATGATGACGAGACACAATTGCCACGAAGTGAGGAGGAGGATCGTGGTGCACAAGTGGAAGAGGAGTAGGTGGTGGATGATCTAGTAACTGACCCAACGTGGCAGGAGGACACGCAGAGCGAGGCCAGCAGCACACAGGGGGAGGGAGGCAGAGTACCCCAACAGGCAGGAAGAAGCAGTGTGGTGGCCGCACACAGAAGGCGGGCAACAGTTCCCTGTAACACCAACACGAGGGCAACAGACTGTGCTGAAACTCATAAGCTTAGGTGATAAACCTCACACTGCTTGTGAGTTGTGGACAGCTGTGAAAGAGCAGGCAGATCTGTGGCTGAGACCGCTGAACCTACATCCAGGCATGGTCGTGTGTGACAATGGCCGTAACCTGGTGGCGGCTCTGAGGCGAGGCGAGATCACACACGTACCATGCCTGGCTCATGTGCTTAACCTCGTGGTTCAGCGGTTTCTTAAATCGTACCCCAAGTTGCTAGATCTGCTCGTCAAAGTACGCTGCCTGTCAGCTCATTTTCGGAAGTCGGCTACAGCTTCCGCTGCTCTTGCTGTGTTGCAGCAGCATTTGCAGCTTCCGGCACACCGACTGGTGTGTGATGTCCCCACACGTTGGAACTCTACCCTCCACATGTTGCAAAGGATTTGTGAGCAGAAGAGAGCAGTTGTAGAGTACCAGCTGCAACAAGGCCGTCGATATTCAGGTCAGACTCCACACATAAGACCTCAGGAGTGGACCTGGATGTCTGACATATGCATCATCAACTTTGAGGAGTCCACCAAGATGGTGAGTGGTGATGACGCCATCATTAGCGTCAGCATCCCAATTGTCTGTCTTTTGCAACGCTCTTTGCAGAGAATTAAAGAGGAGGCATTGCAGCCAGAGTATGATGAGATGGATCAAGAAGCCGTAATGGGCGATTACACACAGCCCAGCCTCATCTCATCCCAATGTGCACTGGGGGACAATGAGGGAGAGGAGGAGGCGGAGGAGGAGGAAGAACAGGAGCTGGTATCATGCGCTGTAGACGGTAGTACCTGTACAACTGTCATACAGTTGGTTCAGCGTGGGTGGCCTGAGGACAGGGGGAAGGAGGAGGAGAGCATGGTCAGTCATCATCTTGGTGAGGACACGGAAGTCTTGCCCGTTATCAGTCTGGCACGCATGGCTGACTTTATGTTATACTGCCTTAAGCGTGACCCTCGCGTTGTCAAAATGTTGGGTGACAGTCATTACTGGTTGGTGACACTTTTAGACCCCTGCTACAAGGAGAACTTTCACTCTCTTATTCCTGAGGTGGAGAGGTCTACAAAAATGTGGCAGTACCAGAAGGCCCTTGCTGCAGAACTGTTAAAAAAATTCCCATCTGAACACGCTAGCAGCAGAGGTCACAGTTCGTTGACCAACCAAGGCGTACAGGCGAGAGAGACGCAACTCCAATCCAGCAGAGGCAGGGGAACACTGTCAACATTCTGGGACAGTTTTCTGAGACCCGCCCAGCTTACAGGCCCTGAGGCGCGGGGTACTCTCACAAGGAGTGGAAAGTTTCAAAAGATGGTGAGGGAGTACATTGCAGACCGTACCAGCGTCCTCCGTGATTCCTCTGTGCCTTTTAATTATTGGGTATCCAAGCTGGACACTTGGAATGAACTCGCTCTGTACGCCTTGGAGGTCCTGGCCTGCCCTGCCGCTAGCGTGTTATCGGAGCGTGTTTTTAGTGCCGGTGGGGGAATTATTACTTGCCTGTCAACTGACAATGCTGACAAGCTGACTCTTATCAAAATTAACAAGGGCTGGATTGGGCCAGACTTCTCATCACCACCAAATGACAGCAGAGTAACATAAAGTCAAATCCACTGTGTTATTTCGGTAGGTGTATTCCCATGCACCGCTTCACACCCACACATGGGTATATGCTGCCTCATTTCGGCTGTTTTTTTGCTCTTATCCTTATCCTCAGCCTCCACCACCACTATACCACCAGGGTGACCGTGGTCCGTGTTGCCAGCATTGCAAGTTCCTCTGTCCTAATTTTTGGCAGCTTTTGCTTGGAAGGCAGAGGCAAAGACTATGGGAGACCCACTCCCCAATAATGGGAATAATGTTTTTAATATGCTGTACTGCATGGCTCTTGTAAGGGGCATTAAAATCGTCTTTTTAAGCTACTGCGACCTCCACGTCTCTTCCAAGGGGCATTAAAACCGTCTTGTTAAGCTACTGCGACCTCCACCACTTTTCCAACGGGCATTAAATCCATCTTGTTAAGCTACTGCGACCTCCACGTCTCTTCCAAGGGGCATTAAAACTGTCTTGTTAGGCTACTGCGACCTCCACCACTTTTCCAAGGGGCATTGATATTGTCTTTTTATTCCACTGCGACCTCCACCATTCTTCCAAGGGGCATTAAAACCGTCTTGTTAAGCTACTACGACTTCCATGTCTCTTCAAAGGGGCATTAAAACCGTCTTGTTAAGCTACTGCGACCTCCACTTATCCAAGGGGCATTAAAACCGTCTTATTAAGCTACTGCGACCTCCATGTCTCTTCCAAGGGGCATTAAAACCGTCTTGTTAAGCTACGGCGACCTACACGTCTCTTCCAAGGGGCATTAAAACCGTCTTGTTAAGCTACTGTGACCTCCACCACTTTTCCAAGGGGCATTAAAACCGTCTTGTTAAGCTACTGCCTCCTCCACGTCTCTTCCAAGGGGCATTAAAACCGTCTTGTTAGGCTACTGCGACCTCCACCACTTTTCCAAGGGGCATTGATATTGTCTTTTTATTCCACTGCGATCTCCACCATTCTTCCAAGGGGCATTAAAACCGTCTTGTTAAGCTACTACGACTTCCATGTCTCTTCCAAGGGGCATTAAAACCGTCTTGTTAAGCTACTGCGACCTCCACTTTTCCAAGGGGCATTAAAACCGTCTTGTTAGGCTACTGTGACCTCCACCACTTTTCCAAAGGGCATTGATATTGTCTTTTTATTCCACTGCGACCTCCACCATTCTTCCAAGGGGCATTAAAACCGTCTTGTTAAGCTACTACGACTTCCATGTCTCTTCCAAGGGGCATTAAAACCGTCTTGTTAAGCTACTGCGACCTCCACTTTTCCAAGGGGCATTAAAACCGTCTTGTTAGGCTACTGTGACCTCCACCACTTTTCCAAGGGGCATTGATATTGTCTTTTTATTCCACTGCGACCTCCACCATTCTTCCAAGGGGCATTAAAACTGTCTTGTTAAGCTACTACGACTTCCATGTCTCTTCCAAGGGGCATTAAAACCGTCTTGTTAAGCTACTGCGACCTCCACTTTTCCAAGGGGCATTAAAACCGTCTTGTAAAGCTACTGCGACCTCCACGTTTCTTCCAAGGGGCATTAAAACCATCTTATTAAGCTACTACGACTTCCATGTCTCTTCCAAGGGGCATTAAAACCGTCTTGTTAAGCTACTGCGACCTCCACTTTTCCAAGGGGCATTAAAACCGTCTTGTTAAGCTAATGCGACCTCCATGTCTCTTCCAAGGGGCATTAAAACCGTCTTGTTAAGCTACGGCGACCTACACGTCTCTTCCAAGGGGCATTAAAACCGTCTTGTTAAGCTACTGTGACCTCCACCACTTTTCCAAGGGGCATTAAAACCGTCTTGTTAAGCTACTGCCTCCTCCACGTCTCTTCCAAGGGGCATTAAAACCGTCTTGTTAAGCTACTGCGACCTCCACTTTTCCAAGGGGCATTAAAACCGTCTTGTTAAGCTAATGCGACCTCCATGTCTCTTCCAAGGGGCATTAAAACCGTCTTGTTAAGCTACGGCGACCTACACGTCTCTTCCAAGGGGCATTAAAACCGTCTTGTTAAGCTACTGTGACCTCCACCACTTTTCCAAGGGGCATTAAAACCGTCTTGTTAAGCTACTGCCTCCTCCACGTCTCTTCCAAGGGGCATTAAAACCGTCTTGTTAAGCTACTGCGACCTCCACTTTTCCAAGGGGCATTAAAACCGTCTTGTTAAGCTAATGCGACCTCCATGTCTCTTCCAAGGGGCATTAAAACCGTCTTGTTAAGCTACGGCGACCTACACGTCTCTTCCAAGGGGCATTAAAACCGTCTTGTTAAGCTACTGTGACCTCCACCACTTTTCCAAGGGGCATTAAAACCGTCTTGTTAAGCTACTGCCTCCTCCACGTCTCTTCCAAGGGGCATTAAAACCGTCTTGTTAGGCTACTGCGACCTCCACCACTTTTCCAAGGGGCATTGATATTGTCTTTTTATTCCACTGCGATCTCCACCATTCTTCCAAGGGGCATTAAAACCGTCTTGTTAAGCTACTACGACTTCCATGTCTCTTCCAAGGGGCATTAAAACCGTCTTGTTAAGCTACTGCGACCTCCACTTTTCCAAGGGGCATTAAAACCGTCTTGTTAGGCTACTGTGACCTCCACCACTTTTCCAAGGGGCATTGATATTGTCTTTTTATTCCACTGCGACCTCCACCATTCTTCCAAGGGGCATTAAAACCGTCTTGTTAAGCTACTACGACTTCCACGTCTCTTCCAAGGGGCATTAAAACCGTCTTGTTAAGCTACTACGACTTCCATGTCTCTTCCACGGGGCATTAAAACCGTCTTGTTAAGCTACTGCGACCTCCACTTTTCCAAGGGGCATTAAAACCGTCTTGTTAGGCTACTGTGACCTTCACCACTTTTCCAAGGGGCATTGATATTGTCTTTTTATTCCACTGCGACCTCCACCATTCTTCCAAGGGGCATTAAAACCGTTTTGTTAAGCTACTACGACTTCCATGTCTCTTCCAAGGGGCATTAAAACCGTCTTGTTAAGTTACTGCGACCTCCACTTTTCCAACGGGCATTAAAACCGTCTTGTTAAGCTACTGCGACCTCCACGTCTCTTCCAAGAGGCATTAAAACCGTCTTGTTAAGCTACTGCGACCTACACGTCTCTTCCAAGGGGCATTAAAACCGTCTTGTTAAGCTTCTGTGACCTCCACCACTTTTCCAAGGTGCATTAAAACCGTCTTGTTAAGCTACTGCGACCTCCACGTCTCTTCCAAGGGGCATTAAAACTGTCTTGTTAAGCTACTGGGACCTCCACCATTCTTCCAAGGGGCATTAAAACCGTCTTGTTAAGCTACTGCGATCTCCACGTCTCTTCCAAGGGGCGTTAAAACCATCTTGTTAAGCTACTGCGACCTCCACCACTTTTCCAAGGGGCATTGAAACCGTCTTGTTAAGCTACTGCGACCTCCACGTCTCTTGCAAGAGGCATTAAAACCGTCTTGTTAAGCTACTGCGACCTCCACGTCTCTTCCAAGGGGCATTAAAACCATATTGTTAAGCTACTGCAACCTCCACCATTCTTCCAAGGGGCATTAAAACCGTCTTGTTAAGCTACTGCGACCTCCACATCTCTTCCAAGGGGCATTAAAACCGTCTTGTTAAGCTACTGCGACCTCCACCACTTTTCCAAGGGGCATTAAAACCATCTTGTTAAGCTACTGAGACCTCCACGTCTCTTCCAAGGGGCATTAAAACCGTCTTGTTAAGCTACTGCGACCTCCACGTCTCTTCCAAGGGGCATTAAAACCGTCTTGTTAAGCTACTGAGACCTCCACTACTTTTCCAAGGGGCATTGATATTGTCTTTTTATTCCACTGCGACCTCCAGCATTCTTCCAAGGGGCATTAAAACCGTCTAAAAAAGTACAAAAACGCATAAAAAATGCTACTTGTGAACATAGCCCAAGGTGTGGAGGAGTATTTTTGTTTTTGGTTATTTATTTTACCTTATACACAAGTCTTTTCCCTGGAAAGGAAGTTCCTTAACATATTTCACAGGAAAGCAGTTTCAGTTTCGTTTTTGAACGTTTTATTGTGAGCCCGTAAAAGTCTCTTAATACCTCTGACCACGTTGTTGACAGCAGTGACCTGGGGGTCAGAAATGCTCCCCATGCTGCCCCCATGTCATTTTAGCACTGTCACTATCATTTTGGGCACTTTTTAGGCTTTCTACAGACTGCCGGGGATGCCGCCGCAAAAATGCTCGGGTCTCCCATAGACTAACATTGGGCTCGTTGCTCGGGTCGAGCACCCGAGTATCACGGTGAGCTCGGCCCGAGCTTCGAGCACCCGAGCATTTTAGTGCTCGCTCAACACTACTAATTATCTATCTACAGTGGGGAAAATAAGTATTTGATACACTGTCGATTTGGCAAGTTTTCCCACCTACAAAGAATGGAGATGTCTGTAATTTTTATCGTAGGTACTCTTCAACTGTGAGAGACAGAATCTAAAAATAAAAACCAGAAAATCACATTTTATGATTTTTAAATAATTAAATTAAATTTTAGTGCATGAAATAGTATCTGATCTCCTACCAACGAGCAATAATTCTGGCTCTCACAGACCTGTTAGTTTTCCTTTAAGAAGCCATCCTACTCTGCATTCATTACCTGTATTAATTGAACCTGTTTGAACTCATTACCTGTATAAAAGACACCTGTCCGCACACTTAATCAACCACACTCCAACCTCTCCACCGTGGCCAAGACTAAAGAGCTGTCTAAGGACACCAGGGCCAAAATTGTAGACCTGCACAATGCTGGGATGGGCTACAGGACAATAAACAAGCAGCTTAGTGAGAAGGCAACAACTGTTGGGATAATTATTAGAAAATGGAAGAAACACAAGATGACTGTTAATCTTCCTCAATCTGGGGCTCTATGCAAGATCTCGCCTCGTGGGGTAAAGATGATTCTAAGAAAGGTCAGGAGTCAGCCCAGAACTACACTGGAGGACCTGGTCAATGACCCGAAGAGAGCTGGGACTTTGTGATATCAACTCCTCTCGCCGTGTTTGGAAGAAGAAGAAGGATCAGTACAACCCCAATAACACTGTCTCAACCATGAAGCATGGTGAGGGAAACATCATACTTTGGGGTGCTGTTCTGCAAAGGGACAGGCCGACTGCACGGTATTAAAGGGAGGATGGATGGGGTCATGTATCGCAAAATTTTGGACAACCACCTCCTTCCCTCACTATCAGCATTGAAGATGGGTCATGGCTGGGTCTCCCACATGACAATGACTTGAAACACACAGCCAGGGCAACTAAGGAGTGGCTCCGTAAGAAGCATTTCAAGGTCCTGGAGTGGCCCAGCCAGTCTTCACACCTGACCTGAACCCAATAGAAAATCTTTGGAGGGAGCTTAAACTTAATGTTGCCCAGCAACAGCCCCGAAACGTGAAAGACCTGGAGAAGATCTGTATGGAGGAGTGGGCCAAAATCCCTGCTGCAGTGTGTGCAAACTTGGTCAAGAGCTACAGGAAACGTCTGACTTCTGTAATTGCATACAAAGGTTTCTGTGCCAAATATTAAGTTCTGTTTTTCTATTTTATCAAATACTTATTTTATGCAGTGAAATGCAAATTAGTTATGTAAAAAATCATAAAATGTGATTTTCAGTTTTTTTCTTTTTAGATTCTGTCACTCACAGTTGAAGTGTACCTACTATAAAAATTACAGACCTCTGCATTCTTTTCATTGGAAAACTGCAAAATCGACAATGTTTCAAATACTTATTTTCCCCACTGTATATACATTGTATGATGCACAATACAAAGTTATATTGTGGTACCGTGTTAGCCAGAAAAATAAATGTAAATACTTATATGTCTAAAAATGACAAAAAGTATAAAAGTTTTCTCGGAGTTATACCTTTATTGGCTAAACATAAAAAAATGTACAGTGGGTACGGAAAGTATTCAGACCCCTTTAAATTTTTCACTCTTTGTTTCATTGCAGCCATTTGGTAAATTCTAAAAAGTTATTTTTTTTCTCATTAAAGTACACTCTGCACCCCATCTTGACTGAAAAAAAAAAGAAATGTAGAAATTTTTGCAAATTTATTAAAAAAGAAAAAATGAAATATCACATGGTCATAAGTATTCAGACCCTTTGCCCAGACACTCATATTTAAGTCACATGCTGTCCATTTCCATGTGATCCTCCTTGAGATGGTTCTACACTTTCATTGGAGTCCAGCTGTGTTCAATTAAACTGATAGGACTTGATTTGGAAAGGCACACACCTGTCTATATAAGACCTCACAGCTCACAGTGCATGTCGTACCCACTGTATATATGCAAGCTTTCATAACACAGAGGCTCCGTCTTCAGGCAATATTACAAATTTTCATTTCATTTCAATGTTATGAAATGTATATCTTGAACCTGGCTATTATCCCTTCTGGGACCTTGGGCGCCCCTCAGAGGTGATCTTGGGCCACTTCTTTTGGGTATCCCTGAAATGTGAACTCAGGATCCCTTGACTGCTCAGGGAGTTTTTCGTCGCCAAGTGTTTTTCCACCAGGCACACTAGGTCATCTTGTAAGAAAAGTGAGGATCCAGCTTCAATCCATAAAATCCATAAAGTTTTATTGTTTCTTTTAAAACCTCACAAACACTACTGCATACACCTTGGCATAGGTGTGAGTTGGGGATAAGGGGTGTGAGGAAAACGCCAGACGAGTTTCGAATGCTAGCTACATTCTGATACTCGGCTAGATAAAGTGAAAACAAAAAAATGAGGGATTTAAAAGCAAGGCATGACCAGATTGAATGGCTGATAAATTAGTAGACACCTCTAGAAAATCAGCAATGCTTGGTCTGTGTCAGGATACATGTATAGAAAATCAAACATTGAAGAAACATTAAGCGTTGCAAGTACAGCAATCAAAATATTACATATAATATATGAAAAACAAAGAATGACAAAAAAAACAAAACACACAGACAGAAAAATTATTTTAAACGTCTTTAGAATCCTGCAGGTATCCTTAAATGCAGCAAAACTAGAGGCTGTAACGCTGAGTCTAGCCATTGTACAAAACGTTCATTCATAGATCCGATGCCATTGATGATGGGACGCATTGGTGGAGGGAAGATATTTTTGTGAGTTTTGGGAGGGGCATGCATAATTGTAATGGTCGGATTGTTAACAGAGAGATAGTCCACTTGCTTTGGGGGAAAAAAATCCAAGGGAAATGATGATGTGCTTCGGGGTGGGCCTGTGGGGTGGGCTCTATCTCTTGCTCTGCTTACATATTCATCTGTATGCTCTTATGACAGCTCACTATGTCTTCACTGACCTGCCTTCTATTTTACATAATGCATCTAGTAGTGCGGTAGTACAAGACATGGATGGATGGGGTGAAGAGTAAATTTAACCCAAATTGGCAACACCCCAAAATAGGACTTATAAATCCACATAATCGGGAATACCGAAGCAAAATTGGAATAAAAAACAAGAAAAGAAAAAAACTTCGCAAAAACGTCCCAAGTCATGAAAATACAAAGTCTTTATTAGAAAAATTATATATGAACAATGAGCATACAGATGAATACGTAAGCAGAGCACCAGATAGAGCCCACCCCACAGGCCGCCCCAGAGCACGGGCATATCATTATCTCCAAACTGAAAGTAACGATTACACAAGAACCACAGGATGGATTTCATCGACCAAGGTATCATGTCAATCAGCGTAATTTCGCCCACCAACAGTGTATGTAGTTTACTGAGCACAATCCTGCTGACAGGATCTATCCATAGGCTGTAAAATCCTAAAATCACCATTGCTTTTCCTGCTCTCATCTTTTTTTTTTTAATTGTAAATTTTTATTGAAGAAAATTTAAATTATTACAGAATGTGAATTATAAAGAAATACAAATACTGGTAAAAATACTGTATATATAATAATTTACATTGAAAACAACTTGAACCTGTTACATAGCATTGAATCATGTAGAAACAAAACTAATGAATTGTAGAATATAGTGATTTGAACATTTTGGGGAGTACTATTCTAAGAGGGAAGGTGACATATGAGACTTACAGTGGATAGGGTAGGGAAGGCGGTAGGATAGGGATAAAGGTAAAAGGGTATGAGAAGGATTGACGGAATTTAAGAGGTTGGTAGTCAAATATTCACAGTTGTCCAAAAAATATCCCAAGGAGACCATATTAGGTTGAATTTTTCTATTCTATTTTCATTCATGGCAAAACGTTATTCGTAATTTCTAACATCATTAATTTTGTGTATAGGTCCAACAAAGAGGGGGGAAATGTTTGCTTTCACTGGGCCGCAATTAAGCATTTTGCAGCTGTCAGAATATTTAGAATGAGTTTAGTAGTTTTTTTTATTTTAATCTGTGGAAATAGGTTGAGCAAGAAAATCTGGGGCTCGAGTGGTAGAGTCAGACCTAAAATGTGGTTAATTATAGATTGAACATTGGTCCAAAAGGGGACAACAAGGGGACAATCCGAAAGTACATGAAAAGTTGTACCCCTATCAGAATTACACCTCCAGCATAGTGGAGAAATGGTTGGATCTATTTTAATTAGCTGTTCTGGAGTATGATACCAGAAATGTAGTATTTTATATTGATTTTCTTTGTAGGTAATACAGGATGCTGTAATATGTGTTCTGGACCAAACAAGCCTCCACTCCTCATCCCCCAAAGATCTTCCAAGGTAGTTTCCCATTGAAACATGTATGGGTGTCTAATGAGAAGGTCAACATCTGGATGTTGCAGGATCCCATATATGTCAGAGATCAATCCCCTCTAGTTAGACTGATTGGACCTAGAAGTTCATTTATAGGGGGGGTTGTAAGGTTTGTTCCAAATCAAGTAGTTAGGGTGCGCAGGTGCTAGCCAGAGCTTTTCTATCTCCATCTACTTTGTATAGACCAGTCTAGACGACCAAGTTGGGATTCTCCATAAGTGGGTAGCCCAATAATAATATACAAAGTGAGGAACGCCTAAACCACCTGTGCTTTTACTCGTCAACATGATTGATCGCGCAATTCTATGACGTCTATTTGCCCATATGAACCTCAGGACGGCTGCTTGGAGTGACTTTAAGTTTATAATTGGAACGGGTATGGGAAGTGTTTCAAATAAATATAATAGTTTTGGGAGAATAGTCATTTTAATAGAAGAGATACGGCCAAAAAGGGACAAAGGAAGGGACATCCATCTCGTTAAAAGGGAGCGAATCTCTGAATATATTAGCGGGAAGTTACTTTTATACAGAGTCGAGAACGAGGATGTAAGATTGATTCCCAAGTACCTAAGGAAATAAATTTTCCAATGGTATTTGAAGTTAGTACTTAGGCAATTCAGCTGAGGTTCTGGAATGTTTAATGGGAGAGCTTCTGTTTTGGTTGTGTTCGTTTTATATCCTGAGAGGTCTCCAAATTTTTTTAGTAGCGGATGCAGATTAGGGAGGGATGTGTGGGGATTAGTGAGGGTTAGGAGAATATCATCTGCAAAGAGGGAGAGTTTAAATTCTCTGTCCCTTACCCATATTCTCTGTATATCCGGATTCGATCTAATGGCAGCAGATAGGGGTTCAATACATAGGACAAAAAATAAGGGGGATAGTGGATATCCCTGTATAGTGTCATTCTTTGTTTTAAATGGTTTGGGAGAGTTATGGGGGAACCTAATTGTAGCAGAAGGTTTAGAATATAGGCCTTCAATGGCCTTTAGGAATGGGCCCTTTGCGCCATACATCTCCAAAGTTGTGAACATGAATGGCCAGCTTAGGCGATCAATTGCCTTTTCCGCATCCAGACGGAGCAGAGTGATTTGATTTTTGGGTTATGTATATAATATCAATTGTACGTCTGGTGTTGTCACCCCCCTGCCTAAATGGAACAAAACCTACTTGATCTTTGTGGATCAGAGATGGTAGATATAAATTTAAACGAGTTGCAAGTAATTTAGTAATTTAGTAAATATTTTAATGTCTGAATTAAGAACGGCTCTAGGTCTGTAATTTTTACAGTCCAGTTTATCTTTACCTGGTTTGGGAATTAGGGTGATGTAGAAATGTAGAAATGAATCAGGAATTGAAGATCCATTTAAAAAGGAATTAAATAAGGGAACTAGGGTGGGAAGGAGTATTTCCGGGCCAGGCGTTTTCCTATTTGGTAGGTGTATAATTTCCTGGATTTCTTATTTTGTAATATGTGTATTTAGAGCTGTATTTGCCTCCGTAGAGAGAACAGGAAGGTGACATGTTTTTAAGAAAGATTGAATAAGATTATCTCTTGTTGAAGAGTTAACTGTTGAGGGATTATGGAGTGAATATAGCTGTGAGTAGTATTCATGAAATATTTGATTTTTCTTATTAACAGGGCAAAAATCAAAGTTCACCACCTAATATAACTAGTTTAACACTAAAAGAAGTATGCCTGCGTCTGAGCAAATTAAACATTGACAAATCCCCTGGCCCAGATGGTATTCATCCACGGATACTGAGGGAATTGAGTTCAGTAATTGACAAACCGCTGTATCTCATATTCTTAGACTCTCTGGTAACAGGGGTTGTGCCACAGGATTTGAGGATGGCTGATGTGGTACCGATATTTAAGAAAGGTAAGAAGGTGGATAGGAAAAAGAGAAGGAAAACCAGCTTCCAAAATAGCAAAATTTATTGAAGTAAATCCACGCAGTTAAAAAAGTTCATGTCATGTCGGGGAATTTCACATAGGAAAAATAGACAACGTGTTTCGAACACAATCCTGTGTTCTTTGTCAAAGCTAACATGCGTCTGACGTACAATGATATTATACCCAATATCAACCAATAGGATCAATAAACCTGGTCACATGGGAGTACGTCTAAAAATGCATAATTAGTATAAGCCAATCACATGAGATAGAAATATATACAAAACTAATATACAAAAAGAGATAAAATTTGACAACACACACTACATATAACATATAAAATCAACTAACAGGGACAAAGTGTAGGTTCAATACTGAAACATGATTTCACAGCGTGCCTTGAGACAATCTGGGAAGCGGGATCCAAGGTTGCAAATCCAGAACGCCTCCCTGGTAAGCAGAAGGCGTCTGGAATCCCCTCCTCGGTATGCCTACTTAACTCTTTCAATGCCAATCACCTGCAAGGAACTTGAAGCTGTATGATGATGTTCAATAAAATGTCTAGAGGCATGTGAAATATTATGATTAGCACTAGAAAGAGAAGAGATGTCGGTTAAATGCTCTGAGATACGGACCTTAAGTTTTCTAGTTGTGCAGCCGACATACATAAGATCACATATTTTACACAAAATGATATAGACTACATTGGTACTATTACAATTTATGTAGTCTTTAATTTTAAAAATTTGTGTGTGATTGTGATTTTGAAATTCCTTAGTAGCTGATGTGTGTCTGCAAGTACGGCAACTGGCCGCAGATGTAAAAGCCAGAACAGTTTAGCCAGGTTCTACATTTTCTATCAGAAGAGAAAAGAGAAGGTGATACAATATTACCTATAATGGTACCTCTTCTGGCTACAACAGAACAGTTAGACTGCAAGATTTTGGACAAAGCTGCATCCTCATATAAAATAGATACAGTACAGACCAAAAGTTTGGACACACCTTCTCATTTAAAGATTTTTCTGTATTTTCATGACTATGAAAATTGTACACTCACACTGAAGGCATCAAAACTATGAATTAACACATGTGGAATTATATACTTAACAAAAAAATGTGAAACAACTGAAAATATGTCTTATATTCTAGGTTCTTCAAAGTAGCCACCTTTTGCTTTGATGACTGCTTTGCACACTCATGGCATTCTCTTGATGAGCTTCAAGAGGTAGTCACCGGAAATGGTTTTCACTTCACAGGTGTGCCCTGTCAGGTTTAATAAGTGGGATTTCTTGCCTTATAAATGGGGTTGGGACCATCATTTGTGCTGTGCAGAAGTCAGATGGATACACAGCTGATAGTCCTACTGAATAGACTGTTAGAATTTGTATCATGGCAAGAAAAAAGCAGCTAAGTAAAGAAAAACGAGTGGCCATCATTACTTTAAGAAATGAAGGGCAGTCAGTCCGAAAAATTAGGCCAACTTTGAAAGTGTCCCCAAGTGCAGTTGCAAAAACCATCAAGCGCTACAAAGAAACTGGCTCACATGAGGACCGCCCCAGGAAAGGAAGACCAAGAGTCACCTCTGCTTCTGAGGATAAGTTTATCCGAGTCACCAGCCTCAGAAATCGCAGGTTAACAGCAGCTCAGATTAGAGACCAGGTCAATGCCACACAGAGTTCTAGCAGCAGACACATCTCTACAACAACTGTTAAGAGGAGACTTTGTGCAGCAGGCCTTCATGGTAAAATAGCTGCTAGGAAACCACTGCTAAGGACAGGCAACAAGCAGAAGAGACTTGTTTGGGCTAAAGAAAACAAGGAATGGACATTAGACCAGTGGAAATCTGTGCTTTGGTCTGATGAGTCCAAATTTAAGATCTTTGGTCCCAACCACCGTAGAAAAGGTGAACGGATGGACTCTACATGCCTGGTTCCCACCATGAAGCATGGAGGAGGAGGTGTGATGGTGTGGGGGTGCTTTGCTGGTGACACTGTTGGGGATTTATTCAAAATTGAAGGCATACTGAACCAGCATGGCTACCACAGCATCTTGCAGCGTGATGCTGTTCCATCCGGTTTGCGTTTAGTTGGACCATCATTTATTTTTCAACAGGACAATGACCTCAAACACACCTCCAGGCTGTGTAAGGGCTATTTTACCAAGAGGGAGAGTGATGGGGTGCTACGCCAGATGACCTGGCGTCCACAGTCACCAGACCTGAACCCAATCGAGATGGTTTGGGGTGAGCTGGACAGCAGAGTGAAGGCAAAAGGGTCAACAAGTGCTAAGCATCTCTGGGAACTCCTTCAAGATTGTTGGAAGACCATTTCCGGTGACTACCTCTTGAAGCTCATCAAGAGAATGCCAAGAGTGTGCAAAGCAGTCATCAAAGCAAAAGGTGGCTACTTTGAAGAACCTAGAATATAAGACATATTTTCAGTTGCGTCACACTTTTTTGTTAAGTATATAATTCCACATGTGTTAATTCATAGTTTTGATGCCTTCAGTGTGAATGTACAATTTTCATAGTCATGAAAATACAGAAAAATCTTTAAATGAGAAGGTGTGTCCAAACTTTTGGTCTGTACTGTATATGTTTAAAAAATATTGATTTGATAGCTCTAAACTGAGGACTAAATTGCAGCGACAGAGCCAATCTATTAGATTTATTTTCAAAATTCTGAGTAAAATATTGTTCAGGATCCCGATGTCTCTTATTCTCAATTATGTGCTTGGCTCTATTTAATGTCCACTTTGGATAACCCCTTTTAGACAATTTGGACCATGAATGTGTGAGTTCAGAGGATAATTTACTGTCATCATTGCAGTTTCTTGCGATCCGTGTGAACTCACTCACAGGTATCGCTTTGATTGTATGGGATAGGTGACTACTGTAACATACCTGGCGGCGTCCTTGCATGGTGGTCCATCTCCCACTGTGCAAGAGCGCGCACTTGATCTCCAGTCCAGAATGTCTCTCTGGCTTCCCTCCTTGCTGTCTGTTTGTCTGTTTTGGCTGCATAGGGCGACGCCCGCTGAACTTCCTGTTTCTTGTACCTGCTGCGGACACGCCCCTGTTGCACCTTCAGCCTATTGCTGTCCATCTTTGGGTATTTATACCACCTTCTTCCTCAAGATGGCGCCTGAGCATTGTGTCCTGTCAGTCGGCTTTTTGTCTCTGACGTGCCAGGTCCTATCCTGTTTTCCTGCCTGTTCTCCAGTTCTGTGTCTGAACTGTGGTCTGTTCTTGTGAACACGCTTCTAGCCTGTTCTTTCGCCTTCTAGGGGCTGTATTCCTAGATCTGCCCGTCTGTGCCTTGCGGTATCTGTTCCCGTCTGAACAGAGTCCTGTTTGTGTCCCAGCCTTGCTGTATTTGATCCCGTTCCTCGGTTCCTAGTTGTCTGTGCCTCGTTTCTACTTTTGCCTTTTCTCCCTTTTCCCTCTTTGTCTGTTTTCTGCGTCTTTCTGCAGAGTCTGAACTTGCTCCTAAATTCCTTCTCGTCGTCTCTGTACCTCTGTTGTGAATTTAGTGTACGCTCGCTACTTCTTTGTAAGTACTGTGTGTGCTTCTGGTTCTGCCTTTCCTTCTCCGTCTGTTCTTTGTGAACAGAGTCCTATCCCCCTGCCTCGTCTGCCGCTCTGCGGTTTCCGCTCTGCTCCTGCCTTGTTTGCTGCTCTGCGGTTTCCGCTCTGCTCCTGCCTTGTTCGCCGCTCTGCGGTTTCCGCTCTGCTCCTGCCTTGTTTGCCGCTCTGCGGTTTCCGCTCTGCTCCTGCCTTCTTAGCCGCTCTGCGGTTTCCGCTCTGCTCCTGCTTAGCTTGCCGCTCTTGCGGTTTCTGCTCTGCTCTTGCCTTGCTTGCCGCTCCTGCGGTTTCCGCTCTGCTCCTGCCTTGTTTACCGCTCTGCTCCTGCCTTGTTTACCGCTCTGCGGTTTCCGCTCTGCTCCTGCCTTGTTTACCGCTCTGCGGTTTCCGCTCTGCTCCTGCCTTGTTTACCGCTCTGCGGTTTCCGCTCTGCTCCTGCCTTGTTTACCGCTCTGCGGTTTCCGCTCTGCTCCTGCCTTGTTTGCCGCTCTGCGGTTTCCGCTCTGCTGCGGCCTTCTTAGCCGCTCTGCGGTTTCCGCTCTGCTCCTGCCTTGTTTACCGCTCTGCGGTTTCCGCTCTGCTCCTGCCTTGTTTGCCGCTCTGCGGTTTCCGCTCTGCTGCGGCCTTCTTAGCCGCTCTGCGGTTTCCGCTCTGCTCCTGCCTTGTTTACCGCTCTTGCGGTTTCCACTCTGCTCTTGCCTTGCTTGCCGCTCCGGCAGTCCTGTCCTGCTCTGCTTGTGCTCGCTGCTCCGGCAGTCCCGTCCTGCTCTGCTCTTGCCCACCGCTTCGGGCGTTCCCTCTCTGCTGTGTTTGGCTACCGCATCTGCGGTTCTGTTTCTGTGACCCAGTCTGTACTGGGTCTTGTCCTCTCTGTGCTCCAGCCTGTCCTTTCGGCCAGTACCTTCCTGCCTGCATATTCGCCTGTATCCACCCGTCTGCATACCTGCCGTGTTCGCTTATATCCACCAGTCTGTGCCAGCCTAACCTGCCTGTTCCAGTAATCCCTGTGTGGGTCAACCCCCGTGTCCGGAGTTTGACCTGGAGTAGCACCTGGTCCCTCTGCCCGGTTTCTCACTGGTGCACTGGCGTCGTATGCCGTCGTGCCATCTTGGTCGGATCGGCCAGATACTTAGTCACGCCCCTCCAGGCACTCTCCGGTTCATGGTCCAGGGGAACCACTTCTCCCGCACACGCCAGTCAGTCCGGGCGTGTGCATAACAACTACTATTTGCATGTAAAATGGTGTTTCCTGATTGGGGTTTACAATGTGTACTAGTCAATATGTGCTGATCTGGTATCCCCTGCAAATTGAGATCAAGGAACGAAATGGTGGAAATTTCTAATTTAAATGTCAAATTGCACTGATTAACATCAAGATACTGTACAAAGTGTGGTATGGCAGGCACATCGCCCGACCACACAAACAGTAGATCCTCGATGTATCTGCCTTACCAGACCAGGTGTTCCACAAATGGGTTGTCAGCACTGTAGACATAACACTCCTCCCAATAAGTCATAACTAAATTAGCCAATGAGGGGGAGTGTTTTTTCCCCCATTGACACTCTTCTAGATTGAATATAATACTGATCATCAAAAGAGAAATAATTACATGTCATGAGGAAATTAACTACCTGGACGATAAATATACATAAATCCTCTGTGTAATCACTCTATTTTTTTTTAAATTGTAAGAAAGGGCTTCCAGGGAGGGCGTGGCGATGTAGTGAAGCTGAGAGGACGTGTCTAGGTAGAGATCCCATAATCCGGACCCAATTCCTGAATTTATATTATCCAAAAAGGACTCATCCCGGTGATACTGTGGACCCCTGGGCTCCTGGGGACCTCCGGCTCCTGAGGAGGTGCGGTGTGCGGCTCCGGTCGGATCAGATCCAGGAGAAATCAAGCAGAAGACAGAGCCAGCAGAGGACGGCAGCCATTTGCTGCTGCTTGCTTCAGCAGTTGGAGGCACAGCAAGGAAGAATCCACCTCAGGAGTGGCTAGCTGGACGGCGCATCGGACTCACAGAGGTATACAGGGAGGAAAACGCGGTGTGAGCTCTGAAAAATGAGCCCCGAGCTCCCTCATTACTGACATAGACCGCGTGCTAACGCCCGCCATTGTACTCGTAATAGTGCTTTCACTATCACCTCCATTGCTCAGAACTGGGGCCGCGGTTGCTACGGCAGTCTGCTGACAACGCAGTACACCAGACCGCACGCTGAGGTCTGCTACAGGACTCTTATACTTTGCATTCACCGCTCAGAGGCTGGGGTCATAGGTGCTATAACAATATGCTGGCAGGGCAGTATATTAGACTACTTGCTGGAGTCTATCTCTGTACTTTCACTTTTAACTCCCCAGTCCCCTGAGGCTGGAGCCATAGATGACACAGCAGCCTGCTGACAGTGCAACATATCATATCTGCGAAAAGACCTGCACAGCAGACTGGGCTAGTCATAAAGCCCACTAACCAGACCATATTGACATTGCTGAAATCCATGCCAGTTTTTTCAAGTTGCTCTATTACTCTGCTTAAGACTGTCTGTACTGCTTCACATTATTAGTAAACCAGGAAAACTGTACTTACATCTCATAAACGTACTACTACAGTTGGGAGCAAGGGAAGAAGAGAATATACCTAACCATCTTGCTGTTTCTCATAAACGTTAACTATGAGCCGCTCAAAGAGTTCGTGGGGTGGCTGAAAAGCTAAAAGAGTTTGCAAGAACTGACCCCCCAGACAACTCATGATCTCTCAGAAATAACCCATTAAATGTTAAAGCTGCAGACCAACGTAAAAATTGCGCTTCTGACAGTGAACAGGGTGGAGATCAAGAAGATTTAACTCTAACACAGGCATCTGAACAATTAATGCAAGCCATATCTCTAACTAGGACATCCCTGACTGGGAAAATAGAGGAGGTGCATTCTGAAGTGGGACGTCTCCGACAGGATATGCAAGCCATGGGGGGAGGGCGCATCAGTCGAATCAAGAGTGTCCCACCTGGAGGATAACCTTGCACCTATGGAGACTAAATTTACGAAGGTGGCTGGTTCCATAAATGCCTGAAGGCAGAAGGCAGATGACTTGGAGAATAGAATAATATCCGAATCATTGGATTACCAGAACGCTCGAAAGGTCAGCGACCTGAGCAATTCTTGGAAAGCTGGCTCAAGGACACTTTAGGGGATGAGTTCTCTCCAACATTCTCTGTGGAAAGGGCTCATAGGGTCCCCACAAGACCTCTCCCCCCAGGCATTCCACTGCGACCTTTTCTGGCACGCCTCCTAAATTGCAGGGACACTATTCTCCGTATGGCAGAGCAAAAAAGTCCCATTAAATTCAACAATGCCACAATATCAATATTCCCGGATTTCTCTATGGAGCTTCAGAAACAACGGGCTCATTTCATGGAGGTCAAGAAACAACTCAGAGAAAGGAATATTCTGTATTCAATGACGTACCCAGCTGGACTCTGAATTGTTTAAGAGGATTCCTACATATTTTTTACAGCCCCAGCGGAGGCCGTGGAAGGGCTGCGGTCCCACACAGGAGCAAATGGAAAGTAGCCCTGATTTGTTTGCCGCCGTCCCTATATGTGTGAATAGGAAATGGAACTCTCTCAATATTTGTAATGATAGGAGCTCTTTCCGCCTGCGTCCAATATAACAACAATATCGGACACTGTGTTCAGTGAAGGTACCCTGTTTTTGGAATACGACAGGAGCATGAGATTGTGTTCCTTCTTGAACTTTATCTTGTTCTTTCTTGTTTTAGTTTTGATGGTTAATGTTTATATAGATACTGCTGCCAATTAAGTTGCCTGCAAAATTTAATGTGTGTGATGGTGTACATCATATCTGGATAGGGGAACATGGGATCTGAAATTATATGTATGACCTGGAACGTGAGGGTTCTCAAATCTCCTCGAAAGAGAATTACGTTTTTTCCCAGATTAAGCATCATCATCCTCACATTGTAGCTTTGGATGAAACACACCTGACCAGAGATTCGGCTCGCTATGTGCAGAAACCATGGGTGCAATGGTCCATACATGCATTTCACACTAGTTACTCTAGAGGAGTGTCCTTGTTAATACACAAAGACGTTAGATGGGAGGTCAAAGAGGCTTGGAGAGACCCTGAGGGACACTTTATTTTTGTGCACGCATCGGTAAATCTGAAAGATTACGTCATAATGTGTATCTATAACCCGCCCCCAGCTAATATGACAGTTCTTAAGAAGGCGGTAAGCTTTGCCCTAAATTATCCAAGTGCACATGTTATGTGCATGGGAGATTTTAACCTTGTCATAGACAACAGTCTTGATAGACTCATATTGGATGACGGAACCTCCGGGGTGACCTCCTCTCCATCCCAGTTATCAATGTTCATGGAAGGCAATGGCTGGTTGGATCTGTGGAGGGTACGTCATCCTCATGTGAGAGAATATACTTGCCACTCGTCCACTAGACGCACTTTATCCCGTATAGACTATATATTTGGATCCAGTAACTTGGCAATGTGGGTGGGGGATGTGGAACATGGTAACAGGGGTATTTCAGATCATAGTCCAATAATACTTAAACTCAGGTTTGGCGAAACAAATCATAATTTATTTTGGAAGCTAAACCCATTGTGGCTGATTTTGATAGGCTCCAATGATAGAACTCTAGACCAGTTGGATTGTTTAATTTAGTCTCACCCTGAACCCTGAAATATTAACTTGTTCTGGGATGCCCTTAAAGCGTATTTAAGAGGATGTTTATCTTCTACAATATCTTATATTAAACCGGTGACAACAAAGGAGGATGATGAAATCGAAAAACGACTGAGGGATTCGGAAACAACTTATATAACTAATCAAACAAATGAAAATAGAATTGAGTGATTGTACTCCTATAGGTTATAAACCCAATATATGGACACCAAATCTAAGCGTAAATTATTCTTTACCCGCCAGTCATATTTTGAATTAGGGAACCAGTCCAGTAAACTACTGGCATTTATAGTACGCCAGCATAACACATCTAATACCATACTTCAAATTCGAAAACCAGATAATTCGATAGTAACCTCAACAGATGACATACTCCAATGTTTTCATGATTACTATAAAACACTATATAGCTCCAAAGGTGTTTTCAACACCTTAGAATGTCTGGAATATTTATCAGACATAAAGTTTCCCACGTTAAGCCCCACTCAACAAGCCTTTCTGGATGCTGATTTTACTATGGAGGAGATAAATAGAGCTATAGTGGATATGGCTTCAGGGAAGGCACCTGGGCCAGATGGATTTCCTATAGAAATGTATAGGAAATATCGGGATATTTTGTCACCACTCCTTCTAAAAGTGTTTCAGAGGACCTGGGAGGAAGGTTCTTTACCAGACTCCTTTTATGAAGCAAATATTATAATACTTAAGAAAGAAGGGAAAGATCCCCTCGAATGTGGGTCATACCGCCCCATATCGTTGGTAAATGTGGTTTACAAAATTTTCACTAAAATCCTGGCCACTAGACTAAACTCGGTGATACTTGAAATAATACACCCAGACCAGACCGGTTTTATGCCCGGGAAGAATACATCTATTAACATCAGGAGAGTTCAATCAGTAGTTCAATACAGTTCTCTGGTGCCAGATAATAAATGGGCCCTGGCCTTGCTGGATGCAGCTAAGGCCTTCGATTCCATTGAGTGGTCCTTTTTATCTGCATGTTTACAAAAATATGAATTCGGTCCTAAATTTTGGAAGCGGATTTGCGCAATCTATATGAAACCAAAAGCCTGAATAATTATAAACAATTCTATATCGGGGTCGTTCTCTTTGGCAAGAGGAACACGTCAAGGATGTCCCCTCTCCCCTGCCCTCTTTTCTCTTGCAATTGAAGCACTAGCGATATATATAACATCCACTCCAGCCATTATGGGTATAACTATAGCAGACCGTTTAGACACTATTGGCTTATATGCTGACGACATTGTGATATTTATGGATAAAGTAGAAGAAACATTACCACATGTGATTACCACTATAGACAAATTTAGTAAATATTCGGGATTATACATAAACTGGGATAAATCCGCTTTAATGCCTCTGTCCCAGGATCCAATGGATCACCTTGAAACGTTATCCCCATTGCCTATTGTATCTAATTTTAAATATCTAGGAATAAATATACCAAAACACAGCAGACTCGATTTACAATTTAATATTCTCCCGTTGTTGCTTATATTTGCCATTTGGAGTAAATTACCGTTATCTGTCTCAGGACTTATAAACCTGATTAGAATGATTCTACTTCCAAAGCTCAGTTATTCCCTCCCTAGTGCAGTATTGATTCCTAAATCTTTCTTCTCAAACCTAAATTCATTAATCTTGTCCTTTATATGGGGGAAGACTAGACCCAAACTTAAATTGTCCACCTTACATAGATCTAAACAATTGGGAGGAGCGGCAGTGCTGGATTTCTTTTTGTATTATTTGGCTGGGCAAATCAAAGCTTTGAATAAATGGATGCCCAATAATTACCTACCTAATTCGGAGAGCCGTTTGGCCCATACTGCAAAAGTCGATTGCCTGTTGGGTTTTTTAGAAACATATAAACTAATACCCCTAGATTATTACCCTTACTCTGATTGGCACGATCAGTCTGGAGACAAATTAAAAAAGTGATTCGCTTTGATGACATCATAGCTGAAATGCCATTATGGAATAATACTTACTTCCCAGTGCTACTAAACCACCCGTCCACTCAATTCTGGATCTCACATAATGTTTCCTTGGTTAAATATTTATATGATCATGGTGTCCTAATATCCTTTGAACAAGTACAAACTAAATACAGAATCCCTAGGCCCCTATTTTTTCACTACCTACAGCTCAGATCAGCAATTCAATCACACTTACGCAACATAAATACAACTCAAACAATATCGTCTTTCCCTTTAATAGGGATCCTTAAATCACAAGGTCCCCAAGGACTTATTTCCACTTTATCTACATACATGTTGTCCGTGAGTACTGATTCTACTTTATTGATAGTAAGAGAAAAATGGAAACTCCTTGTTCCTGATATCCAAGATGAAGATTGGGAGGAGATTCTTGAATCTCCAACCAAGGTGTCCCCATTGGCTAATAACAAAATGATCCAATTATATATAGTACATCAATCATACCTGACCCCGTTACGGTTATTCAGAATAGGACGGTCTCAAACTTCACAATGCTTAAGATGGCATACAATGGATGCGGATTTTATACATATGGTGTGGAGATGTTCAGTTATCCTATCCTTTTGGAACGAGGTAACCTCGTTGTTAACCTCCCTTATATCTACTCCTTTTCCTCTTAATCCATTAGTATGCTTATTTGAGATGAAGAGATATGGGGATATCATGTTAAAATTTTCCTGCGGGAGACGCTTTTCTTAGCTAGGAAAATATTGGCCCTATGCTGAATAGGTAATTTACATCCATCTCTTAGAGCTTGGTGTTAGGCGTTTGCTGGATTCAAAATGGGTCCAGAACCTTCTGTGGATTCTGTTGTCTCCCATTCTGGTCCAGCCAGGGCTGATGCTGCTCAGCATCATCATCAGTCCCAACACCTAGCTGGTCCACGAGATGCACAGGTTGTCTCTCAGGTCTTTGTTCCTAGCAACATGAAGGATAGGTTGCGGAGGGAGACAGGGCTGCTAAAGCCTAAGTCCAGGATTCTCTGTACTGAGCATGCCCGTGACATGGCGGACCGTGATTGGTGGTTTGGGAGTCAGCTGATCCGGTGACCTGGCACCACCTGATTGGTCGCGGGTGACGTCACCAATGGTGCGACGGTGGGCAGGGCTTAATCTTTAAAAAGCCCGCCCACAAACATGGCGGGGTGCTCTGATCATTGAGCTGTGATGGTGTTGTGTGGACGCTTGGTCTATTTGGCTCCACGTGTGCTTTACACTGTGTTCAAAATTATTATGCAAATAATATTTTCTCAGATTTTCCCAAATTACCTATATGAATTGCAGTCATTGTAATTTTCCAGTCAAATAACTATTAGAGTACAATTGAAAGGTTTTTGTACAAACTGCCTATGATAACAGTATATTTTTAAAAAAATAAAAAACTCAAACTGCACTCAAAATGCATGTTCCAAATTATTATGCACAGCAGAGTTTTCAACCTTTTCATTTTAATAAAGAACAAAAAAATGGTCATTTTTGAAATTATAAGCATTAGCAGGTTATTACAAACTGAAATCAAACAGTTTTCAACTCAAAACTTTAATAATTTGGAACATGCATTTTGAGTGCAGTTTGAGTTTTTTATTTTTTTAAAAATATACTGTTATCATAGGCAGGTTGTACAAAAACCTTTCAATTGTACTCTAATAGTTATTTGACTGGAAAATTACAATGACTGCAATTCATATAGGTAATTTGGGAAAACCTGAGAAAATATTATTTGCATAATAATTTGGAACACAGTGTAGTTTTTGGCAGGCAGGTTTAGTGGAAATAGGCAGGTTTAGATGAAATAGGCAGGTAGCTTCATCTGGCAGTCTGGCTCCGACAAAGGGGTCGCCTTACACCCCGAGCAGTCTGCAGACACCCTATTCCCGGTACCACCTGTAAGCCACGTGGAGAGATACTCCTCAGTCCGATAGCACGCCGGCTGGGGGCACGTATTCACCGGCGTGAGTCACACACGCATCCTAGCGCCAACTGTGTAGTCCCTGTGCTGCAACAGGACCACAGATACATTATTTATCGCACATCTCTCGTGCAGTTAACGGAGATAATGCGAATCCATATTCCCATTCCGGTGTGCTGTAACACGGAGGGGATTGTTATTTAAGTTGGTTGTTTTACCTTCTCACCAGGAAGATGTTCGGCCGCAGTCCACCAGGCTGCATCGCGGACCCTGGGTTCAGTTGCTTTCCATTATTTAATAAAGTTGTTTTCAACCGTCCCCTTAACAGTATCAGAGCGCCAGGGTCTTTCAGAACATGGCTGACAACCAGCAACTGCAGCGCTATATACAGCAACTTGAGGCCAGACTTAGGACTCTGGAACAAGCTGACCCGGTAGCTGATATCACGGCAGTAGCTACCCAGGCGGCTTCTCAAGCAGCCAATCTGGTTAACTCGGCTGCGGTAAATGCTGCGGCAGCTGCAATTGCTCCATTACCCCGTTTTGCTCTCCCAGAAAAATATTCTGGTGACAGCAGATTCTGCAGAGGATTTATTAACCTATGCTCCATTCAATTTGAGATGATGGAGGCATGGTTCACCTCCGAAAGGGCCAAAGTGGGTTATGTCATCTCGTTACTCTCCCACAGGGCTCTGGAGTGGGCTACCCCTCTGTGGGAGCGCAATGACCCGGTAGTGGCAAATGCGGGTCTATTTCTTAATGCCCTAAAAAGTGTTTTCCTAGGTCCTCAGGTCACGCATGATACGGCTCTTAAGCTTCTTGCGTTGGTCCAGGGTTTGGTCACCGCCAGCCAGTTCAGAACCTTAGCGGCTGAATTAGATTGGTCTGAGCGGTCTTTAATCCCGGTGTTCTGGAAGGGTCTGGCTGGGCATATTAAAAATGCTCTATCTACCAGAGAGATTGCAACCTCCCTGGAGGAGTTAATCTCTCTCACTAACCGAATAGATTTGCGTCATGCAGAACACAAGTTAGAGCTGGAGGTCCCCAGACCTCAGTGTCGGTTGGCACCATCCTTCTCTAGACCCATTTCCAAACCCGCGACTCCCGACCCGGAGCTTGAGGCTATGGATATATCCCGAACTGAGTCTAGCCCCTCTCATTCCCGACCTGCACATCTCTTGGAGTACCCCATTAATAAGGGTTCCAAGCAGTCGGGAAAACGAGTAGGTCTAACCACCGTTGGAGGAGGTGTGTTAGATTCTGGGGCTTCTTCCTCCAAATTATTGTATAAGGTGACATTGTTCTTCAGAGCAACCGAGGTTACTGCCAAGGCGTGGGTGGATTCTGGCGCCGATGGCAATTTTTTGTCATCTACGTTTGCCCAGAAGCATGCCATCCCTATAGAGTTACTGCCAAGACCAATGAACATTAGGGTAGTCAACGGTGCACTACTGGACACGCAAATCACCCACCAGTCGATTCCCCTCACCATGTCATTTCTTCAGGGTCACCGGGAGGTTATCTC
Source organism: Phyllobates terribilis (assembly GCF_046119375.1). NCBI lineage: Eukaryota > Metazoa > Chordata > Amphibia > Anura > Dendrobatidae > Phyllobates > Phyllobates terribilis. The sequence goes on along the minus strand of NW_027362761.1, from coordinate 8,840,830 downwards.
CTTTCTTATTATTCCTGGTGGATTAGATAAGGTATCTTCCATGGTTACGTTGTCACACTCCACACATTGACTGGAATACGGGGAGAATTTCTTCCTGGAGTGAGAATTGTGTCTCTCAGTGTATGGTTACAGACACCCGGAGGGTAGTCTCTGACCCTTCTACCGATGTGGCCCCCGGCACAGATCCTCTGTCTGTCCCCGAGACCCAGGTCTTGTCAGATTATGTCAAAAAGAACCCTCGGGTAGACCTTTTGCCCCAGTCCATGGATACGGCTGAGGACGATGACGAGCCCAGGCTCACCGTTCCTTCGGGAAGTATGCGGAGGGTGGCTCCAGTGTCCTTAAACCAGGTTCCTTCGGGGAGGATGTTCGTTCCCCCTAATCTACAAAATGATGTGCTCTCCTGGGCACATGTTCCTAAGATCGGAGCTCATTTTGGGGTCAAACGTACCACAAAGTTCCTTCAACGGTCCTATTGGTGGCCCGGTGGCGCAAGGATGTTAAGTAATATGTTCTTGCGTGTGCCTTCTGTGCGAGAGGTAAATCATCGCGTCAAAGTCCGGCTGGCCTTCTTCACCCGTTACCCGTGGCGGACTCCACAGATCTGACTCCGCTTCTTCTGAATAATGGCCAACATCCGCACGTTCCGGTTCCTATGCCAGTTCCCCCTATGGAACCAGGGGTCAGAGATTTGGCTTTGGAGGCGCGGGAGGTTTGGGACCATAGTCAGGAGGCTATATTGGCTTCCCAAAATCGAATGAGAGAGTCGGCTGACACTCTTCGTCATCCCGCTCCCGTATTCTATCCGGGCGACAGAGTGTGGCTCACGGCTCGCAATACTAAAGTACGCGGGGAATCTGCTAAGTTTGCCCCCCGCTTTATTGGTCCTTTCAAAATTTTGGCCCAAGTAAACTCTGTAATGTACCGGTTAAAGTTACCACGACACCTGAGGAGCCACGACACTTTCCATGTGTCGCTCCTTAAACCCGTTCACCTGACAAAACTCGCTGAACCCCAACCTGCTACAGACACCAGGGGTGATAATCTCGAGGTGCAGGCTATTATGGAGTCTAAGATGGTTCGTGGAAAAAAGGTTACCCAGTACACAGGAGGGGTCATTGATCTGAGGATCACCCCTGGGAATCAGTGGACCACATTCATGCTCCCCTGTTCTTTTAGGAGAATGAGTGTCAAGTGGAGGGGGCTGCTAGAAGGGGGGATAATGTTAGGCATCAGGTGTTTGCTGGATTTGAAATGGGTCCAGAACTGTCTGTGGATTCTGTGGTTTCCCATGCTGCATCATCATCAGTCCCAATGCCTAGCTGGTCCACGAGATGTACAGGTTGTCTTTTGGGTCTTTGTTCCTAGCAACATGAAGGATAGATTGCGGAGGGAGACAGGGCTGCTAAAGCCTAAGTTCAGGATTCTCTGTACTGAGCATGCCCGTGACATGGCGGACCGTGATTGGTGGTTTGGGAGTCAGCTGATCCAGTGACCTGGCACCGCCTGATTGGTCGCGGGTGACGTCACCAATGGTGCGACGGTGGGCAGGGCTTAATCTTTAAAAAGCCAGTCCACAAACATGGCGGCATGCTCTGATCATTGAGCTGTGATGGTGTTGTGTGGACGCTTGGTCTCTTGGGCTCCACGTGTGCTTTAGTTTCTGGCAGGCAGGTTTAGTGGAAATAGGCAGGCTTAGATGAAATAGGCAGGTAGCTTCATCTGACAGTCTGTCTCCGACAAAGGGGTCGCCTTACACCCCGAGCAGTCTGCAGACACCCTATTCCCGGTACCACCTGTAAGCCACGTGGAGAGATACTCCTCAGTCCGGTAGCACGCCGGCTGGGAGCACATATTCGCCGGCGTGAGTCACACACGCATCCTAGCGCCAACTGTGTAGTCCTTGTGCTGCAACAGGACTACAGATACATTATTTATCGCACATCTCTCGTGCAGTTAACGGAGATAGTGCGAATCCCTATTCCCGTTCCGGTGTGATGTAACACAGAGGGGATTGTTATTTAAGTTGGTTGTTTTACCTTCTCACCCAGAAGGTGTTCGGCCGCAGTCCACCAGGCTGCATCGCTGACCCCGGGTTCGGTTGCTTTCCATTATTTAATAAAGTTGTTTGCAACCATCCCCCTAACACTTGGATTGAGCTGGTAAACTCAATTATACCTTACGAGCGGACAATGTATCAGAATAGAGGCTGCTTGGGGAAATTCAATAAGATTTGGGATGTGTGGAACTCATCTCACCTTACTATATCAACACGTTGATAATGGTCCGGTACCATTATAATAGCTGTAGTAAAGAATACATTGACTCACACTTGATAGTATCATAATTTTATTAACAATGTCGAAATCGCTCTTGGCAGCAGGGTAGTCTTAGTTTTTTTATTCTTTAAGAATATGATAGTTATGTTGGATGTATTGTATCATTCTGAGTTATGTTTAACCAAACATATATAAATCTGAATAATGAGTCTTTTAATTACTCCTCAATTGTTCCATAAGCCTCGCAAAAGAATATGGTCTTGTGGAATTGAAGTTTATACAAATAACTCATTATACAAACTTGCTGTTTTCTTATAATTATTATGATGAGTGTGTATACGTTATATTGGTTATATACAAAACGTGTACTTTTTTTTATTGTTATTATTGCTGTTTAATAAACAAATAAAAAAAAAAAAAAGGGCTTCCACTGCAATCTCAGGTGGAATGGAAGTGTATAGTGCAACTGCATCACATGCAATCCATGAGAAATCTTCTTTCCAAACCATATCTGAAAGTTGTTCTAAGGCATCACCTGTATCTTTAAGAAACCCAGCGGTTCTTTGCGATAATGGCTGCAATAGGGAGTCAACCCACTCACTCAAACATTCTGATACTGACCCAATGCCCGAAATAATGGGCCTCATAGGGGGTGGGTTAACTCCCTTATGCACCTTGGGCAATGCATGCATAATTGGAGTGACTGGAAGCTCCACCAAGAGATAGTATCTTTCACTCTTAGACAATACACCTAGCGCATATCCATCATTCACAATTTCACTAACATGATTCTTAATATTGACATATTGACTAGTACACATTGTAAACCCCAATCTGGAAACACCATTTTACATGCAAATAGTAGTCACCTATCCCATACAATCAAAGCGATACCTGTGAGTGAGTTCACACGGATCGCAAGAAACTGCAATGATGACAGTAAATTATCCTCTGAACTCACACATTCATGGTCCAAATGGTCTAAAAGGGGTTATCCAAAGTGGACATTAAATAGAGCCAAGCGCATAATTGAGAATAAGAGACATCGGGATCCTGAACAATATTTTACTCAGAATTTTGAAAATAAATCTAATAGATTGGCTCTGTCGCTGCAATTTAGTCCTTAGTTTAGAGCTATCAAATCAATATTTTTTAAACATATATCTATTTTATATGAGGATGCAGCTTTGTCCAAAATCTTGCAGTCTAACTGTTCTGTTGTAGCCAGAAGAGGTACCATTATAGGTAATATTGTATCACCTTCTCTTTTCTCTTCTGATAGAAAATGTAGAACCTGGCTAAACTGTTCTGGCTTTTACATCTGCGGCCAGTTGCCGTACTTGCAGACACACATCAGCTACTAAGGAATTTCAAAATCAAAATCACACACAAACTTTTAAAATTAACCCCTTAACAACATCTGACGTACTAATACGCGTCTGTGCCCTGGGACTTAAGAGCCAGACCCGTATTAGTACGTCATCGCGATCGCGCGCGCACACAGGCTGTGTGGGCGCGATCGCCGCCGGGTGTCAGCTGATTGTCACAGCTGACACCCGGTACTATGTGCAGGGAGCGGTCCTGCACCGCTCCCAGCACATTAACCCCTGCGATGCTGCGATCGAAGTCGATCGAAGTCGATCGCGGGGGCAAGGGGAGGTGATCGCCGATACTCACCTCCTCTTCCGGCTTCCAGCGCAGTCTGCAAAGGCTTCCCGGGTGTTGCCATGATGACCCGATGTCGTCATGACAACATCCGGGTCACCAGACAGCAGGAAGATTGTTTGGACATGCGCAGTGCATCTCCAAACAATCTTCACACTGTGCACCGCTGATAGCCTGCATGGCATAGGGATGGTGCTGCATTCCTGTGCCATGCAGGCGATCAGAGAAAAAAAAGTGAAAGTCCCAGAGTGGGACAAAGTAATAAAGTGTATAAACTGTCTGAAAGTGGAAAAAAAAATAAAAAAAATTGCAAAAATATAAAAAAAAATAAAAAAAATAATCCACCAAAAATAAAAATATAATGTACCCATCAATAAATATTATTATAAAAAAAAAACAAAACAAAACAATAAAAGTACACATATTTGGTATCGCCGCGTCCGAAACAACCTGACCTATAAAACTGTCCCACTAGTTAACCCCTTCAGTGAACACGGTAAAAAAAAAAAAAAAAAAAACGAAGCAAAAAACAATGCTTTATCACCATACCGCCAAACAAAAAGTGGAATAACACGCGATCAAAAAGACGCATATAAATAAAAATGTTACCGCTGAAAACGTCATCTCGTCCCGCAAAGAACAAGCCACCATACAGCTCCATCATCCGAAAAATAAAAAAGTTATAGCTCTCAGAATAAAGCGATGCTAAAAAATATTTTTTCCTATAAAATAGCTTTTATTGTGTATAAGCGCCAAAACATACAAAAATGATACAAATGTGGTACCGCTGTAAACGTACTGACCCGAAGAATAAAGCTACCTCATCAATTTTACCATACGCGGAACAGAATAAAAAATAAAAAAAAAAAACAATTCCTGAATTGTTGGTTTTTGTTTATTCTGCCTCCCAAAAATCGGAATAGAAAGCGATCAAAAAATGTCACGTGCCTGAAAATGGCACCAATAACAACGTCAAGTCATCCCGCAAAAAACGAGCCATCACATAACTGTCTGCCAAAATCTGGAAAAATTATAGCTCTCAAAATATGGCGATGCAAAAACTAGATTTTACAAAAAATGCGTCTTTTAGTGTGTGACAGCTGTCAGTCATAAAAACCCCATATGATTCTGGCATTGCTGTAATCACACCGACCTGAAGAATAAAGTCGTCTAATCACTTATACCACACAAGGAACGGCGTCAAAAATAAACTCTTGGGTTAGGATTGGGCTAGGGTTAGGGCTGGGTTTGGGGCTAGGGTTGTGCTGGGGCTAGGGTTGTGCTAGGGCTAGGGTTGTGCTGGGGCTAGGGTTGTGCTGGGGCTAGGGTTGTGCTAGGGCTAGGGTTGTGCTATGGTTAGGGTTGTGCTAGGGTTAGGGCTGGGGTTGGGATTTTTTTCAAAAGTAAGAAAAAAAGATGACGATATGGCGACTAGTGTTGAGCGCAAGTGCTCGCTACTTGAGTTTGCATCGGGTGCTCTGGTATGCATTGAGTATCGTGGGTATTTGAGTGACATGCTCGAGTCTCTGCCCCATATGCTTCGGGGCCAAAAAAACTTTACGGGGATTGCCTGCCATGCACGAGCGATCCCCGCATGTTTTTTTTTGGGTGTCTAATAACCGTGAAACATGCGGAGCAAGGACTCGAGCATGTCACTCGAGCACACGCTGTACATGGTGCATACCTGAGTACCCGATGCAAACTCAAGTAGCTAGCACTTGCGCTCAAGAATAATGACAACTTATTCAATATGATGACCTAATGTAAACAAATTCTGTGCCGTACCTCTGGGTTCAAAATGTTCACTATACACCTTAATAAAATCCTTGAGGGGTATAGTTTCCAAAATGGGGACACTTGTGGGGGAGCTTCACTGTTTAGGCACATCACGGGCTCTCCAAACGCGACATGGTGTCCGCTAACGAATTGAATGGAAAATCGGCTCAAATTGTTAGCGGACGCCATGTTGCGTTTGGAAAGCCCCTGTGTGCCCAAACATTGGAGCTCCCCCACAAGTGACCCCATTTTGGAAACTAGACCCCCCAAGGCACCTATCTAGATGCATAGTGAGCACTTGGAACCCCCAGGTGCTTCACAAATTGATTCGTAAAAATGAAAAAGTGAAAAAAAAAACACTTTTTCATTTTTATGAATCAATTTGGGAAGCACCTGGGGTTCCAAGTGCTCACTATGAATCTAGATAGGTGCCTTGGGGGGTCTAGTTTCCAAAATGGGGTCACTTGTGGGGGAGCTCCAATGTTTGGGCACACAGGGACTCTCCAAATGCAACATGATATCCGCTAACAAATTGTCGGCTCAAATTGTTAGCGGACACCATGTTGCGTTTGGAGAGCCCCTGTGTGCCCAAACTTTGGAGCTCCCTCACAAGTGACCCCATTTTGGAAACTAGACCCCCCAAGGCACCTATCTAGATTCATAGTGAGCACTTGGAACCCCAGGTGCTTCACAAATTGATTCATAAAAATGAAAAAGTGTTTTTTTTTTCACTTTTTCATTTTTACGAATCAATTTGTGAAGCACCTGGGGGTTCCAAGTGCTCACTATGCATCTAGATAGGTGCCTTGGGGGGTCTAGTTTCCAAAATTGGCTCACTTGTGGGGGAGCTCTAAAGTTTGGGCACACAGGGGCTCTCCAAACGCAACATGGTGTCCGCTAACAATTTGAGCCGACATTTTGTTAGCGGATATCATGTTGCATTTGGAGAGTCCCTGTGTGCCCAAACATTGGAGCTCCCCCACAAGTGACCCCATTTTGGAAACTAGACCCCCCAAGGCACCTATCTAGATGCATAGTGAGCACTTGGAACCCCCAGATGCTTCACAAATTGATTCGTAAAAATGAAAAAGTGTTTTTTTTTTCACTTTTTCATTTTTACGAATCAATTTGTGAAGCACCTGGGGGTTCCAAGTGCTCACTATGCATCTAGAAAGGTGCCTTGGGGGGTCTAGTTTCCAAAATGGGGTCACTTGTGGGGGAGCTCCAAAGTTTGGGCACACAGGGGCTCTCCAAACACAACATGGCGTCCGCTAATTATTCAAGCAAATTTTACAATCAAAAAGTCAAATGGCGCTCCTTCCCTTCCGAGCCCTGCCGTGCGCCGAAACAGTGTTTTTTCCCCAAATATTGGGTATCTGCGTGTCCAGGGGAAATTGCACAACCAATTTTGGGGTCCATTTTTTCTTGTTACCCCTGTGAAAATAAAAAAAATTGGGTCTAAAGTAACATTTTTGTGAAAAAAGTTAAATGTTCATTTTTTTCTTCCACATTCAAAAAATTCCTGTGAAGCACCTGAAGGGTTAATAAAGTTCTTGAATGTGGTTTTGAGCACCTTGAGGAGTGCAGTTTTTAGAATGGTGTCACTTTTGGGTATTTTCTGTCATAAAGACCTCTCAAAGTGACTTCAAATGTGATGTGGTCCCTAAAAAAATGGTTTTGTAAATTTTGTTGGAAAAATGAGAAATCGCTGGTCAACTTTTAACCCTTATAGCTCCCTAACAAAAAAAAATTTTGGTTCCAAAATTGTGCTGATGTAAAGTAGACATGTGGGAAATGTTATTTATTAACTCTTTTGTGTGACATATCTCTCTGATTTCAGGGCTTAAAAATTCAAATTTTGAAAATTGCAAAATTTTTGCCAAATTTCCTTTTTTTTCACAAATAAACGCAAGTGATATCGAAGAAATTTTTCCACAATCATGAAGTACAATATGTCACGAAAAAACAATCTCAGAATCAGGGGGATCCGTTGAAGCGTTCCAGAGTAATTACCTCATAAAGTGACAGTGGTCAGAATTGTAAAAATTGGCCTGGTCATTAACGTGCAAACCACCCTCGGGGCTTAAGGGGTTAAAGACTACATAAATTGTAATAGTACCAATGTAGTCTATATCATTTTGTTTAAAATATGTGATCTTATGTATGTCGGCTGCACAACTAGAAAACTTAAGGTCCGTATCTCAGAACATTTAACCGACATCTCTTCTCTTTCTAGTGCTAGTCATAATATTTCACATGCCTCTAGACATTTTATTGAACATCATCAGAGATCTTCAAGTTCCTTGCAGGTGATTGGCATTGAAAGAGTTAAATAGGCATACCGAGGAGGGGATTCCAGACGCCGTCTGCTTACCAGGGAGGCGTTCTGGATTTACAACCTTGGATCCCGCTTCCTAGATTGTCTCATTGCACACTGTGAAATCATGTTTCAGTATTGAACTTACACTTTGTCCCTGTTAGTTGATTTTATATGTTATAGTAGTGTGTGTTGTCAAATTTTATCTCTTTTTGTATATTGGTTTTATATACAGGATTTTTCGGACTATAAGACGCACTTTTTTCCTCCGAAATTTTGGAGGAAAATGGGGGGTGCGTCTTATAGTCCGAATGTTGAGGGGGGTGTATATATATGTGGGGTGTGGGGGGAGCGTTAGCGGTGGAGGAATGGGGCACAGGAGGCAGCAGCCGCCCGCTGCAGCCTACACTGTCACCGCTGCTAAAGAAAATGAATATTCAGTGCTCCTTAATAGCAGCACACAGTGTAGCTGCGCTGCGGCTCCTGCTGCTGCCGGAATCGCCTGTGCCCGCTGTTAAAGGGCATGAATATTCAACCTCTCTCCACGCCCATAGGCGTGGGGAGGGGGTGAACATTCATGCCCTTTAATAAGCGGGTACACGCTATATATAGCCCGGCAGCAACAGGAGCCGCAGCGCGGCTACGCTGTGTGCCGGCTATGAAGGAGAGTGAAGTCACTGCTCCCCGCGCACACAGTCCCGGCGTGGGGAGCAGTGACTTCCGGCAGCTGATCTCTCCTTGTGAGCAGCGCATGGCAGTGACGTCATGCGCAGCTCACATGGAGAGATTAGTGTGGGCAGACAGGATGCAGCGCTGGAGGAAAGAGAAGAAAGGTGAGTAGGAGTGTTTATTTATTTTTTATGTGCAGCATGTTGGGGATTAGGGGTGCCATGTATACCAGGACAGGGATGAGGGGTGCCATGCATACCAGGACAGGGATGAGGGGTACCATGCATACCAGGATGGGGATTGCTGTGCCATGCATACCAGGACAGGGATGAGAGGTGCCATGCATACCAGGATAGGGATTAGGGGTGCCATGCATACCAGGATAGGGATGAGGGGTGCCATGCATACCAGGACAGGGATGAGGGGTGCCATGCATACCAGGACAGGGATGAGGGGTGCTATGTGTATCAGGATAGGGATGAGAGGTGCCATGCATACAATGATGGGGATTGCTGTGCCATGCTTACCATGATGGGGATTGCTGTGCCATGCATACCAGGATGGGGACTGCTGTGCCATGCATACCAGGATGGGGATTGCTGTGCCATGCATACCAGGATAGGGATTAGGGGTGCCATGCATACCAGGATAGGGATTAGGGGTGCCATGCATACCAGGAGAGGGATGAGGGGTGCCATGCATACCAGGACAGGGATGAGGGGTGCCATGCATACCAGGACAGGGATGAGGGGTGCCATGCATATCAGGATAGGGATGAGAGGTGCCTTGCATACCATGATGGGGATTGCTGTGCCATGCATACCAGGATGGGGATTGCTGTGCCATGCATACCAGGATAGGGATTAGGGGTGCTATGCATACCAGGATAGGGATTAGGGGTGCTATGCATACCAGGATAGGGATGAGGGGTGCCATGCATACCAGGACAGGGATGAGGGGTGCCATGCATACCAGGATAGGAATGAGGGGTGCCATGCATACCAGGATAAGGATGAGGGGTGCCATGCATACCAGGATGCAGGGATTCCATGCATACCAGGATAGAGGGATGCCAGGCATACCAGGATGGAGGGATGCCAGGCATACCAGGATGGGGATGGGGACCATGTATAAAAGGAAGGCAGGGGGCATATATACCAGGATGGGGGATATTGTCAGAATTGGGGAACATTACCCCTATACCAGTTTCAGCAGAAGACCCTCTACCCCTTAAAAGTGCATCATGAACACATTTTTGGCTTAATTTTTTTTTTTATTTTCCTCCTCTAAAACCTAGGTGCGTCTTATGGTCCGGTGCGTCTTATAGTCCGAAAAATACGGTATATTTCTATCTCATGTGATTGGCTTATACTAATTATGCATTTTTAGACGTACTCCCATGTGACCAGGTTTATTGATCCTATTGGTTGATATTGGGTATAATATCATTGTACGTCAGATGCATGTTAGCTTTGACAAATAACACAGAATTGTGTTCGAAACTCGTTGCCTATTTTTTTCTATGTGAGATTCCCCGACATGACATGAACTTTTTTAGTATAATCTCTTTTTATTGAAATGAGAAAAGACATAAACATACAAAACGAACATCAGTAGAAGCCAGTGCTCAGTCTCGACGGTCAGAACAGTGTATATTCACATATTTACTACTTTTCTAATAAGACTGAAGCACCTTTATCCAGCAGTATAGACTTACTTTTATCTATTCCAACAATGGAACCAAGAACATACAGTACAGACTAAAAGTTTGGACACACCTTCCCATTGAAAGATCTTTCTGTATTTTCATGACTATGAAAATTGTACATTCACACTAAAGGCATCAAAACTATGAATTAACACATGTGGAATTATATACTTAACAAAAAAGTGTGAAACAACTGAAAATATGTCTTATATTCTAGGTTCTTCAAAGTAGCCACCTTTTGCTTTGATGACTGCTTTTCACACTCTTGGCATTCTCTTGATGAGCTTCAAGAGGAAGTCACCGGAAATGGTCTTCCAACAATCTTGAAGGAGTTCCCAGAGATGCTTAGCACTTGTTGGCCCCTTTGCCTTCACTCTGCGGTCCAGCTCACCCCAAACCATCTCGATTGAGTTCAGGTCTGGTGACTGTGGAGGCCAGGTCATCTGGCGTAGCACCCCATCACTCTCCTTCTTGGTCAAATAGCCCTTACACAGCCTGGAGGTGTGTTTGGGGTTATTGTCCTGTTGAAAAATAAATGATGGTCCAATTAAACGCAAACCGGATGGAATAGCATGCCGCTGAAAGATGCTGTGGTAGCCATGCTGGTTCAGTATGCCTTAAATTTTGAATAAATCCCCAACAGTGTCACCAGCAAAGCACCCCCACATCATCACACCTCCTCCTCCATGCTTCACGGTGGGAACCAGGCATGTAGAGTCCATCCGTTCACCTTTTCTACATCGCACAAAGACACGGTGGTTGGAATGAAAGATCTCAAATTTGGACTCATCAGACCAAAGCACAGATTTCCACTGGTCTAATGTCCATTCCTTGTGTTCTTTAGCCCAAACAAGTCTCTTCTGCTTGTTGCCTGTCCTTAGCAGTGGTTTCCTAGCAGCTATTTTACCATGAAGGCCTGCTGCACAAAGTCTCCTCTTAACAGTTGTTGAAGAGATGTGTCTGCTGCTAGAACTCTGTGTGGCATTGACCTGGTCTATAATCTGAGCTGCTGTTAACCTGCGATTTCTGAGGCTGGTGACTCTGATAAACTTATCTTCAGAAGCAGAGGTGACTCTTGGTCTACCTTTCCTGGGGCGGTCCTCATGTGAGCCAGTTTCTTTGTAGCGCTTGATGGTTTTTGCAACTGCACTTGGGGACACTTTCAAAGTTTGCCCAATTTTTCGTACTGACTGACCTTCATTTCTCAAAGTAATGATCGCCACTCGTTTTTCTTTACTTAGCTGCTTTTTTCTTGCCATACTACAAATTCTAACAGTCTATTCAGTAGGACTATCAGCTGTGTATCCACCAGACTTCTTCACAACACAACTGATGGTCCCAACTCCATTTATAAGGCAAGAAATCCCACTTATTAAACCTAACAGGGCACACCTGTGAAGTGAAAACCATTTCCGGTGACTACCTCTTGAAGCTCATGAAGAGAATGCCAAGAGTGTGCAAAGCAGTCATCAAAGCAAAAGGTGGCTACTTTGAAGAACATAGAATATAAGACATATTTTCAGTTGTTTCACACTTTTTTGTTAAGTATATAATTCCACATGTGTTAATTCATAGTTTTGATGCCTTCAGTTTGAATATACAATTTTCATAGTCATGAAAATACAAAAAAATCTTTAAATGAGAAGGTGTGTCCAAACTTTTGGTCTGTACTGTATATCAAATATCGACAGTACAAAAACAGAAGAGAGAAAAAAAAAAAAAAAAAAAAAGGGGGGGGGAGGGGAAGAGCAGGAGAAGAAGTAATAAGAAAGCGAAAATAAGAAAGGAGATAAGGGTTTAAGGAATGGGAACGGGGCAGGGGAGTCTGAGCTAAGGTTCCCTTTTAGTTTCACTAATCATTTCCAGCACCAATCCGGATCCAATTCGCCTATTCATCAGTCTTTACCCAAATAGCCCGTGAAACTCCGACGAGTCCTGGAACAAGATCCAAGCACTCCAGATCTTCATGAATTTATCCGCACAATCATTGAAATCAGCATTATACCATCCATTTCATTATACCACTCTGAGATTGGGGGGATTTGAGGTGATTTCCAATAACGTGGAATCACAGCACGAGCTGCTGTTAAACAAAATCTCAAAATATCTTTTTTTTGGGATCTAATCGATGAAGGCAGGATGGAAAGTAGGGCTATCTCAGGGCAATTTTCAACCCTATTTCCAGTGATTAGGTTATAGTTGGAGAATATTTTTTCCCACAGAGGTTTGATCCTACTACATTCCCACCAAATGTGGAGCATAGATCCCTTTTCCACTCCACATCGCCAACACATGTCTGAAGTTGCCAGAAATTTGGAGTGGAGTTTCACAGGATACTGATACCACCTTGCCATAATTTTGAAATTTTTCTCCTGCGCATAATTTGCAACTGACATTTTGTGTGTAAACAAGAAACCTTTTTCCCAGTCTGACGAGGGTATGATATGTCCCAATTCCTGTTCTCACTTATGTTGAAAATTAAGCTTTCCTGAGATATTTACCCCTATCAGACAATTATAAAGCATGGATATTACATGGTTGGGAGGAGATTCCTGCAAAAAGAGTCTGTCAAAGGAAGATGGAGTACACTGGAATAGGGGCGCTGCCCCCCTAGACGATAAAAACGATTGTAACTGTAGATATTCCAACCACTGGAGTTTTCTAAACGGATACCTATCTTGTATTGTATTGAATGACGGAAATCTACTATTTTCGAATATCTGTAGAAGGTGAATATCTTCCCAGCTCTCCATCCCAAGAAAGAATCCCTCAAATATCCAGGAGGGAAGGAGGGATTAGAGAATAATGGCATAAGAGGGCTGATTGTACTAGAGGAAAAGTGTTTTTTCATAATTGCATGCCAAATTTTAATTGTACCCCTAGTCAGTTCTGATAAACCTCCAATTAATAAAACATCTGAGGCGAAGAGCCAAGGAAGGTGTTTCAAAGGAACAACTACTCCCTCCTGCTCAACAGTGACCCATTGCTTTGTCAAAGAGTTATAGTGCCAGTCTAGTAGGCGACCCAAAGCAGAGGCTTGAAAGTATGTTTTAAAATTCGGAAATCCAGCTCCACCAGCTGTTTTAGGGCGGTTTAAAGTCTGCATACTTATCCTAGGTCTACCTTTACCCCACACAAACCTAGTTAATACTGTACGTAATCTGCTGAAAAAGCTGCATGGGGGAGAGATAGGGATAGTTTGAAAAATGTATAAAAAACGGGGAAGTATATCCATTTTTACGGCATTCATTTTGCCAAACCAGGACATTCTCAGTTTACTGTAATTTAGTAAATCTTTACATGTACGGTCCAAGAGAGACTGGTAGTTTAGCGCATACAGTTTTGACAAATCAGAAGAAATGAACACTCCCAAGTATTTTATCGCCTCCGATTTCCACTTAAAGGGGAAGTTGTCCATTACCTGTTTAACCTCTCTCTGTGGCAATGACACGATTAATGCCTCCGGCTTTGAGTAATTAACTTTGAAATTACTCAGGAACCCAAATCTGTCAAACTCCTTCATTAAGGAAGGAAGAGATGTCTGAGGTTGAGATACATAGAGGAGGAGATCATCTGCATATAATGCTGTCTTATAAGTCCTTATACCTATTTTAACCCCTTGAATACTACTATTTTTCCTTATAGCGTTGGCCAGGTGTTCCATCACTATCACGTACAGAAGGGGGGACAAAGGGCACCCCTGTCTAGTCCCATTTTGTATCTTAAAGGGTGAGGACAGGGTTCCATTAACCCTAACTCTGGCAGTAGGACCTGAATACAAGGAGAAAATCAACTGTAAAAATCGTGGTCCAATGCCTATTTGGCTTAACGCTTCCTTCATAAATCCCCAATGAACCCTATCAAAGGCCTTCTTTGCATCAACAGATAATAGGCCCATAGGTACGGAGTTGCTTTTAGCTTTGGAGATTAGCAACATGGTCTTAATGGTGTTATCTCTTGCCTCTCGGCCCTGAATAAATCCTACTTGATCTGTGTTTATAAGGGAGGGTAACAATGGGGCCAGTCTTTCTGCTAGGATTTTGGAGAGTATTTTAATGTCTACGTTTATTAATGATATGGGTCTATAATTAGCCGTATTTGTAAGATCTTTACCCTGTTTAGGGAGGACACTAATATGAGCTTCCAATGATTGGGGGACAAAACATGTCTTATCATTTAGTGAGTTAAATGTTTTATGCATAATAGGGGATAGTTGAGTTTTAAGGGACTTATAGAATGCTGGGGTAAATCCGTCTGGGCCAGGACTTTTACCAGATGGTGTAAATTGAATAGCAAGATTGACCTCCTCCTCCATGATGTCTTTTTCCAGTTCCCCGGAGACCTGGCTATCTAAAGATGGTAAAGAAGTATCCTGTATATACTCTTTAATTCGGGCGGTTAGGTCAGAGGGAGAGAGATCAGAATATTGCCCTTTGATATTATATAACTTCTCATAGTATGAGCAAAATATCTAGATAATTTCTGTAGGGTTATGGGCATCCTCCCCACTTTGTTTCTTGATATATGGAACGTATGTTGCCACAGATTGAGGATGAAGCAATCTTGAGAGTGCCCGTCCACATTTATCCGACGATTCATAAAAAAAACTTTTAGTTTGCTCCCTGTGTCTTAGATATTTTTGCTCAAGCAAGATCTTGAGATCATTCCTTTTTTTGATAGTTCTGCAAGTGTATTAGGTGACAATGTATGTTTGTGCGATATCTCCAATATGTGTATCTGTCTCAACAGGTCATTCACCTTCTGGGTTCTTTCTTTTTTGAGTCTTGAACCATGTTTAATCAACACGCCTCTCATGACACATTTTAGAGTTTCCCGTTGCAGAGGAGTTGAGGTCTGATCTGTTTTGTGAATTTGCATAAAAGAATCGATAGAATCTTTTAATTCTGTCATGCAGATACTATCCTTGAGAAGGTGATCATTCATTTTCCATGTCCACGAGCGTCGGACAGAGGAAGGAATAGATAGGGATAGAAAAATTGGAGCATGATCAGACCACAACATGTCGCCTATTGTGGCAGATGGGTTCAAAGAAAGAGCGTGATGACTCAACAGGAAGAAATCAATGCGACTATATGAACCATGCGCAGGAGAAAAATATGTGTAATCCTTACCCTGAGGATTTAAGATTCGCCAAACGTCTGTCAATCTGAGGGCGTGGATGGCCCGCTTCAATGATCGAAGCTTTCTCAAAGGGACAACACCCCTTCCTGAGGATGAATCTAGCGCAGGATTCCATGTGAAATTAAAGTCTCCACCTGCAATCAGAACACCTTCTGCAAATTCAGAGAGGGATGTTAATAAGGACCTACACTTGGGGATCTGATTTTTGTTAGGGAGGTACCAATTTGCTATTGTATATATTGATTCTGCTATTTTAAGTTTTAAAAACACATATCTGCCTTGATCATCAACGAGAGAATCCATGAAAGTGTAAGCCAACGACTTGTGTATGGTTATGGATACACCCTTAGAGCGTGAATCCGGATTAGTGCTATGAAACCATCGAGAATAATATCTATCACCAAGAACAGGCACATGCCCCGTTTTAAAATGCGTCTCTTATAACATAAGAACCTGAACTTTTTGTTTGTGCATAGAGTATAAAATTTGAGAACGTTTCTGTGGGACATTAAAGCCTCTTACATTCAATGAACCTACTTTAACCCCTTTAGAGCCCATGACGTCTTAGTACGCACATTTGCGTACTGCCCGTTCAGTGAGGGCTGCTGCGTTGAGCCCTCACTGAACGGAGCACATGTCAGCTGATTCTTACAGCTGACATGTGCCCGCAACAGCCGCGGATGGAATCGCGATCCACCCGCGGCTGTTAACCTGTCAAATGCCGCTGTCAATCTCCGACAGCGGCATTTAACGCGCGCTTCCTGGAAGCGCGTTCTAAGCCCCGTCCACCGGCGACCCCGTCACGTGATCGCGGGTCGCCGATGGGTGTGCATGACAACCCAGGGTCTGCAGCAGACGCCTGTGGTTGTCATGATCTGGTCGCTATGAGCGCCACCTAGTGGTCGGCGCTCATAGCACAGGACCATTTGTGCTGCATACAGTACAGGGGACCTGCTCGTCCCCTGTATGTAGCAGAGCCGATCAGACAACTGCTGCTTCTAGTCTCCTATGGAGACTATTGAAGCATGCAGTAAGTGAAAAAAAAAAGTTTTTAAAAAAATTTAAAAAATTTAAAAAATATAAAAGTTTAAATCACCCCCCTTTTGCCCCATTCAAAATAAAATAATAAAAAATAAACCCCACATACACATATTTGGTATCGCCGCGTTCATAATCGCCCGATCTATCAATATAAAAAAATAATTAATCCGATCGGTAAACGGCGTAACAAGAAAAAAATTCTAAACGCCAGAATTACGTTTTTTGGTCGCCGCAAAATTGCAATAAAATGCAATAACGGGCGATCAAAACATCGTATCTAGCCCAAAATGTTATCAATAAAAACGTCAGCCTGGCGCGCAAAAAATAAGCCCTCACCCAGCCCCAGATCACGAAAAATAGAGACGCTACAGGTCTCGGAAAATGGCGCTATTTTTTTTTTTTTACCAAATTTTGGAATTTTTTTTCACCACTTAAATATAAAAGAACCTATACATGTTTGGTGTCTATGAACTCGTAATGACCTGTAGAATAATAATGGCAGGTCAGTTTTAGCATTCAGTGAACGTGGTAAAAAAAATAAAATAAAAAACAACTGTGGTATTGCACTTTTTTTGCAATTTTACCGCACTTGGAATTTTTTTCCCGTTTTCCCGTACATGATATGGTAAAAACACACATTATCCCTTAAAGCCGCAAACAGGGATAAACTGGAGACACGACACAATTGAAAGCTAAAAAGCATATTTTATTATTAAATTCATTAAAAATATTTTTTACACACACATTAAAAATTAAGCAGGAAAATGTTTTTATCAGCTATGCAGGAACAAATACGTGGGTCCCAAACCAAGGGCTAAATATATGAGCTAGTTAGACTAAAAGCATATATTATGAGATATTGTGAGGTATTATCCTACAGCTCAAATTCAATGAACCAGTATCAAAAATAGAACGAAGGAACATAAAGTGCTAGTGCTCAATATCCACCTGTAGAAACTTACAGTACTGGTACCTCATATAGAGACTATAGGAACCACGTATGCCTGTTGCCCAATCTATATAAAGAGAATTACCTATCTCATAATATATGCTTTTAGTCTAACTAGCTCATATATTTAGCCCTTGGTTTGGGACCCACGTACCGTATTTGTTCCTGCATAGCTGATAAAAACATTTTCCTGCTTAATTTTTAATGTGTGTGTAAAAAATATTTTTAATGAATTTAATAATAAAATATGCTTTTTAGCTTTCAATTGTGTCGTGTCTCCAGTTTATCCCTGTTTGCGTCTTTAAGGGATAATGTGTCTTGTTACATAAATTGCTTGGAGTGACTATATTCAGTTTTGTGACAGATGTTGGTTATGATATGGTAAAACTAGTAATGGCATTGAAAAGTACAACTCGTCCCGCAAAAAAAAAGCCCTCACATGGCCATATTGACCAAACAATAAAAACTCTATGGCTCTGGGAACAAGGCGAGTAAAAAACGAAAAAGCAAAAACGACAAAACCCAAGGTTGCGAAAGGGTTAATAGATGACATGATTACCAAGGGTGAGGAAAGGGGTGGGGTGAGATGGGAAACAGAAATATAAAGAAAATTGAGAAAAAAGTACAAAATATGTAGAGAGAAGAAGAAAAAAAAGGGGGGAAGGGAAGAGAAAGCAAAAGGGAAACAAAAATAAAATTCTAAGTTAGAATGAAGAAAACAATCTGATGAGGGGAGATGAGTATATTTTACACCTGCAAGCAGTGTGTAAACCCCTTGAGAGAATGGGCTTTCTACCGAGGAGCCGTCCCCCCCAAGCCCAGACAACAGGCCAAACCTTTTGTACTAAAACTTTGATATAAAGGCAGCCAAAAACTGTCATAGATTAACATCTGCTTATCACTGTATTAAATCTTAAATCAATATATCGCATAACCTTATGGGATAATATCTGTACCTCCCAAGAACTGAATATTATTGACATAGTACAATCAATTTTGTCACTGATAACCAGTCACATAAGTGAAGTATTCAAGATATCAACTATACTCAATGTTGAGAACATTTTAGAGGAACATAACATTCTAATGTCTTTCACCAGCTTGACTAGCACTGAGGGCTAGAGAATTGACCACAGGTCCTTTTTGTGAGAGACGTTTCAATCTGGGGGACGGGGAACGTGTTTCCTATTGATCTCTCTTCTAGATTCTTCTCTGGCTTTGTTTCTTGTCACTTTTTGTGATTGTGAATTGAGATCCGACTTGGGGCCTCCCGGGAGACTTGGCCAATCCTCTGATGATATAGATACGTGGGGGATCCCCAAGCCCTTAACAAAAGCCGGGAAGTCTCCAGGGCTGCGTACCACATGTAAAACCCCAGAATGGCGGACTTGTAGGCGGAAAGGGAAACCCCAAGAATATAATATGTTCTGCTGTCTCAAAACCTCTAATAGAGGTCTTAAAGTCCTCCTCTTCTGAAGTGTGTGACGTGATAGATCAGACATGAGTTGTACAGGATGTTCTTGATATAGAATAGAATCCATTTTTCTGGCCTTTATTAAGATGCTTTCTTTGCTTTTATATTTATGAACCCGGCAAATCACATCTCGATGTTTTGACATGTCAGAGGATCTGGGACCCAGGGATCTATGGGCCCTGTTTAACTACAACTTACTCTCTAAGGGCTGACCCAGAATAGAGTTGAACAAATGGCGTAGTGTCTCATCCAATTTATGGTGTTCAATTGTCTCTGGAAGTCCTCTAATCTTAATATTATTACGTCTTCCTCTGTTCTCAATATCGTCTATCAGGTCTGTTAGGTATTCCAGTTGGTGTTAGTGGGAGGACAAAGTTTGTTCATGAGATTTAACTTGTTGGGCGATGGATGCTGTGTGTGACTCAGCAGCAGACACTTTTTCTGTTAACTCTTGCATGTCCCCTCTAATGGCAGCTGTTTCAGCTCTGTAGGAGGACTCCAGTCTGGACATATAGGACTCCATGTCCTCCCTGGTTGGGATAGCTCGTATTCGGGCTTTGAGATCTCTCCACACTGCCTCATGCTGAGATAAATCATCCTGTTGGCTCTCTTCTGAGCAGCCAGGAGAGGGAGAGCATAATAATGCGGGGAAGGAGCCTCTCTCAGGGGATCTCTGATCATCAGTGGACCATTGGGGTCTCTGCAGGTCTGGACCCGCAGCAGAGGTAAGCACTGCCGAGTCTGAAGTGTCCGGGGGTTGGGGCACAGAACTATCCCCCACCATGCACCTGAATCCCGGAGGCGCGAAACCAGGGTCCGCCATCTTGGACTGGGGGGAGTACCCCGTAGCTGCGATGATGAGGCCTCCTGTGGTCTCCCACTCCTGAGAGTCCTCCACCGACGAAGGTATCGCCCGGTCTGTTGATCTTGATGTGGGGGAGCGTTTACCACGGGGGCTCAGAGCCTCCGATGCAGGAGCCGAGGAACGCTGTGCAGGGTCCGCTGATGCCATCTTAGATCCCGCTCGTGCAGGAGGAGCAGGTGCAGTGTTTCTCAGATAGCGTGTAATGTTTGTTGGAGAGGCCCGCTGAGTACTCACACTGATCTGCGTTATGTTCCGTTTCTTTTTTGCTGGCATTGGCAGTATTTTGGCTCGATTTGATGTGGTAGGCATGCCCCGAAGCTGGGCCAGGGACGGGAGCAAACAACCTTGCGACTTCACTCCTCCATAGCTAGGCCACGCCCCCGACATGAACTTTTTTCACTGCGTGGATTTACTTCAATAAATTTTGCTATTTTGGAAGCTGGTTTTCCTTCTCTTTTTCCTATTTAAACACGTGAGGCCACACTTAGGCTGTGTGCCCACGTAGCGTTTTTCAAGCGTATATGCAGCGGAATTTCCGCAGCGTAAACGCTTGAAAAACGCATGTATATCCGCACCCCATGGTCCCCAATGGCATTCCGCAATGTCAATGCCCATGCTGCGGATTTTTCCGCAGCGTATATGCTGCGGTCAAAAATCCGCAGCATGTTCATTAATTTTGCGGAAGCGCAGCGGAATCAATGTGCGGATGGTACCCAAGTCTGGAGGAGAGGAGACTCTCATCCAGACCTGGGTACCAAAGAACCTGTAAAAAAAAGAATAAAATAAAGTTTATACTTATCTTCTGATGTTTTCCCTCCGTCGCGCTGTTGTCTGAAGGACCTGCCACGTCATTGAGTCATGTGACCCACCACATGACTCAATGACGTCACCGCAGGTCCTGCACACAACAGCGTGAGCCGCTCAAGCCTCCGGACGGGGCAGAGAATGCATCAGAAGGTGAGTATAAAGTTTATTTTTTTATTTTTTACCATTCTGAACAAGTTGTCAAGCACTTTTCCAAGTGATGCTTGGAGAAGTGCTTGATAACCCACATGCGGAAATGCATGCAAAGACGCCTCACAAACGCTTCTACCTGGCGGGAAAACCGCATGTAATATCCGCATGCGATTTTCCCGCCAGGGAGAAGCATAAAAAATATGCTTCAGGTCCGCAACGTGGGCACATAGCCTTAGCATCACTTGGAAAAGTGCTTGACAACTTGGTCACACTATATAAATCCATACAACCGGCATGGATTTATATAGTGTGACCAAGTAATAATTAAAAAAAACGAATAAGAATGGCAAAAAATAAAAAATAAAGATTATACTTACCTTCCGATGGCCCCCGGTGTTTTATCCGCTGCATCCGGTCTGTTGTATCAGTCGCGGTGGTGTTTAAGGACCTGCGGTAACGTCATTGAGTCATGTGACAGGTCACGCGACCGCCGACGTCAGCGGTCGCGTGACCTGTCACATGACTAAATGACGTCATGGCAGGTCCTTCACACAACCGCGACCCATACAACAGACCGGACGCATCACTGAGGAGGCCGGGGGCCATCAGAAGGCAAGTATAATCTTTATTTTTTATTTTAAATTCTTTTTTTAACAGGTTCTATGGTACCTGGGTCTGGAGGAGAGTCTCCTCTTCTCCAAACGATGATACCATCCGCACATTGAACTGTGTGATATCCGCATGTGCAAATACAGTGATGCGGATGTCACGCGGTACAATGCAAGTCAATGGCGGCGATTACGCTGCATGTCCGCAAAATTAATGGACATGCTGCTTATTTTTCCGCAATGATAATCCGCAGCGGAAATTTCCGCAGCATGTGCACAGCACATGCGGATTATCATTGGGGACCATGGGGCACATATTACCAAGGGTTTTTTAAGCGTTTTCGCTGCGGAAATTCCGCAGCCTTAACCTTGCACCTAGAGCCTACAGCAATCAGGTGAGCTGATCAATTTCTTTTTCTTTTGTGTCGTAAGAAGGTGGATCCAGGTAAGTACTGTCCAGTAAGTCTGACATCAGTAGTGTGCAAAGTTTTTGAGGGCATCATAAAAGATGACCTGCAGAGTTATATCACAGAGAATAATATAATAACTGAAACTAGCATGTGACAAGCCCAGGGGATGGGGATGACTCGGTACCCGGGCCTTTGCCTGGCCTTGGGGATGTCGCAGTGGTCGGCTCCCGGGCCTGTACCCTGGGGTCCCTCTTTAAAAGGATAGATATTTATTAATTTTATAAGAGTTTGTGACGCCACCTGTGGTTTCTGGTGAGAATCACCAGCGCTGCGCAGTACACTGAGGCCGGTGATAAGGCAGCTTGATGGTATAGCTCCCCACAGGTGGAGTTAGGCCTCAGGGCAGTGTATGAAGGGGGATGCAGGACAGGCGAGACCCAGCCGGGTCAGAGCAAGAACAGGGACAGACACGATAGTCACTTCAGTACCTTTTACCTATGGAAATTCAGGCACGTCCCGGAGCACTGTAGGGTGAAGGGTGCATGTCAGGATCCTCCCCAATGAGCGGGTGTAGGGCCTCCTGTTTCTTGCCTTTGCGTAGTAAGTTTCTGACCTGCCTGGAGCTAGGCCTAACTTTGTCTCTGTCTTGCACTGGCTGACCTTGTGGTTGGGCCTTTTCTTGGAGTACACGCTCCTAGCTTGCGGGGCCTATGTGTCTCCCGGCTCTGTTACGTATCAGCACTTTAGCGATCCTGGGACTTGTAGTTCTCCAGAGATTCCGGTTATGCCTTACTGGGTCATAGAGATCCCGGTAAGCTCAGATCCGGTGTCCGGTAAACGCTTCGGGGTGAGCTGGTTAAGCTCCTCTGCCCCCTATGTACTAACTCTCCACTCGCCTTCGGCCTACTCGGGCCCTCACTAGGCTATACACACTAACGGCAGCTTGCCACGCTTCACTGATCTTATGGCGCCGGCACATCTAAAGCTCACTATTCTGAGCTACAACTGAGTCTGGACTGTGCTCCACTGCAGACTGACCTCTCTCAAGCTTCTCTACTGCAGGAACTCTCTCAACAGACTGAACTGCCTGGCTCCACCTTCCCTATTTATTTCCCTAACGGGCTCCCTCTGGTGGTCTGAGGTGGAAGGTGGAGATGTGTGAATGTTTATGGGGGCCTCTTGTGGAGGAATCCATCAATGCACTCTTCTAGGATCTGTGATACCAAGCGCAGCTGGGCATCACACATGGGTTCATGAAAGATAGGTCGTGTCTAACCAACATGTTTGGGTTTTATGAGGAGGTAAGTGTAAATCTGAATGTTGGTAATGCGGCTGATGTGATTTATCGGGACTTTGCAAAGGCATTTGATACTGTACCACATAACAGCCTTATACTGAAGCTACAAAAGCAAGGACTTGGAGGAACTATATGCAGATGGGTAAGGAATTGGCTAAATGATAGGAAATAAAGAGTTGTCATAAATGGTACATTCTCTAAATGGGATATAATAAGCAGGGGAGTGCCACAGGGATCTGTACTAGGACAGATTCTTTTTAACCTCTTTATTAATGACCTTGGGGATGGGATTGAGAGTAAAGTGTCAGTTTTTGCTGACGACACCAAACTATGTAGGATATTAAAATCTGATTTTGACATTACAATATTGCAGAACGATCTGGATAAGATGACTTAATGGGCAAACACTTGGCAGATGAGGTTTAATGTAGATAAATGTAGAGTAATGCACCTAGGATGGAGTAATCCTATTGCTGCTTACACATTAAATGGGAGTATACTCGGGACTACAGAACAGGAGAAGGACTTGGGTATTCTGGTCACAAGTAAGCTGAACAGCAGTATTCAATGTCAAGCAGCAGCCGCAAAAGCAAACAAGATTTTAGGGTGTATAAAAAGAGAAATAAAATCCCGCGATCCCAATGTACTGTTACCCCTTTAGAAATCACTGGTGAGGCCACATCTAGAATATGGGATCCAGTTTTGGGTTCCACATTTTAAAAAGGATATTCAGAAGTTAGTCAGTTCAAAGGCGGGCAACTAGATTATTACAAGGGATGGAAAGCCTCTCATATGAGGAGAGGTTGAAAACGTTGAGTCTGTTTAGCTTACAAAAACAACGCTTAAGAGGGGATCTCATTTACATGTATAAATATATGTGTGGTCAGTACAAAGGACTAGCACATGACTTATTCCTTCCAAAGACCATACTAAGGACCAGGGGGCACTCATTATGGGTGTAAGAAAGACGATTCCAACACCTACACAGGATAGATTTCTTTACAATAAGAGCAGTTGGAATTGTGGCGTTCCCTACCACAAGAAGTAGTAATGGCCGACACTATAACAGCTTTCAAAATTAGGGCTGGGCGATTCTCTCGATACATACAGTACAGACCAAAAGTTTGGACACACCTTCTCATTTAAAGATTTTTCTGTATTTTCATGACTTTGAAAATTGTACATTCACACTGAAGGCATCAAAACTATGAATTAACACATGTGGAATTATATACTTAACAAAAAAGTGTGAAACAACTGAAAATATATCTTATATTCTAGGTTCTTCAAAGTAGCCACCTTTTGCTTTGATGACTGCTTTGCACACACTTTGCACACAGCTGATAATCCTACTGAATAGACTGTTAGAATTTGTATTATGGCAAGAAAAAAGCAGCTAAGTAAAGAAAAACGAGTGGCCATCATTACTTTAAGAAATGAAGGTCAGTCAGTTCAAAAAATTGGGCAAACTTTGAAAGTGTCCCCAAGTGCAGTTGCAAAAACCATCAAGCGCTACAAAGAAACTGGCTCACATGAGGACCACCCCAGGAAAGGAAGACCAAGAGTCACCTCTGCTTCTGAGGATAAGTTTATCCGAGTCACCAGCCTCAGAAATCGCAGGTTAACAGCAGCTCAGATTAGAGACCAGGTCAATGCCACACAGAGTTCTAGCAGCAGACACATCTCTACAACAACTGTTAAGAGGAGACTTTGTGCAGCAGGCCTTCATGGTAAAATAGCTGCTAGGAAACCACTGCTAAGGACAGGCAATAACAGAAGAGACTTGTTTGGGCTAAAGAACACAAGGAATGGACATTAGACCAGTGGAAATCTGTGCTTTAGTCTGATGAGTCCAAATTTGAGATTTTTGGTTCCAACCACCGTGTCTTTGTGCGACGCAGAAAAGGTGAACGGATGGACTCTACATGCCTGGTTCCCACCGTGAAGCATGGAGGAGGAGGTGTGATGGTCTGGGGGTGCTTTGCTGGTGACACTGTTGGGGATTTATTCAAAATTGAAGGCATACTGAACCAGCATGGCTACCACAGCATCTTGCAGTGGCATGCTATTCCATCAGGTTTGAGTTTAGTTGGACCATCATTTATTTTTCAACAGGACAATGACCCCAAACACACCTCCAGGCTGTGTAAGGGCTATTTGACCAAGAAGGAGAGTGATGGGGTGCTACGCCAGATGACCTGGCCTCCATAGTCACCAGACCTGAACCCAATTGAGATGGTTTGGGGTGAGCTGGACAGCAGAGTGAAGGCAAAAGGGCCAACAAGTGCTAAGCATCTCTGGAAACTCCTTCAAGATTTTTGGAAGACCATTTCCGGTGACTACCTCTTGAAGCTCATCAAGAGAATGCCAAGAGTGTGCAAAGCAGTCATCAAAGCAAAGGGTGGCTACTTTGAAGAACCTAGAATATAAGACATATTTTCAGTTGTTTCACACTTTTTTGTTAAGTATATAATTCCACATGTGTTAATTCATAGTTTTGATGCCTTCAGTGTGAATGTACAATTTTCAAAGTCATGAAAATGCAGAAAAATCTTTAAATGAGAAGGTGTGTCCAAACTTTTGGTCGGTACTGTATAACATTGTGGTCTACAGTTAAATTAGACAAAATATTACACCTATAGTAGTACATTTAGTACGGTAATGGTAATTACATAACTAGTAGTAATGAGTGAGCACTAAAATGCTCGGGTACTCGTTGCTCGGGTCGAGCAAATTGGGATGCTCAAGTGCTCGGTCCGAGTAACGAGTCAAATGTAAGTCTATGGGAAACGCAAGCATTTTTCCGGCGGCCTCCCCCAGCGGTCTGCAGAGGGACAACATTTGCCCAAATCGATGGGAACAGTGCTCAAATGACATGGGAACAACATGGGGAAGACCCCTGGAAGCATTTCTGACTCCCAGGTCAATGCTGTCAACATGTTGTCAAAGGTATTACGCCACTTTTACGGACTCACAATAAAACATACAAAAACGAAACCAAAATGGATTTTCCTGGGAAATATGTTAAGGAACATCCTTTCGAGGGTATTGATTTGTATATAAGGCAAAATAAATAAACAAAAATGCTCCTCGACACCTTGGGCTATGTTCACACATACCGTTTTAGATGCGTTTTTGCACTTTTGCATTGCTTTCAACCGTGACAAATGCATTCACCGGGAAATGTCATTTTAAAATTTTACAACCTTATCTGGCTATGTGGTGTGTGAAACATCATCAGACACATCTTGTTTCATTTATGAAGGAGGGTTTGTAAAAGTCACAAACACTAATTTTACAGCCTTACTATTCTTAACGGGCCAGCAGTTGGCTATGCTTTGTTGTTCCCATTATTAAGGAGTGGGTCTCCTATACTGTTATTACGTATGCAGTGACTGCAAGGGCTGCCAAAAATTTGGACACAGCCCAATACCCCTTTGAAGAGACATAGAGGAGGGTCTCAGTAAAAGAAATGTTCCCATTATAAAGGAGTGGGTCACCTATAGTGGTAATGCCCATGCTGTGACTGCAAGGGCTGACAAAATTTGGAAAAAACCCCACTAACAATTTAAACACACATAGAGCTAGGCCAGAGTAACAACATATTCCCATTAGAAAGGAGAGGGTCTACTATACAGCTATAGGGTATGCAGTGAGTCCAACCACTGCCAAAATTTAGGAATAATTCCACTAACAATTTAAAGACATGTAGAGCTGGGCCACAGTAATGACAAGTTCCCATTAGAAAGGAGAGGGTCTGCTATCCAGTTATAGGGTATGCAGTGAGTCCAACGGCCGCCAAAATTTAGGAAAAACCTACTAACAATTTAAAGACACATGGAGGTGGGCTACACTAACGAGTACAACATTTTGCCATTAAAAAGGAGTGGGTCTCCCATACTGTTTGCCTATGGAGTGAATGCAACAGCTGCCAAAAATGTGGAGGAACTCCAGTGTTCCTTCCAAGAGACATAGAGGTTTGAGGGCCTCCTGAAAACAATGTTCCCATTATTAGGAAGTGGGTGTCCCATACTGTTTGCTTATGCAGTGAATGCAGTGACTGCCAAAAATTTGAAGGCACTCCAATGCCCCTTGCAAGAGATGTAGAGGTCGCAGGCCCTCCTGAAAACAATGTTCCCATTATTAGGAAGTGGGTCTCCTATACTGTTTGCCTATGCAATTAATGCAACGGCTGCCAAAAATTTGGAGGCACTCCAATGCCCCTTGCAAGAGACATAGATATGGTGATATGGTAGATATGGTGGTGATATGGAGGAGGAGAAGGAGAAGGAGGAGGACAAGAGACAAAATATTGAAGCGTATACCCATGTCTGGGTGTAAAGACAAAGGTGCATGGGAAGAGAGTTAGACCTCCCAAAAACCCCCACTGTATTTGAGTTTATGCTACGCTGATATCATTCGGTGGTGTTGAGGAGTCTGGCCCAATCCAGCCCTTGTTCATTTTTATATGAGTCAACCTGTCAGCATTTTCAGTTGACAGGCGGATTCGGTTATAATTCCACCGGCAGCACTAAAAACCCACTCTGACAAAACGCTAGCGACAGGGCAGGCCAGGACCTCCAAGGCCTAGAGAGACAGTTTATGCCACGTGTCCAGCTTGGATACCCAATAATTATAAGGCACAGAGGAATCAAGGAGGATATTGGTACGGTCGGCAAGGTACTCCCTCACCATCTTCCGAAACTTTTCCCTCCTTGGGAGAATACCCCGCGCCTCAGGGCCTGTGCGATGGGAGGGTCTGAGAAAACTGTCCCAGAACATTGACAGTGTTCCCCTGCCTCTGGTGGATTGCATTTGTGTCTCTCTCGCCTGTACTCCTTGGTTGTCCAACGAACTGTGACCTCTGCCACCAGGTTTTTCAGATGGGAATTTTTTAAATAATTCCGCAACAAGGGCCTTATCGTACTGTACCATTTTATTCGGCCTGTCCTGCAAAGGAATAAAAGACAGAAAGTTCTCTTTGTAGTGTAGGTCTAGAAGTGTCACGAACCAGTAATGACTGTCACCCAAAATTTGGACAATGCGAGGGTCACGGGAAAGGCAGCGTAACAAAAACTCAGCCATGTGTGCCAGACTGCTAACAGGCAAGACTTCCGTGTCCTCACCAAGAAAATGGCTGACCATGCTCTCCTCCTCATTCTCCTACTTCTCCCTGTCCTCAGGCCATTCACACTGAACAGACGGTATGACAATTGTGCAGGTAGTACCGTCTATAGCGCAGGAAACTAGCTCCTGTTCTTCCTCCTTCTCCTCTTCCTCATTGTCACCCAATCCACGTTGGGATGAGATGAGGCTGGGCTGTGAGTTATCACCCTGTATGGTTCCTTGCTCCATCTCATCGTGCTCCGCCTGCAATGCATCCTCTTTGATTGTGTGCAGAGAGAGTTTCAGAAGACAGAGAAGCGGGATGGTGATGCTAATTATGGCGTCATTGCCGCTCACCATCTTGGTCAAGTCCTCAAAGTTTGGAGGATGATGCATATGTCTGACATCCATGTCCAATCCTTAGGTCTTATGTGTGGATTCTGAACTGAATACCGACGGCCTTGTTGATGCTGGTACTCAACAACTGCCCTCTTCTGCTCACAAATCCTTCCCAACATCTGCAGTGTAGAGTTCCAACGCATGGGGACATCACACACCAGTCTGTGAGCCGGAAGCTGCAAAAGCTGCTGAAACACGGCAAGGGCGGCGGAGGCTGTAGGTGACTTTCTAAAATAGCTACACAGGCGGCGTACTGAAACAAGCAGATCCGGCAGATCCGGGTAGGATTTGAGAAACCGCTGAACCACGAGGTTAAGCACATGGGCCAGGCATGGTACGTGTGTGAGCTGGCCTCGCCTCAGAGCCGCCACCAGGTTCCGGCCATTGTCACACACGACCATGCCTGGCTGTAAGTTCAGCGGTGTGAGCCACAGATCTGCCTACTCTTTCAGAGCTGTCCACAACTCTTCAGCATTGTGCGGTTTGTCACCTAAGCATATTAGCTTCAGCACAGCCTTTTGCCGCTTGGCCAAGGCAGTTCTGCAGTGCTTCCAGCTTGTGACTGATGTGGTCATTTTGGAGATGGAGGCTGAAGAGGAGGAGGAGGATGAGGTGCAGGAGCTGTAGAATGTGGGGGCAACCCTGATTGACCTAGGGCCCGCAATCCTTGGCGTCGGGAGGACATGTTCCGTCCCAAGGTCCGACTGGGTCCTGGCTTCCACTATGTTAACCTAGTGTGCTGTCAGCGAGATGTACCATCCCTGCCCACAAGCACTTGTCCACGTGTCCGTGGTTAGGTGGACTTTCCCGGTAACTGCATTGTAAGGGCATGGCTAATGTTTTGGGACACGTGCTTGTGTAATGCAGGAAGGCACACCGGGAGAAATAGTGGTGGCTGGGGACCAAGTATCGAGGGACGGCCGCCGCCATCAGGTTGTGGAATGCTTCCGTCTCCACGAGCCTAAAAGGCAACATTTCAAGTGCAAGCAGTCATGAAATGTGGGAATTTAGTAGTGTGGCCTGTGGGGTGTTGGCTGCGTATTTGCGCTTGCGTTCCAAGGACTGGGGTATGGACAACTGAACGCTGTGCTGAGACAAGGACATGGATGTGCTTCCTGATGCTGCTACTTGAGAGTGTGCAACGACAGGTGCAGGGCAGGAGGCATCTTCGCATGCACCATGGACAGGGGATTGGCTTGCATGCACAACAGCCAGTGGTGCCACCCACAGACACTGTTCCTGGACCCTGGGGTTTGGCTCACAAAGTCGGGTGCTTTGCTGCTATGTGCCTGATCATGCTGGTGGTGGTCAGGCTGGTAGTTTTGCCCCCCTTGCTGATGCTGGCCTGGCAGGTGATGCAAATGGCCTTTTTGGGGTTATCGTCTTTAGAAAAACAACCAGACTCGGGAAGACCTAATAGTTGTACTGGCAACTTCCTTCCTGTTGGTGTTACCGGGGGGGGGGTTACGGTTGCCTGCCTTCTGTCTGTGGCCACCACACTGCTTCTTCCTGCCTGTTGGGGTGCTCTATCTCCCTCCCCCTGTGTGCTGCTGTCCTCACTCTGCATGTCCTCCTGCCAGGTTGGGTCAATTACTATATCATCCACCACCTCGTCTTCCACTTCTGCACTCTGGTCCTCCTCCTGACTTTCTGGCAATTGTGTCTCATCATCGTCCACCTCTTGTGACACTTTCCCACCATCGCCTTCGTGTGACCGTGGCTGCTCAAATATTTGGGCATTGCTACATGCGATCTCCTCTTGCCCGCTTCAAGTGGACGGGGCGAGAGGCCCGAATCTATAAATGAAAAAGTGAACATCTCTTTGAAGTGTCAAAGTGTGGGATCAGTTGTCTCCGAGCACTTGGCATGGTGGGAGTGACTCGCCCCCTGGGCAGTGGGGCACTCGGATCCGGGCAATTAGGGAAACGGTGGGAGTAGTAGTGGCAACCCGGTTCCGTGGCTCAGGGTGGTCAGGTCAGTGGTAGTCCGTTATGTGCTATTGATAATGTCCGACTACGCCACCCGTGGATTTGCGGTCATTAGGTACCGCCGCTGCAAGGCAGACTGCTGGGGCTGATGAGGTGTGCAGCTGGGATGGTGTGACTCCCCACGGGAAGAGTGCGGCCCCAGGGCAGTGTAGTGGATGGTGGGAGTGATGGTGGTGAGAGTCCCAGTACCGGTAGTGCTGGAGGCGCGAAGGAGCACACAGACAATAGGTTGCAGTCCAGGGTCTTTACTGAAACAGGTAAACTGACCCATAAACAGTCCCAGCTAGGAAGGGACCTGGATGTCTGAGAGCAACGGGGAAATTGGCCCTGGTCAGGGTGAGGGTGTAGGCCTACCGTGCTTTCTGCGCTCCTTCTGGCTATCTCATCGTTATAGGGTAACAGCCCACGTTTCCAAGCTTTCCATGTATTCTCGCCTGTATGGCCTGCGACGTGGGTTCCTTTCTGCTCCCAGCCTTGTACGGCTTTGCTGGTCCCTTCTGTTGTGGCAGGGCCTCCAGGCTTCTTAGGCCAAGGAATATACAGTCCCTTGCGGACTGGTTCTCTGCTGGGGGATGTGGAATCCTCCCAGCCTCAGACACCAAAGTCTGGTAAAGTAAGTCTTTTATCTGCCAAGACAGGCTCTCTTCGCCTCTTGTCTCTGGCTTGTGGCTCTCCTCCTGCCACACTTCCTCTTAGGTGCAGTGCAACTGTCTGTCCCTGCTCTGCTCTGGGACACGTCTCAGTGCTGAGACAGGCCATCAAGTTCTCTCTAACCCTGCCCCCAGCACCAGCTTTTATAGGGGCAGCCTGCTCCCCCTACTGGCCTGAGACAAGAGGCATTGCATGCTAATGTTCCCCTGACTATAGAACCTCCCCCTTGCTCTCAGACACAGCTTTAATACATTTTGTGGCATCTAGGCCAGGGTGACACATTCCCCCCTAGTGAAATTTAGTACTCCGGGACTAAACAGTAAACAAAGACAATATACATGACTATAAAACATTAATAGACAAACGACGCACAGATTGAGTTCTTAAGGTCACAGTGTGGCCTGTGACCGGGTGTCCATATCACCAGCACAACGGGGAGCCTTAACCAGGTGGGGGTCTGTCCTACCCCAAGTCCTTTACAGTCTTAGTTCATTCCTTGGTTAGGCTCCGAACGCAGTCCAGACAAGGTCCTGGTTATAAAAAGTCCATAACCTGTGAGTCCTTACGGTAACTGCAAGAAACTGAAACACAGAATTACCAAACATGCATGTAACTTTGCAAACAATTCAACATTTGGCAACAGGGTCATTTACAATCTTAGCGTGCTCTATATTCTCCAGCGAGCGGGTATCTGCCCTTTTGTGCTCCTAGTTGATCTACGTAGCCCACTGTCTGGTGGTGGACCAACCTGGCTTTCCCCACTAGCGTTAGGGTTACAGCTACCAGCTGGGTGTACAGGTAGGGCAGGCAGCTGTCTGCGGGTCCTTTGGCTTACCGCAGGCATGGCAGGCTCACTGTCAGCAGAGGGTTGACTCTCCTGGGCTGCTGGTACAGGCTCTTCTGCCTCTGGAACTGCTTGCTCCTCTTCACCTTCCGGCTCTGGTGTTGCTTGTTGCTGTACCGGTTGCCGGAAATGCAGGACGGGTACCACTATGGCATCATTTATGCGAGTCCAGGACTGAGGGAACTCTCTGAGAATGGTGCTGATCATTTCTTCCTTGTCCTCTGCGGGTTCAAGGTCACTCTGATCCTCTTCTGCACTACGGAGTTGCTCGGGGCACCTTTTGAGGTGGTCTCTGGAGACGACACTAGTGGTTTCTCCTCCGTCCTTGGTGATTACGCACACCTTTGGGTTGTCGTGGTCAGACTGCAGTACGGTGTAGGGTTCCCTTTCCCACTGGTCGTCCAACTTATGTAGCCTTCTTTTTCGCTTTAGGACTTGTTCACCAGGTTCTAGGGGACCAGCAGGGGCGTGTTGGTTGAAGAATCTTTCTTGCCTTTCTCTCACCTGGGCCAAGCTCCTCTCCACACTCTCCTGTACCTTCTTGTACTGCAGTTGCCTTTCCGTATCCCAGTCCGCATCCGAGGGAGGTGTCCTCAGGTATTAGGACTCCCATCTCCAGGTCTACGGGCAGCTTACCTGGTCTAGCTCGCATCAGGTAAGCCGGGGTGCAGTTTGTAGCATTCACCGGGATATTGTTGTATAGGTCTATCAGGTCCGGCAGTTTTTCTGGCCACAGGCTGCGTTCCTCCAGGGGCAACGTCTTCAGGAGATCGATAACTATATTGTTCATCTTCTCACACATCCCGTTGGTTTGTGGATGGTAAGGCGTTGTACGAATTTTCTTACAGCCATAGAGGTTGCAGAACTCCTGGAAGATTTCAGCCTCGAACGCTGGACCCTGGTCTGTCAGGACCTGTTCCGGATACCCGTGTGGACGGCAGAAATATTGCTGGAAGGCTCTGGCCGCTGTTTGGGCTGTCAAGTCTTTTACCGGGACCACCACGAGAAAACGGGAATAGTGGTCCACGATTGTCAGGGCGTAGATGTACCCTGACCGGTTTGGAGCCAACTTGACATGGTCTAGAGCTACCAGCTCAAGAGGCTGCGTGGTGACGATGGGCCTCAAGGGTGTCTTCTGGCTGGTGCGGTCCTTCCTCCTTAGGTGACAAGGGCCACAGTCTCTGCACCACTTTTCTACAGCTCCTCTCATGCCGACCCAAAAGAACCTTCCTCTTAGTAGGAACTCCAGTTTCTTCCAACCGAAGTGTCCCGCTCTGTCATGGTAAGCCCCCAGGACCATAGCTGCATCCCGCCTTGGGACCACGACTTGCCAGGTCAGCTCGTGCGTCCGGTGGTTGACAATCCTTCTGCACAACTTGCCTTCGTAGAGGAACAGCTTGCTCCTCTCTTTCCATAGCTGCTTGGCTTCCTCTGGAGCATCCGGATCTATGCGGGCATCCTCCTGGGTCAGCAGATCTTTCACCAGGCGGACAGCAGGGTCACTATCTTGGGTCTCGGCCCAGCTGTGGTAAGGTAGGGGATTGATCATCACAGTTGTTAGATCCTCCTCCTTCATGCGGTGAGAGTGTTGAGCGGCTCCATACTGCTGAAACGCGGGGAGTTCTACCTCCTCCAGCTCTTCTGGGTCTTCGTCACCTTCAGGTAAGTGAGGCATCCTTGATAGGGCGTCCGCGTTGGCGTTGGTTTTGCCTGCCCGGTACTTGATCACGAAGTCGTAGTTGGAGAGACGGGCCATCCACCGCTGTTCCAGGGCACCCAGTCTTGCATTGTCCAGGTGTGTCAACGGGTTGTTGTCCGTGTACACGGTGAACTTTGCGGAGGCCAGGTAATGCTTGAAGCGTTCCGTCACGGCCCACACCACCGTCAAGAATTCTAGCTTGAAGGAGATGTAATTCTCCGGGTTCCTCTCGGTGGGCCTCAGCTTCCGACTGGCGTATGCGATCACCCGTTCTCTGCCCTGTTGGTTTTGGGACAGTACGGCTCCCAGTCCTACATTACTGGCGTCTGTGTGGAGAATGAAAGGCTGGCCATAATCAGGGTAGGCCAGGATCTCGTCCCCTGTGAGGGCCATCTTTAGCTGGCGGAAGGACTCCTCTTCCGGTTTATCCCACTTGAAGGGCGGCTTTTGGCTCCTGGACTTAGACTGTCCGATCAGGAGGTCCTGCATAGGAGCTGCCATCTTAGTGAACCCAGGGATGAATCTTCGGTAGTAGCCTACCAACCCGAGAAACTGTCTCACCTCTTTGATGTTCGAGGGGCTTGCCCAGCTCTTGATTGCCGTGACCTTGTCAGGGTCGGGGGCCACTCCTTCCGCGCTTACCACGTGCCCTAGGTACTGGACCTTTGGTTTCAACAGGTGACACTTCGATGGTTTCACCTTCAGGCCGTAGCCTGCCAGGGCTTCGAACACCTCGGCCAGGTGCTTTAGATGGTCCTCGTAGGTCTTCGAATAGACGATCACGTCGTCCAGGTAAAGGAGGACCGTCTCGAAGTTTCGGTGCCCTAGACAGCATTCCATCAGCCGCTGGAAGGTCCCTGGTGCGTTGCAGAGCCCGAAGGGCATACAGTTGAACTCACTCAGTCCCATCGGGGTGGTGAAGGCGGTCTTCTCCTTGTCAGCCTCTGCCACAGGAACCTGCCAGTACCCGCTAGTAAGGTCCAAAGTAGAAAAGAAGTTAGCTGATTTTAGTGCGGCTAAAGACTCCTCTATTCTAGGCAGCGGATATGCGTCTTTGTGGGTGATACGGTTGATTTGTCTATAGTCCACTCACATTCTCATGGTGCCGTCTTTCTTTTTGACCAGAACCAAGGGGGCTGCCCAGGGGCTACAGCTGTCTCTAATAACCCCAGCTTCTTTCATCTCTCTTAGCATGCCCTTTGCGTTCTGATAATGTGCAGGGGGTACAGGTCTGTGCCTCTCTTTTATTGGTGGGTGGCTCCCGGTGGGGATGTGGTGTTCTATCCCCTTTACTCTGCCGAAGTCTAGCGGGTGCTTACTAAAGACTCTCTCGTACTCCTGAACCACCCGGTAGACTCCTTGTTTTTGGTGCAGGGGAGTGGAGTCAGCACCCACATGGAGTTTCTGGCACCAGTCCTCCTTTTGTTTCTGGGAGCCATTACCCTCCGCCTGAGGAGATGGGGGCAAGGGTTCCACGGCCCTGATAGCTTTGTGTTCGACCACAAACAGCTTGGCGAGTGTAGCGTACCTGGGTAAGTGTACCTCCCTCTCCCCAATGTTGAGGATGCGGACGGGCACCCTCCCATGACGGACATCAACCACCCCCCGGGCTGTCAAAATGGTGGGCCTGCTGTCTGAGTACACGGGTTCTACCATGGCTTGGTAGTCTCTACCTCTCAACCCGATTGCAGTCCGACACCAGATCATCATTTCACTTTTGGGAGGCATGGAAATGGGGAATGGGTCACTCATTCCTACGCTACCGATCTCACCACCAGACAGTTCTACCTGCTGCCGTCTCATCAGGGCTTTTATCTCCTTGTTGAGGACTCTCTGTTGGCTGGAACTAGCATTCACCGCCACCTGTTGTAAGATTACAATTACCTCTGAAAGTCAATTTTCAATTACGTCAGTACCCACAGTTATTTTAGGGTGACTTTCACGACGGTCAATGTCCACAATAATCACTCCCTGTGCCGGCAGTTCAACTTTACCAATTTTAATGGTCATCTCCTTGAACCCCATCTGCGGCACGAGTAAGCCATTACTGGCGATGATGCTCAAGTTACTGTCTGGATACCGTGTGATATCAGCATCAGTCCAATACTGCTTAAAAAGTACATAAGGGATAGTGGTTACTTGCGACCCAGTATCCAGCAAGGCGCTCATGGGGATACCGTCCAGCACCACGGGTAAAACCGGGCGCCCCCCAACGTACTTATTATGCCAATTGTAAGGGCCTGGTGATCTTATGCCTGGGGGTTGGCCCTCTGCCCCAGGTTGGACCCGTTTAAATTACAGTACCTGGAAATGTGTCCGGGCTGGTTGCATCGACGGCAAATGGGCTGTCCATCCTCTGCGTAGCGGTCTGTGGGCCTCCCTCGGAAAGACGGGATCCTCCTCTGTCGACGCCACGGGACATCCTCCGGACTTGAAGCCAGCTCGATGGGTCTTGACGGGTCCACTTGCAACGCCTGGACGGTCCTGGTCAACGCCGCGACGCTCATGGTCAGCTCCTGGACTTGGTGGTGCAGGTCTTTCGATGGGGCTTGGTTCAGGGCCTGTGCATCAGCCCCCACGGGGTCCATAGAGGAGGGCGCCGCCTCCTGGTGGTAGGTGAGAGCAGGGCGCCGGGGGTTTATAGCGCCACTGGTTGCAGATTCACGGAGCACCCTTATGGCCCTGTCCTTAAATTGGGCAAAGGTCAGGTCGGGGTTCTGAAAGAACATGAGTCGCAGTTGGGCCCTGTGGGCGCTAGACAGCAGACCTTCTATGAATTGTTCTGTTAGCAGCTTATCCGTTTCCTGCACACTGCCAGGGTCAGTTTGTTGAATAGCCCTCAAGGCTTCCTGCAGATTTAGGGCATAGTCTCTGATGCTGTCCTGTGCCCGCTGCTTACATCCATAGAACCTCATTTTAATCTCAGCGGAGGTACGTGTGTCAAAGGTACCCCGCAGCCGGGCCAGGATACCCTTTACAGTCCTTTTCTCCTCAGTGGGCCATGATTTTACCTCCCTTTGGGCTGCGCCAGTTAACTGCCCTGTCAATATGCTGACCTTCTGCTCCTCTGTCAGGGGGTAAACGTGGAACAAACTGTATAGCCTTTCCTTGAAGTCAGTTAGGGCATGGGGCTCCCCTGAGTATTTGGGCAGCCAGGCCGCTCCAGGGATGTAGGGCAGGGAAAAGGGCATCACCGCTGCTGCAGCTGCGTTGGTGGTAGTGGGCGCCTCTGTATCCGACATCTTCCTCCCCTCTAGTTAAGCGTGGCCTACCTTCCGACGATCCTCTTCTGTAGGACGAGGACCTGGCATCGCGTCCTGATGACGTCAGCGTCGCTCTCTCTCCCTTCCGGGACCTTGCGCAGCGTCGGTGCGTGGGGCGGAGCTTCGGATCTCGCGCGGTTTGGACGTCCACGCCCCTCTTCTTCCCGCGCGGCGTCCTGAAGATGGCATCCGATGGCGGGAAACAGCTGCGGATGGCGGGAAGAATGCAGAAGACGGCGGGAAACGGTCCAAGATGGCGTCTGATGGCAGGAATCGGCTCCGGATGGCGGGAAACGACTCCGGACGGCGGGAAACTTCGCCACAGGTAAGTTACAAAAGTCTTTTTCAGGCACGCAGTACCCGGTGGTTGCGGGCACGAGATCCTGCCGACTACGCCAAAGCTAACTCGCCCCCTGGGCCGTGGGGCACTCGGATCCGGGCAATTAGGGAAACGGTGGGAATAGTAGTGGCAACCCGGTTCCGTGGCTCAGGGTGGTCAGGCCAGTGGTAGTCCGTTATGTGCTATTGATAATGTCCGACTACGCCACCCGTGGATTTGCGGTCATTAGGTACCGCCGCTGCAAGGCAGACCGCTGGGGCTGATGAGGTGTGCAGCTGGGATGGTGTGACTCCCCACGGGAAGAGTGCGGCCCCAGGGCAGTGTAGTGGATGGTGGGAGTGATGGTGGTGAGAGTCTCAGTACCGGTAGTGCTGGAGGCGCGAAGGAGCACACAGACAATAGGTTGCAGTCCAGGGTCTTTACTGAAACAGGTAAACTGACCCATAAACAGTCCCAGCTAGGAGGGGACCTGGATGTCTGAGAGCAACGGGGAAATTGGCCCTGGTCAGGGTGAGGGT
Organism: Phyllobates terribilis; assembly: GCF_046119375.1. Taxonomy (NCBI): domain Eukaryota; kingdom Metazoa; phylum Chordata; class Amphibia; order Anura; family Dendrobatidae; genus Phyllobates; species Phyllobates terribilis. The sequence continues at coordinate 8,802,865 of NW_027362761.1, read as the reverse complement.
GTAGGCCTACCGTGCTTTCTGCGCTCCTTCTGGCTATCTCCTCGTTATAGGGTAACAGCCCACGTTTCCAAGCTTTCCGTGTATTCTCGCCTGTATGGCCTGCGACGTGGGTTCCTTTCTGCTCCCAGCCTTGTACGGCTTTGCTGGTCCCTTCTGTTGTGGCAGGGCCTCCAGGCTTCTTAGGCCAAGGAATATACAGTCCCTTGCGGACTGGTTCTCTGCTGGGGGATGTGGAATCCTCCCAGCCTCAGACACCAAAGTCTGGTAAAGTAAGTCTTTTATCTGCCAAGACAGGCTCTCTTCGCCTCTTGTCTCTGGCTTGTGGCTCTCCTCCTGCCACACTTCCTCTTAGGTGCAGTGCAACTGTCTGTCCCTGCTCTGCTCTGGGACACGTCTCAGTGCTGAGACAGGCTATCAAGTTCTCTCTAACCCTGCCCCCAGCACCAGCTTTTATAGGGGCAGCCTGCTCCCCCTACTGGCCTGAGACAGGAGGCATTGCATGCTAATGTTCCCCTGACTAGAGAACCTCCCCCTTGCTCTCAGACACAGCTTTAATACATTTTGTGGCATCCAGGCCAGGGTGACACAGGAGGAAGAAGGATCAGGGTGAGGAATATGCAGTCCAGACTCTCGGCTACTGAGACTTGACCGTGTGGATGACAGGGTGGTGGTGGTGGTGGTGGCAAAGTGACTGGAAGCATTATCTGCTATCCAACCAACAACCTTTTGACACTGCTCTGGGTTCAATAGTGGTGTGCTGCAGTCCCCTAGGAATTGGGACAGGAAGGTTGGGCGAGAATATGTGGGTGTTTGTTGTGGCACAATTTCAGCTTGCCCACGGCCTCGGCCTCTGCATGCACCATCACCATCATGTCCAGTTCCCCGTCCCTTGCCACGCGCCTTGCCTATTTTAAATGGAGGACAATATCTTCCACGCTCACTACAAATGATTGAATTTGGAGCGAAGTTATATGTAATCCGTGTGACGGAGAAACCACAGTTTTAAATACCTGGCCTGTAGGTAACTATTTTGAACAGCAAATCGGTATCAAAAACTTTGCTGACACACTGAAAAAAAAAATTCGAATAGAGGCCAGAAATGGCAGAATTTTCAGAAAATGTATATGTGATCCGTGTAACGGACAAACCACAGTTTTAAATAGCTGGATTTTTAGCGCTGTAATATGGAAAGGACCTGGCTGTATTCTGCAGTGCCAACAAGCAAATGGCGCAGAAAAACTGTGTTCCCTTGCTTGCTTTTTAAGCAAATTGATGATTAAGAATGAGGATTAAGAACCAAAAAAATTATTCCTTGGCCCTGAGACCTGGGCCTTTGTCTAGAAATGTCGAACAGCAGCAGAAGGCAGACCTGGAATGGAGCCTCTTATGCTATATGCACTGCAGTCTGCTATATACACTGCCTGCCTGATACCTCTGCAGATGGATTATTCCTCAGAAGGACTGTTTGTTGAGATGGATATGTGTAATGTACGTGTTTTCTCCCTACACTACCTAATACACAACCAAATCTCTCTCTAGCTCAGCAGCACCTCTCCCTACACTGCCTGATTGCGGAGTAGACTGATGAGCACAGTGGTGCCAGGTCTGATATAGACCTGATGACTCTGTGCGGCCAGCCTATCACTGTAATGCCACATCCAACATAGCTGCGGCATTACAGTGAGTGGCAGGCAATCCCTGCATGTTGATTGGCGCTCTAAAGAGCGCCAAACATGCAGGGAGGGGACCCGAGCATCCGCCCGAGCATCTCGCAAGTACTCGGCGAGCTCCGAGCATCTCGAGTACTAAGTACTTTTGCGAGTATGCTCGCTCATCACTAATCACTAACAAGCCAATGGGGGCAGTTTACATAGCTTCTAGGACGTGACAGGTTGCCTTTAAAGGGACTGTCACCACAAAATGACTGTTTAAACTAAGTCCCACTCCTCGGTGCTTCATGGTGGGACTTCATCATTTGATTGACAGTTCTGGCTTTATAGAAATAGAGAAGGGTGGAGATAGAGGGAAACCAAGCAGGTGGGAAGGTGTATTTAAAGACTGGCCAAGACCATGAAGCACCAAGCACCTGTATTGGGTCATTCTGTGCTAGCAGACAGCAGACAGAGCAGAGACAGCAGACTGTAGACTCCAGTACACACTGGAGCATTCAGAGGTACAAGGATAACCGCCATCCTCTAATGAACTATAACAAGGATGCTATATCAGCAAACTTTAGGTCTTTTTTTGTTACTCCTTTTTATGTTTCACATGCATAATTGTTAGCTGAAATGTTAGGTTTGCGGTGGTTACTATTTGTAGCATTATAAACTGAAACTTTTTAATACAAGTAAATTGGTGATTTACTTATATTCTATATGTAAGATTTAGTTAGCAGAAACACCACACATTGCTTTTATTTATAGAGAGGTATTCATCATAAATACCTGTGTGTAAATTTGAATTATTATGATTTTTTAAGGGATTATCTGAACAATTCTTATTTATTTAAAATTGCTTAGCTTTTTCCTTTTATTTTTTTTTTGTTTCATGTCCATCCACTAGATGTCTAGCGCGACAGTATCCATTTTTTGGAAAAAAACAAGGAGTGATCCAGCATCCAGAAGTCTTCTTTAAAATCAATAATCCTTTGTTGGAGAAATATTTTAAAAAACATATGCAGAGAAGTCACAACTCCCACGAGGGGAGATGTACAGAATGGGGAGATGACGTACAGATGTGTTTCAGACCTTATGGTCCTTAATCATTGTATGAATGTCATGTTCAAACCCCTAAATATTTATACTAAGTCCGGTTTAGACACATGCACACATTATAACCAATCAAAAAAACAATAAGTAAATAAATGATTAAAACCCTAAGTGAATCCACATACTTAGGACTGATTATTTCCACAGCACAATGGGCGTTGCCACGTCATACCAAAGACTTACTTGATAGGGAATCTAGATTGTGAGCCCTAATGGGGACAGTGATGATAATGTATGTAAAGCGCTGCAGAATATGTTAGCGCTGTATAAAAATAAAGATTATTTTTTTAATACCAGGACAACTGGTGCTATTGTGACAGAAACACACTAAGGTGTGGATATAAAAAACAGTGCAATGGTTCTAGCTTTTATAAATGAAATCACAAATGGTTAAAGCCCTGAATGAATCCAAATGGTCAAGACTGATTGTCTCCAAAGCACATTGGGCGTTACCACCCACTACCAGGGAAACTGGTGCTATTGTAACAGAAACGCACTAAGATACCCGGACAATACACTATATATATATGTAATATAAGATATATACAGGGTGGGCCATTTATATGGAGATGACACGCCCCCTGGGCCGTGGGGCACCCGGAACCGGGCTTCAGTGCGATGATGGGGGTAGTAGTGGCAACCCGATCCCGTGGCTCAGGGTGGTCAGACCAAATACTGTGGCAGTCTATTTGTAGAGTTATGAATGTCCGACTACGCCACCCGCGGATTGCGGTCAGGGATGACCGCCGCTGCAAGGCAGACCGCTGAGGCTGATGTTGGTGTGCAGCACAGGGATAGGATAACTCCCCACGGGAGGAGTGTAGCCTCAGGGCAGTGCATGTGAATGTTGGGGGTGATAGAGCAGGCCGCAATAATAAGGGTTCAGAATCAGTCCAGGGTCTTTATTGTAGGTACTACTAATGACCCAACAGGAGTACCGGGTAGGAATGGGCCTGAGTGTCTGAGAGCATTCGGGTGAGCCCCACTGGTCAGGGTGAGTGTGAAGGCCTACCGTTCTCTCTCTGCCCTTGCTGAATATCCCCCTTTTCGTGGTGTAATAGCCCACGTCCCTGAGCTGGCCATGTACTTCACCTGTATGGCTTGCGACTCGGGCCTTAGGTACCTTTTGCTTCTCGGTGCTGTACCGGTCCCTCTGTGTGGCGGAGCCTCCAGGCTTCTCAGGCCAAGGGACCTGAAATCCCTCGCGGGTTGGTTCTCTGCTGCTGGGCTTGCAACCCTGACAACCTCGGACCCCAATGTCCGGTAGTGTAGATCTCTCAGCCAGGACCGGCTCTCGTCGCCTCTGTCCCTGGCTCGCAGCTTCTCCTCTGCCTTACGGACTCCTTGGCTACAGATGAACTGTCCCTCCTTCTCTGGGACTAGTCTCAGTCCTGAACTAGGTCATCCAGTTCTCCCTAACCCTGCCCCCAGTTCCAGCTTTTATAGGGGCAGCCAGCTCCCCCTACTGACCTGGGACAGGAGGTGCTGTATGCTAATTGTCCCTGACCAGGGAACCTCCCTCCTGCTCTCAGACACAGCCTTTAATATTTGTGGCATTCAGGCCTGGGGTGACACATTCCCCCCTAGTAAAATTTAGTACTCCGAGACTAACAGGAAACACAAATACAGGGTATAAACAATAACATATTTACAAGTGCATTTTGTCCTTAAGGTCACGGCGCTTCTGCGACCGGGTGTCCATATCACCCAACAAGGCGAAGTTTTCCACAGTGTGGGGACCTGTCTCCATAAACCCCAAGTTCCTGGCCTTGGGCATGGTGACAAGGCTGGGCTACCTACTTTGGGCCACAAGGGAGCCACGCCGGACAGGTTTTTCTTCTGTGGCCATCTTCACAAAAGGGCACCAGGTGCAACTATCTACATGGTAGTTCCGGTTATTCACCGTCCATAACCTGTCAGTCCATTGTATCTAGGAAAATTGGAAAATAGTATTAATAACCAGGGTACAAACATAAAACATTAAATATATACACTGTGCATTTAGATCTTCCAGCGAGCTGGTATTTGACCCCTAGTGATCCAGGTTGACCTCTGTAACCCACTGTCTGGTGGTGGTCTAACCTGGCTTTCCCCACTAGTATTAAGGGTACAGCTACTAGCTGGGTTCACAGGCAGGGCAGGCAGCTATCTGCGGGTTCTTTGGCTTACCGCAGGCATGGCAGGCTCACTGTCAGCAGAGGGTTGACTCTCTTGGGCTGCTGGCATGGGTTCTTCTTGTTCTTCCTGCTCTCCTGTAGGCTCCTGCTGGGTAGGCTGAAGGAAGTGTAGGACGGGTACCACTATCGCATCGTTTATTCCAGGACCGGGGGAATTCTCCAAGAACTGTGCTGATCATTTCTTCCTTGTCCTCTGCTGGTTCAAGGTCATCTTGATCTTCACTTGGACTCTGTAGTTGCTCGGGGCACTGTTTTAGGTGGCCTCTGGAGACGGTGCTAGTGGTTTCTCCTCCATCCTTGGTAATTACACATACCTTCGAGTTATTGTGGTTGGACGCAAGTACTGTGTACGGATCTCTCTCCCACTGGTCGTCCAGCTTGTGAAGCCTTCTCTTCCACTTCAGGACCTGCTCTCCAGGTTCCAGGGAACCAGCAGGGGCATGTTGGTTGAAGAGCCTCTCCTGCTTTTCACTTGCTTGCACCAGACTCCTCTCAACACTCTCCTGTACCTTCTTGTACTGTAGCCGCCGTTCCGTATCTCAGTCCGCGTCTGGGGAGGTGTCCTCGGGTGTCAGGACTCCCGTCTCCAGGTCTATCGGCAGCTTACCTGGTCTTGCCCGCATCAGGTAAGCCGAGGTGCAATTCGTAGCATTCACCGGGATATGGTTGTACAAGTCAATCAGGTCTGGCAGCTTCTCCGGCCACAGGCTGCGTTCTTCCAGGTGCAACGTCTTGAGGAGATCAATGACGATATTGTTCATTTTCTCACACAGCCCGTTGGTTTGTGGGTGGTAAGGCGTTGTCCGAATCTTCCTACAGCCGTAGAGGTTGCAGAACTCCTGGAATACTTCAGCCTCAAACGCTGGACCTTGATCTGTCAAGACCTGTTCCGGATACCCGTGTGGAGGGCAGAAGTGTTGTTGGAAGGCTCTGGCCGCCATTTGGGCTGTCAAGTCTTTAACCAGGACCACCACCAAGAACCGGGAGTAATGGTCCACAATCGTGAGGGCATAGATGTAGCCGGACCGGCTTGGAGCCAACTTCACATGGTCCAGAGCTACCAACTCAAGAGGCTGCCTGGTGACGATGGGCCTCAAGGGTGTCTTCTGGCTGGTACGGTCCTTCCTTCTGAGGTGGCATGGGCCGCAGTCCCTGCTCCACTTCTCTATGGCCCCTCTCATACCGACCCAGTAGAACTGCTCTCTCAGTAGGAACTCCAGTTTCTTCCACCCGAAGTGTCCCGCTCTGTCATGGTAGGCCTCCAGGACCATTGCTGCATCTCGCCTTGGGACCACTACCTGCCAGGTCAGCCCGTGCGTCCGGTGGTTGACAAGCCTTCTGCACAGCTTACCCTCGTAGAGGAATAGCCTACTTTTCTCCTTCCATAACTGCTTGGCTTCCTCTGGAGCGTCCGAGCCAGGGCTAGCATCTGCCTGGGTCAACAGGTCTTTCACCAGGCGAATTGCAGGGTCACTATCTTGCGTTTCAGCCCAGCCGTGGTGGGGTAAGGGGTTGAACATGACGGTGGTTAGGTCTTTGTCCCTTACCCGGTGAGAACACTGAGTGGCCCCATACCGGTGGAACGCAGGGAGCTCTACTTCCTCCAGCTCTTCCGAGTCTTCTTCTGCTTCGGGTAGTTGAGGCATTCTTGATAGGGCGTCTGCGTTGGCGTTGGTTCTGCCTGCCCGGTACTTGATTGTGAAGTCATAATTTGATAGCCGGGCCATCCACCGCTGTTCTAGGGCACCTAGTCTTGCATTGCCCAGGTGTGTCAGCGGGTTGTTGCCCGTGTACACAGTGAACTTTGCAGAGGCCAGGTAATGCTTAAACCGTTCTGTGACGGCCCACACCACTGCCAAGAATTCTAGCTTGAAGGAGCTGTAATTCTCCGGGTTTCTTTCAGTGGGCCTCAGCTTCCGGCTGGCGTACGCGATCACCCTTTCTCTGCCCTGTTGATTCTGTGACAGTACGGCTCCCAGCCCCACATTGCTGGCGTCTGTGTGGAGGATGAAAGGCTGACAATAATCGGGGTAGGCCAGGATCTCATCCCCCGTGAGTGCCATCTTCAACTGGCGGAAGGACTCCTCTTCCGGCTTGTCCCACTTGAAGGGTGGCTTCTGGCTTCTGGTCTTGGATTGCCCCATCAGGAGATCCTGCATGGGAGCCGCCATCTTTGTGAACCCGGGGATGAACCTTCGGTAGTAGCCTACCAACCCGAGGAACTGCCTCACTTCTTTGATGTTTGAGGGGCTTGGCCAGCTCTTGATTACTGTGACCTTGTCGGGGTCGGGGGCTACTCCCTCTGCACTCACCACGTCTCCTAGGTACTGTACCTTTGGCTTTAACAGATGGCACTTGGAGTGTTTCACTTTCATGCCATAGCCTGCCAGGGCTTCGAACACCTCTGCCAGGTGTTTTAGATGGTCCTCGTAGGTCTTCGAATAGACGATCACGTCGTCCAGGTAAAGTAGGACCGTCTCAAAGTTTCGGTGCCCTAGACTGCATTCCATCAGCCTCTGGAAGGTGCCGGGTGCATTGCAGAGCCCGAATGGCATACAGTTGATGTTATGATCTGCTACAGGGACTAAGGAAAGACAGGAGATCTGTCCCTACAATAGAACTAAACTAGATCCCTACGATGTAACGGGGAACCTGATCCTGCGATCAGACCCGCTAAAGTCCTCGGCTAGTCTGTATGAAGACCTATAGATGTGAGGGAGGGATCCCTACAAGAACTAGGGACTGGGATAAGTTTGGACACCTCCTAGCAGAAATAGTAGCAGTCAAAGACAAACACACAACAAAAAGCATAGAGGTCAGAAGACCTAGCAAAACTAACAGAGAACGGCAACAGAGCACCAAGCTAGCTCAAGAGTAGTAAATACAATGAAGTCCAGCAAGACCAGGAGGGCGGAGCCGGATTAAATAGGCAAAAATGGTCATGTGACCAGCAAACTAAAAAAAACCTAACTGGAGAGTTCTAACAGTACCCCCTCTTCTAAGAGGATCCTCCGGATCCCCTAGACCCAGGCTTACCAGGAAACCTCCTGTGAAAACCTCTGACAAGTCTGGAAGCAGAAACATCATCCGCCCTCACCCATGAGTTATCCTCAGGTCCGAAACCCTTCCAAGCGACGAGATACTGCAAACTCCCTCTATACCGTCTAGAATTTAGGATGCGGGAAATTTCATATTCCCCGTCCTCCACCACCGGAGGAACAGTGGCAGAGGCGTCACCATCCGACACATCAGCTTTTTTCAACAGAGAAACATGAAACACCGGGTTAAGCTTCCAGGACGTAGGAACCTCCAACCTAACAGCAGATTGGTTAACTATCTGAAGCACCTTAAAGGGCCCTACGAACTTGGGACGCAATTTTTTAGAAGGAATCCTCAATCGCAGATTCTTAGAGGACAACCAAACCATGTCACCAACAGCAAACAAAACCTCTTGCCGTTTCCTATCAAAGTACCTCTTAGATTTTTTGTTAGCCTCCTGAAGATTACCACGCACATCCGTCCAAACTCTCTCCAAATCACCGGAAAAACTCTCCTCCTCAGGCACAGCCGAAACCAATTTGGAGAATGACCCAAAAGACGGATGTCTCCCAGAACAACAAAAAAAAGGCGAACACCCAGCAGAAGAGGATGTATGGTTGTTAAGAGCAAATTCAGCAAGTGGCAGAAACTCAGACCACCCCTCTTGATTGTCTGCCACAAAACAACGCAAGAACTGCTCAACATCCTGGTTCTTCCTTTCTGTCTGGCCATTAGACTCAGGATGATATCCGGATGAAAACGACAAATGAACTCCCAACCTGTCACAAAAGGCACGCCAAAAACGAGCCACGAACTGAGGTCCCCTATCAGAAACAATGTCAGTAGGAACACCATGTAGTCTGACAATTTCCTTGACAAAGGCCTTAGCGAGTGTCTTAGCGCAAGGCAGTTTGATGAAGGGAACCAAGTGACACATCTTGCTAAAACGGTCCACGACCACCCAGATGACCGTGAACCCTTCAGAGGGGGGAAGGTCAGTAATAAAGTCCATAGCCAGATGTGTCCAAGGTGCACTAGGAATATCCAGAGGGCAAAGCAACCCCGCAGCAGGAGCATGCGAAGACTTGGATCTAGCACACACAGTACATTGGCGCACCCACTTAATGACTTCCTTCTGCCATCCAGGCCACCAAAAACTGCGACCCACAAGTCTCTTGGTCTCAGAAATTCCTGGATGACCTGCCAACCGAGACTCATGACACTCAACAAACAAATCTCTCCTAAAGGTCCTAGGCACAAACAACCTCCCATGGGGAGTGTTAGATGGGGCATTCTCCAGAGCTTTAAGAATCTCATCCTCCAAAACGGAGTCCAAAGCAGCAATCACAACACCTTCTTGTAAAATGCTCTCCTCTTCCTCCTCAACACCGACCATGGGAGAAAAGCTGTGAGACAAAGCATCCGCTTTAACATTCTTGGTACCCGGGATGTAAGTAACGGAAAAATTAAACCGCGAGGAAAAAAGTGCCCACCTAGCCTGACGGGCATTCAAGCGCTTGGCAGCATCAAGATAGATCAGATTTTTATGATCAGTGAAAACCTGAATGGGAAATTCAGCACCTTCCAAGAGGTGACGCCAGTGTTCAAATGCGAGTTTAATCGCCAGCAATTCCCGATTACCAATATCGTAATTAAGTTCAGTCTCAGAAAAATTTTTTGAAAAAAAGGCACAGGGATGTACTCCATCCTTGTTTTCCTGAGACAACACCGCACCGACCCCCACCGAAGAAGCATCAACCTCAACCAAAAACGGCTTAGTCACATCAGGCTGCATAAGGATGGGAGCAGAGGTGAACCTCTCCTTTAGAAACACAAAAGCGTCAATGGCCTCAGAAGTCCATTGAACCGCATTAGCACCTTTCCTGGTGAGATCGGTCAGCGGTTTGACAATAATAGAAAAATTTTTTATGAATTTTCTGTAATAATTGGCGAAACCCAAAAACCTCTGTATCGATTTCAAACCAATAGGCCTAGGCCATTCCTGCACAGCTTGAACTTTAACCGGGTCCATCTCAAAACCTTCACTGGAGATAATGTAGCCCAAAAAACTAATTCTCTGTACAGCGAACTCACATTTCTCCAGCTTAGCAAAAAGCGAATTGTCCATTAATAACTGTAATACCTCACGTACGCTCCGCCAATGAGACTCCAGATCAGGCGAATAAATCAGAATGTCATCCAAATACACAACCACATTTTTGCCGATTAAAGGTCTAAGGATGTCATTAATAAGATTCTGAAAAAATGCTGGAGCATTGGTAAGACCAAAAGGCATCACCAGATTCTCAAAATGACCCACAGGAGTGTTAAAAGCAGTCTTCCATTCATCACCCTCCTTCATGCACAACAAATTGTATGCCCCCCGGAGATCAATTTTAGAGAACCACTTGGCCCCCACTAACTGGTTAAATAAATCAGGAATCAATGGCAGTGGGTTAGGATTGCGTACAGTAATTTTATTAATCTCACGAAAGTCCAGACAAGGACGTAAACCGCCATCTTTTTTTTTTACAAAAAAAAATCCAACAGCCACAGGAGACTTGGAAGGCCTAATGTGACCGGCGGCCAAGCTTGTCTGTATGTATTCCTCCAAAGCCTTTCTCTTAGGAATAGTAAGATTAAATAAACGACTTTTAGGAAGAGTCGCTCCAGGGACAAATTCAATGGTACAATCATAGTCTCTATGGGGAGGCAAAATTTGTGACTCCTCCTCAGAAAAAACTCTCCAAAAATCCTGAATAGGTACAGGTAATTCCCCTTTTTCCACCGCAGCAATACGTCCGTTACAACACTTGTCATAACACTTAGGGCTCCAGGACTTAATTTCATTGGTAGACCAATCCAGTACAGGATTGTGCAATTTTAACCAGGGTAACCCCAATATTACTGGAGAAGGCAAATTATCCAATACCACCAAATCCAAATTCTCTTGATGAATACCATTAATAGTGAGGGGAAATTCACAGACCTTATGAGTAACACTCTTCAAGGGAGAGCCATCAACAGAAACCACAGCAATAGGGGATGACAAAGTTTTAGGTTCTAATCTAAGTTTTTCCAAGAATCCCCCATCAATCACATTCAGAGTAGAACCACAATCCACAAATACCCGAAATTCAATTAATTTATCCTGAGCAGCGGTAGTAGCAGATAGGAATACTCCCTTAGAATTTAAACAGGCAATACGTGCATGACTGACCATTTTTTTTTCTTTCTTCATACGAAGCACACAGTTCTTAATAAAATGACCAGAATTTCCGCAATAGAAGCACAAGCCTTCAGAAAGCCTGCGGTCTTTTTCCTGAGAGCGGGGTGCCATCGCTCCAATCTCCATCGGCTCTCCATTGTCAGCACAGACCCTCTCAGGACTCGGAGCTGACATAGCAGAGGATTTGCTCTCATTAACCCTTGCACGCAGTCTCCTGTCCACCCGTATAGCTAATTGCATTGCCTCCTGCAAGTTTCCAGGTGTGGGATAAGCAATCAGTAAATCCTTAACCCTTTCACCTAGCCCTGCATGAAACAAGCTTTTCAAAGCGGAATCGTTCCACCCCACCTGGGCAGACCACCGACGGAAGTGAGAACAATATTTTTCCACATTACCTGATCCCTGCCTCAAACGTCTCAATTCAGACTCAGCAGATGAGACACGATCAGGATCATCGTACAACAAACCCAAAGCAGAAAAAAAACTATCCACTGATCTAAAGCACGGATCACTAGGTTGGAGAGAGAAGGCCCATCCCTGAGGATCTTTGCGCAAAAGTAACATTATGAACCCTATGCGCTGTGATTCATCACCAGAGGATCCGGGTCTCAAACGAAAATACAATAAACAAGCATTTTTAAAAGAAAAAAAATCTTGTTGTTAGCCAAAAAATAAATCAGGCAGACGTACCTTTGGTTCCACAAAATGTGCTCCAGAACAGCTACTCACGTGTTGTTGGAGCTTGGCCACCTCCAGAGAGAGTCCCTGCAAGCGTTTAGCCAAATCTTGAACTGAGACCATGATGGAAACTGGAGGTCTTTCCTTAGAGAATTTTTTCTGGCTGGACTTACTGTTATGATCTGCTACAGGGACTAAGGAAAGACAGGAGATCTGTCCCTACAATAGAACTAAACTAGATCCCTACGATGTAACGGGGAACCTGATCCTGCGATCAGACCCGCTAAAGTCCTCGGCTAGTCTGTACGAAGACCTATAGATGTGAGGGAGGGATCCCTACAAGAACTAGGGACTGGGATAAGTTTGGACACCTCCTAGCAGAAATAGTAGCAGTCAAAGACAAACACACAACAAAAAGCATAGAGGTCAGAAGACCTAGCAAAACTAACAGAGAACGGCAACAGAGCACCAAACTAGCTCAAGAGTAGTAAATACAATGAAGTCCAGCAAGACCAGGAGGGCAGAGCCGGATTAAATAGGCAAAAATGGTCATGTGACCAGCAAACTAAAAAAAAACCTAACTGGAGAGTTCTAACAGTTGAATTCGCTCAATCCCATCGGGGTGGTGAAGGCGGTCTTCTCCTTGTCAGCCTCTGCCACAGGAAACTGCCAGTACCCGCTAGTAAGGTCCAAAGTAGAGAAGAAATTAGCTGATTTTAGTGCGGCTAAAGACTCTCTATCCTAGGTAACGGGTACGCGTCCTTATGGGTGATATGATTGATTTGTCTATAGTCCACGCACATTCTCATGGTACCATCTTTCTTTTTTACCAAAACTAAGGGAGCTGCCCAGGGGCTACATCTATCTCTAATGACCCCAGCTTCTTTCATTTCTCTTAGCATGCCCTTTGCATTCTGATAATGTGCAGGAGGTACAGGTCTGTGTCTCTCTTTTATTGGTGGGTGGCTCCCCGTGGGGATGTGGTGTTCTACCCCTTTCACTCTGCCGAAGTCTAGCGGGTGTTTACTAAAGATTCTCTCGTACTCCTGAACCACCCGGTAGACTCCCTGTTTTAGGTGCGAGGGAGTGGAGTCAGCACACACGTGGAGTTTCTGGCACCAGTCCTCCTTGTGTTTCTGGGAGCCATTATCCTCCACCGGTGGAGATGGAGGCAAGGGTTCCACGACCCTGAGAGCATTGTGTTTGACAGCCAACAATTTAGCTAATGTAGCATACCGGGGCAAGTGTACTTCCTTTTCCCCGATGTTTAAGATCCGGACGGGCACCCTTCCATGGCGGACATCAACCACCCCCCGGGCTGACAAAATGGTGGGCCTGCTGTCTGAGTATACGGGTTCTACCATGGCTTGGTAGTCTCTCCCTCTTAACCCGATTGCAGTCCGACACCAGATCATCATTTCACTTTTGGGAGGCATGGCAATGGGGAACGGGTCGCTCATCCTCACGCTACCGATCTCACCACCAGACAGTTCTACCTGTTGCCGTCTCAACAGGGCTCTTATCTCTTTCTGGAGGACCCTCTGTTGGCTGGAGCTCGAATTCATCGCCACCTGCTGCAAAATCACAATTACTTCTGAAAGACAGTTTTCAATCACATTAGTACCCAAGGTTATTTTAGGGTGACTTTCACGACGGTCAATGTCCACAATGATCACTCCCTGTGCCGGCAGTTCAACCTTACCAATCTTGATGGTCATCTCTCTGAACCCCACCTGCGGCACGGGTTGACCATTGCTGGCGATGATGCTTAAGTCATCGTCTGGATAGCGGGTTATGTCAGCGTCACTCCAGTACCGCTTGAAAAGTACGTAGGGGATGGTAGTCACTTGAGACCCGGTGTCCAGCAGTGCACTCATGGGGATACCGTCCAGCACTAAGGGTAAGACCGGGCATCCCCCCACGTACTTATCGCGCCAATTAGATGGGCCTGATGACCTTATGCCTGGGGGTTGGCCCTCTGCCCCAGGTCGGACCCATTTAAAGTACAGTACCTGACTATGTGTCCTGGCTGGCTGCAACGGCGGCAAATCGGCTGTCCATACTCGGTGTAACGGTCGGCGGGCCTCCCTCTGAATGACGGGATCCTCCTCTGTCGACACTACGGGACATCCTCCGGACTGGAAGCCAGCTTGATTGGTCCTGACGGTTCCATCTGCAACGACTGTACGGTCCTGGTCAATGCTGCCACACGCTTTGTTAATTCTTGGACCTGATGGTGCAGGTTTGCAGGCTGGGATGGATTTAGGGCCTGTGCATCAGCCCCCACAAGGTCTGCGGGGTAGGGCGCCTCCCCCTGGTGGTAAGTGATGGCAGGGCGCCGGGAAGTTACAGCGCCACCCGGTGCGGGTTCTCGGAGCACCTGGATGGCCCTATCTTTGAACTGCGCAAAAGTCAAATCGAGGTTCTGTAGGACCATGAGGCGCAGCTGGGTTCTGTGGGCGCTGGACAGCAGACCTTCTATGAACTGGTCAGTCAACAGTTTATCGGTGTCCTGCACGCTGCCAGGGTAAGCTTCCTTGATTGCTCCCAGAGCTTCTTGCAGGTTCAAGGCATAGTCTCTGATACTATCTTGGGCTCGCTGCTTACAGCCATAGAACCGCATTTTGATTTCTGCTGAGGTACGGGTGTCAAAGGTGTCCCGTAGATCGGTCATAACCCCCCTTACAGTCCTTTTCTCCTCAGCTGTCCAAGACTTTACCTCCCGCTGGGCCACACCAGTTAACTGCCCTATAAGTATGCTTACTTTCTGTTCTTCTGTCAGGGGATAAACTTTGAACAGGCTATATAGCCTTTCTTTAAAGTTGCCCAAGGTATGCGACTCACCGGCATACTGTGGCAGCCAGGCCGCTCCGGGGATGTAGGGCATGGAGAACGGCATCACAGCTGCAGCGGCTACGCTGGTGGTAGAGGGTCCCTCCGCGTCCGACATCTTCCTCCCCCCTAGTTAACCGTGGCCTACCTTCCGACGATCCTCTTCTGTAGGCCTCGGCTCCGCTCGCGATGCTCTGGGTGAGGACCTTGCGTCGCGGGGTTATGACGTCAGCGTTGCTCTCTCTCCTTTCAGGACCTTGCGCAGCGTCTCAGCGTAGGGCGGAGCTTCAGGTCTCGCGCGTTTTTGACATCCACGCCCCTCTTCTTCCCGCGCGGCGTCCCGAAGATGGCGTCCGATGGCGGGAAAACGTCTGAAGATGGCGGGAAACGTCTCCGAATGACGGGAAATCTCTTTTTAAGGTACGTATACAGTCTTTTCAGGCACGCAATACCCGTTTGTGGCGGGTTGGTCACAATTCTGCCGACTACGCCAAAGCTGACTCGCCCCCTGGGCCGTGGGGCACCCGGAACCGGGCTTCAGTGCGATGATGGGGGTAGTAGTGGCAACCCGATCCCGTGGCTCAGGGTGGTCAGACCAAATACTGTGGCAGTCTATTTGTAGAGTTATGAATGTCCGACTACACCACCCGCGGATTGCGGTCAGGGATGACCGCCACTGCAAGGCAGACCGCTGAGGCTGATGTTGGTGTGCAGCACAGGGATAGGTTAACTCCCCACGGGAAGAGTGTAGCCTCAGGGCAGCGCATGTGAATGCTGGGGGTGATAATGCAGGCCGCAATAATAAGGGTTCAGAATCCGCTTCAAACAGTCCAGGGTCTTTATTGTAGGTACTACTAATGACCCAACAGGAGTACCGGGTAGGAATGGGCCTGGGTGTCTGAGAGCATTCGGGCGAGCCCCACTGGTCAGGGTGAGTGTGAAGGCCTAACGTTCTCTCTCTGCCCTTGCTGACTATCCCCCTTTTCGTGGTGTAATAGCCCACGTCCCTGAGCTGGCCGTGTACTTCGCCTGTATGGCTTGCGACTCGGGCCTTAGGTACCTTTTGCTTCTCGGTGCTGTACCGGTCCCTCTGTGTGGCGGAGCCTCCAGGCTTCTTAAGCCAAGGGAACTGAAATCCCTCGCGGGTTGGTTCTCTGCTGCTGGGCTTGCAACCCTGACAGCCTCGGACCCCAATGTCCGGTAGTGTAGATCTCTCAGCCAAGACCGGCTCTCGTCGCCTCTGTCCCTGGCTCGTAGCTTCTCCTCTGCCTCACGGACTCCTTGGCTACAGATGAACTGTCCCTCCTTCTCTGGGACTAGTCTCAGTCCTGAGCTAGGTCGTCCAGTTCTCCCTAACCCTGCCCCCAGTTAAAGTTTTTATAGGGGCAGCCAGCTCCCCCTACTGGCCTGGGACAGGAGGTGCTGTATGCTAATTGTCCCTGACCAGGGAACCTCCCTCCTGCTCTCAGACACAGCCTTTAATATTTGTGGCATTCAGGCCTGGGGTGACACAGATACATCTAAATTAAATGGGAATGGTTGGTGATATCAACTTCCTGTTTGTGGCACATTAGTATATGGGAGAGGGAAAACTTTTCCAGATGGTGGGCCTGCTGTCTGAGTATACGGGCTCTACCATGGCGGCCATTTTGAAGTCGTCCATTTTGGATCCAACTTTATTTTTTTCAATGGGAAGAGGGTCATGTGACACATCAGCCTTATTGAGAATTTCATAAGAAAAACAATGGTGTGCTTGGTTTTAACGTAACTTTATTCTTTCATGAGTTTTTTACAAGTTTATGACCACTTATAAAACGTGTTCAAAGTGCTGCCCATTGTGTTGGATGTCAATGCAACCCTCTTCTCCCACTCTTGACACACTGATAGCAACACCGCAGAAGAAATGCTAGCACAGGCTTCCACTATCCATTGTTTCCCCTTGCCATATACTAATGTGACACAAACAGGAAGTTGATATCACCAACCATTCCCATTTAATTTAGGTGTATCCATGTAAATGGCCCACCCTGTGTGTATGTATGTGTGTGTGCATACACATTATATATATATATATATATATATATATATATATATATATATATATATATATATAGTGGTGGCCAAAAGTATTGGCACCCCTGCAATTCTGTCAGATAATACTCAGTTTCTTCCTGAAAATGATTGCAATCACAAATTCTTTAGTATTATTATCTTCATATAATTTGCTTGCAAGGAAAAAACACAAAAGAGAATGAAGCAAAAATCAAATCATTGATCATTTCACACAAAACTCCAAAAATGGGCCAGACAAAAGTATTGGCACCCTCAGCCTATTATTTGGTTGCACAACCTTTAGCCAAAATAACTGCAAACAACCACTTCCGGTAACCATCAATGAGTTTCTTACAATGCTCAGCTGGAATTGTAGACCATTCTTCTTTGGCAAACTGCTCCAGGTCCCTGATATTTGAAGGGTGCCTTCTCCAAACTGCCATTTTGAGATCTCTCCACAGGTGTTCTATGGGATTCAGGTCTGGACTCATTGTTGTCCACCTTAGAAGTCTCCAGTGCTTTCTCTCAAACCATTTTATAGTGCTTTTGGAAGTGTGTTTTGGGTCATTGTCCTGCTGGAAGACCCATGACCTCTGAGGGAGACCCAGCTTTCTCACACTGGGCCCTACATTATGCTGCAAAATTTGTTGGTAGTCTTCAGACTTCATAATGCCATGCACATGGTCAAGCAGTCCAGTGCCAAAGGCAGCAAAGCAACCCCAAAACATCAGGGAATCTCCGCCATGTTTGACTGTAGGGACCATGTTCTTTTCTTTGAATGCCTCTTTTTTTCCCTGTACACTCTATGTTGATGCTTTTTCCCAAAAAGCTCTACTTTTGTCTCATCTGACCAGAGAACATTCTTCCAAAACGTTTTAGGCTTTCTCAGGTAAGTTTTGGCAAACTCCAGCCTGGCATTTTTATGTCTCGGGGTAAGAAGTGGGGTCTTCCTGGGTATCCTACCATACAGTCCCTTTTCAGTCAGACGCCGACGGATAGTACGGGTTGACACTGTTGTACCCTCGGACTGCAGGGCAGCTTGAACTTGTTTGAATGTTAGTCGAGGTTCTTTATCAACCATCTGCACAATCTTGCGTTGAAATCTCTCGTCAATTTTTCTTTTCCGTCCACATCTAGGGAGGTTAGCCACAGTGCCATGGGCTTTAAACTTCTTGATGACACTGCGCACGGAAGACACAGGAACATTCAGGTCTTTGGAGATGGACTTGTAGCCTTGAGATTGCTCATGCTTCCTCACAATTTGGTTTCTCAAGTCCTCAGACAGTTCTTTGGTCTTCTTTCTTTTCTCCATGCACAATGTGGTACACACAAGGACACAGGACAGAGGTTGAGTCAACTTTAATCCATGTTAACTGGCTGCAAGTGTGATTTAGTTATTGCCAACACCTGTTAGGTGCCACAGGTAAGTTACAGGTGCTGTTAATTACACGAATTAGAGAAGCATCACATGATTTTTCAAACAGTGCCAATACTTTTGTCCACCCCCTTTTTTAGGTTTGGTGTGGAATTATATCCAATTTGGCTTTAGGACAATTCTTTTTGTGTTTTTTCATTTAAGACAAATTAAATGAAGATAATAATACCAAAGAATTTGTGATTGCAATCATTTTCAGGAAGAAACTGAGTATTATCTGACAGAATTGCAGGGGTGCCAATACTTTTGGCCACCACCGTATATATATATATATATATATATATATATATATATATACACAAATACACACATATACAGGGTGGTCCAAAAGTAGGTGGACAGAAAGTGTAATAAGGTTATGAAGGGGGAGATTTATCAAACATGGTGTAAAGTGAAACTGGCTCAGTTGCCCTTAGCAACCAATCAGATTTCACTTTTTATTCCTCACAGACTCTTTGGAAAATGAAAGGTGGAATCTGATTGGTTGCTAAGGGCAACTGAGCCAGTTTCACAGATCTAGTTTTCACAGATAGATCTCCCCCAAATCTGTTTTCTTTTCAGAAAATTCAGATAACACATAATGACAAATAATTTAACCGGTTCCCGACCGCCCACTGTAGATAAACGTCGGCGCTTGCTGGGCTCTGTGCAGCGCCGACGTTTAAAAACGGTGGGCGGTCTCGCAGCGCTCAGGACCCCCAGGGTCCTGCAAGCGCTGCGATTCCGGTGCAGAGCGTTAGCTCTGACAGGGAACATCATCGGGACCTGATTGGATCAGGTCCCAGTGATGTTAACCCTTTGCTGTCTTCTATATGCTGCGATCTATAGTGATCGCGGCTTATAGGAGACAGCAGGAGGAGAGGGGGTCGTCTTACTTACCTCTCCGAAGACCTCCGATACCTTCCAGGACCTGGGGTTGCTATGGCAGCTGGAGGTCACATGACCGCCTCCAGCTCTGCCATATATGGTGTCCTGTCTGGCTCAGCCTGCAAGCTGAGCCAGACAGGAGACTCTGACTGAAACATTACATTACATGAGATCAGTGATCAGAAAAATAAAAATGAATTTCCCATACAGGGACTAAGTAAAAATTTAAAAAAAGTAAAAAAAAAAGTTTTTAAACTGTTAAAAAAAAATCACAAAATAAATAAAAATAAATAAATAAAATATTAAACCAATAAATCCGTATATTTTTACAAAACCAAAAAAAGAACACATATTTGGAATCGCCGCGTCCGAAACAACCCGATCTATAAAACTCTCACACTAATTAACTCCTTCTGTGCACACCGTAATAAAAATAAATAAAAAACGAGCAAAAAACTATGCTTTTTCATCATATCGCCAAACAAAAAGTGGAAAAAAATGCGATCAAAAAGCAAAATAGAAATAAAAATGGTACCGCTGAAAACTTCATCTTGTTCCGCAAAAAACAAGCCGCCATATAGCTCCATCAGCCGAAAAATAAAAAAGTTATAGTGCTCAGAATAAAGCAATGCAAAAAAAATATTTTTTTCTATAAATTTGTTTTATTGTGTAAAAGCGCCAAAACATAAAAAAAAATACAGTAAGTGTAGTATCGCTGTAAACGTACTGACCCGAAGAATAATGCTGCCTGATCACTTTTACCACACGCAGAACGGCATAAAAAAAAACCTCAAAGAACAATTCCTGAATTGTTGGTTTTTGTTAAGTTTACCTCCCAAAAAACGGAATAGAAAGCGATCAAAAAATGTCACGTACCCAAAAATGGTACCAATAAAAATGTCAACTCGTCCCGCAAAAAACAAGCCATCACATGACTCTGTCGGCTGAAACATGGAAAAATTATAGCTCTCAAAATATGGTGAGGCAAAAACTAGATTTTGCAAAAAAAAGCGTATTTTAGTGTGTGACAGCTGTTAGTCATAAAAACCCGATATAAATCTGGTATCTCTGTAATCGCACCGACCCGAACAATAAAGTAATCTCATCACTTATACCGCACGAGGAGCGGCGTAAAAAATAAATAAAACCAATTCTTCACCTGCTACTGATTTGTTTATTATGTCTCCGAAAGATCGCAGTAAGGCTCTGCTCACATTTATCCTGCGCTCTGCGCTGAGCACTTACACCAGAGTTTCCGTTTAAATCTCTGAAATACGTGATTCAGCCACAACCCATGACGGAAGATTCCCTGTAATGAGGCAGATATAGGCCACTGTGGATGCCGTCTGGCCTGTGATCCCACGGTGTCATTTGTTTTAGGCGTGCATAAAAGTGCGGTTGGCCACAGTTTTGTGCACTTCTGAAAAAAAGGACACCGCTAAACAGAGGCCAGACGGAGTCCAGAGTAACTCTGCTGCCTCATTACAGTGAATGGATCCCGCAGGGGTTTCATCTGAATTATATCACTTGGAAATTTAGATGGAAACCCCGATGTAAGTGCTCAGCCTAGAGCGCCGGATAAATGTTACATAAAATGTTCCCAATAAAAGCTTCAACTCAGTCCTCAAAAAAAGCTAGTCCCCACTCAGATCTGTCATCTGTTAAAAATATAAGGGACTTCCAAGTTACTGGTAGCAGAAAGGCTCTGGAAAAGCGAAATGGACCTTGCCCCCCAAAAGAAATTCAGAAAATTTTGTGCTCCCAAATCCAAATGCCTATTCTACAATAATTTGTTCTCCAATTGTCAAATAGCACTCCGTCCCCCCCAGATCTCGCCGTATGGCTGAGCGGTACGATACAGCCACATATGGGGTATTGCCACTTTTAGAAGAAATTGTGTGACACATTTCGGCACCATTTTTACCCATTGCCCTGTGTGAAAATGTAAAATCTGAGGGTAAAACATTTTTTTGTGGTAAAAATATAATTATGCTTTTTTCACTGTCCAATGGTATAAATTTAAAAATTAAAAAATACTCACTACTTCCCTAGATTAATTCCTTGAGAGGTGTAGTTTACAAAATGGGGTCACTTGTGGGGGTTTCTGCTGTTTCGGCATGTCAGCGACTCTTCAAATGTGACATGGTGTCTGCCACCTATCCCAGCCAACATAGCGCTCCTTTCTCTTCCGAACCCTGCCGTACACTAAAGCAGTGGTTTTCCCCCACATATGGGGTATCGGCGTACTCAGGAGAAATTGCACAACAAATTTCATGGTGCAATTTATCCTATTACCCTTATGATAATGCAAAATTAAGGGATGAAAAACGGTTTTGTGGGAAAAATTTGAAAATTTTATTTTTACAGCTCAATATTATAATCTTCTGTGAAGCACCTTGGGGTTCAAGGTGCTCACCACACATCTAGATAAGTTCCTTAAGGGGTCTAGTTTCCAAAATGGTGTCAATTGTGGGGGGTTTCCACTGTTTAGGCACATCAGGAGCTCTCCAAACGCAACATGGCGTCTGCTAATTATTCAGACAAATTTTACATTCAAAAAGTCAAATGGCGCTCCTTCCCTTTCAAACCCTGCCGTGCGCCCAAACAGTGGTTTGCCTCCACATATGGGGTATCAGCGTGTTCAGGAGAAATTGCACAACAAATTTTGTGGAGCAATTTTTCCTATTACCCTTATAATAATGCAAAATTAAAGGATGAAAAACGTTTTTGTGGGAAAAATGTGAAAATTTTATTTTTACAGCTCAATATTATAAACTTCTGTGAAGCACCTTGGGGTTCAAGGTGCTCACCACACATCTAGATAAGTTCCCTAAGGGGTCTAGTTTCCAAAATGGTGTCACTTGTGGGGGGTTTCCACTGTTTAGGCACTTCAGAAGCTCTCCAAATGCAACATGGCGTCCGCTAATTATTCAGACAAATTTTACATTCAAAAAGTCAAATGGCGCTCCTTCCCTTTCAAACCCTGCTGTGCGCCCAAACAGTGGTTTGCCTCCACATATGGGGTATCAGCGTGTTCAGGAGAAATTGCACAACAAATTTCATGGTGCAATTTTTCCTATTACCCTTATGATAATGCAAAATTAAGGGATGAAAAACGTTTTTGTGGGAAAAATGTGAAAATTTTATTTTTACAGCTCAATATTATAAACTTCTGTGAAGCACCTTGGGGTTCAAGGTGCTCACCACACATCTAGATAAGTTCCTTAAGGGGTCTAGTTTCCAAAATGGTGTCAATTGTGGGGGGTTTCCACTGTTTAGGCACATCAGGAGCTCTCCAAACGCAACATGGCGTCTGCTAATTATTCAGACAAATTTTACATTCAAAAAGTCTAATGGCGCTCCTTCCCTTCCGAACCCTGCAGTGCGCCCAAACAGTGGTTTTCCCTCACATATTGGGTATCAGCACGCTCAAGAGAAATTGCACAAAAAAATTTGGGGTCCATTTTTTCCTGTTACCCCTGTGAAATTAGAAAAAATTGGGTCTAAAGTAACATTTTTGTAAAAAAAGTTAAATGTTAATTTTTTTCTTCCACGTTCCAAAAATTCCTGTGAAGCACCTGAAGGGTTAATAAAGTTCTTGAATGTGGTTTTGAGCACCTTGAGGGGTGCAGTTTTTAGAATGGTGTCACTTTTTGGTATTTTCTGTCATAAAGACCCCTCAAAGTGACTTCAAATATGATGTGGTCCCTAAAAAAATGTTTTTGTAAATTTTGTTGGAAAAATGAGAAATCGCTGGTCAACTTTTAACCCTTATAGCTCCCTAACAAAAAAAAATTTTGGTTCCAAAATTATGCTGATGTAAAGTAGACATGTAGGACATGTTATTCATTAACTATTTTGTGTGACATATCTCTCTGATTTAAGGGCATGAAAATTCAAAGTTAGAAAATTGCAAAATTTTCAAAATTTTCGCCAAATTTCCGATTTTTTCACAAATAAACGCAAGTTATATTGAAGAAATTTTACCACTGTCATGAAGTACAATATGTCACGAAAAAACAATCTCAGAATCAGGGGAATACGTTGAAGCGTTCCAGAGTAATTACTTCATAAAGTGACAGTGGTCAGAATTGAAAAAATTGGCCCGGTCACGAAGGCAAAAACAGGCTCTGGTGCGAAGTGGTTACTCTGGAACGCTTTAACGGATCCCCCTGATTCTGAGAATGTTTTTTTGTGACATATTGTACTTCATGATAGTGGTAAAATTTCTTCGATATCACTTGCGTTTATTTGTGAAAAAATCGGAAATTTGGCGAAAATTTTGAAAATTTTGCAATTTTCAAACTTTGAATTTTCATGCCCTTAAATCAGAGAGATATGTCACACAAAATAGTTAATAAATAACATTTCCCACATGTCTACTTTACATCACCACAATTTGGAAACCAAAATTTTTTTTGTTATGGAGCTATAAGGGTTAAAAGTTGACCAGCGATTTCTCATTTTTCCAACAAAATTTAAAAAAACATTTTTTTAGGGACCACATCATATTTGAAGTCACTTTGAGGGGTCTTTATGACAGAAAATACCCAAAAGTGACACCATTCTAAAAACTGCACCCCTCAAGGTGCTCAAAACCACATTCAAAAACTTTATTAACCCTTCAGGTGCTTCACAGGAATTTTTGGAATGTGGAAGAAAAAAATTAACATTTAACTTTTTCACAAAAATGTTACTTTAGACCCATTTTTTTTTATTTTCACAGGGGTAACAGGAAAAAATGGACCCCAAAATTTTTTGTGCAAATTCTCTTGACCGCACTGATACCCAATATGTGAGGGAAAACCACTGTTTGGGCGCACTGCAGGGTTCGGAAGGGAAGGAGCGCCATTAGACTTTTTGAATGTAAAATTTGTCTGAATAATTAGCAGACGCCATGTTGCGTTTGGAGAGCCCCTGATGTTCCTAAACAGTGGAAACCCCCCACAAGTGACACCATTTTGGAAACTAGACCCCTTAGGGAACTTATCTAGATGTGTGGTGAGCACCTTAAACCCCAAGGTGCTTCACAGAAGTTTATAGTATTGAGCTGTAAAAATAAAATTTTCACATTTTTCCCACAAAAACGTTTTTCATCCCTTAATTTTGCATTATCATAAGGGTAATAGGATAAATTGCACCATGAAATTTGTTGTGCAATTTCTCCTGAACACGCTGATACCCCATATGTGGAGGCAAACCACTGTTTGGGCGCACGGCAGAGTTTGAAAGGGAAGGAGCGCCATTTGACTTTTTGAATGTAAAATTTGTTTGAATAATTAGCGGACGCCATGTTGCATTTGGGGAGCTAGACAACCAACAGAAGATTAGACCCCTAAAATATAACTTTTATTCGAATATGCTAAAAAGGACTCAGTAGTCACCATAACAACAAACACAAAAACAAGACAAAATGCCAGGGAACAGGGATAAGTCACACATCAGTCAGGAAGGATTACGGGCTCTATCTGTCCCTATTTTGTCCCTAAATTCTCTCCCTTCCTGACAGCGGAGGTTGGCACCCTAATTTTTGCTCCGTGGCGCCCCCGCTCAACGTCAGTGTCCCTAATATCCCTGGTAAATCTCTATCTTTATATTTAAAAAACCACAATCGTGAATAAAAGATAGAGAAAAGTGAACGTACAGATTAAGAAGCCGACAATTCATCATAGATATGCATTTAAGGAGACCCAAGTCTATATATTGCGACAATAATAATAGCCCTGGGAATTTTTTAGAAGGTAAAATTTGTCTCAAGATAGCTGGTTTATTACATTCATACACAAGCCAGCATATACTAAATAACCAAAGCTAATAAAGCAGGTTGTGTTATATATGAGACTAATCCCCAGAAGTAATGCCCACAGACCGGTATCACATGTGCATCCTGCTCTATGTCGTTCTAAATTGTCAGAGCCAGAATGTGATAGAGACTGTAACACATACAAGCAAAACAAATGACCAATTCTAAATGCATTATAACAATCTCAATATCATTTAGTAAGGAATAGCAGTTATCATTGGTAATGCATTATGTCACATCTCATAGATATCAAAGAAATAACACAAATCATTAGTGATTCCTAATATCCTATGTCAGAAAATACAGGGATTTAGCACTTATCATAGATAGTCCCTTATATCATGTCCCAAATGCAAAGACAGTCTGATATCATATAAATAGACAGGGAGTAACACTTATCATTGATGATCCCTCATATCTCGTCCCAACGCGTTTCTCCCTGGTACTCTCCAGGGTTCATCAGGGGAACTGGAGAGGCAATCAATCCTTCTCTCCAGACGCTCAGTCAGTGCTGCATATGAAGAAATGGGAACATCTCCCACATATATAGACACCCACACTCATCTCCCAATGTTCACTAATTGTACCTGTGATTAGACGCCCCCTTTTTCCACCATGTCACTCACCCTGGCAGTTCAGCGCACGCCATTAAGCTCTCACCACGTGAGTAGTGTACATAAAGCACACACCCACAGTCTGGAAATGTGAGCCCCTGTCTCCGCCAGCAGCACATACCGGAAATGATGTCACTGGAACGCACGCCATGCTGCGTGGAACGCAAACCGGAAGTTCCGCCCCCTAGTGATGTAAACCGGAAGTGAGGTCGCTGCAACACATACCAGAGTCAGTGGAACACACAGCATGAAAGCACATACATAAATGGTTCTGGCAGCAGCACCAGAAGGTGCCCATAATCGTTTTGCAGTACCAATCTGCAGATAACCACCTCAAATAATCATAAACTCATAGATGGTTAACAAAAGGTACACATATAGTCAAACTAAGGGTATGGTATATTAGATTCACCACTGTGGAAAGCACAAATCTATAAAAGGGATACAGTAAAATGTATTATTGTGTCTCCATTGAAAAATAATGGAAGGCAGGAAAAAATCCCATTTCTATTGTAGGTAAGTCTCAGTGTTATTCACACATTCTAACTCATCTGCCCTTAAATATTTGTTTATTGTTAAGATAGGGATAAAAATAAAAAAATTCCCATCGTAATAGTGGGTGTAAACAAGTGATAGCCCTCACGGGCGATTGTCACCAAAGCTGATTTCTTCTTGCCCCCTAATATCCTACTCTGGATTAAATGAAACTCGAGAAGCTCAACTGCTCATTAAGACCCCCTAGGGCCATCGACTCCATCCAAAAAATCCAACGGGCTTCCCGCTGGAGAATTCTCTTATTCCAATCTCCCCTCCTGATAGATTGTTCCACAACCTCCAAAGCTCTAAATGAGATACATTCAACGTCACCCCCATGCTTTGAATTCACATGCCTGGCAAGTGGTGTGTCCCTGCCGTGTCTTATATCTCCAAGATGTTCACCAATTCGAACACGTAGTTCACGTTTGGTTTTCCCAATGTAATCCATTGGACATGTACACGTACAGAGATATACCACTCCTGACGTTCTGCAGTTCGCAAAACCTCTCATGTCGTACACCCGGTTGATCACTGCACTTTTGAAGCTCTTTGATGGTGTCACAAATTTACAGAAAGAGCAGTGCCCACACCTAAACGTTCCATTAGACCTGTTTTGTAGCCAAGTATCCCCCCTTTTTTTCCTTGGCGTAAAGTGGCTATGTACAACGGCATCCCTTACCGATCTCCCTCTCCTATACGTCACCGAGGGTGTTTTGGAGACAAGGCTCGCCACATCTGGATCGACCTGCAAGATACTCCAATGTCTTTTAAGGATATCCATGACTCGTCTCGACTGATCATCATAGGTACCGATCAGGCGTGTAATGGATTCAGAGTCAGGTCTATCCCTTGGGGTAAGAAGGGATGATCTATCTATTTCCTTTACTTGCTGATACGCCCTGTTAATTACTCGTTCAGGGTACCCCCTCTCATGGAATCTCCCTGATAATTTACATGACTCAGACTGGAAATCATTCCACGTGGAGCAGTTCCTCCGTATTCGAAGGAACTGCCCCTTGGGAATGCCCCTCTTGAGTGGGGGAGGATGAAAGCTCCCCCACTCAAGGAGGCTATTTGTTGCCGTTGGTTTCCGATATAGTGACGTTTTCAAGGTGCCATCTCTACTCTTTGATATCTTTAAGTCAAGGAAGGAGATATCCTCCAACCCTACCTCACACGTGAAGGATAGTCCAATGGTATTCATATTCAGATGCGCCACAAATGACCGAAAGGACGCCTGGTCACCTGCCCACAGGACGAGTATGTCGTCTATATATCTACCCCAAAAAAGTATTCGTGGGGCCCAGACGACATCCTCGTCCCTGAACACAATGGTGTCCTCCCACCAGCCCAGGAGCAAATTAGCATAAGTGGGGGCACAAGGGCTCCCCATTGCTGTGCCCCTGAGCTGGTGGTAACACTTCCCATTAAATAAGAAAAAGTTGTGACGCAGGACAAAGTCCAATAATTCCAAGAGGAACTTGTTGTGTGGTCCAAAATGTGTCCCCCTGCTCCTCAGATAATACTCGACAGCCTCCAACCCCACTTCATGCCGGATACTACTGTACAAGGCCTCGACATCAATCGAGGCCAAGATGGTTTTGGAGTCAATGGACACACCCTCTAGCCTATTAAGGAGATCCATTGTGTCCCTCAAATAGGACGGGAGGGCCAGCACAAATGGTCTCAGGACCTTGTCCAAGTAGATGCTCGAATTCTGACAAAGGGCGTCAATCCCTGCAACAATAGGTCGCCCCTTTAGGGGACTGACGCCCTTGTGTATCTTGGGAAGTGAATAAAATGTTGCTGTTACAGGCCACTTTGGGAGAAGGAAGTCAAACTCGTTTTTAGAAAGCAGGTTCATTTTCAATGCACAGGTCAATATCTTGGATAGGCCTATCGTATACTCTTTTGTGGGATCATTACGCAAAGTTTCATACGTGGATTTATCAGATAGAAGTCTTTGACACATTTCAATATATTGTGTGTCATCAAGGATGACCGTGTTGCCGCCCTTATCTGAGGGCTTCAACACTATCGCGCTGTTAGAACTCAAAGATTCAAGAGCTCTTTTCTCTTTTAGAGGCAGATTTGGGTGAGCTGATTCATGTCTTGGGTTGATACTCCGGATCTCCTCCGAGACTAATTTCAAAAATATGTCAATACCTCCTAACTCACTCGATGGAGGCATCCTACTGCTCTTGGGTTTTAAGTTAGAGAAAGGTCCTGCACCAAGTTCTCTGTGTCCTTCCTCTGATAGTTCTGATAATATCATTACGTCTGGAAGGTCCTCTATAGATATACCCAATTGTTGGCATTTCACTCTATCATTGTTCAAAAAGAACTTTCTCCATTTCAATTTCCTGGTAAAAAGGTTAATATCCTTTATCCATGAAAAAGGATCAAATCTTGTTGTCGGCACAAATGTGAGGCCTCTTAAGAGTACAGATCTCTCAGTGTCAGACAAAACATAAGAGGAAAGATTCACTATCTGATTACCACAACTCTCCAAAGGCTCTGCAGTCATCGCCCCCACTATCTGCGTGTTTGAGGCCCAGTGCGTTCCCGAAGATGGTATGGGAGCAGGCCCCTCCTTTCTAAAAAAGAAGAAGACGATTGAGCAGATGAGGGTACAGAGGTTCCCGCCCGTTCCATAGTCTGTCCCTGCCATCTCCTTTGATTGTTCCTCCTTCCTCGTCCTCTACCTCTCTGATTAATTTTTACACCTGAGAACCTTGGTCCCCCTTCTGCGTCTGAGGACTCAAGGTCGGATGAGGAGATGTCCACAGGGGGATTGCTCCCCTCACTCAGGACTGGATAGGCGCGTTTCTCACGGAAATCTGCGCAGTCTCTCAAAAACCTTTTATGTTTTCTCTCTTTAATATTAAGTTGGAACCGTTCTACCGCAGTCTTAAGATTTTCTTCTTTATTAGAGAAATCAGGATTAGTCTTATGGTTCAGAGCTCCCTCGGTTAGTTCCTTTAATCTTAAAGAGGTTTTTTCCAGTCTGACCTTCTCTTCATCCAGCAAAATTTGCATGAACCTCACCGAGGATGCTATGGACTCCTCTTCCCACTTAGACAACAGACTGGAGGTCCTGCACCTTGGGGCTGGTGAGATATTTATCCTTAGGCCCCTCGGGACTATCCTTTGCCTAATATAATTGTCAAGAGATTGCACCTCCCACCAAGACTTAATGTTATCTTTAAATGCACCAAGAAGCTCTGTGAACACTGCTTTAAGGGAGGGAACTGTTGAGGAGCTATTCTCCAACTCAGCCTCCGAAAAAACCTCTCGAGCATCATCCATCCACCTATTCGTATCAAGGGGACCGGACAAGAAACCAGCCATACTAGAATCTGATTAAACACCTGAACAAGGAATGTATAAGCGGGGCCCAATTGCAAAACTAGACAACCAACAGAAGATTAGACCCCTAAAATATAACTTTTATTCGAATATGCTAAAAAGGACTCAGTAGTCACCATAACAACAAACACAAAAACAAGACAAAATGCCAGGGAACAGGGATAAGTCACACATCAGTCAGGAAGGATTACGGGCTCTATCTGTCCCTATTTTGTCCCTAAATTCTCTCCCTTCCTGACAGCGGAGGTTGGCACCCTAATTTTTGCTCCGTGGCGCCCCCGCTCAACGTCGGTGTCCCTAATATCCCTGGTAAATCTCTATCTTTATATTTAAAAAACCACAATCGTGAATAAAAGATAGAGAAAAGTGAACGTACAGATTAAGAAGCCGACAATTCATCATAGATATGCATTTAAGGAGACCCAAGTCTGTATATTGCGACAATAATAATAGCCCTGGGAATTTTTTAGAAGGTAAAATTTGTCTCAAGATAGCTGGTTTATTACATTCATACACAAGCCAGCATATACTAAATAACCAAAGCTAATAAAGCAGGTTCTGTTATATATGAGACTAATCCCCAGAAGTAATGCCCACAGACCGGTATCACATGTGCATCCTGCTCTATGTCGTTCTAAATTGTCAGAGCCAGAATGTGATAGAGACTGTAACACATACAAGCAAAACAAATGACCAATTCTAAATGCATTATAACAATCTCAATATCATTTAGTAAGGAATAGCATTTATCATTGGTAATGCATTATGTCACATCTCATAGATATCAAAGAAATAACACAAATCATTAGTGATTCCTAATATCCTATGTCAGAAAATACAGGGATTTAGCACTTATCATAGATAGTCCCTTATATCATGTCCCAAATGCAAAGACAGTCTGATATCATATAAATAGACAGGGAGTAACACTTATCATTGATGATCCCTCATATCTCGTCCCAACGCGTTTCTCCCTGGTACTCTCCAGGGTTCATCAGGGGAACTGGAGAGGCAATCAATCCTTCTCTCCAGACGCTCAGTCAGTGCTGCATATGAAGAAATGGGAACATCTCCCACATATATAGACACCCACACTCATCTCCCAATGTTCACTAATTGTACCTGTGATTAGACGCCCCCTTTTTCCACCATGTCACTCACCCTGGCAGTCCAGCGCACGCCATTAAGCTCTCACCACGTGAGTAGTGTACATAAAGCACACACCCACAGTCTGGAAATGTGAGCCCCTGTCTCCGCCAGCAGCACATACCGGAAATGATGTCACTGGAACGCACGCCATGCTGCGTGGAACGCAAACCGGAAGTTCCGCCCCCTAGTGATGTAAACCGGAAGTGAGGTCGCTGCAACACATACCAGAGTCAGTGGAACACACAGCATGAAAGCACATACATAAATGGTTCTGGCAGCAGCACCAGAAGGTGCCCATAATCGTTTTGCAGTACCAATCTGCAGATAACCACCTCAAATAATCATAAACTCATAGATGGTTAACAAAAGGTACACATATAGTCAAACTAAGGGTATGGTATATTAGATTCACCACTGTGGAAAGCACAAATCTATAAAAGGGATACAGTAAAATGTATTATTGTGTCTCCATTGAAAAATAATGGAAGGCAGGAAAAAATCCCATTTCTATTGTAGGTAAGTCTCAGTGTTATTCACACATTCTAACTCATCTGCCCTTAAATATTTGTTTATTGTTAAGATAGGGATAAAAATAAAAAAATTCCCATCGTAATAGTGGGTGTAAACAAGTGATAGCCCTCACGGGCGATTGTCACCAAAGCTGATTTCTTCTTGCCCCCTAATATCCTACTCTGGATTAAATGAAACTCGAGAAGCTCAACTGCTCATTAAGACCCCCTAGGGCCATCGACTCCATCCAAAAAATCCAACGGGCTTCCCGCTGGAGAATTCTCTTATTCCAATCTCCCCTCCTGATAGATTGTTCCACAACCTCCAAAGCTCTAAATGAGATACATTCAACGTCACCCCCATGCTTTGAATTCACATGCCTGGCAAGTGGTGTGTCCCTGCCGTGTCTTATATCTCCAAGATGTTCACCAATTCGAACACGTAGTTCACGTTTGGTTTTCCCAATGTAATCCATTGGACATGTACACGTACAGAGATATACCACTCCTGACGTTCTGCAGTTCGCAAAACCTCTCATGTCGTACACCCGGTTGGTCACTGCACTTTTGAAGCTCTTTGATGGTGTCACAAATTTACAGAAAGAGCAGTGCCCACACCTAAACGTTCCATTAGACCTGTTTTGTAGCCAAGTATCCCCCCTTTTTTTCCTTGGAGTAAAGTGGCTATGTACAACGGCATCCCTTACCGATCTCCCTCTCCTATACGTCACCGAGGGTGTTTTGGAGACCAGGCTCGCCACATCTGGATCGACCTGCAAAATACTCTCTACCCCAACATATCAGACTCTCGCCGACCGTGGAAACCTTCAAAAGGAACCTGAAGACCCACCTCTTCCGACAAGCCTACAACCTGCAGTAAACACCACTGCACGACCAGCTCTACCCTCACCTACTGTATCCTCACCCATCCCTCGTAGACTGTGAGCCCTCGCGGGCAGGGTCCTCGCTCCTCCTGTACCAGTCGCTGACTCGTTTTGTTAAGATTATGTAAATGCTTTTGTTATGTATATCCCTATCACATGTAAAGCGCCATGGAATAAATGGCGCTATAATAATAAATAATAATAATAATAATAATATCCATGACTCGTCTCGACTGATCATCATAGGTACCGATCAGGCGTGTAATGGATTCAGAGTCAGGTCTATCCCTTGGGGTAAGAAGGGATGATCTATCTATTTCCTTTACTTGCTGATACGCCCTGTTAATTACTCGTTCAGGGTACCCCCTCTCATGGAATCTCCCTGATAATTTACATGACTCAGACTGGAAATCATTCCACGTGGAGCAGTTCCTCCGTATTCGTAGGAACTGCCCCTTGGGAATGCCCCTCTTGAGTGGGGGAGGATGAAAGCTCCCCCACTCAAGGAGGCTATTTGTTGCCGTTGGTTTCCGATATAGTGACGTTTTCAAGGTGCCATCTCTACTCTTTGATATCTTTAAGTCAAGGAAGGAGATATCCTCCAACCCTACCTCACACGTGAAGGATAGTCCAATGGTATTCAGATGCGCCACAAATGACCGAAAGGACGCCTGGTCACCTGCCCACAGGACGAGTATGTCGTCTATATATCTACCCCAAAAAAGTATTCGTGGGGCCCAGACGACATCCTCGTCCCTGAACACAATGGTGTCCTCCCACCAGCCCAGGAGCAAATTAGCATAAGTGGGGGCACAAGGGCTCCCCATTGCTGTGCCCCTGAGCTGGTGGTAACACTTCCCATTAAATAAGAAAAAGTTGTGACGCAGGACAAAGTCCAATAATTCCAAGAGGAACTTGTTGTGTGGTCCAAAATGTGTCCCCCTGCTCCTCAGATAATACTCGACAGCCTCCAACCCCACTTCATGCCGGATACTACTGTACAAGGCCTCGACATCAATCGAGGCCAAGATGGTTTTGAAGTCAATGGACACACCCTCTAGCCTATTAAGGAGATCCATTGTGTCCCTCAAATAGGACGGGAGGGCCAGCACAAATGGTCTCAGGACCTTGTCCAAGTAGATGCTCGAATTCTGACAAAGGGCGTGAATAATTAGTGGACGCCATGTTGCATTTGGGGAGCCCCTGATGTGCCTAAACAGTGGAAACCCCCCACAAGTGACACCATTTTGGAAACTAGACCCCTTATGGAACTTATCTAGATGTGTGGTGAGCACCTTGAACCCCAACGTGCTTCACAGAAGTTTATAATATTGAGCTGTAAAAATAAAATTTTCACATTTTTTCCACAAAAACGTTT
Source organism: Phyllobates terribilis (assembly GCF_046119375.1). Taxonomy (NCBI): domain Eukaryota; kingdom Metazoa; phylum Chordata; class Amphibia; order Anura; family Dendrobatidae; genus Phyllobates; species Phyllobates terribilis. Next base: position 8,769,545 of record NW_027362761.1, on the reverse strand, counting down.
TTCGTCTCTTAATTTTGAATTATCATAAGGGTAATAGGATAAATTGCACTATGAAATTTGTTGTGCAATTTCTCCTGAACACGCCGATACCCCATATGTGGAGGCAAACCACTGTTTGGGCGCACGGCAGGGTTTGAAACGGAAGGAGCGCCATTTGACTTTTTGAATGTAAAATTAGTTTGAATAATTAGTGGACGCCATGTTGCATTTGGGGAGCCCCTGATGTGCCTAAACAGTGGAAACCCCCCACAAGTGACACCATTTTGGAAACTAGACCCCTTAGGGAACTTATCTAGATGTGTGGTGAGCACCTTGAACCCCAAGGTGCTTCACAGAAGTTTATAATAATGAGCTGTAAAAATAAAATTTTCACATTTTTCCCACAAAAACGTTTTTCATCCCTTAATTTTGCATTATCATAAGGGTAATAGGATAAATTGTACCATGAAAATTGTTGAGCAATTTTTCCTGAAAACGCCGATACCCCTTATGTGGAGGTAAACCACTGTTTGGGCGCACTGCAGGGTTTGAAAGGGAAGGAGCGCCATTTGACTTTTTGAATGTAAAATTTGTTTGAATAATTAGCGGACGCCATGTTGCATTTGGGGAGCCCCTGATGTACCTAAACAGTGGAAACCCCCCACAAGTGACACCATTTTGGAAACTAGACTCCTTAGGGAACTTATCTAGATGTGTGGTGAGCTTCACAGAAGTTTATAATAATGAGCTGTAAAAATAAAATTTTCACATTTTTCCCACAAAAAATGTTTTTCATTCCTTAATTTTGCATTATGATAAGGATAACAGGATAAATTGCACCATGAAATTTGTTGTGCAATTTCTCCTGAGTACGCCGATACCCCATATGTGGGGGAAAACCACTGCTTTGGTGTACGGCAGGGTTCGGAAGAGAAAGGAGCGCTATGTTGGCTGGGATAGGTTGCAGACACCATGTCACATTTGAAGAGTCGCTGACATGCCGAAACAGCAGAAACCCCCACAAGTGACCCCATTTTGTAAACTACACCTCTCAAGGAATTCATCTAGGGAAGTAGTGAGTATTTTTTAATTTTTAAATTTATACCATTGGGCTGTGAAAAAAGCACAATTATATTTTTACCACAAAAAACTGTTTTACCCTCAGATTTTACATTTTCACACAGGGCAATGGGTAAAAATGGTGCCGAAATGTGTCACACAATTTCTTCTAAAAGTGTCAATACCCCATATGTGGCTGTATCGTACCGCTCAGCCATACGGCGAGATCTGGGGGGGACGGAGCGCTATTTGACAATTGGAGAACAAATTATTATAGAATAGGCATTTGGATTTGGGAGCACAACATTTTCTGAATTTCTTTTGGGGGGCAAGGGCCATTTCGCTTTTCCAGAGCCTTTCTGCTACCAGTAACTTGGAAGTCCCTTATATTTTTAACAGATGACGGACCTGAGTGGGGACTAGCTTTTTTTGAGGACTGAGTTGAAGCTTTTATTGGGAACATTTTACGTAACATTTATCCGGCGCTCTAGGCTGAGCACTTACATCTGGGTTTCCATCTAAATTTCCAAGTGATATAATTCAGATGAAACCCCTGCGGGATCCATTCACTGTAATGAGGCAGCAGAGTTACTCTGGACTCCGTCCTTTTTTTCAGAAGTGCACAAAACTGTGGCCAACTGCACTTTTATGCACGCCTAAAACAAATGACACCGTGGGATCACAGGCCAGACGTCATCCACAGTGGCCTATATCTGCCTCATTACAGGGAATCTTCCGTCATGGGTTCCGGCTGAATCACGTATTTCAGAGATTTACACGGAAACTCTGGTGTAAGTGCTCAGCGCAGAGCACAGGATAAATGTGAGCAGAGCCTTACTGCGATCTTTGGGAGACATAATAAACAAATCAGTAGCAGGTAAAGAATTGGTTTTATTTATTTTTTACGCCGTTCCTCGTGTGACATAACTGATTAGATTACTTTATTCTTCTGGTCGGTGCGATTACAGAGATACCAGATTTATATCGGGTTTTAATGACTGACAGCTGTCACACACTAAGAGACGCTTTTTTTTGCAAAATCTAGTTTTTGCATTGCCATATTTTGAGAGCTATAATTTTTCCATATTTCGGCCGACAGAGTCATGTGATGGCTTGTTTTTTGCGGGACGAGTTGACATTTTTATTGGTATCATTTTTGGGTACGTGACATTTTTTGATCGCTTTCTATTCCGTTTTTTTGGGAGGTAAAATTAACAAAAACCAACAATTCAGGAATTGTTTTTTGAGGGTTTTTATTATGCCGTTCTGCGTGTGGTAAAAGTGATCAGGCAACGTTATTCTTCGGGTCAGTACGTTTACAGTGATACTACACTTACTGTATATTTTTTTATGTTTTGGCGCTTTTACACAATAAAACAATTTTATAGAAAAAATATTTTTTTTCCATTGCTTTATTCTGAGCACTATAACTTTTTTATTTTTCGGCTGATGGAGCTGTATGGCGGCTTGTTTTTTGCGGAACAAGATGACGTTTTCAGCGGTACCATTTTTATTTCCATTTTGCTTTTTATCGCATTTTTTTCCACTTTTTGTTTGGCGATATGATGAAAAAGCATATTTTTTTGCTCCGTTTTTTATTTATTTTTATTACGGTGCGCACCGAAGGAGTTAATTACTGTGACAGTTTTATAGATCGGGTTGTATCGGATGCGGCGATACCAAATATGTGTACTTTTTTTGGTTTTGCATAAATATACGGATTTATTGGTTTAATATTTTATTTATTTATTTTTATTTATTTTGTGATTTTTTTTTAACAGTTTAAAAACATTTTTTTTTACTTTTTTTTTACATTTTTACTTAGTCCCTGTATGGGACATTAATTTTTATTTTTCTGATCACTGATCTCATGTAATGTAATAGACATGTATTACATTACATGAAATCTTCGCTGACTGTTTCACAGTCAGAGTCTCCTGCCAGGCTTCAGCTGCAGGCTGAGCCAGGCAGGACACCATATATGGCAGATCTGGAAGCGGTCATGTGACCTCCAGCTGCTATAGCAACGCCAGGTCCTGGAAGGTATCAGGGGTCGTCGGAGAGGTAAGTAAGACGACCCCCTCTCCTCTGTCTATCTTCTATATGCCGCGATCACTATAGATCGCGGCATATAGAACATAGCAAAGGGTTAACATCATTGGGACCTGATCCAATCAGGTCCCGATGATGTCCCCTGTCAGAGCTAACGCTCTTCGCCGGATTGCAGCGCTTGCAGGACCCTAGGGGTCCTGAGCGCTGCGAGACCACCCACCGTTTTTAAATGTCGGCGCTGCACAGAGCCCAGGTAGCGCCGACGTTTATCTACAGTGGGCGGTTGGGAACCGGTTAAGGGCTTTTGTATTATTGTTCAGAATAAAATTTAATTGTCAATGTTATGCTTGTGGTTAGTAAATATAATTTTATATATGAATCAAAATAAATGTTATTATTTTCTGTCCACCCACTTTTGGACCACCCTGTGTATGTAAGTATTATATATATATATATATATATACATATATATATATATATATATATATCCCCAATGCCAAAGAAACTACTGACAACGCAAGAATGAAGGGTTATGTGTGAAGATGTAAATAATATATACAGTACAGACCAAAAGTTTGGACACACCTTCTAATTTAAAGATTATTCTGTATTTTCATGACTTTGAAAATTGTACATTCACACTGAAGGCATCAAAACTATGAATTAACACATGTGGAATTATATACTTAACAAAAAAGTGTGAAACAACTGAAAATATGTCTTATATTCTAGGTTCTTCAAAGTAGCCACCTTTTGCTTTGATGACTGCTTTGCACACTCTTGCCATTCTCTTGATGAGCTTCAAGAGGTAGTCACCGGAAATGGTTTTCACTTCACAGGTGTGCCCTGTCAGGTTTAATAAGTGGGATTTCTTGCCTTATAAATGGGGTTGGGACCATCAGATGTGCTGTGCAGAAGTCAGGTGGATACACAGCTGATAGTCCTACTGAATAGACTGTTAGAATTTGTATTATGGCAAGAAAAAAGCAGCTAAGTAAAGAAAAACGAGTGGCCATCATTACTTTAAGAAATGAAGTTCAGTCAGTGCGAAAAATTGGGAAAACTTTGAAAGTGTCCCCAAGTGCAGTTGCAAAAACCATCAAGCACTACAAAGAAACTGGCTCACATGAGGACCGCCCCAGGAAAGGAAGACCAAGAGTCACCTCTGCTTCTGAGGATAAGTTTATCTGAGTCACCAGCCTCAGAAATCGCAGGTTAACAGCTTCAGATTAGAGACCAGGTCAATGCCACACAGAGTTCTAGCAGCAGACACATCTCTTGAACAACTGTTAAGAGGGGATTTTGTGCAGCAGGCCTTCATGGTAAAATAGCTGCTAGGAAACTACTGCTAAGGACAGGCAACAAGCAGAAGAGACTTGTTTGGGCTAAAGAACACAAGGAATGGACATTAGACCAGTGTAAATCTGTGCTTTGGTCTGATGAGTCCAAATTTGAGATCTTTGGTTCCAACCACTGTGTCTTTGTGCGATGCAGAAAAGGTGAACGGATAGACTCTACATCCCTGGATCCCACTGTGAAGCATGGAGGAGGAGGTGTGATGGTGCGGGGGTGCTTTGCTGGTGACACTGTTGGGGATTTATTCAAAATTGAAGGCATACTGAACCAGCATGGCTACAACAGCATCTTGCAGCGGCATGCTATTCCATCCGTTTTGCGTTTAGTTGGACCATCATTTATTTTTCAACAGTACAATGACTCCAAACACACCTCCAGGCTGTGTAAGGGCTATTATTTGACCAAGAAGGAGAGTGATGGGGTGCTACGCCAGATGAACTGGCCTCCACAGTCACCAGACCTGAACCCAATCGAGATGGTTTGGGGAGAGCTGGACCGCAGAGTGAAGGCAAAAGGGCCAACAAGTGCTAAGCATCTCTGGGAACTCCTTCAAGATTGTTGGAAGACCATTTCCGGTGACTACCTCTTGAAGCTCATCAAGAGAATGCCAAGAGTGTGCAAAGCAGTCATAAAAGCAAAAGGTGGCTACTTTGAAGAACCTAGAATATAAGACATATTTTCAGTTGTTTCACACTTTTTTGTTAAGTATATAATTCCACATGTGTTAATTCATAGTTTTGATGCCTTCAGTGTGAATGTACAATTTTCATAGTCATGAAAATACAGAAAAATCTTTAAATGAGAAGGTGTGTCCAAACTTTTGGTCTGTACTGTATGTACAGTTAGGTCCATATATATTTGGACAGAGACAACATTTTTCTAATTTTGGTTCTAGACATTACCACAATGAATTTTAAACAAAACAATTCAGATGCAGTTGAAGTTCAGACTTTTACCTTTCATTTGAGGGTGTCCACATTAAAATTGGATGAAGGGTTTAGGAGTTTCAGCTCCTTAACATGTGCCACCCTGTTTTTAAAGGGACCAAATGTAATTGGACAGATTAAATAATTGTAAATAAAATGTTCATTTCTAGTACTTGGTTGAAAACCCTTTGTTGGCAATGACTGCCTGAAGTCTTGAACTCATGGAAATAGCCAGACGCTGTGTTTCCTCCTTTTTGATGCTCTGTCAGGCCTTCACTATGGTGGTTTTCAGTTGCTGTTTGTTTGTGGGCCTTTCTGTCTGAAGTTTAGTCTTTAACAAGTGAAATGCATGCTCAATTGGGTTGAGATCAGGTAACTGACTTGGCCATTCAAGAATATTCCACTTCTTTGCTTTAATAAACTCCTATGTTGCTTTGGCTTTATGTTTTGGGTCATTGTCCATCTGTAGTATGAATCGACGACCAATCAGTTTGGCTGCATTTGGCTGGATCTGAGCACACAGTATGGCTCTGAATACATCAGAATTCATTTGGCTGCTTCTGTCCTGTGTCACATCATCAATAAACACTATTGACCCAGTGCCACTGGCAGACATGCATGCCCAAGCCATCACACTGCCTCCGCCGTGTTTTACAGATGATGTGGTATGCTTTGGATCATGAGCTGTACCACGCCTTCGCCATACTTTTCTCTTTCCATCATTCTGGTAGAGGTTGATCTTGGTTTCATCTGTCCAAAGAATGTTCTTCCAGAACTGTGCTGGCTTTTTAAGATGTTTTTTAGCAAAGTCCAGTCTAGCCATTTTATTCTTGATGCTTATGAGTGGCTTGCACCGTGCAGTGAACCCTCTGTATTTACTTTCATACAGTTTTCTCTTTATGGTAGATTTGGATATTGATACGCCTACCTCCTGGAGAGTGTTGTTCACTTGGTTGGCTGTTATGAAGGGGTTTCTCTTCACCATGGAGATTATTCTGCCATCATCCACCACTGTTGTCTTCCGTGGGCGCCCAGGTCTTTTTGCATTGATGAGTTCACCAGTGCTTTCTTTCTTTCTCAGGATGTACCAAACTGTAGATTTTGCCACTCCTAATATTGTAGCAATTTCTCGGATGGGTTTTTTCTATTTTTGCAGCTTAAGGATGGCTTGTTTCACCTGCATGGAGAGCTCCTTTGACCGCATGTTTACTTCACAGCAAAACCTTCCAAATGCAACACCACACCGCAAATCAACTCCAGGCCTTTTATCTGCTTAATTGAGAATGACATAACAAAGGGATTGCCCACACCTGTCCATGAAATAGCCTTGGAGTCAATTGTCCAATTACTTTTGGTCCCTTTAAAAACAGGGTGGCACATGTTAAGGAGCTGAAACTCCTAAACCCTTCATCCAATTTTAATGTGGATACCCTCAAATGAAAGCTGAAAGTCTGAACTTCAACTGCATCTGAATTGTTTTGTTTAAAATTCATTGTGGTAATGTCTAGAACCAAAATTAGAAAAATGTTGTCTCTGTCCAAATATAGATGGACCTAACTGTATATATTAGTGGATATTTAGTTTTGCTAACATGGAATATTGTCATATTTGTTTAATTATAATGAGAGATTAAATCGTGTCTCACTTTCATTCCTCATGGTGCTCTAGTTGAGCGGACTTTTTTTTTTCTTTTGCTGCAGTATCCAGTTTTTATAGCATCACTTTCTCCACGGGTTTGCCACATAGGACCCAGTTTTCTGTCAGCAGATTTCAGCAGTACTTATCCCCTTGGGCACTAGTGTCTTTAGTAGAGATGAGCGAACCTTTCAATGTCCGATTCGGTTGTGCTTGACAAATTTTTCTATGTTCGAACATATCCGAATCTCATTGCATTCAATGGGAGGCAAAGCCAAACACATACACAACACCTTTAAGGGGCCCAAAAGCTGCCAAAACAGCTCAAGTTAGGGGCAGACATTAAGAAAAAAAAAAGTGACATCAATTGACCCACAGTACAAATATTATTATTTATTATTCTAGCGCCATTTATTCCATGGCGCTTTACATGCTATACATAGCAAACAACAAGTACAATAATCTTGAACAAAAACATCACCGACTGGTATGGGAGGAGAGCGAACCCTACCCATGAAGGCTCTCAAACAATCTACAAGGGATGGGTGAGGATACAGTAGGTGAGCTTACAGTTGTTCGTGCAGCGATGTGGTGGAGCAAGGATTACTGCAGGTTGTAGGCTTGTCGGAAGAGGTAAGTCTTCAGGTTTCTTTTGAAGGTTTCCATGGTAGGTGAGACTCTGATATGTTGGGGTAGAGAGTTTCAGATTAGGCAAGATGCATGGGGCAAATCTTGTATGCGATTGTGGGAAGAGGGGAGTAGAGAAGGCGATCTTGTGAGGATCAGAGGTTGCATGCAGGTAAGTACCAGGAGACTAGGTCACAGATGTATGGAGGAGACAGGTTTTGATGGCTTTGTATGCCTAAGTTAGGGTTTTCAACTGGAGTTTCTTTGCAATGGGGAGCCAGTGCAGGGATTGTCAGAGGGGAGAGGCTAGAGAATAATCGGGCAGCAGAGTTTAGTATAGATTGAAGGGGCGCGAGAGTGTTAGAAAGGAGGCCACAGAGCAGGAGGTTGCAGTAGTCATGGCAGAATATGATGAAGGTGTGAAGTAGTGTTTTTGCAGATTCATGGCTGAGGAATGTTCAGATCTGGAAGATATTTTGGAGTTGGCCAAAGTGTAAATGGCTTGGATCTCAGGTTTGAAGGAGAGATCATGGCCAAGCTTATGGGACTGGGGAGAGTGGGCAGCTATTGACTTTGATTGATAGGTCAGTTAGGGGAGTTGAATGAGACAGTAGAAAGATGATGAATTCAGTTTTATCCATGTTAAGTTTTAGAAATCTAGCAGAGAAGAAAAATGAAATGGTGGACAGACATTGTGGGATTCTGGTTAGTAAGGAGATGATATCAGCTCCAGAGAGGTAGACCTGTGTGTCATCAGCATAGAGTTTAAACTGATGAGACTCTGTTAAAATATACTTATTTACTTATATTTTTTTATAGAGGACTTCTTATCAGATGCGATTGTTCAAAGAATATATCACAATATTCTTATAAAAAATGTAGCAGTTTATTCTTGGATTGTCCATTAAAATAAATAATTGCAGTAGTTAAATAAAATGGGTTAAATAGTTACAAAGTGATTGATTCATGAATGTCCATCTTTCCTTGCCTTGTCAAGCACAAGTCAGGATGGAGCACACGTGCTTGGGCCTACATCAGCTGACCTCCACGCGTAGATTCTTCGTCTAGTGTCCTGTGAAGTCTTAGAGAGCCCCTCCCTATGTCTTACAGGGGTTATATAGGCCCCTCATATCATCTGTTCTTCATATATGGCACTAACTTACACTGAGCTTAGAATAGCACTCTGTGATGTCAGCTAAAAACCTAGCATGAGGCTTCTGCAATGTATGGGAACAGAATTCAGAATAAAAATGAATATCCATAATTAATAATTAACAGACTCAGATACCAGAGGCGCACGCGGACTGTACTGTGTTGTCAGGGCAGGAAGAGGAGGCGGGTGACTCAGGGCAAGGAGTGGTGGAACAGATCGGATGATAATGAGTTTGTAGCTCAGCAGAGGAGATGGAGGAGGAGGAAGATGAGGAGGTTACGTTGCGGCTTCCCGCACAGGCACTGGGTGATGCAATCACGACAGGCTCTGCATCCACAGTTACAGTTGTGGCTAGCTGCAGTCGCAGATCTGCAGTTCGCAGGGGCGGCAAGGTTTGCCTAGCCTGTGTCTTTTTGGAGACCGCGAAAGATGCAACAACTCATTTTATCTGCCAACTTTGTTAAAAATGACTGAGTAGAGGCAAAAATTGAAATAATTTGACTACTACATGCATGAACTGGCACATGCGTGATCAACTTGGAATCTCACTGCTCTAAAATGCAGACTATCGGGCCTCGCCAACCACCGGCCGCCCCATCAACTGCTGCTGCTTCTTCCTCCTTCATGGCAAGTGTTCTCACAAAGGTCTCTAGATGCAGAACCTCCACTTGTTTACCTGCTACAGTCGGGCTGAGAGAGAGCCCATCAGCTGTTACGGGAATGGACATGCCTGCTGTTTTTGACCGATCTCAGACATCAAGCGCACCACATCTTTCTCAATCCACCATAACATCTCTGCCTGCACCTCACTCACAGTCCAGCAGTTTGTCGTGTTAACTCTACTCCACCCTCTCTCGGCACAACAGCGAGCCCTTGGTTCTGCAGTTGTGATCATGTAAAAGATTGTTTCCTCCTACACATGCCAAAGCAAAGAGCTTGAGCGTCACCATCTCCAATCTGTTGGCCATGGAAATACTGCCTTTCCGCCTGGTGGATACAGACGTTTTCTGAAAGCTGATGGCCATCACAGTCCCCCAGTACCAGTTGCCCAGTCGCCATTACTTCCTGCGCTACACCAGCATGTTGCAGACAACATCACCCATTCCTTGAAAAAAATCTGTCTGAAATGGTGCATTTCACCACTGACACCTGGACAAGCAAGCATGGCCAGGGGAGTTACATCTCGCTGACTGGGTGACTCTGGTGGCTGTGAGGGCAAGCGGGGAATGGGCTGCTTCACAAGTCTTGAAATCCCCAAGGCTTGCAGGGTGCTTGGGGATGGAGAACTAAACCACTACCCACCAGAAGATGGAGAACTAAACTACTAGACAACAGGGGTTAGAGAACTAAACTACTGAACAGCTAGGGTTGGAGAACTAAACCACTAGACACCGTGTCACTAGACACAAAGTCTTGGAATCCCCAAGGCTTGCAGAACAAACCTCAGTATCTAACACTTCCTCCACTGCTCTGCCTCCTCCACCTACTCACCACAATAGGGCAGTGTTAAAATTAATATGCCTTGGAGATCGCAGTCACACATCTCAAGAGTTGTGGACAGCTATCCAGGTCGAGTTTGAGCAATGGCTGTCTACACTGAACCTGAAACCAGGGAAGGCCGTGTGCGATAACGGTGCGAACCTGGTGGCGGCCCACGCCGGGGCAACCTCATACGCGTGCCATGCATGGCTCACATCCTCAACCTTGTTGTATAGCAATTTCTACGCCAGTTTCCCAGCGTAGATGCGCTGCTGCAGAAACCACGGTCGCTGTGTGCTCATTTACGCCATTCGCAACCTGCGGGTCATTGACTTGCATTACTATAGAGATCTTTCGGCCTACCGGTTAACCGGTTGATATGCGATGTGCCGATATGGTGTTATTCAACTCTGCACATGTTGCAGCAATGACGAGTCCTGGTGCAGTATGTGATTTTTGCATAGCCAGGGCCAATGCAGTACGAACGTGGTGCAAATCACAGTTGCGGAGTGGACACAGATGAAGGACCTCTGCACCATTCTGCACATTTTAGAAATGCAGTCTGTGACACCTTTGTCATGGCTTCTGTGCCTATTTTTGCTATGGCTGCTGATGTTACTAACAATTTTTCGAAATGTGGAGACTCCAAATTGGGTCTCCATCTGGTGGGTTCATCTGTAATGGATGGAGTGAGTGGTAGATCTGCTCACTCGGCTGCACATGGAGGTAGACACGGAACACTGTGTTTCTGTTGGTTTATTAAACTGCAAAAACCAATGTAGAGTTTATAAAAAATAAACACTGCCTATTTGGCATAACGGCAAAACAAAATAAGAAAATGTCCAGCAAAGGCCTTGCACCGTCCGGGTTCTGGCCACTCAGGGTTAGCAAAAAACACACGATTCAGATTAGCACGACCACACAAGCTCCTCTTTCAGGAGCTGGCCTCCAGATACTGAAAAAACCCTGAGTGAAAAGGCTGACTACTTAAAGCCCAGACCACACCCTGGGGTGGAGATATGATGAATGACCCCCCGCCCGCACTATGGTCATTCACCTATAAAACATGCCCTTTTAAATGGCTGATTTATTAACCCTCTCTGCACCTACTATGCAGGAGAAGACTTCCACGTTTCACATCACTGAAGCTAACTGCCTCAGTGAAACATATCTCCCCTCCAGTGACTTCGTCACAGGTGTCAGAGCCCCATTATACTATTTCTACTCTGGGGAAATTGATAATGTTTGTAAAGCGCTGTGGAATTAATGGCGCTATATAAGTGAGTAAAATAAATGAAAAAAAAAAAAAAGTATGACACTTTAGTGGTATCTGCCCATAATTCTTGCAAATGTTTGGTCTCCTTCATGTGTGTTGCATGAATTTGGCAGAGCTCTCAGAGCACCAGGCCTACACATGTCACTCATCCACCTGTTACTGATCAAAGTTTAAACTAGAAAAACTGCTCCAAACCCTGCCCAATGCTGAAATGTGACCACGCTATAAGCCCAACCAATTTAGATTCTGAAATTTGGACTCCTGGCTGGAACACAATACTAGCACAAAATAATTAAAATCTGAAATGTGGCATGGTTCTGTAGCATGGTAGTAACACAACAAATTTAGATTTTATAATGTCAACCCCTGTATGGAGCAGAATATCAGCACCAAAGAATTAAAAGCTGAAATGTGGCCTAGTTTCTGTAGCACGGTAGTAACAGAAAAAAAATTATTTTTTTTACTGTGGAGCCCAAGATACAGCTGAATCTCAGTGCAAAAGAATTACAAGCTCAGATGTGGTATGCTTTATGTAGCAGGTCCATGCTGAAATGTGGCCTGGTGTCTCTGTCTGGACCACACTAATATCAAAACATTTGATCTGCTGGATGGTCGATTTGCCAGCCACACAGGACCCTATCTATCTAAACTATCTGACTTACAAGCAACTGCCTAGCTAACTATCTCATTCTCTCAGTATCCAGGAAGAGCAGCAGGCGCAGCCTCTCTCCGCTGTTACACTGACAAAATGGCACTAAAACAACATGTCCGCTCTTTGTATGGAGAGGGACATGTGACTTCGGCAGCCAATGACACAAGTCCTTGTGTCTGGACGTTGTGGATGGTTCCTACGCCCTGATTGGCTTGCCGAAAAAGATTAACAGTCCACCGCTAGTCTGACCTCTCTCCACTTCCTCCCCTCATCAAACACGCCCCCCCCCCCCCGCTCATCATACAGCATCACTATCCTAGCCAAAGTCCTAAAAAATACAGTAGTGGAAATGCAATCATTTACCGCACTTTGGTCGAATTCTGCCGATTTTGAGCAGGAGGTCCGATCACGAATCGGAATGTGCAATTTTCGTGCCAAATTTGAAAAAACTAACGTTTGCAGAACATGTTCGCTCATTTCTAGTCTTTACTTATTTTTAGGGTTACCATATCAGCTGGGTGACCTTGTTGCAGACTAAACGGCTGTAATCTTGGTATGCCTGTGAAGTGCAACCAATAGCTCTGGGATTCATAGGAGACCATCATTTAGACAATACATGCCAAATATGGCTTTCAGGGTGATTTATATTTGCCCCGCGAAGCCATCCCCCCCCCCATCTCCCAGTATCACACTTTAAACTGTATCGGCATCTTGGTTGACCCTGATTTGTCCCTTCCTGACCGCAGAGGTTGGCGACCTAAAATCAATTAAATGGCGCCTCCACTCAACATCAGGTGACTGAGTGTCCTTAACTGCACCCTTAACTATACACAAAGTGTAACCCAAAACAACCGCAACAGAATGAAGTGCACACAGACAGAGGGTGAGACAGAGGGCTACGGACATGTTTACATAGTCATGCATGACAGATGGAACAAAACAAAAAAAAGGAACCCAAAAACACCTTCAGTATACATGGAAACCCACAGACCCTAAATGTAACAAAATTGGAAGAGTGCTCCTAAGGGGGAACACGCAAACAAATTGCAGGAGAAGCAATAGAGAACATTTCAGCAACATAATCCTTGACTGGGGACCTGGGACTTCAAATACACATTTAACTTGGAATATAGCCAGCAAAGACTGCATGTGGCGCCAGGAGTATAAATAGCCCCTCCCAAGATACGATAGGATAAAAAAAAACGAATAAGTGAAAACACCTGCTCAGAAGCAAAAGAAAGGCAAGAGCATTATCAGCAGTTAGACAGAGACAACACAGACTGTGGTCCAGCCAGAGGTCACCGGACGGAGCCCCAGAATCGAGCCATGACAGGGGCCCATTATATTGTGTAGTGGGCTTTGTGGGGATCACAGATGGGGCATCGTACTGTGTTGGGTTCACCTTACATTAATGGGGGTATAGTAGGGTAGGGCAATTATATCATGCGTGTGGAGAGTATTGTGGAGGAATTCACTGTGGGGGTATCATACAGTGTTTAGAGGGCACTTTTGTGGGCATGATACTTTATGGGGCAATGAAAGGGCAATCTAGGTATTTAAATACGAGGATATTTTATTTGTAAGGGCTGCAAAGTTGTGAAATATGCACTTCTGTGACCCTACTGAATATTAAGGGTTGGGGGTGGGGTGGGGGAGAGAAGCGCCCAAGTAGAACTTCTGTTATGAGGCCCTATGATAATAATGATAATCTTTTTATTTATATAGCACCAACATATTCTGCAGCGCTTTACAATTTAGACAACTTACAGACATTATCGGCACTGTCCCCATTGGGGCTAACAATCTAGATTCCCAATCAGTCTTTGGAGTGTGGGAGGAAACCCACGGAAACATGAGGAAAACTTACAAACTCCTTGCAGATGTTGTCCTTGGTGATTTGAACCCAGGACCCCAGCGCAGCAAGGTTGCAGTGCTAACCACTGAGCCACCGTGCTGCCCCTATGATTTCTATGTACGCCCCTGCCCGATAGGAAATGCGCTGGTCATGTGATCTGACTCTTAAGATCTATTAATTAAAAGGGTTATCCACGAACAAAGTACACTTTAAGTTTATTTCCATATGAAAAGGTTCATCATTACATTCGATGATAAGGAAAAGCTTCCTCAATTGCACACATATTTTTTTAAAGGGAACATCAGGATTTTTCTAAGTAAACTACAGGCATTGTTAGGTTGGCGCTGTTACACTTGTTAAAATGATGCCTGAGGTGACAAAATCTGTCTTGTGGTTCTTGTGCAATTAGTGTTTGCAGTTTTGAGTTAATGAGATGCTCATTCTCCGAGGTGGGACTGTAGGTCTTTCCTTGGTACTCTAGGCCAGATCATCAAGAAAAGACCTACCAACATGCCCACCCCAAAGCACAAGCATATTCCTCATCATAGAGAGAGACAGACACAGAGCTAGGTAGAGAGACCTGTCTGTGTCTCTCTGTGGCTCTCTCTCTGTCTCTATGATGAGGAACATACTTGTGCTTCAGGGTGGGCATGTGGGCAGGTCTTTTCTTGATGATCTGGCCTGGAGCATCTTGGAAAGACCCTGCCTACAGTCCTGCCCCAGAGCACGAGCATATAATTAACTCAAAACTGCAAACACTGATTATACAAGAACCACAAGATGGATTCTTCACCACTGGTATCATGTTAATCAGTTTAACAGTAGAGATGAGCGGTGTTCGACTAGAACTGTTCGCCAATCTCAAATTCGAGCTGTTTTGGGCGGTGTTCGAGTTGTTCGACGAACCCGAACGATTTGCAAAAAATTCGGCTGTTCGAGGTTATGTTCGATAACTGTTCGTGCACCAAAAGCGTGTCCTGCATGTCTGGCGCTATTTAGAGCACCAATCATGCAGGGATTGTCTGCCACTCACTGTAATGCCACAGCCATGGTGGTTGTGGCATTAGAGTGATTGCCCAAATCGATGGGAACAGTGCTCACAGTGAAACATGAAAAGCGGCAATTCAGCAGCGGCGTACACCGGTACCCGACAATTTAGAACCGAAAGAATAGAGCTTCACACATAGATTAGATAGATAGAAACATGTCAGTCACATATATAAGAAGTACAGTGACAGTGTTGATTACTGTACTTGTCATTTAGTGTTAAAATAAAGGATTTATTTAAAAAAAAATTGGCGTGGGATCCCCCATAATTTTAGTCTCTAGCGGAGGTTAAGCAGACGGCTGGGGCAGATGTTTGAAGCCTGGGAAGGGGTAATACCCACGGAGCTTCCCAGGCTACTAATATCAGCCCCCAGCTGAATGCCTAGCCTTTACTAGCTATTAAAATGGGGGACCCCCCAAAAAAATGACGTGGGGTCCCACCTATTTTAATAGCTAGCAAAGGCTAGGCAGACAGCTGGGGGCTGATATTAATAGCCCAGGAAGGGTGCCATGAATATTGGCCCCCTCCCAGGCTAGAAACACCAGCCGTCAGCCACCCCAGAAATGGCACATCCATAGGATGCGCCAATTCTGGCACTTAGCCTCGCTCTTCCCACTGCCCTGTAGCGGTGGCAGTGGGGTAATAGGGCTGGGGTTGATGTCAGCTTATAATGCCAGCTGACATCAAGCCCAGGTTAGTAATGGAGAGGCGTCTATAAGACACCCCCATTACTAACCCCATAGTCAAAGTTAAAAAAAAACACAAACACCCAGAATAAAGTCATTTAATTGAAATAAAGACACAATTCTTTATTGTTCTAAATTAAACCATACTTACGATTACGCCCATTCCAGCTGAAGCCAACGATCCCCTGCAATAAAAGAAAAATAATAAAGCAACATAATCCTTACCTTCCCATGGTTCCCACGACAGCTTCAGCTCTGCTACATCGAGATGACAGGCTGGACCGCAGCAGAAAGCTGCCATCCAGCCTGTCATCCCGCAGACACTGAGAAGCGCAGGCTTGCTTGCGCTCCTCAGCGTCTCTCTGTGACGGCATCCAGATGAGCCGAGTTCATGTCCAATG
Organism: Phyllobates terribilis; assembly: GCF_046119375.1. Classification (NCBI taxonomy): domain Eukaryota; kingdom Metazoa; phylum Chordata; class Amphibia; order Anura; family Dendrobatidae; genus Phyllobates; species Phyllobates terribilis. The sequence goes on along the minus strand of NW_027362761.1, from coordinate 8,753,361 downwards.
AACTCGGCTCATCTCATGCACGTCACTGACAGCGTGGGAAAATTCTCACGCTGAAGCGCTGAGTGCAGGAGAATTCTCCCACGCTGTCAGTGACGTGCATAAGGTGAGCTCATGTCCAATGAACTCAGCTCACCTCCTGCACGTCACTGACAGCGTGGGAGAATTCTCCTGCACTCAGCGCTTCAGCGTGAGAATTCTCCCATGCTGAAGCCTGAGTGCAGGAGAATTTTCCCACGCTGTCAGTGACGTGCATAAGGTGAGCTCATGTCCAATGAACTCAGCTCACCTCCTGCACGTCACTGACAGCGTGGGAGAATTCTCCTGCACTCAGCGCTTTAGTGTGAGAATTCTCCCACGCTGGAGCGCTGAGTGCAGGAGAATTTTCCCACGCTGTCAGTGACGTGCATGAGGTGAGCCGAGTTCATTGGACATTAACTCGGCTCATCTGGATGCCCTCACAGAGAGACACTGTGGAGCGCAAGCATGCCTGCGCTTCTCAGTGTCTGCGGGATGACAGGCTGGATGGCAGCGTTCTGCTGCGGTCCAGCCTGTCATCTCGATGTAGCAGAGCTGAAGCTGTCATGGGAACCATGGAAAGGTAAGGATGATGTTGCTTTATTATTTTTCTTTTATTTCAGGAGATCGTTGGCTTCAGCTGGAATGGGCGTGACGGTAAGTATGGTTTAATTTAGAACAATAAAGAATTGTGTATTTATTTCAATTAAAGGACTTTTTTCTGGGTGTTGTGTTTTTTTTAAATACTTTACTAGAAATTCATGGTGGTCATGTCTAATATTGGCGTGACCCCATGAATTTCGGGCTTAGGGCCAGCTGATAATGCCAAGCTGGCCCTAACCCCTTTATTACCCAGTGAGCCACCGCATCAGGGCCCTGGATGAGTTGGGTACAGCGCCAGAAGATGGCGCTTCTATGAACGCGCCATTTTCCGGGGTGGCTGCGGACTGCAATTTGCAGCGGGGGTGGCCCAGAAAGCTTGGGCCTCCCTGCGCTGCGGATTCCAGCCCCCAGCTGCCTAGTTGTACCTGGCTGGACACAAAAACAGGGCGAAGCCCCACGTCAATTTTCTTTAAATTATTTCATGAAATAATTAAGAAAAAAAGGGCTTCCCTATATTGTTGTGTCCGGCCAGGTACAAATAGGCAGCTGGTGGTTGGGGGAAGCCCGTTCCAGCCTGCTGCACCTGACTGGACACAAATATAGTGCGAAGCCCCACGTCAATTTTTTTTTAATTATTTCATGAATTTCCTGAAATAATTTAAAAAAATTGAAGTGGGGCTTCGCACTATATTTGTGTCCAGCCAGGTACAGCAGGCAGGAACGGGCTGCCCCCAACCACCAGCTGCCTATTTGTACCTGGCCGGACACAACAATATAGGGAAGGCCTTTTTTTCTTAATTATTTCATGAATTTCATGAAATAATTAAAAAAAATTGAAGTGGGGCTTCGCACTATATTTATGTCCAGCCAGGTACAGCAGGCAGGAACGGGCTGCCCCCAACCACCAGCTGACTATTTGTACCTGGCCGGACACAACAATATAGGGAAGGCCTTTTTTTCTTAATTATTTCATGAATTTCATGAAATAATTAAAAAAAAAATATGTGGGGCTTCGCCCTATTTTTGTGTCCAGCCAGGTACAACTAGGCAGCTGGGGGCTGGAATCTGCAGCGCAGGGAGGCCCAAGCTTTCTGGGCCCCTCCCCGCTGCAAATTGCAGTCCGCAGCCACCCCGGAAAATGGCGCGTTCATAGAAGCGCCATCTTCTGGCGCTGTACCCAACTCATCCAGGGCCCTGGTGCGGTGGCTCACTGGGTAATAAAGGGGTTAGGGCCAGCTTGGTATTATCAGCTGGCCCCAAGCCCAAAATTCATGGGGTCACGCCAGTATTAGACATGACCACCATGAATTTCTAGTAAAGTATTTAAAAAAAACACAAACACCCAGAATAAAGTCCTTTAATTGAAATAAACACACAATTCTTTATTGTTCTAAATTAAACCATACTTACCATCACGCCCATTCCAGCTGAAGCCAACGATCTCCTGCAATAAAAGAAAAATAATAAACCAACCTCATCCTTACCTTTCCATGGTTCCCACGACAGCTTCAGCTCTGCTATATCAAGATGACAGGCTGGACCGCAGCAGAACGCTGCCATCCAGCCTGTCATGCCGCAGACACTGAGAAGAGCAGGCATGCTTGCGCTCCTCAGTGTCTCGCTGTGACGGCATCCAGATGAGCCGAGTTCATGTCCAATGAACTCGGCTCACCTCATGCACGTCACTGACAGCGTGGGAAAATTCTCACGCTGAAGTGCTGAGTGCAGGAGAATTCTCCCACGCTGTCAGTGACGTGCATGAGGTGAGCTCATGTCCAATGAACTCAGCTCACCTCATGCACCTCACTGACAGCGTGGGAAAATTCTCCTGCACTCAGCGCTTCAGCGTGAGAATTCTCCCACGCTGTAAGTGACGTGCATGAGGTGAGCCGAGTTCATTGGACATGACCTCGGCTCATCTGGATGCCGTCACAGCGAGACACTGAGGAGCGCAAGCATGCCTGCGCTTCTCAGTGTCTGCGGGATGACAGGCTGGATGGCAGAGTTCTGCTTCGGTCCAGCCAGTCATCTCGATGTAGCAGAGCTGGAGCTGTCCTGGGAACCATGGAAAGGTAAGGATGATGTTGGTTTATTATTTTATTTTTATTACAGGAGATCGTTGGCTTCAGCTGGAATGGGCGTGATGGTAAGTATAGTTTAATTTAGAACAATAAAGAATTGTGTCTTTATTTCAATTAAAGGACTTTATTCTGGGTGTTTGTGTTTTTTTTAACTTTGACTATGGGGTTAGTAATGGGGGTGTCTTATAGACGCCTCTCCATTACTAACCTGGGCTTGATGTCAGCTGGCATTATAAGCTGACATCAACCCCAGCCCTATTACCCCACTGCCACCGCTACAGGGCAGTGGGAAGAGCGAGGCTAAGTGCCAGAATTGGCGCATCCTATGGATGCGCCATTTCTGGGGCGGCTGACGGCTGGTGTTTCTAGCCTGGGAGGGGGCCAATATTCATGGCACCCTTCCTGAGCTATTAATATCAGCCCCCAGCTGTCTGCCTAGCCTTTGCTAGCTATTAAAATAGGGGGGACCCCACGTCATTTTTTGGGGGGGGTCCCCCATTTTAATAGCTAGTAAAGGCTAGGTATTCAGCTGGGGGCTGATATTAGTAGCCTGGGAAGCTCCGTGGGTATTACCCCCTTCCCAGACTTCAAACATCTGCCCCAGCCGTCTGCTTAACCTCCGGTAGAGCCTAAAATTATGGGGGATCCCACGCCAATTTTTATTTTAATAAATCCTTTATTTTAACACTAAATGACAAGTACAGTAATCAACACTATCACTGTACTTCATATATATGTGACTGACATGTTTCTATCTATCTAATCTATGTATGAAGCTCTATTCTTTCTGTTCTAAATTGTCGGGTACCGATGCTGAATTGCCGGCCGGCTTTTTTAAAGAGACGGTGCATGAAAACACTAATATTTTTTTTAATAAATCCTTTACACTAAATGACAAGTGCAGTAACCAACACTGTCACTGTGCTTCTTATATGTGTGACTGACATGTTTCTATCTATCTAATCTATGTGTGATGCTCTATTCCTTCTTGTCTAAATTGTCGGGTACCGGTGTATGCCGCTGCTGAATTGCCGGCCGGCTTTTTTAAAGAGAGTGTCTTCTGAGCAGTTTGTCAGCTTTTGGACACCTTTGCAGGTGTTTTCTATGTGTTTCTATGTGTTTTTGTTTGCCTGCCATTGGTTTTAACGGTGTTCGACGGTGTTCTAAGGTGTTCGACGAACAGTTCGACGAACAGTTCCTCGAACATCCCGGTGTTCGACGAACCGAACCGAACCCGAACACTACGGGGGTGGCTCAACACTATTTAACAGCACCAGCCTGACAATGCCTGTAGTATACTTGGCAAAATCCTGCTGACAGGTTTCCTTTAATAAATATCAAAGTTGGCCCGTGACTTTGTCCAAGTTTTTTATTTTGGCCCTCTGTGTATTTGAGTTTGACATCACTGATTTAGAATATACTGTGTACTGCAATACCATTCCAGAAATGTGGGCATGTCTGCAGGCGCTTGCTTGTCATTATTTTGTTACGCAAGCACTGTGGTTACTAATAGGCTACATCTCTTATGTGGCATAACAACATTATGCAAGTGTCTGCATATTCTGTAATGAAATCGATGGGGTCTGCTAGTGCGGGAGTTGAGTATAAGTGTTTTTTTTTTATTTTAGACAGGGTACCACAGCTTGTGGTGGACAACCCATTTAAGTCAAATGTTGTTTTGGTTAGGTAATTTGGCGTGCCTGTGTTTGTCTTCAGGATCTCTATCAAGGATGAAAACTACTGTAATGTGAATGATGGAAATCACTGCAAATATGTTGAATCTATATAAGCAGTAGAAAATAAATATATAAAAAAAAGTATTATAATATATTGACATTTTTGCATTTTATGTCTTTGCTTCAGTACAGAACGGTGCTGGTTCCAATTGTTAAAAGTCATAGTCGACAAGCGGATGGAAAGCCAATAAATTTCCTCTACTTTGCACCTGATGATAAAAATCCATTGATTCATCAACCTTTGATTCTAGAAATTACTCCATCTCCTGAAGTGAAATACAAAACATTGCCTGGGACAAATACAGAAATGAATGTTTTAGGAATCGTTATTTTTTCTGCTACAATAGGTAAGCGTGTATGTGTAATGTGACTGGCTCCAGTGAGAAGAAAATGCACATTACATATAGTTGTAAGAGCAATATTTGCTTAATTTTCTGCCTGTTCATAATCATTTATAATCCTGTAAATACTACCGTCTGAAAAGAATTTCACATAGCTCTTAAGCCTTAGGCCACTTTTACACGTTGAGTATTTGGTGAGTTTTTTTTACATCGGTATGTGTAAGCCAAAACCAGGAGTGGGTGATAAATACAGAAGTGGTGACGTGTTTCTATTATACTTTTCCTTCTGATGTTCCTCTCCTGGTTTTGGCTTACATATACTGAGATAAAATACTGACCAAATACTGAACATGGGAACGTGGCCTAATACTGATGCCCACAAGAACTATTGCATGTCATTAGTTGTAAAAATAAAACCACAACTCTGCTGCTGACAGGGTAGAGGTCAATATTTAAAGTATTTAATTTGACTTTAATTAGATGTAGGTCTGTATGCAGGCCTGTATTTGCCACCAAGGTCCGGTGCCTAGAGCGGTGGGCTGCAGAGGGCGGCACTATGTTCGAAATAAAAAAAAAATAAAAAAAAAATGAACATTTTTTTTTTAAATCTCCCCACCTCCTCCAGACTCTAAGTAAACCTTTCTGGAAGAGGGAGGATGTGCGTTGCATTAATTTGTATTTGCGTCTTTAATACATTAATACAAGTGATCCTTCGGCACTTCCGGGGTTAGAGGAGCTCGATTCAGCTCCCTGACCTGGCATACTCAGGCTGCTGACATCACGGCAGCGCGATGAGGAGACCTCATCATGCTGCAGTCGGATGAATGCAGAGTGCCGCGGAGGACAAGCCTGGGCCTGGAGCAGGTAAGTGCTCACAGAGCCGAAGATGCAGCCTGGTGGGGGAGGGGCACTTCAGTATGGAGAACAAGAGGGGGGGAGGAAGCTATGGAGAACATAGAAGGGGTGGGGTGGAGAAAACTCGATGGAGAACATAGGTGGGGAGCACGATATGGAGAACATGGATGGGAGTTATGGACAACATGGGGGGGAGCACGGTATGGAGAACATGAGGTGGAGGGGGGAGCACGGTATGGAGAACATGATGTGGCTTCACTTTGATACGCACAGAACGATCGTTAACATGATTGTCCTGTGCACATAGAAAAGCATTATTCTCAGCAGCACGTGTGTACACAGGACAATGTGTTGCTGAGCACGATGATATATAAAAGAGTCTTTCACCCCCAAAATGCCAATTATTATGCACACACAATTATATAGGGGACATAGCTCAGGCAGTTCTAACTTAACTGTAATATTTTATCTTTTATATGCAGATGAGCTTCTGTGCACCCTTGGCCTATGCCTTGGTGCGTCGTTACACCCTCCTATTTGCATTTTAAAGCCATTCCCTTGTTATAATTGTCAGAGGTCCTTCGGTAAGAGTAAGTGCTGTGCATTTCTGTGCTTGTGCCCTGACACTAGAGGAGCACAGACTGTCAGTGTGAACGCGCACACCATGAAACTGCAGTCACGTTCTGACGCCTGGTTGCTGCCCGCTTTTGGCTGCCGACTCAATGAGGAGAAAGCGCATTGAAGTACGCAGACAGCACATCACAATGCGTTGTCCCCTCCTCACTGAAGTCACTTGCTCACTACTTCCAAGTGCACAAAGTGGCAGCCGCAGACACAGGATCAAGGCGTCAGAACACACCCACAGCCACATTATGTGCACACCCGCACTAACACTTGGAGTGTGCTGCTGTACTCCTCTAGTGTGAACTGATGTTGGGCTGTGCTCGCTCTTAACAAGGGATCACTATCAAGACAAGGGACTGGCCTTAAAGGGAACCTGTCACCAGGTTTTCCCCATATAAAGTACTGTCAGCACTTATAAGCCCTCTGTTACAGCATTCTGGTATGCTGTCTGCATGTCCCCAATCTCCTATGCATGGCACAAAAAATAGGTTTTATTATATCCACAGACGACACGGTCCGGTCTGCTGGGCGTGTCTGGACTTGATCCAATGCCTCCTTCTTATGATCACTGTCATCCTTCGCTGCTGCATGTGGATGACGCGCCCTACATCATCAAAACTGTGTCCCCATTGAGCTCATGCATACTTCTCTCTTCCCATGCCAAGACCATGTTGCATTTGGAGAGCCCCTGTGTGCCCAAACATTGGAGCTCCCCCACAAGTGACCCCATTTTGGAAACTAGACCCCCCAAGGCACCTATCTAGATGCATAGTGAGCACTTGGAACCCCCAGGTGCTTCACAAATGTATTCGTAAAAATGAAAAAGTGAAAAAAAAAACACTTTTTCATTTTTACGAATCAGAGCCCTGACCTAAACCCAATTGAGCATCTCTGGAGAGACCAGAAAATGGCTGTCTACCAACGTTCACCATCCAACCTGACGGAACTGGAGAGGATCTGCAAGGAAGAATGGCAGAGGATCCCCAAATCCAGGTGTGAAAAACTTGTTGCATCATTCCCAAGAAGACTCATGGCCGTACTAGCTCAAAAGGGTGCTTCTACTCAATACTGAGCAAAGGGTCTGAATACTTATGACCATGTGATATTTTAGTTTTTCATTTTTAATAAATTTGCAAAAATTTCTACATTTCTGTTTTTTTTCAGTCAAGATGGGGTGCTGAGTGTGCTTTAATGAGAAAAAAATTAACTTTTTAGAATTTACCAAATGGCTGCAATGAAACAGAGTGAAATATTTAAAGGTGTCTGAATACTTTCCGTACATACAGCATTGTAGTATGCTGTAGCAGAGGGTTTATAGATTCTCGTTAGAGGTTCCCTTTGATTTTCAAATGTTAGGTCATAACAGTGCACCAAGGCTTAGGCCACACCAAGGATGCACAGAAGTGTCTTCATTTGCATATTAAATATCCCTTTTTCAGCAAATATTACGCTAAACTGTATATGCCTTGCATTATTTTAATAGGGGCTACGTCCCCTATGTAAATCTTTATGCAGTCTAATTGTCATTTTGGGGTGACAGACTCTCTTTTAGTAAGCTTAAAATTAATTTCACACAAGGAATGAATGTTTTGCTCGTGCTTTGGGTGATTGACAGCCTATTTAGATAGATTGGTAATCAGTTTCCAATTTTCGGCTGCAGTGTTAACCCCTTTCTGACGTATGACCTAATAGTACGTTATGGTGACCTGGGCCGATTGGACCAATGACGTATTATTAGGCCATATTGCGATCGCGCCCGCACACAAGTGGTGCGGGGTTATCGCCGCCGGGTGTCAGCTGATTTTCGCAGCTGACACCCGGTGCTACAGTATGTGCAGGGAGTGGTCCCGCCCTGCTCCTGGCACATTAACTTCCTCAATGCTGCAATCGAAGTTGATCGCAGCATTGCGGGGCAAGGGAAAGTGATCCCAATGCTCACCTCCTCTCCTGGTCTCCAATGCTGTCTGCCGCGGCTTCCCGGTTGTTGCCATGACGACCCGATGTCGTCATGACAACATCCGGGTCACCAGAAAGCAGGAAGATATTTTGGTCATGCGCACTGCATGACCAAAATATCTTCTGCATCTGCAGCACTGACAGCCTGTATAGCACAGGGATGGTGCTCCATCCCTATGCTATACAGGCGATCAGAATAAAAAAAGTGAAAGTGATCAAAAAGACAAATATAATTAAAATGGTACCGCTGAAAACGTCATCTTGTCCCGCAAAAAACAAGCCGCCATACAGCTCCATCATCAATAAAAAAGTAGCAACTCTCAGAATAAGGCGATGCAAAAAAATATTTTTTTCTATAAAATAGCTTTTATTGTGTAAAAGCGGCAAAACATAGAAAAACGATATAAATGTGGCACCGCTGTAAACGCACTGACCCGAAGAATAACGCTGCCTTATCAATTTTACCACACGCGGAACAGCATAAAAAAACCCCCATAAAAACAATTCTGGAATTGCTGGATTTTGTTTATTCTGCCTCCCAAAAATCGGAATAGAAAGAGATCAAAAAATGTCAAGTGCCTGAAAATGGCACCAATAAAAACGTCAAGTCATCCCGCAAAAAACAAGCCATGACATGACTCTGTCGGCCAAAATATGGAAAAATTATAGCTCTCAAAATATGGCGATGCAAAAACTAGATTTTGCAAAAAAATGCGTCTTTTAGTATGTGACAGCTGTCAATCATAAAAACCCGATATGATTCTGGTATCGCAGTAATCGCACCGACCCGAAGAATAAAGTCGTCTAATCACTTATACCGCACAAGGAACGGCGTAAAAAATAAACTCTAGGGTTAGGGTTAGGGTTTGGCTACGGTTAGGGTTGGGCTAGGGATTTTTTTCAAAAGTAAAAAAAAAAAAGATGACGATATGGCGACTAGTGTTGAGCGCAAGTGCTCGCTACTTGAGTTTGCATCGGGTGTTCAGGTATGCACTGAGTATCACGGGTGCTCAAGTGACATGCTAGAGTCTCTGCCCCATATGTTTCGTGGCCTTGTGGGGATTGCCTGCCATGCACGAGTGATCCCCGCATGTTTTTTTTTGGGTGTCTAATAACCATGAAACATGCGAGCGGGGACTCGAGCATTTCACTCGAGCACACGCGATACATGGTGCATACCCGTGTATCTGATGCAAACTCAAGTAGCGAGCACTTGCTCTCAAGACTAATGACAACTTATTCAATATAATGACCTAATGTTATCAAATTCTGTATCGTACCTCTGGGTTCAAAATGTTCACTATACCCCTTGATAAAATCCTTGAGGGGTGTAGTTTCCAAAATGGGGTCACTTGTGGGGGGTTTCCACTATGTAGGCACATCAGGGGCTCTCGAAACGCAACATGGCAATCATCTCAATTCCAGCCAATTTTGCATTCAAAAAGTCACACAATGCTCCTTCCCTTCTGAACTCTGCCGTGCGCCCTAACACTGTATTGTCCCCACATATGGGGTATTGGCGTACTCAGGAGAAATTGCACAACAGTTTTTGGGGTCCATTTTCTCCTCTTACCCTTGTGAAAATAAAAAAATTGGGGCTAAAACATCATTTTTGTGGAAAAAGTTAGATTTTTTTATTTTCACGGCTCCATGTTATAAACTTCTGAAAAGCTTTTAGGGGTTCAGGGTGCTCACCACACATCTAGATAAGTTCCATGAGGGGTCTAATTTCCAAAATGGTGTCACTTGTGGGGTTTTTCCACTGTTTAGGCACATCAGGGGCTCTCCAAACGCAACATGGCGTCCGCTAATTATTCAAGCAAATTTTACAATCAAAGAGTCAAATGGCACTCCTTCCCTTCCGAACCCTGCCGTGTGCCCAAACAGTGGTTTTCCCCCACATATGGTGTATCTGCTTACTCAGGAGAAATTGCACAACAAACTGCATGGTGCAATTTCTCCTGTTGCCCTTATGAAAATGCAAAATTGGGGGCTGAAAAACATTTTTGTGGGAAAAATGTGAAAATTTTATTTTTACGGCTCAATGTTCTAAACTTCTGTGAAGCACCTTGGGGTTCAAGGTTCTCACCACACATCTAGATAAGTTCCCTGAGGGGTCTAGTTTCCAAAATGGTGTCACTTGTGGGGGTTTTCCACTGTTTAGGCACATCAGGGGCTCTCCAAACGCAACATGGCATCCGCTAATTAATCATGAAAATTTTACAATCAAAAAGTCAAATGGCGCTCCTTCCCTTCTGAGCCCTGCCGTGCGCCCAAACAGTGTTTTTTCCCCATGTATTGGGTATCTGCGTGCTCAGGAGAATTTGCACAACAAATTTTGGGGTCCATTTTTTCCTGTTACCCCTGCAAAACTAAAAAAAATTGGGGTCTAAAGTAACATTTTTGTGAAAAAAGTTAAATGTTCATTTGTTTGTTCCCCATTTCAAAAATTCCTGTGATGCACGTGACGGGTTAGTAAACTTCTTGAATGTGGTTTTGAGCACCTTTAGGGGTGCCATTTTTAGAATGGTGTCATTTTGGGGTATTTTCTGTTATAAAGACCCCTCAAAGTCACTTCAAATGTGATTTGGTCCCTAAAAAAATGGTTTTGCAAATTTTGTTGTAAAAATGAGAAATCTCTGGTCAACTTTTAACCCTTATACAGTACAGACCAACAGTTTGGACACACCTTCTCATTTAAAGATTTTTCTGTATTTTCATGACCATGAAAATTGTACATTCACACTGAAGGCATCAAAACTATGAATTAACACATGTGGAATTATATACTTAACAAAAAAGTGTGAAACAACTGAAAATATGTCTTATATTCTAGGTTCTTCAAAGTAGCCACCTTTTGCTTTGATGACTGCTTTGCACAGTCTTGGCATTCTCTTGATGAGCTTCAAGAGGTAGTCACCAGAAATGGTTTCACTTCACAGGTGTGCCCCATCAGGTTTAATAAGTGGGATTTCTTGCCTTATAAATGGGGTTGGGACCATCAGTTGTGTTGTGCAGGAGTCTGGTGGATACACAGCTGATAGTCCTACTGAATAGACTGTTAGAATTTGTATTATGGCAAGAAAAAAGCAGCTAAGTAAAGAAAAACGAGTGGCCATCATTACTTTAAGAAATGAAGGTCAGTCAGTCCAAAACTTTGAAAGTGTCCCCAAGTGCAGTTGCAAAAACCATCAAGCGTTACAAAGAAACTGGCTCACATGAGGACCGCCCCAGGAAAGGAAGACCAAGAGTCACCTCTGCTTCTGAGGATAAGTTTATCCAAGTCACCAGCCTCAGAAATTGCAGGTTAACAGCAGTTCAGATTAGAGACCAGGTTAATGCCAGACAGAGTTCTAGCAGCAGACACATCTGTACCACAACTGTTAAGAGGAGACTTTGTGCAGCAGGCCTTCATGGTAAAATACAAAGGTCAGTCAATAAGTAGTGCCTCCTATTTTTTTTCTCCTTAAATAAGGTAGTTATGTTAAATATTCGAATTTGGCACAATTCATCAAACCTTCTTCTCCAATCCACAGCAATTGCAACTTCCTGCACCAACAGGTGGCAGGACTGTATCCGTTTGCAAAATGGCTCACATCGATGTTTGCATTAGACAACGTTCTGTGATTGAATTCTTGCATGCAGAAGGTGAAACGCCCATTCCAATTCATGAGAGACTGAAAAATGTGTACGGTGATGCAACAGTGGATGTCAGTACTGTTAGATGATGGGTTTGTTGCTGTAACACAGCTGAAGGGCCATCACCGTTGGCTGACAAAATGTGGAGTGGCAGGCCAGTAACCGCAGTGACTCCAAGCAACATTCAGCGAGTCGATGACATCATTCGTGGTGACCGCCAGGTGACTGCAGATGAATTGTGTGGCATTATCTGCCTCAGTAAAGGCAGTGTGATGAAAATTATTGGACAACTGGGATACAGAAAAGTTTGTGCACGTTGGGTCCCAAGAATGCTTTTTACCATGCTGGAATACATGCCCTTGTTAAATGGTGGACCAAGACTGTGGAAATGGATGGAGATTATATTGAAAAGTGACAAATTAATCGTTAATGTTGTGGTTTTCAACCTATGTAATTGCATTTGAATTTCTTGCCAATTAAAAGGAGAAAAAAAATAGGAGGCATTACTTATTGACTAACCCTAGTAGCTGCTAGGAAACCACTGCTAAGGACAGGTAGCAAGCAGAAGAGATTTGTTTGGGCTAAAGAACAAAAGGAATGGACATTAGACAAGTGGAAATCTTTGCTTTGGTCTGATGAGTCCAAATTTGAGATCTTTGGTTCCAACCACCGTGTCTTTGTGCGACGCAGAAAAGGTGAACGGATGGACTCTACTTGCCTGGTTCTCACCGTGAAGCATGGAGGAGGAGGTGTGATGGTGTGGGGGTGCTTTGCTGGTGACACTGTTGGGGATTTATTCAAAATTGAAGGCATACTGAACCAGCATGGCTACCACAGCATGTTGCAGCGGCATGCTTTCCATCCGGTTTGAGTTTAGTTGGACCATCATTTATTTTTCAACAGGACAATGACCCCAAACACACCTCCAGGCTGTGTAAGGGCTATTTGACCAAGAAGGAGAGTGATGGGGTTCTACGCCAGATGACCTGGCCTCCACAGTCACCAGACCTGAACCCAATCGAGATGGTTTGGGGTGAGCTGGACCGCAGAGGGAAGGCAAAAGGGCCAACAAGTGCTAAGCATCTCTGGGAACTCCTTCAAGATTGTTGGAAGACCATTTCCGGTGACTACCTCTTGAAGCTCATCAAGAGAATGCCAAGAGTGTGCAAAGCAGTCATCAAAGCAAAAGGTGGCTACTTTGAAGAACCTAGAATATAAGACATATTTTCAGTTGTTTCACACTTTTTTGTTAAGTATATAATTCCTCATGTGTTAATTCATAGTTTTGATGCCTTCAGTGTGAATGTACAATTTTCATAGTCAAGAAAATACAGAAAAATCTTTAAATGAGAAGGTGTGTTGATGTAAAGTAGACATGTGGGAAATGTTATTTATGAACTATTTTGTGTGACATATCTCTCTGATTTAAGAGCATAAAAATAAAAATTTTGAAAATTGCGAAATTTTCATAATTTTCGCCAAATTTCCGTTTTTTTTTCATAAATAAACGTTAGTGATATCGCAGAAATTTTATCACTATCATGAAGTACAATATGTCATGAAAAATCTCAGAATCAGGGGGATCCGTTGAAGCGTTCCAGAGTAATTACCTCATAAAGTGACAGTGGTTAGAATTGTAAAAATTGGCCTGGTCATTAACGTGCAAACCACCTTCGTGGGTAAAGGGGTTAAAGTACAAAATTCTATTTTAAAAGTTGCACATTCTAATCATTAGATACACGACTCGGTAGTTAGTATCACACAGGAGAGGATCAGGAACAAACACCAATATGCCTTCTCATCAGGATCCCCCAAGCAGCAGCTCAGCCTTCTGTGTGCTTGTAGTGGCTGCTATCTTCAGTGCCATTATGGCTGCTGCAAGCACACAGACACAGGGATTCAGAACGCACACGCTGCTGGAGGTGATTGCCATTACGGTTACCTTAATCCAGGAGACTGCCAGATACCACTGTGAGTGACCTCTCTCCCTCTCTGAACCACCGCACTGGCAGAAGAAGAGATGGAAAGTGCGTGGCTTAATACAAGGGGGCGTGTCGACTAATTCTCACTGCTGTGTGTGCGGGAAAAGCCGGTCCCGGCCGGGATTGTGGGGCATGGCCTCAAAATCGGGACGGTCCCGCAGTATGAGGGACGGTTGGGAGCTATGGTTTTGTGTTTCTGCTGAACCTATATGAGTATAGCATGAATGTCATATGGGGAGTAAATTGTCAAAGGAAAAGTCAATGTGATCTCGCATGCCTTTCCTAGCAGTAGTGCAGCAGTCCCTACAGCACAGACACATGTGGGAGACCCTGTGATCACTGGTAATTGTGCTGAGTAGAAAGCTATTGGCCTTTGTCTGTCACCATGCTGTTGTGTCAGTACTGCTGTCGCATGTTCTCCTTGCTCTGTGCAAAGCAAAAAAAAAAAAAAGGCTAATCATATTTTGGAATGCCTAAGGCCAGGGCTGACAATGATCAGTTTGAAAAAAAATGAAATGAATCAATAACTTCCTAAGTGAGATCAAAATGATCTGATGATAGACAGTCATAGAGTGGTTGCATCATTTGGGAAGCAGACATTATCCAAGGCCTACAATAGGACACCGAGCCTAAAAAGGTGCGTAACTGTCGGCACGACCTGAGTAAAGAGAGATTTTGAACTGCTTGTTTTCTCTCTCTTCAGTCAGGTGTCTTTTACCTTCAGCAATACAGTGACCTAAAAATGTCACCTTTTGTTTGCAGAATTGTAATTAGTCACGTGAGACTTTGCAACCTTTTTCTGCTAAGAAACACAGCAAGGAAATTGTGGCTTCCTTGCAGGACGTCTGGTCTGAGCAGCAGAGCAAAAGGACATCAAAGTACTGTAATAGCATGCTCTGTGGATGAGGCGGTTTTCACTGCTCCATTCTTCCACCGCCAGCTTATCACATATCTGCTTTTCATAGGTGAAGAGGTGATGCAATGCCTCCTTGTACAGCTCGGCCATTGCTGTTGAATAAATGGTAGGGGAATTCATTCCTCCTTGTGGGAGGACTGTCCAGTAGTACTGTTTCCCTTCATGTGTCAAGGTGAAAAGGTACTGGCAATCAGGGTGAAGGGGCACAGAGAAAAGTTGTCAACATCAGGTTTGTCCAGTAGTCTGTGCAGTAACTGGGATCTGTGCCAGTAATGTGTGTTAGAAACAGTCGAGGTCACACTCTCTGTAACATCATTAACTGCTCTCCAAATCATGTACTATTCTGTAAGTGTCAGGGAAACTTTATTTTCTTTTTTTTGTATGGGATACATATTCCTTATATCCCTGGTCAGAGCTATTGATATTTAACCAGCGAGGAGTGGCTCCTAGGCTGAAGGCAGAGCGGGTGGAAGGTCAGTCAGTCTGCTCTGTCTCCCTCCTAGAGTTTTTACGTTTGGCGTAATGTCCGTGTTCCCCACAATTCCAGCACTGCACTCTTGTCAGGTCATTTGGTCCCCTACTGTGTCTCCACTTTTTCCCTTGTGCTTTAGCATACATGACTGGTCACTTGGTCCTTGCCTGTTCAACTCCTCTAGCAACTTGTAAGAGATATTTTTGGGTTCATATTTCTCCATTCTGGTCTGGCTATCTGTATTGTCTTACGTAAGCCTTTGTTCATATCGTCAATGAATGCACTTAACAGTATTTTAACATCGAGTATTCCTGGCACTGTACCCCATGTCTGCCCACTTCAGCTGTAACTGTCCAAAGTATGTCTCTATACTTCCTCCTTTTTGCTGTGTCACGTCAGTCAGAAGTACAGACTGTTCTGATTGTTTCAGTGCAGCCCATTCTCTCAGTGCTTCACAGTACATCTCCCCAGACCGTACAGGTTGATTACTCCTGCTCCATGTTTGATCCTTTGTTATGTCTGTTTGTTATGTGTCCTAGTACGTCACCTGCCTTTGCAGTCACCAAACTCTCTAGGTCTGTGACGCGCCCCCTGGGCCCAGTGTGGACGTGTGTGGGATACCCGGAGCCGGGTCTCTGGGGGTTGTAGTCTCCGTGACGGCGACCCGGTCCCGTGGCTCAGGGTGGTCAAGCCAGTGGCAGTCTTTTATGGGTTTTAGGTTAATTGTCCGACTACGCCACCCGTGGATTGCGGTCAGGGTGTATCGCCGCTGCGAGGCAGACCGCTGAGGCTGGTGTGGTGTGCGCAGCAAAGGATGGGATAACTCCCCACGGGAGGAGTATAGCCTCAGGTCAGAGAATGTGGATGATGGGAGTGATGGTGCACGGGAGTCCCTGTACTAGTAGTGCTGTATGCGGTGAGAAAGCAGGAACGACTCAGAGTCTTTGCAGTGCAGTTCAGGGTCTTTACTGATGATACTAACGCAGACCCTCCCGGGAGTACTGGCTAGCATAAGGGGCCTGGTCAGTCTGTGAGCAAGCAGGAGATCCCCTGGCCAGGTGGAGTTGTAGGCCTCCCCTCTATCTGCACTCTTCCTGGCTACCTTGCTGTAAGCGAGTGGAAGTAGCCCACATCCCTGAGTATACCGAGTGGTGCTCACCCGTATGGCTGGTGACTTGGGGCCTTCTGATAGCCTCCGCTCCTCGATGGCGGTGCTGGTCCCTTCCTTGTGACTGAGCCTCCGGGCTTCTATGGCCAGAGGACCTGGAATCCCCTGCCGGTTGGTTTCTGCTGCTGGTTGAATATACGTCCCCACAGCCTCGGACTCCGGTGTCCGGTTCTTAGCGACTTCTGCCAGGGCGAGCTCTGCTTAGCTCCAGCCCCTGGTCTTCAGCTCCTGCTCCTACAGAGCTCCTAGCTGTTTCTTGCCCTGTGTCTGAAACTGTCTCCAGGCTCTAACTGTCTGACTAACCCCGCCCCAGACCCAGTTTATAAGGGCAGATTCCTCCCCTCCCAGGACTGGGCAGGAGGTGTTGCATGTGTAAGGGCTCCTGACCAGGAAACCTCCCACTTGCTCCCAGACGTAATATTTCTATTACTGTGGCAACCTGACCCCTGGGGTGCCACATTCCCCCCTAGTTAGTTTTAGTACTCCGGGACTAAACACATTTTCAAGAAAACACAAATACAGGGCATAAACAATAATACAACAACATATATACAAGAAGTTTTAGTCTTTAGAGGTCACGGCGTGTCCGTGACCGGGTGTCCATGTTACCCAACAAGGTGAAGTCTTGGAACAGAGTAGGGGACCTGTCCATAGCAAACCCCAAATGTTGGCCCTGGGCGTGGCTGCAAGGCTGAGGCTAGCTACTTTGGGCCACAAGTAGGCCACGCCAGACAGGTTTTTCTCTTCCGCGGCCATCTTCGCAAGAGGCACCAAGGTGCAACTATCTACAATATAGATCCGGTTATTCAGCGTCCATAACCTGTCAGTCCAAATAAACCTGCAGGGTAACTAGAGAAACATAATCAATGAACAGGCAACAAAAACATAAACCTTTTTCAACATTGGCAATTTACAAGCAAATTTACATTACATTTTAGATTCTCCAGCGAGCGGGCATCTGTCCTCTAGTGCTCCTGGTGGACCTACGTAACCCACTATCTGGTTCTGCACTACAGGGTGTAGAAGGTGTTGCGGGTAGGCCTGGCAGCTTTCTGCGTACTCTTTGGCTTACTAGGGGCACGACAGGCTCACTACTAGCAGAGGGTTGATTCTCCTGGGCTGCTGGTATGGATTCTTCTGCCTCCTGCGCTGGCTGCTCTCCCAACCCTTCCTGTTCTTCTGTAGGCCCTTGAGGGGCCGGCTGGAGAAAGGTGAGGACGGGTACCACGACTGCGTTGTTGATTTGAGTCCAGGACCGGGGAAAGTCTCCGAGTACGGTACTGATCATTTCTTCCCTTTCCTCTGTGGGTTGAGGGTTCTCTTGATCTTTGTCAGGGCTTTGCAGCTGCTCGGGACACTTTTTCAGGTGGTCTCTGGAGACAATGGCTGTGGTCTCTCCTCCATCCTTACTGATGACACACACTTTTGGGTTCTCATGGCTTGAGGGCAGTACGGTGTACGGGTCCTTCTCCCACTGGTCGTCCAACTTGTGGAGCCGCCTCTTTCTCTTCAAGACCTGCTCTCCGGGTACCAGGGGAACAGCGGGAGCATGCTGGTTATAAGCCTTCTCTTGCCTTTCTCTTGCTTGAGACAGACTTCGCTCGACGCTCTCCTGTACTTTCCGATACTGCTGCTGCCGTTCTGTATCCCAGTCTGCCTCTGGCGAGGTGTCCTCAGGTGTCAGGACTCCCATATCCAGGTCAATAGGTAGCTTACCAGGTCTTGCTCTCATTAGGTAAGCCGGGGTACAGTTGGTGGAACCTACGGGGATGTGATTATACAAGTCCACCAGATCAGGCAGTTTTTCAGGCCACAGACTGCGTTCTTCCAGGGGCAATGTTTTTAGCAAGTCTATCACCACCTGGTTCATTTTCTCACATAGTCCATTGGTCTGAGGGTGATAGGGCGTTGTTCTTATCTTCCTGCAGCCATACAGGTTGCAGAACTCCTGGAAGACCTCCGCTTCGAAGGCTGGTCCTTGGTCCGTCAACACTTGCTCCGGATACCCGTGTGGACGGCAGAAGTGCAGCTGGAAGGCTCTGGCTGCTGTTTGAACCATTAAGTCTTTGACAGGGACCACCACCAGGAACCGGGAGTAGTGATCTACGATGGTGAGGGCGTAGACGTATCCGGATTTGCTTGGAGCCAGTTTCACATGGTCCAGGGCTACCAATTCCAGTGGCTGCCTGGTGATGATAGACTGCAGGGGAGTCTTCTGGCTGGCACGGTCCTTTCTTCTTAGGTTGCACGGGCCACAGTCTCTGCACCATCTCTCGATGGCTCCTCTCATGCCTACCCAGTAGAACCGTTCACGCAACAGGAACTCCAGCTTCTTCCATCCGAAGTGTCCTGCTCCGTCGTGGTATGCCTCCAGAACCATAGCCGCGTCTCGTCTTGGGACCACTACCTGCCAGGTCAGCTCATGTGTTCGAGAGTTGACCATTCTCCGGCACAGCTTCTCCTTGTAGAGAAACAGCTTACTTTTCTCCTTCCACAGTAGCTTGGTCTCCTCCGGAGTGTCTGGGTCAAGACGGTCATCAGCCTGTGTCAGCATTTCCTTCACTAGACGGACTGCGGGATCACTGTCTTGTGTCTCCGCCCAGCTGTAGTGGGGTAAGGGATTGAACGTAGCAGAGCGCCTGTCCCTCACACGGTGGGAATACAGGGTGGACGGTGGAACGCAGGGAGTTCGACTTCTTCCAGTTCTTCTGGATCTTCCCCTACGTCCGGTAAGTTTGGCATTCTGGACAGGGCATCCGCGTTGGCATTTGAGCGTCCCGCCCGGTATTTGATGGTGAATTCATAGTTGGACAGGCGGGCCATCCATCTCTGCTCTAGGGCACCAAGTTTTGCAGTGTCCAGGTGTGTCAACGGGTTGCTATCCGTGTACACGGTCAACTTGGAAGAGGCAAGGTAATACTTCAAACGTTCGGTCACTGCCCACACCACTGCCAGGAACTCTAGCTTGAATGAGCTATAATTCTCAGGGTTTCTCTCTGTGGGCCGTAGTTTTCGGCTGGCGTAAGCGATTACCCGTTCTTTCCCCTGCTGGATCTGGGACAGTATGGCTCCTAGCCCGATGTTGCTCGTGTCCGTGTGGAGGATAAAGGGCTGGCTGTAGTCAGGGTACGCCAGGATTTCATCCCCCGTGAGGGCCATCTTCAGCTGGTGGAAGGACTCATCTTCCAGCTTTTCCCACCTGGTTTTTGGCCTTCCTGGATTGACCTATCAGGAGGTCCTGCATAGGGGCTGCCATTTTGGTGAAAGCGGGAATGAATCTTCGGTAGTAGCCTACCAACCCGAGGAACTGCCGCACTTCTTTTATGCTGGAGGGTCTTGGCCAGTCTTTAATCACGGTGATCTTATCGGGGTCGGGAGCCACTCCGTGAGCACTCACCACGTGTCCCAGGTACTGCACCTTTGGTTTCAGGAGGTGACACTTGGAGGGTTTCACCTTTAGGCCGTAGCTTGCCAGGGCGTCAAACACTTCTGCCAGGTGTTTCAGATGGTCCTCGTAGGTTTTGGAATAAACGATGATATCGTCCAGGTATAACAGGACCGTCTCGAAATTCCGGTGTCCCAGACAGCATTCCATCAACCGCTGGAAGGTTCCTGGTGCGTTGCAGAGCCCGAACGGCATACAGTTGAATTCGCTGAGACCCATCGGGGTGGTGAATGCAGTCTTCTCCTTGTCTGCCTCTGCTACAGGAACCTGCCAGTACCCGCTAGTAAGATCCAAAGTGGAGAAGAAGTTAGCAGATTTTAATGCAGCTAAAGATTCTTCTATTCTAGGTAACGGGTACGCATCTTTGTGTGTGATACGTTTGACCTTTCTGTAGTCTACACACATTCTCATGGTGTTGTCCTTCTGTTTCACTAGAACTAGTGGAGCTGCCCAGGGGCTACAGCTGTCCCTGATTACCCCAGCCTCCTTCATGTCCCGCAACATCCCCTTTGCATGCTGATAGTGTGCAGGGGGTACAGGTCAGTATCTTTCCTTTATGGGTGGATGGTCTCCTGTAGGGATGTGATGTTCTACCCCCTTTACTCGCCCAAAGTCTAGCGGGTGTTTACTAAAGACTCTTTCGTACTCCTGAACCACCCGGTAGACTCCCTGTTTTTGGTGTGAGGGAGTGGAGTCAGTACCCACATGCAGTTGCTGACACCAGTCCTCCATTTGTTTCTTAGAGCCGTTACCTTCCTCTGGTTGAGATGGAGGCAAGGGTTCCACGGCCCTTACAGAATTTTGGTTTATGGTGAACAATTTGGCTAGCGTGGCATACCGGGGCAGGTATACTTCTCTCTCCCCAATATTTATGATGCGGACAGGTACCCTCCCATGGCGTACATCGACCACCCCCCGTGCTGTCAAAATGGTGGGCCTACTGTCTGAGTAGACAGGTTCTACCATTGCTTGGTAGTCTCTACCTCGTAGACCAATAGCTGCCCGGCACCAGATCATCATCTCACTTTTCGGGGGCATGGCAATAGGGAACGGGTCACACATTCTCACGCTACCAATCTCACCACCAGATAGTTCCACTTGTTGCCGTTTCATCAGCGCCCGGATCTCTTTTTGGAGAACACACTGCTGGCTGGAACTGGCGTTCTTGGCAACCTGCTGCAAAATGAAAATTACCTCTGCAAGACAATTTTCAATTACGTTAGTTCCCAAGGTTATTTTAGGGTGACTCTCATGACGGTCAATGTCCACAATAATCAGTCCTTGTGCCGCCAGTTCTACTTTACCGATCTTAATGGTCACCTCTTTGAATCCCACCTGCGGCACGGGCTGACCATTGCTGGCGATGATACTCAGGTCGTCATCTGGGTAGCGGGTTATGTCCGAGTCATTCCAGTACCGCTTAAAGAGCACGTACGGGATGGTAGTCACCTGTGACCCAGTGTCTAGTAGGGCACTCATAGGAATGCCATCCAGTACCACAGGCAAGACCGGATGTCCCCCTACGTATTTATCACACCAGTTCGATGGGCCTGATGATCTTATGCCTGGGGGTTGGCCCTCTACCCCAGGTTGTGCCCGTTTAAATGACAGTACCTTGCCATATGTCCGGGTTGATTGCAGTGGCGGCAGATGGGTTGTCCGTCCTCGTTGTATCTGTCGCTGGGTCTTCCTCTGGACGTTGGGATCCTCCTCTGTCGGCGCCACGGGACGTCCTCTGGTCCGGATGCCAGCTGGATCTTTCCTGGAGGAGAGACCTGTAAAGACTGCACAGTTCTGGTTAGCGCGGCTATTCGGTTCGTCGAACACCGGGATGTTCGAGGAACTGTTCGTCGAACTGTTCGTCGAACACCTTAGAACACCGTCGAACACCGTTAAAACCAATGGCAGGCAAAAAAAACACATAGAAACACATAGAAAACACCTGCAAAGGTGTCCAAAAGCTGACAAACTGCTCAGAAGACACTCTCTGTAAAAAAGCCGGCCGGCAAATTCAGCAGCGGCATACACCGGTACCCGACAATTTAGACAAGAAGGAATAGAGCATCACACATAGATTAGATAGATAGAAACATGTCAGTCACACAAATAAGAAGCACAGTGACAGTGTTGGTTACTGCACTTGTCATTTAGTGTAAAGGATTTATTAAAAAAAATATTAGTGTTTTCATGCACCGTCTCTTTAAAAAAGCCGGCCGGCAATTCAGCATCTGTACCCGACAATTTAGAACAGAAAGAATAGAGCTTCACACATACAGTACAGACCAAAAGTTTGGACACACCTTCTCATTTAAAGTTTTTCTGTATTTTCATGACTATGAAAATTGTACATTCACACTGAAGGCATCAAAACTATGAATTAACACATGTGGAATTATATACTTAACAAAAAAGTGTGAAACAACTGAAAATATGTCTTATATTCTAGGTTCTTCAAAGTAGCCACCTTTTGCTTTGATGACTGCTTTGCACACTCTTGGCATTCTCTTGATGAGCATCAAGAGGTAGTCACCGGAAATGGTCTTCCAACAATCTTGAAGGAGTTCCCAGAGATGCTTAGCACTTGTTGGCCCTTTTGCCTTCACTCTGCGGTCCAGCTCACCCCAAACCATCTCGATTGGGTCCAGGTCTGGTGACTGTGGAGGCCAGGTCATCTGGCGTAGCACCCCATCACTCTCCTTCTTGGTCAAATAGCCCTTACACAGCCTGGAGGTGTGTTTGGGGTCATTGTCCTGTTGAAAGATAAATGATGGTCCAACTAAACGCAAACCGGATGGAATAGCATGCCGCTGCAAGATGCTGTGGTAGCCATGCTGGTTCAGTCTGCCTTCAATATTGAATAAATCCCCAACAGTGTCACCAGCAAAGCACCCCCACACCATCACACCTCCTCCTCCATGCTTCACGGTGGGAACCAGACATGTAGAGTCCATCCGTTCACCTTTTCTGCGTCGCACAAAGACACGGTGGTTGGAACCAAAGATCTCAAATTTGGACTCATCAGACCAAAGCACAGATTTCCACTGGTCTAATGTCCATCCCTTGTGTTCTTTAGCCCAAACAAGTCTCTTCTGCTTGTTGCCAATCCTTAGCAGTAGTTTTCTAGCAGCTATTTTACCATGAAGGCCTGCTGCACAAAGTCTCCTCTTAACAGTTGTTGAAGAGATGTGTCTGCTGCTAGAACTCTGTGTGGCATTGACCTGGTCTCTAATCTGAGCTGCTGTTAACCTGCGATTTCTGAGGCTGGTGACTCGAATAAACTTATCCTCAGAAGCAGAGGTGACTCTTGGTCTTCCTTTCCTGGGGCGGTCCTCATGTGAGCCAGTTTCTTTGTAGCGCTTGATGGTTTTTGCAACTGCACTTGGGGACACTTTCAAAGTTTGCCCAATTTTTCGCACTGACTGACCTTAATTTCTTAAAGTAATGATGGCCACTCGTTTTTCTTTACTTAGCTGCTATTTTCTTGCCATAATACAAATTCTAACAGTCTATTCAGTAGGACTATCAGCTGTGTATCCACCAGACTTCTGCACAACACAACTGATGGTCCCAACCCCATTTATAAGGCAAGAAATCCCACTTATTAAACCTGACAGGGCACACCTGTGAAGTGAAAACCATTTCTGGTGACTACCTCTTGAAGCTCATCAAGAGAATGCCAAGAGTGTGCAAAGCAGTCATCAAAGCAAAAGGTGGCTACTTTGAAGAACCTAGAATAGAAGACATATTTTCATTTGTTTCATACTTTTTTGTTAAGTATATAATTCCACATGTGTTAATTCATAGTTTTGATGCCTTCAGTGTGAATGTACAATTTTCATAGTCATGAAAATACTGAAAAATCTTTAAATGAGAAGGCGTGTCCAAACTTTTGGTCTGTACTGTAGATTAGATAGATAGAAACATGTCAGTCACATATATAATACGTACAGTGATAGTGTTGCTTACTGTACTTGTCATTTAGTGTAAAGGATTTATTTAAAAAAATAATAGTGTTTTCATGCACTGTCTCTTTAAAAAAGCCGGCCGGCAATTCAGCAGCGGTACCCGACAATTTAGAACAGAAAGATAGAGCATCACACATAGATTAGATAGATAGAAACATGTCAGTCACATATATATGAAGTACAGTGATAGTGTTGGTTACTGTACTTGTCATTTAGTATTAAAATAAAGGATTTATTATTAAAAAAATTGGCGTGGGGTTCCCCTTAATTTTAGGCTCTAGCGGAGGTTAAGCAGACGGCTGGGGCAGATGTTTGAAGCCTGGGAAGGAGGTAATACCCACGGAGCTTCCCAGGCTACTAATATCAGCCCCCAGCTGAATACATAGCCTTTACTAGCTATTAAAATGGGGGACCCCCCCAAAAAAATGACGTGGGGTCCCCCCTAATTTAATAGCTAGCAAAGGCTAGGCAGACAGCTGGGGGCTGATATTAATAGCCCAGGAAGGGAGCCATGAATATTGGCCCCCTCCCAGGCTAGAAACACCAGCCGTCAGCCGCCCCAGAAATGGCGCATTCATAGGATGCGCCAATTCTGGCACTTAGCCTCGCTCTTCCACGCTGCCCTGGTGCGGTGGCAGGGGGTAATAGGGTTGGGGTTGATGTCAGCTTATAATGCCAGCTGACATCAAGCCCAGGTTAGTAATGGAGAGGCGTCTATAAGACACCCCCATTACTAACCCCATAGTCAAAGTTAAAAAAAACACAAACACCCAGAATAAAGTCCTTTAATTGAAATAAAGACACAATCCTTTATTGTTCTAAATTAAACCATACTTACCATCACGCCCATTCCAGCTGAAGCCAACGATCTCCTGCAATAAAAGAAAAATAATAAAGCAACCTCATCCTTACCTTTCCATGGTTCCCACGACAGCTTCAGCTCTGCTACATCGAGATGACAGGCTGGACCGCAGCAGAACGCTGCCATCCAGCCTGTCATCCCGCAGACACTGAGAAGCGCAGGCTTGCTTGCGCTGCTCAGCCTCTCTCTGTGACGACATCCAGATGAGCCGAGTTCATGTCCAATGAACTCGGCTCACCTCATGCACGTCACTGACAGCGTGGGAAAATTCTCACGCTGAAGCGCTGATTGCAGGAGAATTTTCCCACGCTGTCAGTGACGTGCAGGAGGTGAGCTGAGTTTATTGGACATGAGCTCACCTCATGCACATCACTGACAGCGTGGGAGAATTCTCCTGCACTCAGCACTTCAGCGTGAGAATTTTCCCACGCTGTCAGTGACGTGCATGAGGTGAGCCGAGTTCATTGGACATGACCTCGGCTCATCTGGATGCCGTCACAGCGAGACAGTGAGGAGCGCAAGCATGCCTGCGCTTCTCAGTGTCTGCGGGATGACAGACTGGATGGCAGCGTTCTGCTGCGGTCCAGCCAGTCATCTCGATGTAGCAGAGCTGAAGCTGTCGTGGGAACCATGGAAAGGTAAGGATGAGGTTGGTTTATTATTTTTCTTTTATTGCAGGAGATCGTTGGCTTCAGCTGGAATGGGTGTGATGGTAAGTATGGTTTAATTTAGAACAATAAAGAATTGTGTCTTTATTTCAATTAAAGGACTTTATTCTGGGTGTTTGTGTTTTTTTTAACTTTGACTATGGGGTTAGTAATGGGGGTGTCTTATAGACGCCTCTCCATTACTAACCTGGGCTTGATGTCAGCTGGCATTATAAGCTGACATCAACCCCAACCCTATTACCCCCTGCCACCGCACCAGGGCAGCATGGAAGAGCGAGGCTAAGTGCCAGAATTGGCGCATCCTATGAATGCGCCATTTCTGGGGCGGCTGACGGCTGGTGTTTCTAGCCTGGGAGGGGGCCAATATTCATGGCTCCCTTCCTGGGCTATTAATATCAGCCCCCAGCTGTCTGCCTAGCCTTTGCTAGCTATTAAATTAGGGGGGACCCCACGTCATTTTTTTGGGGGGGTCCCCCATTTTAATAGCTAGTAAAGGCTATGTATTCAGCTGGGGGCTGATATTAGTAGCCTGGGAAGCTCCGTGGGTATTACCCCCTTCCCAGGCTTCAAACATCTGCCCCAGCCGTCTGATTAACCTCCGCTAGAGCCTAAAATTAAGGGGAACCCCACGCCAATTTTTTTAATAATAAATCCTTTATTTTAATACTAAATGACAAGTACAGTAACCAACACTATCACTGTACTTCATAAATATGTGACTGACATGTTTCTATCTATCTAATCTATGTGTGAAGCTCTATTCTGTCTGTTATAAATTGTCGGGTACCGCTGCTGAATTGCCGGCCGGCTTTTTTAAAGAGACGGTGCATGAAAACACTATTATTTTTTTTGATAAATCCTTTACGCTAAATGACAAGTACAGTAAGCAGCACTTTCACTGTACTTCGTATATATGTGACTGACATGTTTATATCTATCTAATCAATGTGTGAAGCTCTATTCTTTCGGTTCTAAATTGTCGGGTACAGGTGTATGCCGCTGCTGAATTGCCGGCTTTTCATGTTTCACTGTTGGCACTGTTCCCATCGATTTGGGCAATCACTGTAATGCCACAACCACCATGGCTGTGGCATTACAGTGAGTGGCAGACAATCCCTGCATGATTGGTGCTCTAAATAGCGCCAGACATGCAGGACACGCTTTTGGTGCACGAACAGTTATCGAACATAACCTCGAACAGCCGAATTTTTTGCAAATCGTTCGGGTTCGTCGAACAACTCGAACACCGCCCAAAACAGCTCGAATTTGAGATTGGCGAACAGTTCTAGTCGAACACCGCTCATCTCTAATGTTCTACCCCCTTTACTCGCCCAAAGTCTAGCGGGTGTTTACTAAAGACTCTTTCGTACTCCTGAACCACTCGGTAGACTCCCTGTTTTTGGTGTGAGGGAGTGGAGTCAGTACCCACATGCAGTTGCTGACACCAGTCCTCCATTTGTTTCTTAGAGCCGTTACCTTCCTCTGGTTGAGATGGAGGCAAGGGTTCCACGGCCCTTACAGAATTTTGGTTTATGGTGAACAATTTGGCTAGCGTGGCATACCGGGGCAGGTATACTTCTCTCTCCCCAATATTTATGATGCGGACAGGTACCCTCCCATGGCGTACATCG
Organism: Phyllobates terribilis; assembly: GCF_046119375.1. NCBI lineage: Eukaryota > Metazoa > Chordata > Amphibia > Anura > Dendrobatidae > Phyllobates > Phyllobates terribilis. The sequence goes on along the minus strand of NW_027362761.1, from coordinate 8,726,402 downwards.
ACCACCCCCCGTGCTGTCAAAATGGTGGGCCTACTGTCTGAGTAGACAGGTTCTACCATTGCTTGGTAGTCTCTACCTCGTAGACCAATAGCTGCCCGGCACCAGATCATCATCTCACTTTTCGGGGGCATGGCAATAGGGAACGGGTCACACATTCTCACGCTACCAATCTCACCACCAGATAGTTCCACTTGTTGCCGTTTCATCAGCGCCCGGATCTCTTTTTGGAAAACACACTGCTGGCTGGAACTGGCGTTCTTGGCAACCTGCTGCAAAATGAAAATTACCTCTGCAAGACAATTTTCAATTACGTTAGTTCCCAAGGTTATTTTAGGGTGACTCTCATGACGGTCAATGTCCACAATAATCAGTCCTTGTGCCGCCAGTTCTACTTTACCGATCTTAATGGTCACCTCTTTGAATCCCACCTGGGGCACGGGCTGACCATTGCTGGCGATGATACTCAGGTCGTCATCTGGGTAGCGGGTTATGTCCGAGTCATTCCAGTACCGCTTAAAGAGCACGTACGGGATGGTAGTCACCTGTGACCCAGTGTCTAGTAGGGCACTCATAGGAATGCCATCCAGTACCACAGGCAAGACCGGATGTCCCCCTACGTATTTATCACACCAGTTCAATGGGCCTGATGATCTTATGCCTGGGGGTTGGCCCTCTACCCCAGGTTGTGCCCGTTTAAATGACAGTACCTTGCCATATGTCCGGGTTGATTGCAGTGGCGGCAGATGGGTTGTCCGTCCTCGTTGTATCTGTCGCTGGGTCTTCCTCTGGACGTTGGGATCCTCCTCTGTCGGCGCCACGGGACGTCCTCTGGTCCGGATGCCAGCTGGATCTTTCCTGGAGGAGAGACCTGTAAAGACTGCACAGTTCTGGTTAGCGCGGCTATGCTTTTGGTCAGTTCTTGGACCTGGTGGTGCAAGTCTGTAGCCGGGTTGTTATCCAAAGCCTGCGCACCAGCTCCTACAGACTCTGTAGACAATGGCGCCGCCTCCTGGTGATAGGTAATAGCAGGGCGCCGGTGGGTTACAGCGCTACCCGGTGCCGGTTCTCGGAGCACCCGGATGGCCCTGTCTTTGAACTTTGCAAAGTCTAACCCAGGGTTCTGCAAGGCCATTGCACGTAACTGGGTTCGGTGGGCATTGGACAGCAGACCCTCAATGAATTGCTCAGTTAACAGTTCATCTGCATTCCGCACACTGTCAGGGTCTGCCTGTTTAATGACTCCCAGGGCCTCTTGCAAATTCAAAGCATAGTCTCTTATACTGTCTTGGGCCCGCTGCTTGCACCCATAAAATTTCATTTTGATCTCTGCTGAGGTGCGGGTATCGAAAGTGTCCCACAGACGGGCTAAGATCTCCTTCACGGTCTCCTTGTCCCTGACTGACCAGGACTTTACTTCACGTTGGGCTGCGCCGGTTAGCTGGCCTACCAATATGCTCACTTTTTGTCCCTCCATCAGGGGGTATACTTTAAACAGGATATACAGTCTCTCTTTAAAGTCGCTTAGGGTATGCGACTCCCCTGAGTATTGTGGCAGCCAGGCCGCTCCGGGGATGTAAGGCATGGTGAACGGCATTACTGCGGCAGCGGCCGCACTGGTGGTAGAGGGTACCTCCGTGTCCGTCATCTTCCTCCCCCCTAGTTAAGTGTGGCCTACCTTCTGTTGCTTCTTCTCCGTAGGCCGCGGCTCCGCAGACGATCGTCAGAGTGGAGGACCTTGCGTCGCTCTCTAGTGACGTCAGCATTGCTCCCTCTCCTTCCAGGACCTTGCGCAGCGTCGGTGCGTAGGGCGGAGCTTCAGGTCTCGCGCGCTTTCGGCGTCCACGCCCCTCTTCTTCCCGCGCGGCGTCCCGAAGATGGCGCCCGATGGCGGGAAAACAACTGCGGATGGCGGGAAAACAGCTGAAGATGGCGGGAAACGGCTCCGGATGGCGGGAAACGACTCCAGATGGCGGGGACCTTCACCACGGCAGGTATGACAGTCTTTTGAAGGCGTGCAGTACGCGGTGGTTGCGGGCACGAAATCCTGCTGACTACGCCAAAGTTGACGCGCCCCCTGGGCCTAGTGTGGACGTGTGTGGGATACCCGGAGCCGGGTCTCTGGGGGTTGTAGTCTCCGTGGCGGCGACCCGGCCCCGTGGCTCAGGGTGGTCAAACCAGTGGCAGTCTTTTATGGGTTTTAGGTTAATTGTCCGACTACGCCACCCGTGGATTGCGGTCAGGGTGTACCGCCGCTGCGAGGCAGACCGCTGAGGCTGGTATGGTGTGCGCAGCAAAGGATGGGATAACTCCCCACGGGAGGAGTATAGCCTCAGGGCAGAGAATGTGGATGATGGGAGTGATGGTGCACGGGAGTCCCAGTACTAGTAGTGTTGTATGCGGTGAGAAAGCAGGAACGACTCAGAGTCTTTGCAGTGCAGTTCAGGGTCTTTACTGATGATATTAAGGCAGACCCTCCTGGGAGTACTGGCTAGCATAAGGGGCCTGGTCAGTCTGTGAGCAAGCAGGAGCTCCCCTGGCCAGGTGGAGTTGTAGGCCTCCCCGTCTATCTGCACTCTTCCTGGCTACCTTGCTGTAAGCGAGTGGAAGTAGCCCACGTCCCTGAGTATACCGTGTGGTGCTCACCTGTATGGCTGGTGACTTGGGGCCTTCTGATAGCCTCCGCTCCTCGATGGCGGTGCTGGTCCCTTCCTTGTGACTGAGCCTCCGGGCTTCTATGGCCAGAGGACCTGGAATCCCCTGCCGGTTGGTTTCTGCTGCTGGGTGAATATACGTCCCCACAGCCTTGGACTCCGGTGTCCGGTTCTTAGCGACTTCTGCTAGGGCGAGCTCTGCTTAGCTCCAGCCCCTGGTCTTCAGCTCCTACTCCTACAGAGCTCCTAGCTGTTTCTTGCCCTGTGTCTGGAACTGTCTCCAGGCTCTAACTGTCTGACTAACCCCTCCCCAGACCCAGTTTATAAGGGCAGATTCCCCCCCCTCCCAGGACTGGGCAGGAGGTGTTGCATGTGTAAGAGCTCCTGACCAGGAAACCTCCCACTTGCTCCCAGACGTAATATTTCTATTACTGTGGCAACCAGACCCCTGGGGTGCCACATCTGTCCTTCAAAACATTCAGAATACACCTTACACCCCACTGCAGTCTTTTTACAGCCATACTGATGTGTTTCCTCAGTCACCTGACACCATTTATTCCTGTCCCTGAAACTGTGCCACTTTTGTACATCCAAACATCCACACTCTGGCATGTCTGCCTTTTCCAGTGTTAGTCCCAAACCATTCACTGTTTCCTCTCAATGTCTGTCTTTTTCTGTCTGTACAGCTGTTTTGGATCCCATTGGGGGCCCTGACTACACCCAGAACAAGTTGCCCATGGCTTCAACTTATTCTACACACAGCTACCTTTCTGCAAATGCCCTCTTTGTGTGCCTGGACCTTGTCTACGGGCCACACTTTAGCAAGTCAGATTGAGCTGGCAAGGTGTAGCGGGAAGGCTCTCGTAGCTCTGTAACCCGGTAGACCTATAGGGTGTAATGGGAAGGCTCTGATAGCTCTGACCCATTAGACCAGCTGACTGTAATAGGAAGGCCCAGATGTGATGTCACCTACCAGACCAGCTCCATGGACCGTGGGAAGGCTCACGCGGCCTCTCACCCACAAAACCCGCTGATTAAAGTAGGAAGGCCCAGCCTCTCACCCACTAGATCAGCCATGCAGCTGGCTACCCACCTCTGCTGATCGCTAACCAGCTGTACAGCAGCCACACAGCACATAACTGGAAGCAGGTACAATCACTAGTGATGAGCGAGCACTAAAATGCTCGGGAACTCGTTGCTTGAGTCGAGCAAATTGGAATACTCGGGTGCTCGACCCGAGCAATGAGCCCAATGTAAGTCTAAGGGAAACTCGAGTGTTTTTCAGGCAGCTCCCCCCGGCGGTCTGCAGAGGGCCTAAAAATTGCCCAAATCGACGGGAACAGTGCTCAAATGACATGGGAACAGCATGGGGAAGACCCCTGGAAGCATTTCTGACTCCCATGTCACTGCTGTCAACAATGTTGTCAGAGTATTACAGTATTACGCCACTTTTGCGGACTCAAAATAAAACAAACAAAAATGAAACCAAAATGGATTTTCCTGGGAAATATCTTAAGGAACATCCTTTCCAGGGTAATGACTTGTATAAAAGGCAAAATAAATAACCAAAAACAAAAATACTCCTCCACACCTTGGGCTATGTTCACACGTAGCGTTTTTGATGCATTTTTGCACTTTTGCATTGCTTTCAACCAAGACAAATGCATTCACTGGGAAATGTCATTTTAACATTTTACAACCTTATTTGGCCATGTGGTGTGTGAAACATCATCAGACACATGCATACAGTGCTGAAAAGACATGGGAACAGCATGGGGAAGACCCCTGGAAGCATCTCTGACTCCCTTAGGATGCCTAAAAGTGTGCCCATCATAAGTGATCCTTGGCGCATGCGAAGATGCCTCCCGCCATGCACCTGTTGTTGCAGACTTGGAATAATCACCGTCCACGTCTTTGTCCCATTGCAGCGTTTAGTTGTCCCTACCCCATTCCTTGGAATGCAAGCGCAAGTATGCAGCCAGCCAGCCACCCACCCACAGGCTGCAATGCTATACTGCCAAATTTTTGACAGCTGCTTGCACTTGAAATGTGGCCTTTTAGGCTCGTGGAGGCGGAAGCTGTCCACAATCTTATGGCGGCAACCGAGTATCCATACTCTGTCCCCAGCGGCCACTATTTCTCCCGGTATCGTCTCCGCCTTCCACAAGCACGGGTCTGACAACATTACCTGTGCCCTCCCCAGTGCACCTACTGGGAAGGACCGCCTAACCACAAACACGTGGTCAAGTGAATGTGGCCAGGGACGGTACGTAGCCAGTCCACAGCTTTTTTTGCTGAGTTGTATTTCACCACAGCCATATTCTTTAGCTTGGTGAAAGGACTTGGGAAACCATATCTATCCAGCTGTCATTTCTCACAGGAAGTCCTCTAAAGCTGCTTTCACTTGAAATGTGGCCTTTTAGGTTTGTGGAGGCGGAAGCTTTTCATAACCTCATGCCGGCGGCGGCCGGGTGTCCATACTCGGTTCCCAGCCCCACTATTTCTCCCGGTATCGTCTCCGCCTTCCACAAGCACGGGTCCCACAACATTACCAGTGCCCTCCCCAGTGCACTTACTGGGAAGGACCGCCTAACCACAAACACGTGGACAGGTGAATGTGACCAGGGACGGAACGGAGCCAGTACATAGCTTTTTTTGCTGAGAGTTGTATTTAGCTCGGTGAAAGGACTGGCATAGAGGGAAACCTTATCTACTCTGGGTGTCATTTTTCCCAGGAAGTCCTCTAATGCAGCTTGTTGCAGAAGCAATGGCAGCCCGTCCAACATCAACTCGCACTTGTCGGTGGTGCTTTGACACATAAACATCTTTCTTTGAGCATTTAATTTCATGACTACAGAGTTGGGCAATGGCCTGATCTGCTATGCGGTTTGAGAAATAACATGCATAAGCACGTCCGATCCACATTAAAAAAGCCGCTATAGAGTGTCTGGGAACCTTCCCCCACACTTTTCTTAGCCAGGGTTCCTTCTTGGCAGGGAAGGATGGATCCACCAGAAAACCGGAGACTCCTCCGGTGGGCCCTTGCTTCTCCTTCAGGAGAGTTCATAGTGCCGAGATGAGGCCATGATGATGATAGAGACCACCGTCTCCTTAGTTTTCTGTTACTTGGAATGTAAGCGCATGTATGCAGCCAGCCACCAAACCACAGGCCGCAATACTAAACTGCCAGATTTCTGGGCAGCTGCTTGCACTTGAAATGTGGCCTTTTAGGCTCATGGAGGCAGAAGCTTTTCACAACCTCATGCCTCATGCCTCATGTCCATACTCTGTCCCCAGCCGTCACTATTTCTCCCGGTGTTATCTCCTCCTTCTACAAGCGTGGGTCCCTGAACATTACTGCTGGCACTTCTCTGTGGGAATTTGGTTGCCTCCTACCAGCCTGGAATATTTCCAGTAAACTATGGTACGACGCCATGGTATTAGCACTGCCCCCAGTACCAGTAGCGAAGCCATCCCCAATTTCCTTCTCAGGAATTTTATTTGGTAGACTGAGTGGCTTCCCAAATATATTAGTTTCTCACAAAGGAGCTGAAGATACAGAGTGGCAGTAGGTGCAAGTTTCTCCAGCCTGTTAGATATTAGAGGGTGAAGGGCAGCACATTGGGTCAGTGGTTAGCACTGAAGCCTTGCAGCGCTGGGATCCTGGGTTCAAATCCCAGCAAGGACAACATCTGCAAGGACTTTGTATGTTCTTCCCGTGTTTGCGTGTGTTTCCACCTCAGTAAAAAAGCAGCCATAGAGTGTCCGGGAACCTTCCCACACACTTTTCTTAGCCAGGACTGCTTCTCGGCAGGGTTGGACGGTCTCACCAGAGAATCCTCTGGTATGCCCTGGCTTCTACATCAGGAAAGTTCATGATGGCGCTAACTTTGCAGATGCTATGGGGCTCTTGAGCAGGGGAGAAAGGTGAGCTCTCAGAATCAAATCCTCTGGTGGGCCCAATGTTTTTCAAGCTGAAACAGCTTCTCAGTGGAAGTTGTATTTCACCACAGCCATATTCTTTAGCTCGGTGAAAGGACTGGCATAGAGGGAAACCGTATCTACTCCGGCTGTCATTTCTCCGTCACCAGGTTCCGCCCATTGTCACACACGACCATGCCTGGCTGTATGTTCAGTGGTGAGAGCCACAGATCAAGCTGCTGTGTTACAGCTTTCAACAACTCTGCAGCGCTGGGCGGTTTGTCACCTAAGCATTAAGTGTGTTTTCTTCAGCACAGCCTGTTGCCACTTGGCCAAGACAGTGCTGCAGTGCTTTCAGCTTGTGACTGACATCATTTCAGAGATGGAGGAAGAGGTGCAGGAGCTGAACAATGTGATTACATTGAGGTTACATTGGAGACTCTGTTTTTTATACTAAAGAAAGATCCTACTGTTTTTTTTTATGTTATTTTTTAAGACAAATGCATTCACCGCAAAATGTCATTTAAACATTTTACAGCCTTATCTGGCAATGCGGTGTTTGACACATGATCAGACACATCCTGTTTCATTTATGATGGAGGGACTCTGAAAGTCACAAAGTCTATTTTATAGGGCCATCAGGGCCCTTTGAAGAGACATAGAGAAGGGTCTCAGTAAAAAAAATGTTCCCATTATAAAGGAGCGGGTCTCCTATAGTGGTAATGCCCATTCTGTGTGTTACGGATCCGGGTGGTGGAACCTCTGTGCTGCGGTGCAAGGAGGGACCAGAGGGGCGTGACTAAGTATCTACTCGGCCTGACCAAGGTCGCACGGCGGCTCAGTCGACTCCGTGAACCAGGGAGGGACCGAGCAGAGGGACCAGGTGCCACTCCGCGACCGACCTTGTATGATAGCAGGTGACTCCCACGGGTCAGAAGGCAGGAACTGATTGGTACAGCGGAAGAGCACGGCAGGCAGGCTGACGGGTGGTCCAGGTAGTCAGGCAGGCTGATTCGGCTGATAGCCAGACAGGTGCTCCAGGTAGGCAAGCTGGCGGGCACAACAGGTAACAGGCAGGTGCTTCCAGGTAAGCAGGCAAGCGGGCACGGCAGGTGACAGGCAGGTGCTTCCAGGTAAGCAGGCAAGCGGGCACGGCAGGTAACAGGCAGGTGCTTCCAGGTAAGCAGGCGGGTGGACATGGCAGATGACAGGCAGGTGCTTCCAGGTAAGCAGGCTGGCGGGCACAGCAGGTAACAGGCAGGTGCTTCCAGGTAAGCAGGCGGGCAGAGCCCATAGACAGACTGGTGGACTGGACTGTAGGCAGACTGTCGGGCTGGAAAGTAGTCAGACTGGCAGACAGGACTGACTAGCAGAGGACCTGAGGGCTGAAGCAAAGTAAGTATCACAGAGCAACAACCTTGCACAGGCACCTCCATATTGGAGGAGGTGCCTTTTATAGAGAAAGTCCTCTGGCCATTGGCCGGGGACTTTTTCGGATGGTGCGCGTGGCCCCTTTAAGAGAGAGGGAGCGCGCGCGCCCTAAGCACAGAGCCGGGGAAGCTGAGTGTACCAGCAGCCGCAGCGGGGAGGCCGGAAGACGCCGGAGCCAGACCGCGGCGGTAATGGGGACGGCGTCTCTGCCTGGCAGGGGGCAGAGACGCCGATGCTACACTGTGACTGCAAGGGCTGCCAAAATTTGGGAAAAACCCCACTAAGGCTTTAAAGACACATAGAGCAGGGCCACAGTAACAAGTACGTCATGTTCCCATTAGAAAGGAGAGGGTCTGCTATACAGTTATAGAGTATGCAGTGAGCTCAACGGCTGACCAATTTTAGGAAAAACCCCACTAGCAATTTAAAGATGCATAGAGCAGGGCCACAGTAACAACAAATTCCCATTAGAAAGGAGAGGTTCTCCCATGGTGTTGGCCTATGTAGTAAATCCAAGGGCTGCCAAAAAGTGGGAGACACTCCAATGCCCCTTGGAAGAGACTTAGAGGGCCTCATAAAAAATGTTCCCATTAGAAAGGAGCGGGTCTCCTATACTTGTAATGGCCAATGCACTAAGTGTATGGGCTGACAAACATTTACCCCTGGGGGGTATACAGGAACATACTGTATACATTTTTTTTTCATAAACACCCTTTAAAAAAATGATGTGGGTGTTGCATCATGGACCACAGTCACCCTGGTGATATGGTGATGGAGGTTGAGGATGAGGAGAAGGAGGAGGACAAGAGCAAATAGCCAAAATCAGGAAGCGTATACCCATGTGTGGGTGTGAAGAGGTGCATGGGAATAGACCTCCCAAAAAAAGACACTGGATTTGAGTTTATGTTACGCTGCTATCATTCGATGGTGTTGAGAAGTCTGGCCCAATCCAGTCCTTGTTCATTTTTATAAGATTTTCAGTTGACAGGCGGATGCGCTTATCAGTTATAATTCCACCAGCGGCACTAAAAACCCGCTTTGATAAAACGTGAGCTCCAGGGTAGCCCAGGACCTCCAAGGCGTAGAGAGCCAGTTCATTCCACGTATCCAGCTTGGATACCCAAGAGGAATCACGGAGAACGTTGGTACGGTCGGCAAGGTACTCTCTCAGCATCTTCCCAAACTTTGCACTCCTTGTGAGAGTACCCCGCACCTCAGGGCCTCTGCGATGGGAGGGTCTGAGAAAACTGTCCCAGAACTTTGACAGTGTTCCCCTGCCTCTGCTGGATTGAATTTGTGTCTCTCTTGCCTGTACTCCTTGGTTGTCCAACGAACTGTGACCTCTGCCGCCAGCGTTTTCAGATGGGAATTTTTTTAATAGTTCCGCAACAAGGGCCTTCTGGTACTGCCCCATTTTTGTAGACCTGTCCGCCTCAGGAATAAGAGATATAAAGTTCTCCTTGTAGTGTGGGTCTATGAGTGTCACCAACCAGTAATGCCTGTCACCCAAAATTTTGAGAGCGCGAGGGTCATGGGAAAGGCGGCGTAACATAAACTCAGCCATGCATGCCAGACTGCTAACAGACAAGACTTCCGTGTCCTCACCAAGAGGATGACTGACCATGCTCTTCTCCCTCCTCCTCCTCCTTCACCTCCTCCTCCTCTTCCTCCTCCTCCTCTTCCTCCTCCTCTTCTTCCTCCTCCTCCTCTTCGTCCTCCTCACCCAATCCACGTTGGGATGAGATGAGGCTGGGTTGTGTGTAATCACGCTGTATGGTTCCTTACTCCATCTCATCGTGCTCAGCCTGCAATGCATCCTCTTTGATTGTGAGCAGAGAGCGTTTCAGAAGACAGAGAAGTGGGATGGTGATGCTAATTATGGCATCATCGCCGCTCACCATCTTGGTGGAGTCGTCAAAGTTTTGGTGGATGGTACATATGTCTGACATCCAAGTCCACTCCTGAGGTCTTATGTGTGGAGTCTGAACTGAATACCGACGGCCTTGTTGATGCTGGTACTCAACAACTGCCCTCTTCTGCTCACAAATCCTTCCCAACATCTGCAGTGTAGAGTTCCAACGCGTGGGGACATCACACACCAGTCTGTGAGACGGAAACTGCAAACGCTGCTGAAACACGGCAAGGGCGGCGGAAGCTGTAGGTGACTTTCTAAAATGGGCACACAGGCGGCGTACTTTAACAAGCAGATCCGGCAGCTTCGGGTAGGATTTGAGAAACGGCTGAACCACGAGGTTAAGCACATGGGCCAGGCATGGTACGTGTGTGAGCTCACCTCGCCTAAGAGCCGCCACCAGGTTCCGCCCATTGTCACACATGACCATGCCTGGCTGTAGGTTCAGCGGTGTAAGCCACAGATCTGCCTGCTCTTTCAGAGTTGTCCACAACTCTTCAGCATTGTGCGGTTTGTCACCTAAGCATATTAGCTTCAACCCAGCCTGTTGCCGCTTGGACGAGGCAGTGCTGCAGTGCTTCCAGCTTGTGACTGATGTGGTCATTTCGGAGATGGAGGCTGAAGAGGAGTAGGAGAATGAGGTGCAGGAGCTGTAGACTGTGGGGGCAACACTGATTGACCTAGGGCCCGCAATTCTTGGCGTCGGGAGGACGTGTTCCATCCCAAGGTCCGACTGGGTCCCGGCTTCCACTATGTTAACCCAGTGTGCCGTCAGCGAGATGTACTGTCCCTGCCCACAAGCACTTGTCCACGTGTCTGTGGTTAGGTGGACTTTCCCGGTAACTGCGTTGTTGAAGGCACGGCTAATGTTTTGGGACACGTGCTTGTGTAATGCGGGGATGGCACACCGGGAGAAATAGTGGTGGATGAGGACCGAGTACCGAGGGACGGCCGCAGCCATCAGGTTGTGAAATGCTTCCGTCTCCAACGGCAAAGGTTTGAGAGCAAGCAGTCGTGAAATGTGAGAATTTAGTACTGTGGCCTGTGGAGCGTTGGCTGCGTATTTGAGCTAACATTCTAAGGACTGGGGTATGGACAACTGAACGCGGCGCTGGGACAAGGACATGGATGTGCTTCCTGATGCTGCTACTTGAGAGTGTGCAACGACAGGTGCAGGGCAGGAGGCATCTTTGCATGCACCATGGACAGGAGATTGGCTTGCATGCGCAACAGCAGAAGAAGCAATGGTGCCACCCGCAGACACTGTTGCTGGACCCTGGGGTTCGGCCCACAAAGTCGGGTGCTTTGCTGCTATGGGCCTGACCATGCTGGTGATGGTCAGGCTGGTCGTTTTGCCACCCCTGCTGATGCTGGCCTGGCAGGTGGTGCAAATGGTCTTTTTGGAGTTATCGGCAGAGTCTTTAAAAAGCAACCAGACTCGGAAAGACCTAACAGTTGTACCGGCAACTTCCTTCGTGTTGGTGTTATGGGGAACGGTTGCCTGCCTTCTTTCTGCGGCCACCACTCTGCTTCTTCCTGCCTGTTGGGGCACTCTGCCTCCCTCCTCCTGTGTGCTGCTCTCCTAGCTCTGCATGTCCTCCTGCCAGGTTGGGTCAGTTACTATATCATCCACCACCTCGTCTTCCGCTTCCGCACTCTGGTCCTCCTCCTGACTTTCTGGCAATTGTGTCTCATCATCCCACCGTCGCCTTCGTGTGACCGTGGCTGCTCAAATATTTGGGCATTGCTACATGCGATCTCCTCTTGCCCCGCTTCAAGTGGCCAGGGCGAGAGGCCCGAATCTATAAATGGAAAAGTGAACAGCTCTTCAGAATGTCCAAGTGTGGGATCAGTTTTCTCTGGGCACTGGGCACTCTGGGAGGAAGGAGGTTCAGGGTGAGGAATATGTGGTCCAAACTCACAGCTACTGAGACTTGACCGTGTGTAAGACAAGGTGGTGGTGGTGGCTAAGTGACTGGAAGCATTATCTGCTATCCAACCAGTAACCTTTTCACACTGCTCTTGTGTTCAATAGTGGTGTTCTGCGGTCCCCTATTAATTGGGACAGGAAGGTTGAGCGAAAAGATGTGGGTTTTTGTTGTGGCACAATTTCAGCTTGCCCACGGCCTCGGCTTCTGCATGCACCATCATCACCATCACATCCAGTTCCCTGTCCCTTGCCACGTTCCTTAACCATTTTAAATGGAGGACTATATCTTCAACGCTCACAACAAATGACTGAATTTGGAGTAAACTTATATGTGATCCGTGTGACGGACAAACCACAGTTTTAAATACCTGGCCTGTAGGTAACTATTTTGAACAACAAACCGGTGTCAAAAACTTTGCTGACACACTGAAAAAAAAAATTTAATGGAGGCCAGAAATGGCAGTATTTTCTGAAAACGTATATGTGATCCGTGTGACGGAGAAGCCACAGTTTTAAATAGCTGGATTTTTGGCGCTGTAATATGGAAAGGACGTAGCTGTATTCTACAGTGCCAACAAGCAAATGGCACAGAAAAACTGTGTTCTCTGGATTGCTTTTTAAGCAAATAATGAGGATTAAGATCCAAAAAAAATTATTCCTGGCCCGTGAGACCAGGGTCTATTTCTAGAAATATATAACAGCAGCAGACAAAACTGGAATGGAGCCTCTTGTCCTTTGTGCACTGCAGTCTGCTATATACCCTAACTGCCTGCCTATATACACTGCCTGCCTGATATCTCTGCAGATGGATTAGTCCTCAGAAGGACTGTTTGTTGAGATGGATATGTGTCTCTAATATAGTTTGGTACACCTACACTAACTAGAAACAAGCAAATCTCTCCCTAGCTCAGCAGCACCTCTCCCTACACTGTCTGATTCCAGAGTGACTGTGACAAGCATGGTGGCGCCAGGTCTGATATAGACCTGATGACGCTGTGCAGACAGCCAATTACTGTAATGCCACAACAAACATGGCTACGGCATTACAGTGAGGGCAATCCCTGCATGTTTATTGGCGCTCTAAAGAGCGCCAAATATGCAGGGAGGAGACCCGAACAACCCAGGAAATACTCGGCGAGCGCCAAGCATGTCGAGCAGTGAGATGCTTGGACGAGCACCGAGCAGTAGCGAACATGCTCGCTCATCACTAACAATCACACAATGATGACCAAATAATCACTTTCAAATCTTCCTAAAATAGTCACAGTATTCACTTTCAGCATTCAACTCACACAAACATTTCTCGCAGAGACAGACCCGCAGTTGCATGTCTGGAGCAGATTCGCCCCTGCTCTCTCATACACAGGAGCCAAATAGCCCCTCCCATAAGCACACAGCATGCACAGAGATGAGATAAGAAAAGTATTTGAGGAATGCAGTAAAATGACAGTTTCTTAACAAGCTTATTACTTTTGTTAAAAAGGAATAATTAATATACTGTCTGCAAAACCTTCATTCTTATAGTTGGGTAATAAAACAAAGGTTGTTCACTACAGGGACAGATCAATGACTCCCTAGCATAAATTGAACAGATAGATCATACATAATATACAGGAACCATTCCAAATGTCATACCATACCTTAAACTCCAATAATTCCACATAAAACTCCTGTAGGACTCAGCCTGACATATTATACCCAGAATAACAGAATCACAAAAATGACAAATAACGATTCTTTCATGCGTGCTCATTCAGGGATATACTTCACGGCGTTTTCTGTTTTTTTTTTTTCACGTAGAGTCCCTTATCGTAATCACTCCGCCTGTTTCAACTCATAGGGAGTTGAATATCCCTTGTCACATTACAGGGGATAACACCTAACGGAACCTCTTATCTCAATCAGGGATTTATTTGTTTGTCCCTTATACTCAGTTACTCATCACTCATGTCATTCAGAGGTTTTCATAACATGTATACAAAAATTCACACAAACCTCAAATCTCACATCCTGCCTATTGAACCTAGCAATAAGTACACACCTATAAGGACTGTAGTGTTCATTGATGCTTCGGCCAACACCAGAAGCCACTTACATAAACGCAGCTTATACAGCCTTAAACAATGTACTACTAATCCAAGATAACCACAGCAATAAAATCACAGAGTCTGCCCCAACTCTGCAGCTCTCTGCACTACACAACCGGCGCAACATGTTAGCAGACAGATAAATAATAATACAGGTGATACTTATAATACTTATTACTCTATTATTCAACTCTCATACATGAAAACTCACTGGTGATGTCGGTTCTTGGACCCGTGGTTTTTGCAGCCTTCATGCAGAGATATTGCAAGAGTTCCCAGAGATCGAAAGCACAAAGACAAAGTGGGACAATAAAGGCTTTATCATGCTGCAGCTGGAATTTGAAGTTTTCAATCTCTCCAGAGACTCCCACATATGGCTTCTGAATAGGCTGGCTTACGCGGCCTCACGTTAGGGCGCCAGAAACTGTTGTAGCTGTTTTGATTCTGACCTAATAGTCAGATATGCTGGATCACCAGTGAGGCCAAATTAAGAGATTAGGCCCTCCAATATTACGAGTGCTTGGAGAAATGACTGCTACACAGGTCGTGAGTGTAACGGGTCTGGGAGGCGGAACCTCTGAGCTACTATACAAGGGGGCGGCCCTTGTAAGGGAGCGGGTGGCAGTCTCTGGATGAACGGACAGGGAGATACGGCAAGTGATCAGGGCAGTCTCTGGGTAAAGGGTAGGTACGACCTGTGATGGCAGAGCCTCCGGGTAGGCTAGCAGGCAGATGGTAGATGTGTGCTCCCAGGTGAGCAAGCGAGAGTCTCTGGAATAACAGGTGGTCACGGCACGTGACGGCGGAACCTCCGGGCTGGCAAGCAGGTAGGTAACGGAGAAGCGCTCCCAGGTGAGCGGGCAAGAGTCTCTGGAATAGCTGGTGGTCACCGCACGTGACAACGGGACCTCCGGGCTGGCAAGCAGGCAGGTAACGGAGATGCGCTCCCAGGTGAGCGGGCAAGAGTCTCTGAGATAGCTGGTGGTCACAGCACGTGACAACGGAGCCTCCGGGCTGGCAAGCAGGCAGATAACGGAGAAGCGCTCCCAGGTGAGCGGGCAAGCTGGTCCATAGACAGACTGACCGGAGTAGTAAGGCAGACTGTCGGACCTCAGGCAAGCAGGCAGGTAGCTGATATGCGCTCCCAGGTGAGCGGGCAGGCTGGTCCTTTAGACAGACTGACAGGAGTAGTAAGGCAGACCGTCGGACCTCAGGCAAGCAGGCAGGTAGCTGATATGCGCTCCCAGGTGAGCGGGCAGGCTGGTCCTTTAGACAGACTGACAGGAGTAGTAAGGCAGACCGTCGGACCTCAGACTGGCAGACAGGTAACAAGTATTCAGGCAGGAATCAGGCAGGTAACTGGCAGGTAACTGGCAACGGGACCTGAGGGCTGAAGCACAGGTGAGACACAGGTGCAAACAACATTGCTCGGGCACCTCCATTTTGGAGGAGGTGCCTTATATATGATGAAGTCCTCCGGCCATTGGCCGGGGACTCTTTAGGGCGGCGCGCGCGGCCCCTTTAAGAGGAGGGGAGCGCGCGCGCCCTAAGCACAGGGGCCGGGAAGGAGCGCGCGCTGAGAGCAGAGCAGGAGGAGGACGCCGGGACGGAGCGCGCGCTGACAGCAGAGCGGGGGGAGGAAGCCGGGCACGGAGCAGAGCGGTGAGGGGAGCAGCGTCCCTGCCTAGCAGAGGGCAGGGACGCCGGCACTACAGTACCCCCCCCTTTAGGCCCCCCCTTTTTTAGGCCAGACAGAAATTTAGCTAGGATGAGAGGGGCATGGATGTTCTCCCGGGGCTCCCACGTTCTCTCCTCAGGACCAAACCCCTTCCAATCTACCAGGAAAAAGGTCTTTCCTCTTACCCTTTTGGTGGCAAGAATGTTCTCTACCTCAAACTCGTCCTCAGCAGAAACCGGAGCAGGAGGCGTACCTGTAGACTTGGAAAAAGAGTTAAGCACCACAGGTTTGAGGAGAGACACATGGAAGGAGTTAGGGATCCGTAAGTTGGCCGGGAGTTTCAATTTATAGGCCACCGGGTTGATCTGACTGATGACCTCCAGTGGGCCGATGAACCGAGGCCCTAACTTATAGGAAGGGATCTTGAGCCGGACATATTTGGACGAGAGCCAGACTTTATCCCCAGGGCGGAATTGAGGAGGGTCCAGACGTTTTTTGTCAGCATGTCTTTTCATACGCTCGGATGACAGAAGGAGTGCGGACCGGGTACTCTCCCATATGGAGGAAAATTTGTTAACAAGAGATTCCGCAGCCGGATTGTCCGCCGAGGTGGAGACGGGAAACGGGATCCGAGGATGCTGACCGTAGACTACAAAAAACGGGGATTTGGAGGAAGACTCGCTCTCGTGATTGTTGTACGAGAATTCGGCCCATGGCAGGAGATCCACCCAGTCAGAATGGTGGGCATTAACGAAGTGCCGAAGGTAACTGGTCAGGTTCTGATTGATCCGCTCCACTTGACCATTAGACTGTGGGTGGTAAGCGGAGGAGAAGTCCAGGGTGACGTCCAGCAATTTACAAGTGGCTCTCCAGAAACGGGAAGTGAACTGTACCCCACGATCCGACACGATGTGACGGGGCAGGCCATGAAGACGGAAGATGTGGCGGATAAAGTCTTTAGCCAGCTCGGGTGCAGACGGAAGACCTGGCAGTGGAATGAAGTGAGCCATCTTGGAGAAGCGGTCAGCGACCACCCAAATGACCGTACAACCGGCAGAGACGGGCAGATCAGTAATGAAGTCCATCGCTATATGCTGCCAGGGGGCAGCAGGTACTGGCAGAGGTAGGAGGCGGCCGGCCGGCAGGTGTCTCGGAACTTTGTTGCGGGCGCAGGACACACAGGCAGAAACAAAGTCTATTACATCCTTGTGCAGGTTAGGCCACCAGTAGTGCCGGGTAATAAGCTGGAGGGTCTTTTTCTGACCGGCGTGGCCTGCTAGTTTAGACGAATGACCCCAGTGTAGGATCTTCTCCCGATCAGGTACTGGTACGAACGTCTTACCAGGAGGAAGACGATTTAGACTCACGGGAGCCACCTGCATTACTCTGGCGGGATCGATGATATGTTTCGGATCCTCCTCGAGATCAGACACCAGAAAGGATCGAGACAAGGCGTCCGCCTTGACGTTTTTGTCAGCCGGGCGAAAATGAAGGACAAAATCAAAACGAGCAAAAAACAAGGACCACCGGGCTTGGCGCGGGTTAAGTCTCTGGGCATGCTGGAGGTAAGCCAAGTTCTTGTGGTCAGTGTAAATTATTACCGGGTGAAGAGCCCCCTCGAGCAGGTAACGCCACTCCTCCAATGCCAGTTTGATGGCCAATAACTCTCGGTCTCCTATGGAATAGTTGCGCTCAGAGGAGGAGAAGAGTTTAGAGAAGAAGCCACAAGTTACCATCCTCCCGGAAGATGATTTTTGAGTAAGTACCGCTCCGGCTCCAGAGGAGGAGGCGTCAACTTCCAGGAAGAACTGCTTGTTGCCATCTGGGCGATGCAGCACCGGGGCGGAAGAGAAGGCCTGTTTAAGGGAAAGAAAGGCCTCCTCTGCTTCGGGTGGCCACTCTTTGGGATTAGTACCTTTACGGGTGAGCGCAGAAATTGGGGCCGTCCGGGAAGAGAAGTGTGGTATGAAGAGGCGGTAGTAGTTGGCGAAGCCCAGGAATCGCTGAATGGCCTTCAACCCCTCCGGTCGGGGCCATTTCTCGATGGCAGACAGTTTCTCAGGATCCATTTGTAGGCCGGTCTGAGAGATAATGTAGCCCAGAAACGGAAGCGAGGTCTGCTCAAAGAGGCACTTCTCAAATTTAGCGTAGAGATGGTTCTGCCTTAGCCTGAGCAGGACCTGACGAACGTCCCTCCGGTGAGTCTGGAGATCCGGAGAGAAGACCAAGATGTCGTCCAGGTACACCACTACGCAGGAGTAGAGAAGGTCCCGGAAGATGTCATTGACCAACTCTTGAAAGACGGCAGGAGCGTTACAGAGACCAAAGGGCATTACCAGGTATTCATAGTGGCCGTCCCGGGTGTTGAATGCCGTCTTCCATTCATCCCCCTGACGAATACGAACCAGGTTGTACGCCCCACGAAGGTCCAGTTTGGTGAAGATCCTAGCCCCCCTCAGACGATCAAATAATTCTGGAATGAGCGGAAGGGGGTACTTATTCTTCACCGTGATCAGGTTTAGGCCTCTATAGTCTATACAGGGACGGAGAGAGCCGTCCTTCTTTTTGACGAAAAAGAAGCCTGCTCCCGCCGGGGAGGTAGATTTCCGGATGAATCCTCTGGCCAGATTCTCCTCAATATATTCGGACATTGACCGGGTCTCAGCAGCGGATAAAGGATAGATACGCCCACGGGGAGGAGTAGTACCGGGTAGCAGATCGATGGGACAGTCGTATGGTCTATGTGGTGGTAATGTCTCTGCCTCCTTTTTATTAAAGACATCTGCATAAGACCAATAAGGAATCGGAAGTCCAGGTAGATTAGCTGGGGTAGGAGAGGGACGGACGGGATGGACGGGAACCAGGCAGGTTTTATGACAGTCTTGTCCCCAGCGAAGGACCTCTCCGGTTTGCCAGTCTAGCACGGGTGCATGTCTCTGGAGCCAGGGCAGACCTAGCAAGAGGGCGTGAGAGAGTCCAGGCAGAACATGAAAGGAGATACTTTCAGAATGCAGCATTCCCACCTGCAGGGTAATGGATTCGGTGATGAGTTGAATGGGGCGAGGTAAGAGGCCCCCATCCACGGCAGCGACAGACAAGGGTACAGCCAGAGGTTTGGTGGGGATGCGGTATTTCTCAACCAGGGACTGTGAAATAAGGTTCCCGGCTGCTCCAGAGTCAAGTTGGGCTAGTTCGAAATAACGGTTCTCCCCGTAGATGATCGAAACTGACAACAGCAGGGATGGAGAGGATTTATTCTTGTCTAGGTGGACCTCTCTGAGCGAACCTAGACACAGGCGTTTCCCGACCTCTCCGGGCAGGCACGGATCCGGTGCTCCTTACTGCCACAGTAGAAGCAGCTCCCCTCGGCACGGCGTGAGTCCTGACGGGTTTTGACCATCTTGGTCTGGTCGACCTGCATAGGCTCAGGAGAGTGTACCTGGGGAGAGATGGAGGGAATGACGGGTTTCTGGAAAGTAGGAGCTAAACGTGGAATCCTTCTCTCACGGGTGACCTCTTTGGCACGCTCCTGGAACCGTAGGTCAATCCGGGTGGCAAGAGTTATTAAGTCATCGAGAGTGGTAGGAATGTCCCGACCGGCAAGTTCATCTTTAATACGGCCGGACAGACCCTCCCAGAAGACGGAAACCAGAGCGTCGTTATCCCAGGCCAGCTCCGAGGCAAGGGTACGGAACCGTATGGCATATTGGCCCACGGTGAGACTCCCCTGACGGAGGCGTAGCAACGATGATGCAGATGAGGTCTTCCGTCCGGGTTCGTCGAAGACTTTCCGGAAAGCTGTGAGAAAAGCAGGCAAGTTGGACACCAGGGGGTCTCCTCTCTCCCATAGAGGATTCAGCCAGGCCAGGGCCTCCCCGGTGAGATGGGACATGATGAAGGCAATTTTGGCCCGGTCGGAGTTAAACTGGTAGGACAAAAGTTCAAAATGCAGGGTGCACTGATTTAAGAAGCCCCGAGCCTGGACGGGGTCGCCTCCGAAGCGAGGAGGTGCAGAAAGCCGGGGTCCGGGGTAGGATACCATAGTATTAGTGGGCAGCGGAGCTGCCGGATTGCAAGATATGGCACTGGCGGAGGTTGTTGGTGGATCAGACAGAGTGTTCAGGCGAGTATTAACATTCCGCAGGTGACCCAGGATGGCCTCCTGTTGGGACCTCTGACGGGACAGTTCAAGACAGAGGTCCGAGAGCGAGGGAGCTTGGGTGCCACCGGGTTCCATGGCCCGAGCAAACTGTAACGGGTCTGGGAGGCGGAACCTCTGAGCTACTATACAAGGGGGCGGCCCTTGTAAGGGAGCGGGTGGCAGTCTCTGGATGAACGGACAGGGAGATACGGCAAGTGATCAGGGCAGTCTCTGGGTAAAGGGTAGGTACGACCTGTGATGGCAGAGCCTCCGGGTAGGCTAGCAGGCAGATGGTAGATGTGTGCTCCCAGGTGAGCAAGCGAGAGTCTCTGGAATAACAGGTGGTCACGGCACGTGACGGCGGAACCTCCGGGCTGGCAAGCAGGTAGGTAACGGAGAAGCGCTCCCAGGTGAGCGGGCAAGAGTCTCTGGAATAGCTGGTGGTCACCGCACGTGACAACGGGACCTCCGGGCTGGCAAGCAGGCAGGTAACGGAGATGCGCTCCCAGGTGAGCGGGCAAGAGTCTCTGAGATAGCTGGTGGTCACAGCACGTGACAACGGAGCCTCCGGGCTGGCAAGCAGGCAGATAACGGAGAAGCGCTCCCAGGTGAGCGGGCAAGCTGGTCCATAGACAGACTGACCGGAGTAGTAAGGCAGACCGTCGGACCTCAGGCAAGCAGGCAGGTAGCTGATATGCGCTCCCAGGTGAGCGGGCAGGCTGGTCCTTTAGACAGACTGACAGGAGTAGTAAGGCAGACCGTCGGACCTCAGGCAAGCAGGCAGGTAGCTGATATGCGCTCCCAGGTGAGCGGGCAGGCTGGTCCTTTAGACAGACTGACAGGAGTAGTAAGGCAGACCGTCGGACCTCAGACTGGCAGACAGGTAACAAGTATTCAGGCAGGAATCAGGCAGGTAACTGGCAGGTAACTGGCAACGGGACCTGAGGGCTGAAGCACAGGTGAGACACAGGTGCAAACAACATTGCTCGGGCACCTCCATTTTGGAGGAGGTGCCTTATATATGATGAAGTCCTCCGGCCATTGGCCGGGGACTCTTTAGGGCGGCGCGCGCGGCCCCTTTAAGAGGAGGGGAGCGCGCGCGCGCGCGCCCTAAGCACAGGGGCCGGGAAGGAGCGCGCGCTGAGAGCAGAGCAGGAGGAGGACGCCGGGACGGAGCGCGCGCTGACAGCAGAGCGGGGGGAGGAAGCCGGGCACGGAGCAGAGCGGTGAGGGGAGCAGCGTCCCTGCCTAGCAGAGGGCAGGGACGCCGGCACTACAGTGAGCACATCAGTTTCTGTTTATTCAAACAAGGAGTAATCATTTTTATACCATTTACAAGCAATGCAACTCAATGCAGCCTGCATAGCCCCCTCCCCCTTTGTTCAGGTCATGATGGCTTTATTCATCCTGCTCCTTAACATGATTTTAGCAGGAGTTGGCAGAATGTTACATATACAGATAAGAAGTATAAGGTCCTTGAGCTGAGACTGCGAGACGGGGTAACTTTAAACAAAGTATAACATAGAGAAAGGTCAGGAATCCAGAGTAGGTAGAGAAATATAGAGCAGAGAGGAAAAACATTAACCCTTCTATAACAGTGTGCCGACATTAAAGTTTGATAAAGATGTTTCTTATTGTTTCTATAGACTTGGATGCGGAGTACCCTAATATTATTATTATTATTATTATTATTGGTAATTATAGTTTTTTTGAGTAGTCAGAAAGCAGACCATTTGAACTGTCATTTGTATTACTAGAGACAGCCCCCCGAGGAAGCAACACGCGAAACGCGCGTCGGGGCTCCAGCGCGACACAAGAGTTTACATGACACATGGGTGAGCCATCTGAACCTCACGGAGACGTTATTTATGCTTGTTGTGCATACATGTAAAGATAGTTGGAATCGTTACTGAACGTCTATATTTGTGGACTCCTTGCTATCTGTTCCTTGATGACTATATACAGCGTCACTTGGATATTCTATGTATGTACTCCTCTTCTATGGTGTTAGTTACATATATACTAGAGTGTAACCTCTGTATAAGTGTTGTCAGATGTCCCCATGTGTATCTCTATATACAATTGCCGCTCTGACTTTGTGGTTTTCACCCCTAGTGACCTGCTAATTTTCAAGAGTGTATCGATTTTAATATTTGTATTCAATAAAAGTTTTCTATTTTAATATTATCTAGTATTGCCCTAGACTTCTTTATGGGGGTCATACTCCACATTCTTATAGGTTATGTATTACTAGAGTTTGCCTCATCATCCACTTCACTCTGCTGTCTAATCATCTCTCCAGCAAACTCATGTTTGCCATTCAACAATATGCAATTATTTCCTACCTCAGTCCTGTGAATCCTCATGCTATAGCACTTTCAACTCTGCTGCTACAAATACCTGTAACTACATTCATCTCAGGTTATACTAATGCCGCTCAAACTAATTTCTTTGCAAGCTATTTGTCTGATTTATTCTTCTCTACTATTTCTTTGTGTATTCTCATCACTACAAGCAAGTACGGTAACCAGTTTACCTACAGTACATAACACTGTTGTCCTGGGGTTAACAATTTGTCTTTTGCAACTTCCTGCTTGCCTACGACTTTGTTACTTAATAATCTGTCAACTATGTGCCCACAATGCAGAAATGCTCCTGATTTTTTCCTGAGCGTTTCTGCATTTCCCTGGCAGAAAAAAACGCATGCGGATTGTACATGTGGATTGTACATGCGGATTGTACATGCGGATTGTACATGTGGATTGTACATGAGGATTGTACATGCGTTTTCCTGCCAGGGACATGCGGTTGTGAAGCGTTCTTCACATGCATTTCCGCATGCGGGTTGACAAGCGCTTTCCAAGCGATTTTAGCATCACTTGGAGAGTGCTTGTCACCTTGGTCACACAATATACTGTAAATCCATGCAACCGGCATGGATTTATATAGTGTGACCCAAGAGAATGTAAAAAAATAAAAAGTAAATCTATACTTACCGTCCGATGGCCCCCGGAGTCTTGCTTCGCTCGGTGCTCACTGCCGGCAGATCGCGGTACACTGCACTGAAGGACCTGCCGTCACATGACTATGACGTCAGCGCAGGTCCTTCAGTCCATCGCGATTTGCTGGCAAGGGAGGAGGAGCGCACCGCGGGCCGTCAGAAGGAAAGTATCATATTTATTTTTTATTTTGTTCTTTTTTTTTTTTTTTACAGTTTCTATGGTACCCGGGTCCGGAGGAGAGTCTCCTCTCCTCTAGACCTAGGTACAATCCGCACATTGGAACGCGTGGAATGCGCATGTACAGATGCAGTGATGCGGAATCCATACGTTCTAATGCAAGTCAATGGCGGCGAAAACACTGCGCTTCCGCAAAATAATTGGTAGTGCTGCGTTTTTTTCCGCAATGATAATCCGCAGCGGAAATATCCACAGCATGTGCACAGCACATGCGGATATCATTGGGGAACATGGCAGGCCTTCTACCATGCGTTTTTTAGGCGTTTCTGCAGCGTTTTTTCCGCTACGGAAACACTTAAAAAATGCATCGTGGGCACACAGCCTACTGCAGATTCCTGATTGTATACGTCTCTGCCATTAACTGTCTGCTACAAGTACCTGATTGCATATGTTTTTACTTGTCTGTCTGCTCTCCTGCTTATCTTACTGTCCTTGTCCTCACTGATCCATAACCTCTGGCTGTGGTGCTAGCCATGACCCATGACTTAGAGAATCCATCTCATCAGGTGAGCCCATACTAATGCTCATCACTAAGAAGCTGAAATTTGATCGAATGTAAATTAGACAACAGATTGGTGCAGTGAAACACAAGCTAGATGTCACAATTACTTGAGTGAAAAATCACTTGGACGACAAAGCTCAAGGCAAAACTGAGAACCATAAAAATATGTCTCACAAGGATCATTTCCATATTAGCGCCCTCCTTGAATCTATCATTGACTTGAAACCAGCATTCATTGACTTACTTAAATTTTCCTTATCAGACTTGCCTATGTCCTATCTCAAGATTAAAGGGAATCTGTTACTAGGTTTTTGCTACTCCATCTGAGAGCAGCATAATGTAGTGGCAGAGACCCTGATTTCAGCCATATATCACTTACTGAGTTTCATGCTGTCATTTTTTTTAAAAAAAACTAAAAGTACTGTTTTAGATCTGCAGCAGATCTACCAGTTATCTGAATGTTGAGCTCTGCATAACCCACTCACATCACTGATTGGCAATTACTTCCCAGGTACAGTGTACACATATAGCTGCCGATCATTAGTGGGGACGGGGTTATACAGAACTCTATGAATATGGAGAACTACCTGGCAGCAGGTTTACTAGTACTCTAATGATAATAATTTCCTGCTGATAAAACAGAGATTTTATCAAATGTATGGCAAGGAGCCTAGTAAGAGACACCTAATCCTGTAATCTTTTCTGCTGAGAAAATACTGATTTTATTGAACCAGCAAGGCACAGCCTATTAAGTGACACATCAATGGAATGAAGGTCTCAGTCCCTACATCATTCTGCTCTCAGATTACATAGTAAAAACCTGCTGACATATTCCCTTTAATCCTGGGCTACAAAGAAACTTTTTCTTGTGCTACAGGTTTTAACTATTGAGTGACAGCTGTAGTAAACAAAATTACATGCATTCACTGTATGGCTGTTGCACTGGTGCTGAACCTGTCAAAAAAGTCTCCATGTAAACAAGGCCTTATTCGTACATTTTCAGGAGAGCTAACACTGTCTAGTCTAAGTTTACACTATCTGACAAACACACAGGATTAATAAATCTGTCTTATAGTTTAATAGGATTGTCCGATATAGAAATGTTTAATGTCATGGACACAATTTAAATAAAAACCAGTGGAATACTCACCTTACAACGCCTCCACATAGCCAGCGTAGGATGCTATGGACGACTGCGCCAAGTCTAGAAATGACGCCTGCTCTGTTTGTAATATAAAGGAATACTACAGCCTGTGATTGGCTGCAGTGGTCAGGTGACTAGAATAGAGCGTCATAAGATGTTTCTTTGATGAAAAGCTCTTTTGGTCACCTGACCACTGCAGTCAATCACAAGCTGCAGCGGTCTTTTGTCTTCTGAAAAGAGTAGTCAACCATTGCGGAGCTGGTACAGACCTCTGGAACCATGAGGGCACTGATAGGTGCATGTGCCATTTTTTATTTTAAAACCATCCTTGTCTTAACTTTTTTCTATATTAGACAACCCCTTGAAGGAAAGGATTCTCCAGAATTGTTGCCTCATGGGATATACTACACTGTGTGCAGAATTATTAGGCAAGTTGTATTTTAGAGGATTATTTTTATTATTGATCAACAACTATGTTCTCAATCAACCCAAAAGACTCATAAATATTCAAGCTTAATATTTTTGGAAGTTGGAGTGTTTTTTTTTTTTAGATTTGGCTATCTTAGGAGGATATCTATTTGTGCAGGTAACTATTACTGTGCAGAATTATTAGTCAACTTAATAAAAACCAAATATAATCCCATCTCACTTGTTTATTTTCATCAGGTAAACCAATATCAGTGCACAAAATTTTGAAATAAACATTTCTGACATGCAAAAACAAAACCAAAAAAATTAGTGATCAGTATAGTCACCTTTCTTTATGATGACACTCAACAGCCTTCCATCCATAGATTCTGTCAGTTGCTTGATCTGTTTTCGATCAACATTGCGTGCAGCAGCCACCACAGCCTCTCAAACACTGTTCCGAGAGGTGTACTGTTTTCCCTCCCTGTAGATCTCACATTTTATGATGGACCACGGGTTCTCTATGGGGTTCAGATCAGGTGAACAAGGGGGCCATGTCATTATTTTTTGTTCTTTTAGACCTTTACTGGCCAGCCACGCTGTGGAGTAGTTGGATGCATGTCGGTTTTCTTGAAACCCTGTACCACTGTACCACTGTACCACTGTACATCCTGTACCACTGCTTGAAGAAGTTGTCTTCCAGAAACTGGCAGTAGGTCTGGGAGTTGAGCTTCACTCCATCCTCAACCCGAAAAGGTCCCACAAGTTCATCTTTGAGGATACTAGCCCATAACAGTACCCCACCTCCACCTTGCTGGCGTCTGAGTCGGAGTGGAGCTCTCTGCCCTTTATTGATCCAGCCTCTGGCCCATCCATCTGGCCCATCAAGAGCCACTCTCATTTCATCAGCCCATAAAACCTTTGAAAAATCAGTCTTAAGATATTTCTTGGCCCATTCTTGACGTTTTATCTTATGTTTCTTGTTCAAAGGTGGTCGTTTTTCAGCCTTCCTTACCTTGGCCATGTCCCTGAGTATCGCCACCTTGTGCTTTTTGATACTCCAGTAACGTTGCAGCTCTGATATATGGCAAAACTGGTGGTGAATGGCATCTTGGCAGCTTCACGCTTGATTTTCCTCAATTCATGGGCAGTTATTTTGCGCCTTTTTTGGCCAACACGCTTCTTGCGACCTTGTTGGCTATTTGCCATGAAACGCTTGATTGTTCGGTGATCACGCTTCAAAATTTTGGAAATTTCAAGACTGCTGCATCCCTCTGCAAGACATCTCACAATTTTGGACTTTTCAGAGCCCGTCAAATCTCTCTTCTGACCCATTTTGCCAAAGGAAAGGAAGTTGCCTAATAATTAAGCACACCTTATATAGGGTGTTTATGTCATTAGTCAACACCCCTCCTCATTACAGAGATGCACATCACCAGATTTACTTAATTGGTAGTTGGCTCTCAAGCCTATGCAGCTTGGAGTAGGACAACATGTATAAAAAGTATCATGTGATCAAAATATGCATTTGCCTAATAATTCTGCACGCGGTGTAATATGTATTTAAAGTAATGGTGACAGATCCTCTATAAATTCAATGTCACACAATTGACATTCTCTTTACTTAAAGAAGTTGTCCACTACTTTTACATTGATGCACCATCCGTAGGATAGGGATTGTACATGCGTTTTTCCTGCCAGGGACATGCGGATGTGAAGCGTTCTTGACATGCATTTCCGCATGCGGGTTGTCAAGCGCTTTCCAAGCGATTTTAGCATCACTTGGAAAGTGCTGGACAGCTTGGTCACACTATATAAATCCATGCAAACGGCATGGATTTATACAGTGTGACCGAAAGAATGGTAAAAAATAAAAAAAAAAATCTATACTTACCCTCTGATGGCCCCCGGAGTCTTGCTTTTCTCCGTCCTGGCTTGCCGGCAGCTCGTGGTACACTACACTGAAGGACCTGCCGTCACATGACTATGACGTCAGCGCAGGTCCTTCAGTCCACCGAGAGCTGCCGGCAAGTGAAGACGAGCGCACTTCGGGCCATCAGAAGGTAAATATAATATTTATTTTTTACTTTATTCTTTTTTTTACAGGTACTATGGTACCCGAGTTTGGAGGAGAGTCTCCTCTCCTCCACACCCGGGTACCATCCTCACATTGAAACGTTTCGATTCCGCATATACAGATCCAGTGATGCGGAATCCAAGCGTTCCAATGAAAGTCAATGGCGGCGAAAACGCAGCGCTTCCGCAAAATAATTGGTAGTGCTGCGTTTTTTGAAGCAACGATAACCCGCAGCGGAAATTTTCACAGCATGTGCACCGCACATGCGGATTATCATTGGGGAACATGGCAGGCCTTCTACCATGCATTTTTTAAGCGTTTCTGCAGCGTTTTTGCTGCTGCGGAAACGCTTAAAAAACGCATCGTGGGCGCACAGCCTAAGACAGTTTCTTACTGTTCTGTCTCCACAAAAGGCAAATGGAGGTGTAGTTGATTGATAAGCTGCTGTGAGATTTTTTTTCCCTACCTCCATATCCACGATGAGGAGCACACAGGACTCAGCGTCCATAAACTTGAATGTAGAACCACAGCGTGGGTGCAATTCAAGACTTGGTTTATTTAAACCCAGATACAGAATAATTGTCGATGTGATACTGTAACTTTCTCTGAAGCCGCTGACATCAGTTGCTGCTGGTCAGAAATTGATAACTTTGCAAGCCCAGCACAAGTGGTCCCTATCTCACAGCAACTCTGGCTAAAAAATGGCTACATAGAGCAAGTGACCCACCAACTGCCATGTTATGACACGCCCAGTTTGAACCAATGTAATTGGAATGAACAAGAGCAGAATAGTAATTATTATCTCTGGGGGAAGAGCACAGGTGAAATTTGTTATCAGCTTCTATAGTGAAAATGTGGAAACGTGCTCTGTGGGTGAAATGTTTAACTGGACTGGTGATTAGTGATGAGCGAGCATGCTCATCATTACTTTTTACTCGCCCGAGCATCACAGTGCTCGAGATGATTATTACTATAGCGAGTATATTTTGAATGTTCGGGCGGGAGCTCAAGTCCCCACCCCACATGTTTGGCGCTTATTAGGCATCCAATTAACATTCAGGGATTGCCTGACAGTCATTGTAATGCCGTAGCCAAGTTGTGGCATTACAGTGATTGGCTGGCTGCATAGCATCATCGGGTCTTTGGCTGATTAAGATTATAAGCTGTATCATAAGATGATTAGATTTGTTAAACCAAGAAATATACATTATTGTGTTTATATTGACTTGTGAATGTATGTGTATTTCTGTGGCTGGTCAAGAAGGACATACGATAATTTGTATAACCCTGACTTTTGTCTCTTCTTGGGTCTGTAAACAATGATGTTTGCTAATTTCCTAATTACATATTGTACTAAAAGCCAGCTAGATGTTGATTTGAAGATCCCCCTCCTATACCAGTTATATGTAAATCAATTAAATGCGCAAACAATGAGACCTGAGCCCTGTGGAATGATATAATCCCTAACCCGTGACCTGTGGAGGTGTACTTAAAAAAGAAATATGCTTCTGTAGCAGTTAGACTTGAAACAGAGAATCAGAAAGACTTTACAAGGAGAATGAGAGACATCCTTCAGGGCAGTAGATGGATAGCATAATCCATCCAAAGAGACACAGATTAGTATTCTAAATGACTCTGGCCTAATGGTATATGGCCCTGACTGGAAAGATACGGATCTGCTCCACTGACCATCAGAGAGCCCATGGATACATTTGGGGAGACCAGGTTGGGACGATGAAGTCACCTGGCCCCATGGATATGTTGTTTGGGGTTGCCAGGTGGGACTCTCCGGTCACCTGGAACCCATGGAGACATTCGGAGAAGCCAGATTGGGACCAGCCGGTTACCTGGCCCCATGAAAACTCTCGGAGAGGCCAGGGTGGGACCCTCGGGTTGAGGTAGTTCTCCTGGAAGTCCCAAAGTCATAGCTGTTCTACCCCAAGCAGGCCAGCGGAAGGGTGAGGACTGTGTAATGTTGTACCATCTTGGGTATTTGCTGGGACTGTCCTATGTGTTTATTGTCCATTTGATGGTTCAGTAAAGTATTGTCACACTGTTCTAGCCTCACCCTGTGTTGTCTGAGTAGTATTACGCCCATGGAATACCCCGTGTCTTCACAGGGTCTATATAAGACCCGGGACCCTATGCCCGTCAGAGTCTACCCACCAAACAGGCAGAGTAGGGAGAGATGCTGCTGAGCAATGGAGAGAATTGGTGCTTATTTTAACCTGTGATTCCACACCACTATTATTAATTTCATCTACACTAACAGTCCTTGTAAGGGCTCATTCTGATAAATATTAATACTGCTAATAGCAGTAGTTAGGCAGTGTTTGTGGAGACCTAGTATAGTACAGAATAGAGTCCATTTCACGTTCTTTCAGCTGCTGGAACTCATATCAATAGCCTTAGATATCAGGGCTAATAATATTCTTTTTGCTTTTAATCCTGATAATTTTGGTGAAAAGCAATATAATACACCATTTATACTGCTCCATTTGCTTGTTGCCGCATACAGCCAGATTTGGCTGATTTGAATAGCTTTGCTGTATTGTGCAAGCAGAGGAACTTGTCCATCATCTCAGATGGTCAAATATTTAATTCCGTAATAATCCTGACATATTTTTGCAAGGTACAAAATATTATACTCCATTTAAAGTCTGGCAGTTGTGCGTTCAAAACATATCCAGACTTGGTCGCTGACCAATAGCATTGCTATACTGTCACTGCATAAAAACGTGGTCAACAGACGTGATCAAATATTACTGTTGTAATAATCCTGACATTTTTTGCAAGATGCAAAATATTATACTCCATTTAAAATGGGCAAGGCGCGTGGTAAGGGACGGGAAGGGGACGTGATGCTGATGGTGCACGCAGAAGCCGAAGCTGTGGGCAAGATGAAACTGTGCCTGCTGAGGGAGCACAACAAGCACCCACATCATATCGACCTACCTTCCTGTCTCACTTTCTAGTGGGTCGTGGAACACTACTCTTGAAGCCAAACCAGTGTGAAATGGTTGTTGGTTGGATAGCATATAATGCTTCCAGTCAGTTTGCCACCACCACACTGTCTTCCAAACCGTCCAGTCTCAGTAGCCGTGAGTATGAACCACATATTCCTTACCCTGATCCTCCTTCCTCCCACCATGCAGCGTGCCCAGAGACAAGTGATGCCACACTTGGACACTCCGAAAATCTGTTCACATTTCCATTAATAGATTCTGGCCCCTTGCTGTGTCCGCTTCAAGCGGGGCATGAGAGGATTGCATATAGCGATGCCCAAATATATGAGCAGCCACGGTCACAAGAAGGCGATGGTGGGAAAGTGCAATTACTGTCGCAACAGGTGGATGATGAGACACAATTGCCAGCAAGTCAGGAGGAGGACCAGGGTGCGTACATGGAAGACAAAGTGGTGGATAACGAAGTCACTGACCCAACCTGAGAAGGTGACATGCATAGCGAGGACAGCAGTACAGAGGGCGAGGGAGCTGTAGCACCAAGACAGGCAGGAAGAAGCAGTAGGGGGGCCACAGACACAAGGCCGGGTAACTGTTCCCCAAAACACCAATACGAAGTTGCCAGTCCAACTGTTAAGTCTTCCCGAGTCTGGTTCTTTTTTTAAAGACTGTACAGTTAAACCAAAAAAGGCCATTTGCAAAATCTGTCAACAGGGGCAGCAAAACTACCAGCCTGACCACCACCATCATGCTCAGGCAGATGGCTGCAAAGCACCCAACTAGTTGGGCCAAACGCCATGGTCCAGAAACAGTGTCTGCAGGTGACACCCCTGCTTGTTCCACTGTTATGCATGCACGCCAATCCCCTGTCCATGACGCAAGCAAAGATGCCTTCCACTCTGCACCTGTCGTTGCACACTTGCAACCACCACCATAAGCAAACACGTCCTTGTCCAAGCACAGCGTTCATTTGTCCCTATGCCAGTCCTTGGAACGCAAGCGCAAATACGCAGCAACAGGACACAATACTAAACTGCCACATTTACAGACTGCTTGCACTGGAAATATTGCCTTTTGGGCTTGTGGAGACGGAAGCTGTCTGCAACTTCATGGCGGCGGCTGCCACTCGGTACTCAGTCTCCAACCGCCACTATTTCTCCCCGTGTGCCATCCCCACCTTACACGTGTCCCAGAACATTACTTGCGCCATCACCAATGCAGTTACTGGGAAGGTCCACCTAACCACGAACACGTGGAAAAGTTCTTGTGGCCAGGGTCAGTACATTTCACTGACAGCACACTGGGTGTATATTGTGGAAGCCGGGACCCAGTCGGGCACTGGAACGGAACACGTCCTCCCGACGCTGAGGATTGCGGGCCCTGGTTCAATCAGGGTTGCATCCACATTCTACAGCAGCAACTGCACTTTCTCCTCTTAGTCTCGATCTCCGAAACGACCACATCAGTCTCAAGCTGGAAGCATTGCAACACTGCCTTGGCCAAGCGGCAACAGGCTCTGCTGAAGCTAATCTGCTTAGGTGACAAACCGCACACCGCTGCAGAGTTGTTGAAAGCTGTAAGAGAGCAGGCAGATCTGTGGCTCTCACCGCTGAACCTACAACCAGACATGGTCGTATTTGATAATGGCCGGAACCTGGTGGCGGCTCTGAAGCTTGGCAACCATGTCTGGCCCATGTGGTCAACTTAGTGGTTCAGCGGTTTCTCAAAACCTACCCAGATCTGCCTGAGCTGCTTGTGAACGCATGTGTTTGCCCATTTCCGAAAATCAGCTACAGCTTCCGCCACTCTGGCAGTGCGTCAGCAGCTTCCAGCTCACCGACTGGTGTGCGATGTCACTGCACGTTGGAACTCAACGTTGCATATGTTGGGAAGGATTTGTAAGCAGCAGAGGGCAGTTGTTGAGTACCATAAGAACTGATGAGTGGGCATGGATGTCAGACATCTGTGTGGTTTTCCAAAACTTTGTTGACTCCAATAAGATGATAATTATGGCGTCATTGCCGCTTACCGTCACCATCCTGCTTCTCTGTCTACTGAGAAGCTCGCTGCTCACAATTAAAGAATAGGTTTTGCAGGCGAAGCACGATGGGATGGAGCAAGGAACTATACAGGGTGATGCTATATAGCCCAGCCTCATCTCAACATGGATTGGGTGATATTGAGGAGGAGGAGGAACAGGATCTGGTTTCCTGCGCTACAGATGGTACCATCCACCTCACATTCATACTGTCTCTTCAGCGTGGATGGCCTAAAGAGGTGGAGGAGAGGGAGGATGAGGAGGAGGAACAGGTGGAGGATGATAAGGAGAACATGGACAATCATCCTCTTGGTGGGGACAGGGAAGTCTTGGCTGTTTGCAGTCTGGTAGACATGGCTGAGTTTATGTTCCACTGCCTTTCCCTTGACCCTCGCATTGTATGCATTTTGGGTAACAGTAGTTACTGTTTTGGTCACACTTCTAGACCCACACTACAATGAAAACTTTCTATCTTTCTTTCCCGTGGCGGAGAGGTCTAATAAAATTTTGCAGTACCAGAAGGCCCTTGTTGAAGAATTATTTAAAAAAATCTCATCTGACAACGCTGGTGGCAGAGGTCACAGTTTCTTGAACAACCAAGGAGAACAGGTGAGGGAGACACAAACCAGATGCAGGGGAACACTGTAAAAGTTCTGGGACAGTTTTCTCAGACCCTTCCAGTGCCCAGGCCTGATGCACGGGTTACTCTGACAAGGAGGGAAAAGTTTTGGAAGATGCTGAAGGAGCACCTTTGCGATGTTACCAGCATCCTCCGTGATTCCTCTGTGCCTTACAACTATTGGGTATCCAAGCTGGACACGTGGCATGAACTGTCTCTCTATGCCTTGGAGGTCCTGACCTGCCCTGCTAGTTTCGTTTCGTTAGAGTGGGTTTTTAGTGCCGCAGGGGGTGTTATAACTGATTGGTGCATCTGCCTGTCAACAGAAAATGCTGACAGGCTGACTCCTATCAAATTGAACAAGGGCTAGATGGGGCCAGACTACTCAACACCACCGGATGACAGCAGCGGAACATAAACTCAAATCCAGTGTTTTTTTATGGGAGGGTCTATTCCCATGCAGCCCTTCACACCCAGACATGGGTATATGCTTCCTTATTTTGTCTATTTTATGTCACCCTCCTCCTTGCACTCATCCTCCACCACCATATCAACAGGGTGACCATCATGCAACACCACATAATTTTTTTAAGGGTGTTTATGATGCCCGTAGTAACTTTTTTTTTTAAAGGCCTACCTCTAACATTCTATAAATAATATGTGTATACCCCCAGGGGTAAATGTTTTTCAGCCCATGCACTCAGTGCATGGGCATTACCAGTGTAGGAGACCCACTCCTTAATAATGGGAAAAAAATTTGACTGAGGCCCCCTACTATGTCTCTTCAAATTGGTATTGGAGTGCTTCCTAATTTTTGGCAGCCCTTGCATTTACAGCATATGAAATAACAGAATAGGAGACCCACTTCTTAATAATTTGAAGGCCAATTCAAATTGATTCTATATTCTACAGTATCACCTCTCTAATCTGCAATTCGTGTACGGGTGTGCTATCACACTATGGATAGCATAATACATGCATCCAGACAAGAATTATTGCCTTATACTCCTTGGTGCTACAGCCAAACGAAAAAAAATCTATTCTATTCCCTATTGATCTGGCTGTTAGTTTCATTTAGAATAGGGACAGGTGCTAGGTGGTAATATCTTCTGGAAATAAGTGTTGATTCTGGCAGCATACAGTACAGACCAAAAGTTTGGACACACCTTCTCATTTAAAGATTTTTCTGTATTTTCATGACTATGAAAATTGTACATTCACACTGAAAGCATCAAAACTATGAATTAACACATGTGGAATTATATACTTAACAAGAAAGTGTGAAACAACTGAAAATATGTATTATATTCTAGGTTCTTCAAAGTAGCCACCTTTTGCTTTGATGACTGCTTTGCACACTCTTGGCATTCTCTTGATGAGCTTCAAGAGGTAGTCACCGGAAATGGTCTTCCAACAATCTTGAAGGAGTTCCCAGACATGCTTAGCGCTTGTTGGCCCTTTTGCCTTCACTCTGCGGTCCAATTCACCCCAAACCATCTCGATTGGGTTCAGGTCTGGTGACTGTGGAGGCCAGGTCATCTGGCGTAGCACCACATCACTCTCCTCCTTGGTCAAATAGCCCTTACACAGCCTGGAGGTGTGTTTGGGGTCATTGTCGTGTTGAAAAATAAATGATGGTCCAACTAAACGCAAACCGGATGGAATAGCATGCCGCTGCAAGATGCTGTGGTAGCCATGCTGGTTCAGTATGCCTTCAATTTTGAATAAATCCCCAACAGTGTCACCAGCAAAGCACCCCCACACCATCACACCTCCTCCTCCATGCTTCACGGTGGGAACCAGGCATGTAGAGTCCATCCGTTCACCTTTTCTGCGTCGCACAAAGACACGGTGGTTGTAACCAAAGATCTCAAATTTGGACTCATCAGACCAAAGCACAGATTTCCACTGGTCTAATGTCCATTCCTTGTATTCTTTAGCCCAAACAAGCCTCTTCTGCTTGTTGCCTATCCTGAGCAGTGGTTTCCTAGCAGCTATTTTACCATGAAGGCCTGCTGCACAAAGTCTCCTCTTAACAGTTGTTGTAGAGATGTGTCTGCTGCTAGAACTCTGTGTGGCATTGACCTGGTCTCTAATCTGAGTTGCTGTTAACCTGTGATTTCTGAGGCTGGTGACTCGGATAAACTTATCCTCAGAAGCAGAGGTGACTCTTGGTCTTCCTTTCCTGAGGCGGTCCTCATGTGAGCCAGTTCCTTTGTAGCGCTTGATGGTTTTTGCAACTGCACTTGGGGACAGTTTCAAAGTTTTCCCAATTTTTCTGACTGACTGACCTTCATTTCTTAAAGTAATGATGGCCACTCGTTTTTCTTTACTTAGCTGCCATAATACAAATTCTAACAGTCTGTTCAGTAGGACTATCAGCTGTGTATCCACCAGACTTCTGCACAACACAACTGATGGTCCCAACCCCATTTATAAGGCAAGAAATCCCACTTATTAAACCTGACAGGGCACACCTGTGAAGTGAAAACCATTTCCGGTGACTACCTCTTGAAGCTCATCAAGAGAATGCCAAAAGTGTGCAAAGCAGTCATCAAAGGAATTCAAAACACAAGAATTTCTGTCTTGTTTCTTTTGGTGGCCCAATTACCAAAAAGATGTTAAATAATATGTATCTTACTGTAACACATGTGCTATGTATCCCCGCACATCATCAATGGATTATTGCAGCATCTGAAAATTCCATCTCGTCCTTCGGGCTCTAAATCTATGGACTTTATTGTGGAACTACCAGTTTCAAAGGGAAAGAATTCAATCCTAGTAGTGGTGGACAGACTCACCAAAGCAGCACATTTTGTCCCCTTCATTGGTTTACCATCTGCTAAAGAGACTGATAATCTTATAATTCAAAATGTGCTTCGTCTTCATGGGGTCCCAGTTGAAGTCGTCTCTGATCGTAGAACACAATTTACATCTAGATTCTGGAAGGATGTTTGTGCAGCATTGGACATTGTTGTCAGTTTATCTTCTGTATTCCATCCTCAATCTAATAGTCATACTGAAAGCACAAACCAAACCTTAGAGCGATATCTCAGATGCTACATTTGTCATCTCCAGGATCACTGGGTTGAATTGCTTCCTATGGCAGAATTTTCATACAATTCTCAGAATGCTTCGACCAAATAAACAACATTCTTCGCAAATTCTGGGTACCATCCAAATATCCTTCCTAATTTTCCCAGAGAAATGCCTATCCCTGCTGTCTGACAGAATATAATCCCTGCAACAGAATCTGGAAATACTAAAATACACTTTTAAGAATTGCCCAGGAAAAATATAAGGAAGCTGCTGATAAATCTTGCAGACCTTCTCCAAGCTTCCAAGTGGGTGATGAAGTATGGCTTTCCACCAAGAATTTGAAACTCCATATACCCTCACCAAAACTGGGTCAAAAATGTGTTGGTCCATTTAAAATAATTGGACAAGCTAGCTCAGTGTTCTATGTCTCCTTACTAAAGCCATTTGTTCCAAATCCTTTTCCAGGGCGTCGTCTGCCTCCTCCTGATCCTATTTAAGTGGATGGGCAAGAACATTACACAGTTGAAAAGGTCCTGACTATTCAGAAACAAATTGCAGTACTTAATAAAGTGGCCCTGAAGATAACGCCTGGTAACCTGCATAAAATCTCAGTTCTCCTCGACTGCTTAAAGAGTTTCACCAAAAATACACACACAAACCAAGACAAGCATCGTCCGGAGGCCGCTGTTGAAAGGGAGAGTAATGTCAGGAATTCTGTTGCCTCCTACATTTTGAACACTAGTGGCCACTAGTTTTCACTTTAACCCCTTAACAACATTTGACGTACTAATACGCGTCTGTGCCCTGGGACTTAAGAGCCAGACCCGTATTAGTACGTCATCGCGATCGCGCGCGCACACAGGCTGTGCGGGCGCGATCACCGCCGGTTGTCAGCTGATTGTCACAGCTGACACCCGGTACTATGTGCAGGGAGCGGTCCTGCACCGCTCCCAGCACATTAACCCCTGCGATGCTGCGATCGAAGTCGATCGCAGCCGATCGCAGCATTGCGGGGGCAAGGGGAGGTGATCGCAGATACTCACCTCCTCTTCCGGCTTCCAGCGCTGTCTGCAAAGGCTGTTGCCATGAGGACCCGATGTCGTCATGACAACATCCGGGTCACCAGACAGCAGGAAGATTGTTTGGACATGCGCAGTGCATCTCCAAACAATCTTCTCACTGTGCAGCGATGACAGCCTGCATGACACAGGGATGGTGCTGCATTCCTGTGCCATACAGGCGATCAGAGAAAAAAAAGTGAAAGTCCCATAGTGGGACAAAGTAATAAAGTATATAAACTATCAGAAAGTGAAAGAAAAAAAAAAATTGCAAAAATATTTTAAAAAAATAAATAAAATAATCCACCAAAAATAAAAATATAATGTACCCATCAATAAATATTATTATAAAAAAAAAAAAAAAAAAAACAATAAAAGTACACATATTTGGTATCGCCGCATCCGGAACAACCTGACCTATAAAACTGTCCCACTAGTTAACCCCTTCAGTGAACACGGTAAAAAAAAAAAAAAAAAAAACGAAGCAAAAAACAATGCTTTATCATTATACCGCCAAACAAAAAATGGAATAACACGCGATCAAAAAGACAAATATAAATAAAAATGGTACCGCTGAAAACGTCATCTCGTCCCGCAAAAAACAAGCCGACATACAGCTCCATCAGCCGAAAAATAAAAAAGTTACAGCTCTCAGAATAAAGCTATGCTAAAAAATATTTTTTTCTATAAAATTGCTTTTATTATGTAAAAGTGCAAAACATAGAAAAACGATATAAATGTGGTACCGCTGTAAACGTACTGACCCGAAGAATAAAGCTACCTTATCAATTTTACCACATGCGGAACAGAATAAAAAAAAAAAAAAAAAACAATTCCTGAATTGTTGGTTTTTGTTTATTCTGCCTCCCAAAAATCGGAATAGAAAGCGATCAAAAAATGTCACGTGCCTGAAAATGGCACCAATAACAACGTCAACTCATCCCGCAAAAAACGAGCCGTCACATGACTGTCTGCCAAAATCTGGAAAAATTATAGCTCTCAAAATATGGCGATGCAAAAACTAGATTTTACAAAAAATGCGTCTTTTTGTGTGTGACAGCTGTCAGTCATAAAAACCCCATATGATTCTGGTATTGCTGTAATCACACCGACCCGAAGAATAAAGTCGTCTAATCACTTATACCGCACGAGGAACGGCATCAAAAATAAACTCTTGGGTTAGGATTGGGCTAGGGTTAGGGCTGGATTTGGGGTTAGGGTTGTGCTAGGGTTAGGGTTGTGCTAGGGTTAGGGTTGTGCTACGGTTAGGGTTGTGCTACGGTTAGGGTTGTGCTACGGTTAGGGCTGGGGTTGGGGTTAGGGTTGTGATGGGGTTGGGATTTTTTTCAAAAGTACGAAAAAAGATGACGATATGGCGACTAGTGTTGAGCGCAAGTGCTCGCTACTTGAGTTTGCATCGGGTGCTCTGGTATGCATTGAGTATCGTGGGTATTTGAGTGACATGCTCGAGTCTCTGCCCCATATGCTTCGCGGCCAAAAAAACTTTACGGGGATTGCCTGCCATGCACGAGCGATCCCCGCATGGTTTTCTTTGGGTGTCTAATAACCGTGAAACATGCGGAGCAGGGACTCGAGCATGTCACTCGAGCACACGCTGTACATGGTGCATACCTGAGTACCCAATGCAAACTCAAGTAGCGAGCACTTGCGCTCAAGACTAATGACAACTTATTCAATATGATGACCTAATGTAAACAAATTCTGTGTCGTACCTCTGGGATCAAAATGTTCACTATACACCTTAATAAAATCCTTGAGGGGTATAGTTTCCAAAATGGGGTCACTTGTGGGGGAGCTCCACTGTTTAGGCACATCACGGGCTCTCCAAACGCGACATGGTGTCCGCTAACAATTTGAATGGAAAATCGGCTCAAATTGTTAGCGTACGCCATGTTGCGTTTGGAGAGCTACTGCGTGCACAAACATTGGAGCTCCCCCACAAGTGACCCCATTTTGGAAACTAGATCCCCCAAGGCACCTATCTAGATGCATAGTGAGCACTTGGAACCCCCAGATGCTTCACAAATTGATTCGTAAAAATGAAAAAGTGAAAAAAAAAACACTTTTTCATTTTTATGAATCAATTTGTGAAGCACCTGGGGGTTCCAAGTACTCACTATGCATCTAGATAAGTGCCTTGGGGTGTCTAGTTTCCAAAATGGGGTCACTTGTGGGGGAGCTCCAATGTTTGGGCACACAGGGGCTCTCCAAACGCAACTTGGTGTCCGCTAACAATTTGAGCCGATTTTCCATTCAATTTGTTAGCGGACACCATGTTGCATTTGGAGAGTCCCTGTGTGCCCAAACATTGGAGCTCTCCCACAAGTGACCCCATTTTGGAAACTAGACCCCCCAAGGCACCTATCTAGATGCATAGTGAGCACTTGGAACCCCCAGGTGCTTCACAAATTGATTCATAAAAATGAAAAAGTGTTTTTTTTTTTCACTTTTTCATTTTTACGAATCAATTTGTGAAGCACCTGGGGGTTCCAAGTGCTTACTATGCATCTAGATAGGTGCCTTGGGGGGTCTAGTTTCCAAAATGGGGTTACTTGTGGGGGAGCTCCAATGTTTGGGCACACAGGGGCTCTCCAAACACAACATGGCGTCCGCTAATTATTCAAGCAAATTTTACAATCAAAAAGTCAAATGGCGCTCCTTCCCTTCCGAGCCCTGCCGTGCGCCCAAACAGTGTTTTTTCCCCACATATTGGGTATCTACGTGCCCAGGGGAAATTGCACAACAAATTTTGGGGTCCATTTTTTCTTGTTACCCCTGTGAAAATGAAAAAAATTGGGTCTAAAATAACATTTTTGTGAAAAAAGTTAAATGTTCATTTTTTTCTTCCACATTCAAAAAATTCCTGTGAAGCATCTGAAGGGTTAATAAAGTTCTTGAATGTGGTTTTGAGCACCTTGAGGGGTGCAGTTTTTAGAAGGGTGTCACTTTTGGGTATTTTCTGTCATAAAGACCTCTCAAAGTGACTTCAAATGTGATGTGGTCCCTAAAAAAATGGTTTTGTAAATTTTGTTGGAAAAATGAGAAATCGCTGGTCAACTTTTAACCCTTATAGCTCCCTAACAAAAAAAAATTTTGGTTCCAAAATTGTGCTGATGTAAAGTAGACATGTGGGAAATGTTATTTATTAACTCTTTTGTGTGACATATCTCTCTGATTTAAGGGCATAAAAATTCAAATTTTGAAAATTTCAAAATTTTCGCCAAATTTCCGTTTTTTTCACAAATAAATGCAAGTGATATCGAAGAAATGTTACCATAATCATGAAGTACAATATGTCACGAAAAAACAGTCTCAGAATCAGGGGGATCCGTTGAAGAGTTCCAGAGTAATTACCTCATAAAGTGACAGTGGTCAGAATTGTAAAAATTGGCCAAGTCATTAACATGCAAACCACCCTCGGGGCTTAAGGGGTTAATAATTGTGCTGCAGTTTCACTCCTTACCACCGGAAGCTGCTGTTGTGTTCTACATTGGCTATTTTCCAAGATGACGGATTCTGAATCTATGGAATCCATCTTGTTTCCTCTTTGGGCCTACTTAAAGCTGCATGGATCTTTTAGTCATTGCTTGAGTATTGTGTCTAGCTGTTAGCTTAGCTTCAGTCTCCAGCTTCTGAGCATTCTTACCCAGTCTGTTCTAATTTATCTACGAATTGTTTCCTACAACTCCTTGCTATCTCCAAGAATGTCTACTACCACTTGCTGTTCCTGCTTGTGCTCCTTCGGCCCCTGGTTTCCAGCAGTACTACACCAGCATCGTAACACCAGCAATGAATCCTGACCTTAATCCCATTGAAAATCTTTGGGGTGAGCTGAAATCTGTCATTGGGAAACAGAACCCTGCAAACATTCAAGAGCTTGAACAAAGTGCAAAGGAAGAGTGGGAGAAAATTTCAGCTGAGAAGTGCAAGAAGCTTATAGATGGCTACAAGAAACGTTTGGAGGCTGTCAGCAATGCCAAAGTGTGTGCAGCCAAGTATTAATTAGGGGTGCCTTCATTGCTGCACATTCTGTCTATTGTGTTTTTTCTTTGAAATTGCAACATGGAAGTTGAAAAACAATGTTTTATTGTTGTATTACTTTGGACCACTAATTTAAAAAATCCTGAGGATATAGCTTTGGTACACTTCCATTTTATTTTTGTGTGGCAATGGTGTAGATTTTTTAAGCTATTAAATGCTTTATTCTTAAAGATGATCATATCAATGTGCTACAAAACTTGGAGAATTCAAACTATTTGCGATTCAATTCAAGCAAATTGCCAAAAAATGGCTGCCTACTTTTTACATATTGCAGAAGATTGCATCAGTCATAGAAGGCTGACATGAGCTCAGGTGTGACTGCACAGGTTTCCCCATAATGTCTTGTAGTTCATCACATAGTAATGCACAGTCAACCAGGAAAGACTTTTATAGCCCGTATAATAGACTAGACAGGGAATACAGCAGCCATTTAAGGCTAATACTTACTACTTTGTGTTGGTATGTCACATAAATTCCCAATAACATTCATTTAAGTTTGTGGAAAAGTTCACTTGGTTGAATTTCACAAAAAAAATAACTATGCATGTCTGTTTTTGTACCTAGCTAATGTTTCCTCTTATGTCCTTTTGGCAAGGGTTGAATAATTGTAATAAAAAAGATTGTCAAAGTTAATTATAAATGTATGGTAAAAGAAAATCTGGCAGTGACAATAGATGTGGTAGAATAAAAGACCTAGTTAGCAGCAGCAAAAGAACAACAGGCACTGGCTCTGGGCAAAAGTACAGTCAAATGAAGGTCTCAAAAGCCCTCTTTTGCCTAAAGTAAAACACATTAATGGTCAGGAAGCAGAGAGTGTTATATAACAAAAGGCACATCACTTGTCTCAGTGACAGCTAGATGATGTTATTTTGGGTCCGACTCTGCAAAGAACAGTCTGTCTGATCACAAAATACTAAGGCAATGTTTCACACATTCAGTATTTGGTCAATAGTGGAATTCAGGAATGGAATAATAGGAGGAAAAGTATAATAGAAACATGTGCACCACTTCTGCATTTTTCACACACTCCAGGTTTTGGCTTATAAATACTGAGGTAAAAACTGACCAAATACTGAAAGTGTAAAGATGGCCTAAGGGGGATGAATTTTTGACATTTTTTTAATTTAAAAAACATGAAAAGGCATTCCATGCATTGTGTTATTAAATGGATTGCTAGTTACTACAAGTTACCATCCGTTTCTATGGTTAGGTCACTTAGAGATTACTAAGGCCCCCTTCTCAGGTCAGTGTCTACAGTACGTGTGGTGACAGTTTTCACATGTACTGGAGTCACTTACACACATGGACTCATTCAAATGACTGGGTCTGCGCACATGTCAGTGTGTTTCCACGGACCATGTGGCAAAACACCCTGACATGTCCATTTTCTGCACCCAGCACAGGACGCAAAACGTCCCAAACACGTGCACACTGACGACACGTGGATGACATTCGTGTGTCATTTGTGTGGCACGTACTGGTGCCTGGGAAACAGCGGTACAGTTCATGCTGATTCCCAGCGCCACCGGCTGTCTACATCCAGTGTAAAATGAAGAATTAAATAAAAAACACATTGCACTCACCTTAATTAACAAATTAAGCCATTGTCCCCTGTAAAGAAAAAAAAAAGCAAAAATAAAAAAACACAATATCCCTCACCTGTTTGAAGTGGAAAGAATCCATAGTGTCTCATGCCGCAATCCATCTGTGTGAGACTATGGATTCTTTCCATTTCGGACAGATGAGGGATGTTGTTGTTTTTTATTTTAGTTTTAGTTTTTTTTACAGGGAACAATGGCTTCGGGGGACTAGGTGTTAAGGTGAGTGTAATGTGTTTTTATTTAATTCTTCATTTTACACTGGATGTAGACAGCGGATTGCTCCAGGAATCAGCGTGAAGTGTACCGCTGTTTCCCACGCGCCAAAATTTGAAGAACTTGCAGATTAGAATTTCAAGAGTCAAATCATATCTAGAGATGAACAAACATTTCAATGTTCAGTTTGGAAATGTTCACCGAATATTTAGACATTCGAGGAATTTATTCGCCGAATGTTCGTTGAACAAACGCCATAGGATTCAATGGGGAGACATAAAAAAAACACCTTCAAACGGGGCCAAAAACTGCCAAAATGCATAAAATTAGGGGTAGACACCAGGAAAGTGCCATCAATTGACCCAGAATACAAGTACTATAATTATTACTATTACAGGGCCATCTATTCCGTGGCGCTACATGTGAAAAGGGGTCACCGACTGGTACAAGAGGAGAGAGGACCTTGC
Source organism: Phyllobates terribilis (assembly GCF_046119375.1). Lineage (NCBI taxonomy): Eukaryota > Metazoa > Chordata > Amphibia > Anura > Dendrobatidae > Phyllobates > Phyllobates terribilis. The sequence continues at coordinate 8,683,221 of NW_027362761.1, read as the reverse complement.
CCCCGAGGGTGCACAAACAATATACAAGGGATGGGTGAGGGTAAAGTAGGTCAGGGTACAGCTAGTCGTGCAGCAGTATGAGACAGTCGGTAGGAGACAGTCTGATGTGTTGGGGTACAGCGTTACACAGTAGGTGAGATGCATGGGACAAATCTTGCATGCGATTGTGACAAGAAGAGATGAGAGAAGGTGAGAAGGAGATCTTGCAAGGATGGGAAGTTGAATGCAGGTAACTAGTACAGGGAGACTACTGTAGGTCACACATGTATGGAGGAGACAGGTTTTCGATGGCTTGGTATGCCAAAGTTAGGCTTTTCAACTGGAGTCTCGGGGCAACAGGGAACCATTGCAGGGATTGACAGAGCGGAGAAGCCTGGGAATAGTGGGGTGAAAGGTGAATTAATCAGCCAGCACAGTTTAGGATAGATTGGAGGGGTGCGAGAGTGGTAGAAGGGAAACCACAGAGCAGGAGTTTGTAATAGGCGAGGTGGGAGATGATGAGGGCATGCACTGGTGTTTTTCTAGATTCATGGTTGAGGAATGTGCGGATCCCCGAGATACTTTGGAATTGGAGTCAGCAGCAAGTGGAAAGGGCTTGGATCTGACGTTTGAAGGACAGATCAGAGTCAAGCTTGTGGGACTGGGGAGAGTGGTCAGCCATTCACTTAGATAAATAGGTCAGTTTATGAGGGGGGATGAATGAGATGGTGGAAAGATGATGCATTCTGTTTTATCCATTTAAATTTTTACAAATCTAGCATAGAAGAAAGATGAAATACAGGAGACACATTGTGGGATTCTGGTTAGTAAGGAGGTGCTATCAGGTCCAGAGAGATAGATCTGTGTGCCATCAGCATAGAGGTGATACTGAAAGACCATGACACTATGAGCTGTCCCAGGCCAAAGGTGTAGATGGAGAACTGAACCTTGGGGGACACAGACACATAGGGGTTGAGATGAGGAGGTGGTGTGTGAGTGGGAGACACTGAATGTCCTGTTGGTTAGGTATGAAAAGATCCAAGACAGGGCCAAGTCTGTGATGCCGAGAGATGAGAGTCTGTAGTAAGAGGGTGTGGTCTACTGTGTCGAAGGCAAATGACAGGTCTAGGAGGAGGAGGACAGAGTAGTCTTGCTTGGATTTGGCAGTTAGTAGGTCGTTGGTGACTTTAGTCAGGGAAGTTTCAGTCAAATGGTGAGGTCGGAAGCCAGATTGTAAGCAGTCAAAGAGGGAGCAGGAGGAGAGGTGGGAGGACAGTTCAAAATAGATGTGTTGATCCAGTAGTTTGGAGGCATAGGGGAGAAGTGAGATAGAGCGATAGCTAAACATAGGATGGGTCAAGGGAGGGCTTTTGGAGGATGGGTGTGATTGAGGTATGTTTGAATCATGAGGGGAAGACACTAGTTGTTAGTAACAGGTAGAAGAGGAGGGTTAGGCTTGGGCTGAAGACTGTGGTACGGTTTGGAATGAGGTGGGATGGTATTGGGTCAAGTTCACAGGTGGTGAGATGTGATTTGGAGAGTAAAGATGATCTTCCATGATGGCGGATAAGCTGGTTTTGGAGGAGGAGAGTTGAGTCGTTATGAGAAGGGGCTGTTGGGACTTTAAGCAAAAGCTTTTCCCTATGTTGTCAATCTTCTGCTTGAAGAATGAGGCTAAGTCTTCAGCTGAGATGAGAGGAGAGGAAAGGGAGGGGGAGCTGGTGGACAGAGGAGGGACTTGAAAGTACTGAATAGCTGTTTAGGGTTGTGAGACACGTATGAGATGAGAGAAGAGAAGTAGGTTTGTTTTGCTGCAGTGAGCAATTGTGAGGCATTTTGAAAACTTCTGTTACTGGACTGCACTCCCTTTCTTTGGGAGTCGCACAGCGGTACGCCTTGTAGTGGGGGGCAGGAAGAACATACGCTCCGGTAGATGACAAGCGCTGCATCAAGTGGCCTCTGCTCCTCTTCCTCCAACTTAACATCACAAACAGTACAGTCTTCAGAGGTGGCACCCCAATTACCCTTGTTTTCACTCACGTCACAACTCTCCAACGGGCCAACTGACTGGGGAAGCTCAGATGGACGAGTCTACAGTGTTCATACATTCTATTCCGGGGCATCAGAGGTCTGATACAAAGCTTCACAGACTCAAGAGGGGGAAAGCATATGTAGCGATGCCCAATCTTTTTTTTGTTGATCCGGGCCCGGACGAAGTAGGGTCCGAGAATCAATCCAAACCCTCGTCACCAGACGTTAACCCCTGGGGATGGGTTGGAGAAAGAAATAAATACACACCAGAACATGGAGAACTAAACTAATATACAACAGGGGTTGAAAAAACTAACCTACTAAAAGCTAGGGTTGGAGAACTAAACCACTAGACACAAGTTCCGGCTGCAGCAGAGGGTATTCACTTCTGCGTTCCACGCTGGATGCTGGGCTGTGGGCGGGATTACCCAGCACGTCACACCCCGCATCCACCGCGCGCTCTCACTCTCCTCATTCACTGGGAAAGCGTGCAGTGGATGCTGGGTGTGATGCATGGGTAACCCTGCCCACAGCCCAGCATCCACCACGGGGAGCGGGTCACTCATGTCACGCCTCACTTGACGTGACATCAGTGACGGGTCACGTGATGCCTATGAGAGGCAGAAAAAGCACCGTAAGGTATTTACAAAAACACTTCTGGGCCCCGGGGGGATACATTGGGGGTTTCATATAAAGTAGTGGACAACTTCTTTAATGAGACACATGTTCCAACAGTGCAGAGAGACTCACCCCCACCTCCGTACTGCGCAGCCAGGGCTCATCGCAATCAGGCAGTGTTAAAATGAATGTGCCTTGCAGATCGCAGTCATACAGCTGAAGAGTTGTAGACAGCTCTCCAGGCCGAGTTTGAACAATGGCTGTGTCCACTGAACCTGGAGCAAGGGAAAGCCATGTGCGATAACGGTGCAAACCTGGTGGCTGCCCTATGCTGGGGCAAGCTCACACACATGCCTTGCATGGCTCGTATCCTCAACCTGATGGTACAGCAATTTCTCTGCCATTATCCTGACCTGGATGTGCTGCTGCAGAATCCATGGTCTTTGCGTGCTCACTTAAACTATAAAAATGAGCAGGATCTTTAGTATAAAAACCAGACTACTAGACAATGAGTAAACCCCTTCATGATGATAGAGGCCACCTTCTCCTTAGCTTGCTGGTACTTTTCTGTGTAATTGAGCTTGTCTCCAACCAGCCAGGAATAACCAGTGAATTGTGGCATGCCACGGTTTGCTATTAGCACCTAGTACCAGAAGCGAAGCCATCCACAATTTCCATACCTCAGGAATTTTATTTGGTAGACTGGCTGAGCATACATTAGTTTCTCACAAAGGAGCTGAAGACACTGAGTGGCAGTAGGTGCAAGTTTCTCCAGCATGACCTGTTTGTTATTGTTAGATATCAGAGGGAGAACATACAGGTGCATCTCACTAAATTTGAATATCATCAAAAAGTTAATTTATTTCAGTTCTTCAATACAAAAAGTGAACCTCATATATGATATAGAGTCATTACAAACAGAGTGATCTATTTCAAGTGTTTATTTCTGTTAATGTTGATGATTATGGCTTGCAGCTAATGAAAACACAAAAGTCATAAAAAAAGAGATAAATTAACTTTTTGATGATTCAGTGAGATGCACCTGAAACTGGGCTTTGCCAAGGTACCATGTTGGATCTTAAGGCTGCGTGCTCATTATTCGTTTTCCAAGCATTTTTGCCATGGAATTTCCACAGCAAAAACGCTTGGTACTACGTGCCCCATGATCCCCAATGATAATCCGCATGTGCTGTTCACATGCTGCGGAAATTTCCGCTGCTGATTATCATTGCAGAAAAATATGCAGCATGTCCATTAATTTTGCGGACACGCAGCATAATTGCCGCCATTGACTTGCATTGATTCGCTTAATATCCGCATGAGTGCATGTGCACATGCGGATATTAAGCAATTCAATGTGCGGATGGTACCCGGGTCTGGAGAAGAGGAGACTCTCCTCTAGACCCAGTTACCATAGTACCAGTTAAAAAAAGAATTTAAAATAAAAAATAAACATTATACTTAACTTCCGATGTCCCCTGGTCTCCTGTACGATGCGTTCGGACTCTTGTACGGCTCGCGATGGTCTAAAAGGACCTGCGGTGATGTCATTTAGTCATGTGACGTTGGCGGTCGCGTGACCTGTCACATGACTAAATGACGTCACCGCAGGTCCTTTTAGACCATCGCGAGCCATTTATTTTTTTACCATTTTTCTTCTTTCTTTTTTTTAACTATTAACTTGGTCACACTATAAATCCATGCTGGGTGCATGGATTTATATGGTGTGACCAAGTTGTCAAGCACTTTTCCAAGTGATGCTAAAATCGCTTGGAAAAGCTCTTGGTAACCCGCATGCAGAAATGCATGCAAAAACGCTTGACAAGCGCTTCTACCTGGCAGGAAAAACGCATGTAAAATCCGCATGTACAGTATAATCCACATGCGTTTTTCCTGCCAGGGAGATGCGGAAAAAATCTGCAGCATTTCTGCATCGTGGGCACTTAGCCTCAGGCTGTGTGCCCACGATGCGTTTTTTAAGCGTTTCCGCAGCGGCAAAAATGCTGCAGAAACGCTTAAAAAACGCATGGTAGAAGGCCTGCCATGTCCCCCAATGATAATCCGCATGTGCTGTGCACATGATGCGGAAACTTCCGCTGCGGATTATCATTGCGGAAAAAAACGCAGCACTACCAATTATTTTGCGGAAGTGCTGCATTTTTGCCGCCTTTGACTTGCATTAGAACGCGCCAATTCCGCAAGACTGCATCTGTACTTGTGTAATTGGCGCGTTCTAATCTGCGGATGGTACCCGGGTGTAGAGGAGAGGAGACTCTCATCCACACCCAGGTACCATTAAAAAAGCTGTAAAAAAAATAATGAAATAAAAAATAAATATATACTTACCTTCTGGCGGCCCGCAGTGTGCTCCTCCTTGCTTCCCGGCACTTCGCGATGGACTGAAGGACCTGCGCTGACGTCAGAGTCATGTGACGGGTCACGCGATGCTGACGTCGGCAGGTCCTTCACTCTACCACTGCTGGCAGCCGGGACGGTGAAGCAAGACAGCACGGGCCATCGGAGGGTAAGTATAGATTTACTTTTTTATTTTTTGACATTCTCTCGGTCACACTATATAAATCCATGCCTTTTGCATGGATTTATATAGTGTGACCAAGTTGTCAAGCACTTTCCAAGTGATGCTAAAATCGCTTGGAAATCGCTTGACAACCCGCATGCGGAAATGCAAGTGAAGAATGCTTCACTTCCGCATGTCCCTGGCAGGAAAACACATGTACAATCCGCATGCGTTTTTTTCTGCCAGGGAGATGCAGAAACGCTCAGGAAAAAATCCTGAGCATTTCTGCATCGTGGGCACATAGCCTAAGTCTTATAGATCCTGTACTTGCGTCTTTAAATTCTACAGGATGGTGGGGAAGGAGACAGTAGGTTGTGGATTTGCATGAGCTGCGGTAGTGTTGAGGTGGCAGCGAGGCAATGGCAGGCTGTATGCTGTCTTGAAGAGATGGGTTTTCAGGTTGTGTCTGAAGGATCCGAATGTGGTGGCAAATCGGATGTGTAGAAGCACAGAATTCTAGAAGATGGGAGATATTTGGTAGAAGTATTGGAGGCGATTGGGTGAGGAACAAATAGGCGTGGAGAGAAGGAGGTCTTGGGAGGATCAGAGATTACATAAGGGATTATATCGGGAGATTAGTTCAGAGATGTACGGAGAAGACAGGTTATGGATGGCTTTGTACGTCAGTGTTAGTAGTTTGAACTGGATATGCTGGAAATTGGGAGCCAGTGAAGGGATCTTATAGATTGCAATCTTATTGATTGCTGGAGCCAGTCCATGGTAAAAAATCAGCCATAGAGTGTCCGGCAACTTTCACACAGACTTTTCTTAGCCAGGGCTGCTTCTCGGCAGGATTGGACGGGCCCACCAGAGAACCGGAGAATCCTCCGATGGGCCCTGGCTACTCCTTCTGGAGAGTTCATAGCGCAAACCTTGCAGGTTGTGATGATAATGAGGCCATCCATCTCCTTAGTTTTCTGTTACTTGGAATGAAAGCGCAATTATGCAGCCGGCCACACACCCACCGACAGGTCGCAATACTAAACTGGCACATTTCTGGACAGCTGCTTGCACTTGAAATATTGCCTTTTAAGCTTGTGGAGGCGGAAGCTTTTCAGAACCTCATGGCGGCAGCAGCCGGGTCTCCATACTCTGTCCTCAGCCGCCACTATTTCTCCCGGTGTCGTCCCCACCTTCCACAAGCACGGGTCCCAGAACATTACTGCTGGTACTTTTCTGTGGGAATCTGCTTGGCTCCTACCAGTCTGGAATATTTACAGTGAACTATGGCACTACACCATGGTATTAGCAGTGCCCCCAGTACCAGTAGCGAAGACATCCCCAATTTCCTTCTCAGGAATTTTATTTGGTAGTCTGAGTGGATGCCCAAATACATTAGTTTCTCACAAAGGAGCTGAATATACAGAGTGGCAGTAGGTGCAAGTTTCTCCAGTATGTTGGATATCAGAGGGAGAACGGCAGCACAGTGGCTCAGTGGTTAGCACTGAAGCCTTGCAGCGCTGGGGTCCTGGGTTCAAATCCCACCAAGGACATCTGCAAGGATTTTGTATGTTCTCCTTGTGTTTGCGTGGGTTTCCACCTCTGTAAAAAAGGAGCCATAGAGTGTCCGTGAACCTTCACACAGACTTTTTTTTTAGCCAGGGCTGCTTCTCAGCAGGGTTGGATGGGCCCACCAGAAAATTGGAGAATCCTCCAGTGGGCCCTGGCTTCTCCTTCAGGAGAGTTCATAGCGCAAACCTTGCAGCTGCTATTGGGCTCTTTAGTGGGGGAGAAAGGTGGTCCCTCACAATCAAATCCTCTGGTGGGCTCAATGTTCTTCAGTCTGACACTGCTTCTCGGTGAGAGTTGTATTTCACCACAGCCATATTCTTTAGCTCGGTGAAAGGACTGGCATAGAAGGAAACCGTATCTACTTCGGCTGTCATTTCTCCCAAGAAGTCCTCTAATGCAGCTTGTTGCATAAGCTATGGCAGCCCGTCCAACATCAGCTCACACTTCTCAGTGGTGCTTAATCACATCTTTCTTTACACCTTGAATTTAATCACTATAGAGTTGGACAATGGCCTGATCTGCAATGTGTTTTGAGAAATAACGTGCATAAGCAAAGCCACAGTTTAAACCACTGAAGGTCATTAAGCGAAACTCATATCACTTTCCCACAGACTGAAAGAGGGGTATCAACATTTCCAAGACAGCCAAGAGTTCCCTGTCCTCACCAAGAGGACGACTGTCCATGTTCTCGTCCTTATCCTCCTTTTCCTCATTATCACCCAATCCACGTTGAGATGAGATGAGGCTGGGCTGCATAGTTCCTTGCTCCGCTTGCAATGCCTCCTCTTTAACTGTGAGCAGCGAGCATTTCAGTAGACAGAGAAACCGGATGGTGACGCTAATTATGGTATCATCGCCGCTCACCATCTTGGTGGAGTCCTCAAAGTTTTGGAGGACGGCACAGATGTCAGACATCCATGCCCACTCATCAGCTCTTATGTGCGGAGGCTGACCTGAATGCCGAGGGCGTGTTGAAACTGGTACTCAACAACTGCCCTCTGCTGCTCACAAATCTTCCCAACATCTGCCATGTTGATTTCCAACATGTGGTGACATCGCAGAACATTTGGTGAGCTTGAAGCTGCTAACGCTGCTGAAGCACTGCCAGGGTGGCGGAAGCTATAGCTGACTTTTTGAAATGGGCAAACATGGTTTGTACTTTCACAAGCAGCTCTGGCAGATCTGGGTAGGTTTTGAGAAACCGCTGAACCATTAAGTTGACCACATTTAGTGCTCTCTCATTACTAATGTAATGTAATTACAATATCAGCACCGAAAAATGAAAAGATGAAATATAGCTTGCTTTATATACCACAGTACTAAGAAAACCAATTTTGATTATATCTTGTGTACCCCTGTGACAAAAATATCTGCACCAAAGAATTAATTTCAGTAGAGTAGAACTAGTATAATGGTGACCAACACCTCTTCCCCTACAGCCAACCCAGTAGATGGAGACCCTATCAGGATTCCCCACATTTCCAAAAATTAGTGGCAGACACCAGCAAAGTGGCATCAATTTCACTAAAGTACAAATTGTAGATTTAGGAACCACACCTCTTCCACTACAGCCAACCCAATAGATGGAGGCCCAATCAGGAGTGATCACTTTTAAATAAATTAGGGCCTAAAATGATCAAAGTTGCATCAATTTCCCTAGTATAATGGGACTGACACTGCTTCCACTAGTGCCAACCCAGCAGATGGAGACACAATCAGAACTGTTAACATTTAAAAAACTTAGGGCCTAAGACCACCATTTCCATGGTGTACTGATTGGAGATGGTGGAGTTCAACCTCTTAGCTTTGTCATGTGTAGGAGGTAACAATCTTTTACGTGACCACTACTGCGGGTTGGCTGCAGTGCTGAGAGAGGGCGGAGTACGGTGAAACTGACAAACTGCTAGACCGTGAATGAGGTGCAGGCGAAGACGTTACGGTGGATTGAGAAACATGTGGTGTGTTCAATGAAAAAAACAGCAGGCATGTCCGCTTCTGTTACAGCTGACGGGCTCTCACTCAGCCTGACTAGAGCGAGTATACAACCATAGGTTCTGCGGTCAGAGAACTGTGTGACACTACTTGGCACGGTAACAGAGGAGGAGGAAGAAGCAGCAGATGCGTTTGATGGGGCAGCTGATGGTTCTTTATTGAAAACCAATTTTGAGTTAATCATGTTTGTGTACCCCTTTGTGGAGAACAATATCTGCGCCAAATAATTAATTTCACTACAGTATAACTATACTAATGGATGGAGACCAAAACCTCTTCCACTAAGGCAAGCCAAGGAGATGGAGACCTAACCAGGAGTGTTCACATTTCCATATATTAGGGACGAACGCCAACAAATTGGCATCAATTTCACTAGAGTAGAAGTAGAATAATGCAGACCAAAACCTCTTCTACTACAGCCAACCCAATAGATGGAGACCCAATCAGGATTCCCCACATTTCCAAAAATTAGTGGCAGACACCAGCAAAGTGGCATCAATTTCACTACAGTAGAACTTGTAGAATTAGGAACCAAAATCTCTTCCACTACAGCCAACCCAACGCACACACTCATATGTCAGGCTCTTCAATGAGGTTCAAGCCCATGCTGTGTTGGTGGCTGGGTAATTCTGATCTGACTTCCATACAAACGCACATCTATCTAGCTAATATCTCTCAGTACACAGGCACACACTCAGCAGCAGCGTCTGTCTCCAGCAGTGTCATGCATGAAATGGTGCTGAGGTAACATGGCCGCTTTTTATATAGAGAGGACATGTGATTTCAGCAGCCAATTGCAGAAGCCCTTGTGTCTGGACAGTGTGTGACTTCCTGTGCTCTGATTGGCTAGCCGCGCTTTGCTGACTTAAAGTTACCAGCTACAGGAAGAATAAAAAAATTACAAGCGCGCCGCTGATCTGACCTGTTCTGAGCTATCACCAGCCCCCCCAGTCATCTACCACATCCCTCCGCTCATCATACACAATCACTATAATATCAAAACAGCTAAAAGCGCTGTAGTTGCCCCACAATCACGTTCCCGCATTTATTCGCCGAACGATGCCGATTTTTCCAGAATTTAAGACATTTTACTCGCATTTCTGATCACGAATCCGAATGTGCCATATTCATGTCGAATTTAAGTTGTAAGTTCGGATTTTGAACAAATTCCCTCATCACTAATCATGTCTAACTATTCTGTATCTGGTGACCTGCTGAAAGTACCAGTACAGTCCTCAAATACATTGTCTGTATACCATTATAAACAACACATTATCTTGATTATCTGGACTGACTTTCGGTGGAGCTGTCCACTCATAAAAACCCTGCTCTGTCTCTATTTGCTACCGGACAATCCATGCCAGGGAAATGTCAGAATCAGCTGACCAGATAATCCAGAGTGAAGGTGTTGAACACTTAGCACAACACAACAAGGTGAGCAAGCCAATCTCAGTGGGAGGTATACTACTAAACAGCTCCTATCTCAAGAATTTTTGGGAAAGCCTCATCATTGTGTTACATACACATTGCACCTCATAGTGTTACCAGTGACCCTCAGGATAAAGAAATTACCCCACAAGAGTGCCCTCCCTTTTTCTTTCCTTGATTTTTTTTCAGTTTAAATTCTTAAATTGCATATATGCCATTTTTTCAGGTCTTCTGCTAGGCAAAATGGGAGAGAGAGGAACTCCATTAATCAATGTATGCCAATGTCTGAATGAAGCAGTGATGAAAATCGTGGCAGTTGCAGTTTGGTAAGAAAAAAAATTGTGAGGATGGCGTTCCCCTCCTCCGATAACTCCTGTCATTTAAATGTGTACAAATGTATTTTTACATGTATTTTATTGTATTGTATTTAACAGTTATGCTTCTGTGGCTGCACTTCCTGTTAGTAGGGAAGACAGAGTTAAAGGGAACCTATCACCAGGTTTGACCGATATAAGAGTCTGCCACCACCTTTCAGCCCTCATATACAGCATTCTATAATACTGTATATATGCCCCCGATCCGACCTGCATGACAAGAGAAATATCTTTTATTATACTCACCTGGGGGCCGTCTGGTCCGATGGGTGTTGCTCGTCTTGGTCCGTCTTCTTGCGATTGCCGTCCTCCTTCTCTGCTTCGTGTGGATGACTCATCCCTTCATCATCCACACAGTCTTCCTGGCATTGCACTACTTTGCATACTTATTTTTCTGACCTGATGAGAGCAGCGCAAAGTACTGCAGTGTGCAGGCGCCAGGAAAGGTCAAAGAACCATGGCGCATTCACACTGTAATAGTTTACATGTCAGGGCAGAGAAGTATGCTTGCGTGCTAGCGTGATCTCAGGGAGGCTGTGTGGATGAGGGAGGGATGCGTCATCCACACGAAGCAAGAAGGAAGACAGCGATCGCAAGGAGAAGAGAGGTGCCAGGCCAAAATGAGCAACATCCCTCAGACCAGACCGCCCCCTAGGTGAGTATACTAAAAGCTCTTTTTCTTGTCTTGCAGGCCAGATCGGGGGCTTCTATACAGCATTATAGAATGCTGTATAAGAGGGCTGAAAGTTTGGTGGCCGTATCTCATATCGGTCAAACCTGGAGACATGTTCACTTTATAACTGTAGGACTGGCTCATAGTGGGGAGGAGGATTGGGTAATCTCTGGGTAGTTAAGAGAATAGGAAGTCAGTTAAGTGTTAGCAAGGAGAGAAGGAAGGATACCCTCTGGTCAAGGTGATCTTCACCTGGGTGTGTGTGTGTGTAAGAAGACAGCAGAGGAGCAGAGAGAGAGAAAGTTAACATCTGAGAACTCCATTGATGGCGTATGCACCGTGACGTACGGCCAGGAACTTTGTTAGATTGAATAGTTTCAAATATTTGGAGAAGTAAAGAAGTAGATATAGTATGTAGATTTAGGAGCTTAAGTGGGTTATAATGGGCAGGTTAGAGTGTGTGAGACAGTGACTTTCTGTTCATGGTCAATGCCCTTTCAACTAGGACAAGTGAATGAAACAAAGTTTGATATACTGTATATCTTATTAAATAAATAAATAGGTTTGATGGCCTTGTTTTATAATTTACATAAGTTAATAAGCAGCTGCACATCCGATATGGTCAATATACACACATGTACAGTGGGGAAAATAAGTGATAGATTTTTGGAAGTTTTCCCATCTACAAAGAATGGAGTGGTCTGTAATTTTTATCGTAGGTACACTTCAACTGTGAGAGACCGAATCTAAAAAGAAAAAACTGAAAATCACATTGTATGATTTTTAAATAATTACATTTCATTTTATTGCATGAGATAAGTATTTGATCACCTACCAACCAGCAAGAATTCTGTCTCTCACAGATCACTCATTACCTGTATTCATTGCTAGCCAGTCTCCAGACCTGAACCCAATAGAAAATCTTTGGAGGGAACTGGAACTCAATTTTGCCCAGTGACAGCCCCTAAACCTAAAAGATCTGGAGAAGATCTGTATGGAGGAGTGGGCCAAAATCCCTGCTGCAAGGTGTGCAAACTTGGTCAAGAACTACAGGAAACGTCTGACCTCTGTAATTGCAAGCAAAGGTTTCTGTACCATATATTAACCCTTTAGCGCCAGAGCCTATTTTCGCATTCGCGACCAGGCCAACTTTTTCAATTCTGACCACTCTCACTTTGAGGTAAAAACTCAGCGGATCCCACTGATTCTGAGACTGTTTTTTCGTACTTCATGATAGTGGTAAAATTTTTTCAATATGACTTGTGTTACTTTGTGAAAGAAATCAGAAATTTGGCAAAAATTTAGCAATTTTCAAAATTTGAATTTTCATGCCTTTAAATCAGAGAGATATGCCACACAAAATAGTTAATAAATAACATTTCCCACATGTCTACTTTACATCAGCACAATTTTGGAACCAAAAGTTGACCATTGATTTCTCATTTTTCCAACAAAATTTAAAAAAGCATTTTTTTAGGGACCACATCTTATTTGAAGTGACTTTGAAGTTCCTTTGTGACAGAAAATACCAAAAAGTGACACCATTCTAAAAACTGCACCCCTCAAGGTGCTCAAAACCACATTCAAGAAGTTTAGTAACCCTTCAGGCGCTTCATAGGAATTTTTGGAACGTGGAAGAAAACAATGAACATTTAACTTTTTTTCACAAAAATGTTATTTTAGACCAACATTTTTTTTTTTCGCAAGGGTAACAGGATAAAATGGACTACAAAACTTGTTGTGCAATTTCTCCTAAGCATGCTGATACCCCATATGGGGGAAAACCTATGTTGAAGCTTTTATTGTGAACATTTTACATAACGTTTATCCGGCGCTCTACGCTGAGCACTTACAACGGGGTTTCCATCTAAATCTCCAAGTGCTGTACTTCAGATGAAACCACCATGGGATCCATTCACTGTAATGAGGCAGCAGAGTTACTCTGGACTCAGTCTAGCCTCTGTTTAGTGGTGTCCTTTTTTTCAGAAATGCACAAAACTGTGCAAACCGTACTTTTACGCACGCCTAAAAGAACTGACACTGTGGAATCATAGGCCAGAAGGCGTCCATGGTACCTCCATCTGCCTCATTACAGGGAATCTTCCGGTAGGAGTTCTGTCTGAATCACGTATTTCAGAGATTTACACAGAAACCCCGATCTAAGCGCTCAGCGCAGAGCGCAGAATAAATGTGTGCTGTGCCTTATTGTGTTGTTTTGGGAAGCAGAATGAACAAATTAGCAGCAGGTGAAGAATTGGTTTTATTTATTTTTTACACCTTTCCTCATGCGGTATAAGTGATTAGACGACTTTATTCTTCGGGTCGGTGTGATTACAGTAATACCCGATTCATATCGGGTTTTTATGATTGACAGCTGTCACACACTAAAAGACGCTTTTGTTTTTTTTGCCATATTTTGAGAGCTATAATTTTTCCATATTTCGGCTGACAGAGTCATGTAAGGGCTTTGTTTTTTATGACGAGTTGGCTTTTTTATTGGTACCATTTTTGGGTACATGACATTTTTTGGTCATGTTCTATTCCGATTTTTGGGAATTAGAATGAACAAAAACTAGAAATTCAGGATTTGTTTTTTGAGTTGTTTTTTTTTTAATACAGTTCCGCATGTGGTAAAAGTGATAAGGCAACTTTATTCTTCTGGTCAGTACGTTTACAGCGATACCACACATATCGTTTTTTTTATGTTTTGGCGATTTTCCACAATAAAAACTATTTTATGGAAAAAATTATTGTTTTTGCATCGCTTTGTTCTGAGAGCTATAACTTTTTTATTTTTCGACTGATGGAGCTGCATGGCGGCTTTTTTTTGTGAGACAAGATGACCTTTTAGCAGTACCATTTTTATTTCCATTTGGCTTTTTGATCGCATTTTATTACACTTTTTGTTTGGCGGTATGAGGAAAAAGCATAGGTTTTTTTGCTCCGTTTTTTTTTTTTTTTTTTTTTACGGTGTGCACAGAAGGGGGTAATTAGTGTGAAAGTTTTATAGATCGGATTGCTCCGGATGCGACGATACCAAATATGTGTACTTTTTTTGTTTTTGCATAAATATACGGATTTATTGGTTCAATATATATATACACAGTACAGACCAAAAGTTTGGACACACCTTCTCATTTAAAGATTTTTCTGTATTTTCATGACTATGAAAATTGTACATTCACACTGAAGGCATCAAAACTATGAATTAACACATGTGAAATTATATACTCAACAAAAAAGTGTGAAACAACTGAAAATATGTCCTATATTCTAGGTTCTTCAAAGTAGCCACCTTTTGCTTTGATGACTGCTTTGCACACTCTTGGCATTCTCTTGATGAGCTTCAAGAGGTAGTCACCGGAAATGGTTTTCACTTCACAGGTGTGCCCTGTCAGGTTTAATAAGTGGGATTTCCAGCTCACCCCAAAACCATTTACTGGACACCGGGTCCGCGTCTGCAGGGATTCCTTAGATCCAGCAGAAACAACCGGAACCCCTGGCGAACTGTATGTCCCAGGAACACCAAAAGCTGATTACGTACCAGGGTCAGGAGTCACTGAGGCCCAAGAGACCAGGGAGTGTGATCTCCAATAGAAGGCTCTACCACCAGGTCAGCAGGTGCAAGACAGAGACCAAGTTAGGCCTAGCTCCAGGCAGGTCAGAAACTTATCAAGGAAAGGCAAGGAACAGGAGGCCCCACACCCGCTCACTGGGGAGAGTCCTGATATGCATCCTTCACCCTGAAGTACCCTGGACCGTGCCAGAAACACCACCAGTAAAGGTACTGAAGTGAACTGTTGTGAATGTGCCTATTCTTCCTCTGACCCGGCTGGGTCCCCTCTGTCCAGCATCCTTCTCCTACGCTGCCCTGAGGCCCCGCTCCACCTGTGGGGAGCCGCACCAACTAAACTGGCTGAACACCGGCCTCAGAGGACTGTCGCAGCGCTGGTGATCCTCTCCAGACACCACAGGTGGTGTCACGAACATTCCCCTATCCCATATAACTTCCCCCTTCTTTTAAGAGTGACCCCAGGGTACGGGCCCGGGAGCCGGCCACCGCGACATCCCCCAAGATCAGACAACAAGAAGACCTGGGCGCCGAGTCGTCCCCATCCTCTGGGCGCGTCACTATCACGGGGGCCGTCGGAAAGGTGAGTGGGACAACCCCCCCTCTCGTCTCACTATCTCCTAAATGCCACGATTGCTATGGATCACGGCATCTAGAAAATGGCAAAGGGTTAACATCATTGGGACCTGATCCAATCATGTCCCAATGATGTCCCCTGTCACTGCTACTGCTCCGCACCGGATCGTCGACTGTTCATAAACGTCAGCGCTGCACAGAGCCCAACAAGCGCCGATGTTTATGTACAACGTCAGGAAGCGGTTAAGTTCTGTTTTTCTATTGTATCAAATACTTATTTCATGCAATAAAATGCAAATTAATTATGTAAAAATTATATAATGTGATTTTCTGGATTTTTTTAAGATTCTGTCTCTCACAGTTGAATTGTACCTACAATAAAAATTACAGACTCCTCTATTCTTTGTAGGTGGGAAAACTTACAAAATCAGCAGTGTAGCAAATACTTATTTTCCCCAGTGCATGGGCGTACCCGGGATCAAAACTAGGGGGGGGGGGGCAAGCCATAGTCACAGATACCGAAGTGAAATATATATATAGTACAATGCAAAGATTTCACTTATTACATTGCATGAGTGCTATCTAGCTATCTATTGTAAATTTCACAATAGCTCAGAAACCAGCGAATTGCTCCACACAGTATACTGACCCCCATAAAATGCTCCATATTGGATATTGGTCCCCATATAACGCTCCATACAGGATACTGGCCCCCATATAACGCTACATACAGAATACTGGCCCCCATATAACGCTCCATACAGAATACTGGCCCCCATATAACGCTCCATACAGAATACTGGCTCCCATATAACGCTCCATACAGGATACTGACTCCCATATAACGATCCATACACGATACTGGCCCCCATATAATGCTCCATACAGAATACTGGCCCCCATATAACGCTCCATACAGAACACTGGCCCCCATATAACGCTCCATGCAGAATACTGGCCCCCATATAACGCTCCATACAGAATACTGGCCCCCATATAACGCTCCATACAGAATACTGGCCCCCATATAATGCTCCATACAGAATACTGGCCCCCATAAAATGCTCCATACAGAATACTGGCCCCCATATAACGCTCCATGCGGAATACTGGCCCCCATATAACACTCCATACAGGACACTAGCCCCCATATAACGCTCCATACGGAATACTGGCCCCCATATAATGCTCCATACAGGATACTGGCCCCCATATAACGCTCCATACAGAATACTAGCCCCCATATAACGCTCCATGCAGGATACTGGCCCCCATATAACGCTCCATGCAGGATACTGGCCCCCATATAATGCTCCATACAGAAACTGGCCCACATATAACGCTCCATGCAGGCTGTTCCCCCCACATAATGTCCCACGCAGGCTGTTCCCCCCACATAATGCCCCATGCAGGTTGTTCCCCCCATATAATGCCTCATGTAGGATGACACCCCCCCTTATAATGCCCCATGCAGGATGACACACACACCCTTCCTTATAATGCCCCATGCAGGATGTCACATCCCCCCTCCCTTATAATGCCCCATGCAGGATGTCACACACCCTCCCTCCCTCTCTTATAATGCCCCATTCAGGATGTCACCCCCCCCTGATAATGCCCTATGAGGGATGTCACACACACCCCCTCCCTTATAATGCCCCATGAGGGATGTCACACACACCCCTCCCTTATAATGCCCCATGAGGGATGTCACACCCCCCTCCCCCTGATAATGCCCCATGAGGGATGTCACACACACACCCTCCCTTATAATGCCCCATGAGGGATGTCACACACACCCCCTCCCTTATAATGCCCCATGAGGGATGTCACACACACCCCCTCCCTTATAATGCCCCATGAGGGATGTCACACCCCACCCCCTGATAATGCCCCATGAGGGATGTCACACACACCCCCTCCCTTATAATGCCCCATTAGGGATGTCACACACACCCCCTCCCTTATAATGCCCCATGAGGGATGTCACCCCCCCCCCTGATAATGCCCCATGAGGGATGTCACACACACACCCTCCCTTATAATGCCCCATGAGGGATGTCACACACACCCCCTCCCTTATAATGCCCCATGAGGGATGTCACACACACCCCCTCCCTTATAATGCCCCATGAGGGATGTCACACACACACCCTCCCTTAGAATGCCCCATGAGGGATGTCACCCCCCCCCTTGATAATGCCCCATGAGGGATGTCACACACACCCCCTCAGTTATAATGCCCCATGAGGGATGTCACACACACCCCCTCCCTTATAATGCCCCATGAGGGATATCACACACACCCCCTCCCTTATAATGCCCCATGAGAGATGTCACACACACCCCCTCCCTTATACTGCCCCATGCAGGATGTCACACTCCCCCACCTCACCCCCCTCTCTTATACTGCCACAGGCCTCCATACAATAAAAAAAAAAATAATCAAATACTCACCTCACATGTCACTTGCTGCCGCAGCTCTGGACTCCTCAGCGTTGCCGCTGTCTTCCCGCTCTGCGCTGTGACTGCTCAGGAGAGAGCGCGGTGTAAAGACGTCACCGCACCCTCTGACCTGAGACATCACTGTGCAGCAGCCACGGAAGAGACAGGAGCTGCTGCGGAGGCACGGGGAGGGGTAAGTATTGTGCCGGCTGCCGGGGCCCTGAGCAAGCGGGGGGGAGCGGGCGCTGACACCGCTCTCCTCCGCTCATGGATCCCATAGCACGCGGGGTGCCCGACGGTGAGGGCCCCCCCTCCCCGCCTGCTCAGGGTCCCGCCATTTGCCCGGGTGTGCCGGGTGCTGACGCCGGGCTTGTGTGCGGCGTGCGTCCCTGCTTCTAGGGGGGGGGGCAGCTGCCCCCCCCCGCCCCACGGTGGGTACACCCATGCCCCAGTGTATATACTATGCATCAGTAATGTATACATAAATTCCATTATTGGTAGAAAAGTAAAAATATTAAGCATTTAGTTAACTTTTTTTTAATCAAAAGTCGCATAAGCCTGCGTTGCCAACCATCCGTGACTGTTACCACTTTGTCACAGATGACAACAGAGAGATCACATAGATCCACCTGCTGCTACCAGTTGTCAGGGGAACACAACTCCGCTGCCTCCAATGGTTAGGGCAATTACGCAATTGATTGACAAGTGATAGAAGAGGCCGTGGCTGCTTCCACTACTAGGCCACTTTTTGGGGAACTTGCAGTAAGCATATGGTTTATACAGTAGCTTGCAAAAGTATTCACCCCCTTGCCTTTTTACCTATTTTTGTTATATTACGACTGGTCTGTAAATATTTTTGTAATCCGATTTGTGTGTGGTGCATCAGCAGTTAAGTTAGTGATGTGAGAAAAATATAGGCATAAATTAATTTTATGGGATCAAATAACTAAAAAGTGGCATGTGCATAGGTTCTGGCACTTTTGCGATGAAGCCTCTAAAAATTTCTGGTGCAAGCAATTACATTCATAAGTCACATGCTTAATGAAAGGAAGTCCACCAATGTGCAATCTAAGTGTCAAATGGTTTGTCAGTACATACACAGCTTTTCTGAAAAGCCACAGAGGCTGCAACATCATTAACTCCTTACTGACGAGGGGCGTAATAGTACGCCCCACATCATAACTCCCTGTTTAGTGAGGGATCTAGCGCTGAGCCCGCACCTTTCCGGGCACATGTCAGCTGATCTATACAGCTGACATGTGCTTTAAACAGCCGTGGGTGGAATCGCGATCCACCCACGGCTGTTAAGCAGTTAAATGCTGCTGTCAATCATTAACTCGTGCTTCCAGGAAGCCTACCATTGGCCCTGCCCATCGGCGACCCCCGTCACATGATCAAGGGTCACTGATGGGTTGGCATGACAACTCGAGGTCTGCAGGAGACCCCTGTGGTTATCACTGCCAGATTGCTATGAGCGCCGCCCAGCGGTCAGCGTGTGACGCCCAGCTGCGCTTGGTATCACAGATCCTGGAAGTGTGCATTGATGGATTCCTCCACAAGAGGCCCCCATAAACATTCACACATCTTCACCTTCCACCTCAGACCAGCAGAGGGAGCCCGTTAGGGATATAAATAGGGAAGGTGGAGCCAGGTAGTGCAGTCTGTTGAGAGCGTTCCTGCAGTAGAGAAGCCTGAGAGAGGTCAGCCTGCAGTGGAGCACAGTCCAGACTCAGTTGAAGCTCAGAATAGGGAGCTTTAGGTGTGCCGGCGCCATAAGATCGGTGAAGCTCGGCAAGCTGCCGTTAGTGTGTATAGCCTAGTGAGGGCCCGAGTAGGCCGAAGGCGAGTGGAGAGTTAGTACATAGGGGGCAGAGGAGCTTAACTGGCTCACCCCGAAGAAGTTACCGGACACCGGGTCCGAGCTTACCTGGATCTCTGTGACCCAATAAGGCATAACCGGAATCCCTGGAGAACTACAAGTCCCAGGATCGCTAAAGTGCTGACACGTAACAGAGCCAGGAAACACATAGGCCCCGCAAGCTGAGGAGTGTGTATTCCAAGAAAAGGCCCTACCACAAGGTCAGCCAACTTACTACACAGAGGCAAGAAACAGGAGGCCCTACACCCGCTCATTGGGGAGGATCCTGATATGCACCCTTCACCCTACAGTGCTCCGGGACGTGCCTGAATTTCCATCAGTAAAAGGTACTGAAGGGACTATCGTGTCTGTCCCTGTTCTTGCTCTGACCCGGCTGGGTCTCGCCTGTCCTGCATTCCCCTTTCCGTACGCTGCCCTGAGGCCTAGCTCCACCTGTGGGGAGCTATAACATCGAGCTGCCTTATCACCGGCCTCAGTGGACTGCGCAGCGCTGGTGATTCTCACCAGAAACCACAGGTGGCGTCACGAACTTTCATAAAACTAAGAAACCTACTATCCCCCTTTTTAAAGAGTGACCCCAGGGTACGGGCCCGGGAGCTGACCACCACGACATCCCCTAAGGCCAGGCAAAGACCCGGGTACCGAGTAATCCCCACCCCCCTGGGCTGGTCAAGCGCTCATAGCAAGTGAGCGAATCTGTCACACACAGGCGATCTGATCATCGCCTATGTGTAGTACACAAGATTATACAAGTGCTGGTTCTAGTCTCCCATGGAGACTATTGAAGCATGCAAAAGTAAAACAAAAATGTTTTTAAAAATATAAAAAAAAATATATGCAAAGTGCCTCTTCAGAAAAAAAGAGGACTTGAACTCTATAGCGCCACCTATTGGAAGCAGCAATCCTACAAGTCACAATCAACCCTTTAACGAGTCGTTCAATATGATTTAGGATAAAAGCCAAATCAGAATCTCAGTTTGCAGACACTGTGTTTCGGGCTGTTGGCCCTCGTCAGTGCAAACTACGAGAACTGATTTGGCTAGATGAGAGGCTCTGACTGAGAAACGTTACCCCTAAAAAAAATATTTGATTTTAAATCACCCCCCTTTCGCCCCATTCAAAATAAAACAATAAAAAAAAAAAACACACATACACATATTTGGTATCACTGTGTTCAGAATCTCCCGATCTATCAATATAAAAAAATAATTAATCCGATCGATAAACGGCGTAACGAGAAAAAAATTAAAAAATTCAGAATTAAGTTTTTTTGGTCATCGCAACATTGCACTAAAATGCAATAACGCGCGATCAAAACATCGGATCTACCCCAAAATAGTATCAATAAAAACGTCAACTCGGCACTCAAAAAATAAGCATTTACCCGGCCTTAGATCACGAAAAGTGCAGGCGCTATGGGTCTTGGAAAATGGCGCCATTGTTTTTTTTTAGCAAACTTTGGATTTTTTTTTCACTACTTAAAAGAACCAACACATGTTTGGTATCTACGAACTCGTAATGACCTGGAGAATAATATTGGCAGGTCAGTTTTACCATTCTGTGAATGTGGTAAAAAAAATAACCCCAAAAACATCTGTGGAATTGCACTTTTTTTGCAATTTCATCTCACTTGGAATTTTTTTCTTGTTTTTCAGTACACGATATGGTAAAACCAGTGATTTCGTTCAAAAATACAACTTGTGATGCAAAAAATAATCTTTCTCACGGCCATATTGACCAAAAAATAAAAAAGTTATGGCTCTGGGAAGAAGGGGAGCAAAAAACAAAAAAGGAAAAACGGAAAATGGTCCAGTCATTAAGGGGTTAAGCAAGAGGCACCCCTAACCAAACAGCACCATGAAGCCCAAGGTGATCTCCAAACAATTCAGGGACAAAGTTGTTGAGACGTACAAGTCAGGGTTTAGTTCTAAAAGAAAATATCCCAATCTCTGATGACCCCTGCAGCACCATCAAATCCATTATAATCAAATGGAAAGAACATGATACCACAAGAGAGGGTTGCCCACCAAAACTCTCATACCGGGCAAGGAGGGCGTTAGGCAGAGAGGTAGCACAGAAACCAAAGATAATTCTGAAGAAGCTGCAGAGTTACAAAGCAGAGGCTGGTGTATCTCTGTCCAGTGTTACACTTCATAAATAGCTTATATGCATGAGGGTGCAGAAAAAAGCCTTTACTTACACACAAATATTAAGGCTCATTTTGAGTTTGCCAAAAGACATGTGGGACACTCCCCAAATATATGGAGGAAGGTGCTCTAGTCAGATGAGACCAAAATTCAACTTTTTGGCCACCAAGGTAAACGCTATGTCTGGCACCAAACCAACACCGCTCATCACCCCAAGAACACCATCCCCACAGTGAAACATGGTGGTGGTAGCATCATGCTGTGGGAATGTTTGTCGGCAGGAGGGACAGGGAAAATGGTCTGAGTTGAGTCAAGAGTAAGGTGCGATGGATGGTACAAAATACAGACAATGTGATTTTCAGGATTTGTTTTCTCATTTTGTCTCTCATAGTTGGTCTACCTATGATGTCATTACAGGCCTCTCTCATCTTTTTTTTAAGTGGGAGAACTTGCACAATTGGTGGCTGACTAAATACTTTTTTCCCCACTGTATATAGCCCGGTATGGTCATTGCCAACTCCACAATAACAAAAGACAAAATAACTACTAGCTGCCACAACCAATCGCTTGTACAGGCTGGTTGAACTCCCGTTACAGGTAGTTTATGGCTTCAGTGGTGCGGTTTACTGAGTAAGAACTGAGCTATTAAATGTTATATGTTTAATCCAGTAAGGTGGGTAGTGTTTATAAAAAATATATACAAACATGATACAAGTGTGAAGAATAATATATAAAGTACTTAATAAAATATAGTAGCACAGGCATTTTACAAGTGTTCAGAATAATATACCATTAAAGTATTTTGTAATATACTGTATATAGTGGGGGTTATTTTATATTTATTTCAGCATAATATAAAGCATTACAACACAATCAATTAATTTACAATTATTACACAATAATATGAAGTAATTTAGGCTGCACAGCAGTTACATCGTAAGCCACATGGATTCTAAAAATGGTAAACACCTTTTTTAGGCCGCAACGTCCCCAGCGTGACACCTAATGGTGGAGTCTGTAAAGAATGGATTTTGCGATGTGGCTGGAAAAGGGCTTGTGGTGTAGATGGTTCTGCAGGGTCATTGATGTATATTTTTAAACCGTCTAAAACTTCTCTAGTAGTGGGGTTACCCACAACAGTGGTCTGTATATTTAACTCGGCTATTGCCTGCATAAACACATCCCAACCACGAGGCATATTCCTGCTGGTTAAAGCATGACTTTGCATCGTGTTAAGTACCAAGTCCAGCATGTTAGACCCGGAATTACAGACCCTTTGAAAATAAATTTGCTTTTATCATTCCATGATGTAATATTGGCATTGTGCCTTGTATGAACCAAATATCTTTGTAGGACCTCACTATAAGTTTTAATTTTCACGTCATCTGGTATGTCACAACATTGTAAATTCTCGCTAATCTCACCATCAAGGCATTGGATAACACTCTGTCATATATTGTCTGTATTGGGTGTTCTTAATTTGATTAGATCCTGTTTGGGGCTTAGATATATTTTCTATGTATGTTCCATTATTTACCAGCTAGTAGGCTCGTTATTATCGGTACTAGATGGTGGCCCGATTCTAACGCATCGGGTATTCTAGAATATGTATGCGGCCGACCGGGCGCAATTAGCAGAGCGGTGGTTAAATTTGGCGCCAAAATCGCTGATTGGTCGCGTTTGGCAACCGCGACCAATCAGCAAAGCGGTGTATAAATTTGGCGGCAAGATCGGAGATTGGTCGCGGGCTGCGGCCGCGACCAATCAGCGAACCGTGTTAGTGAGAACTGGAGAGCGTGTTTAAATTTGGCACCAAAATCGCTGATTAGTCGTGACCAATCAGCAGAGCGGTTTTTAAATTTGGCGCCAATACTGCTGATTGGTCGCGACCGCCGACCACGACCAATCAGCAGAGCGATGCAGAGCGTTGTTTAAATTTGGCGCCAAAATCGCTGATTGGTCGCGGATGGCGTCCGCGACCAATCAGCAAAGCGGTGTTTAAATTTTGGGCCAAAATCGCTGATTGGTCGCGGGCGGCGGTCGCGACCAATCGGCGAACCGTGTTAGTGAGGACTGGAGAGCGTGTTTAAATTTGCCACCAAAATCGCTGATTAGTCGCGACCGCGACCAATCAGCAAAGAGGTGTTTAAATTTTGCCACAATACTGGTGATTGGTCGCGGCCGGCGACCGCGACCAATCAGCAGAGCGGGGTTTAAATTTGGCGCCAAAATGGCTGATTAGTCACGACCGCGACCAATCAGCAAAGAGGTGTTTAAATTTGGCACCAATACTGCTAATTGGTCGCGGCAAGCGACAGCGACCAATCAGCAGAGCGTTGTTTAAATGTGGCACAAAAAACGAAGATTGGTCGCGGCCGGTGGTTGCGACCAATCAGCAGAGTGAGGTTTAGATTTGGCGCCAATACTGCTGACTGGTCACGGCCGACAACCGCGACCAATCAGCAGAGCGGTGTTTAAATTTTGCGCCAATACTGCTGATTGATCTCGGCCAGCGACCGCGATCAATCAGCAGAGCGTTGATTAAATTTGTCGCCAATCTCGTTGATTGGTCGCGGCTGGAGTCCGCGACCAATCAGCAGAGCGTTGTTTAAATTTGGCGCCAATCTTGCTGATTGGTCGCGGATGCCGGACGCGTCCAATCAGCAGAGCGGTGTTTAAATTTGGCGCCAAAATCGCTGATTAGTCACGGCTGGCGGCCGCGACCAATCAGCAGAGCGGGGTTTAAATTTGGCACCAATAATGCTGATGGGTCGCGGCCGGCGACCGCGACCAATCAGCAGAGTGGGGTTTAAATTTGGACCCAATACTGAGAATTGGTCGCGGCAAGCGACCGCGACCAATCAGCAGAGCGTTGTTTAAATTTGGCACAAAAAACGAAGATTGGTCGCGGCCGGTGGTTGCGACCAATTAGCAGAGTGAGGTTTAAATTTGGCGCCAATACTGCTGACTGGTCACGGCCGACAACCGCGACCAATCAGAAGAGCAGTGTTTAAATTTTGCGCCAATGCTGCTGATTGATCTCGGCCAGCGACCGCGATCAATCAGCAGAGCGTTGCTTAAATTTGGCGCCAATCTCGTTGATTGGTCGCGGCTGGAGTCCGCGACCAATCAGCAGAGCGTTGTTTAAATTTGGCGCCAAAATCGCTGATTAGTCACAGCTGACGGCCGCGACCAATCAGCAGAGCGTTGTTTAAATTTGGCGCCAAAATCGCTGACTGTTCGCGGCTGGCGGCCGCGACCAATCAGCAGAGCGGGGTTTAAATTTGGCACCAATAATGCTAATTGGTCGCGGCAAGCGACCGCGACCAATCAGCAGAGCGCTGTTTAAATTTGGCGCCAAGGTCGCTGATTGGTTGCGGCTGGCGTCTGCGACCAATTAGCACAGCGGTGTTTAAATGTGGCGGCAAGATCGGTGATTGGTCGCGGCCGCTATTTAAATGTGGCGCCCAAATCGGTGATTGGTCGCGGGCAGCGGCCGCGACCAATCAGCAGAGCGGTGTTTAACTTTAGCACCAAGATCACTGATTGGTCGCGCTCTCCGCACGCGACCAATCAGCGAATCGTATTGGTGAGGAGCGGGGAGCGGAATTGTATTAGTGATGACCGGGGAGCGCCGCTGCCTGTGCTGCTACTTCCGCTGCGAGAACCCGGGACATGAGCGGGCGCTTGGAGCAGAAGTATCCCGACCCGCAGCGCCGCTCCCCGGTCCTCCCTTCACACCCTAGCCGCTGATGTCCCCACAGTATCTGCATGGTGTTACAAAGGTCCGGACATTTGTGTTAAAAATCGCTGATTGGTCGCTGGCGCTGCCCGCGACCAATCACCGATTTGGGCGCCAAATTTAAATATCGTCCGCGACCAATCACCTATCTTGGCTCCACATTTAAACACCACTGTGCTGATTGGTCGCCAACGTAGGGCGCGACCAATCACCGATTTTGGCGCCACATTTAAATAGCGTCCGCGACCAATCAGCACAGCGGTGTTTAAATGTGGAGCCAAGATCGGTGATTGGTAGCGGCCGATATTTGAATGTGGCACCCAAATCGGTGATTGGTCGCGGGCAGCGTTCGCGACCAATCAGCACCGTAGTGTTTAACTTTTGCGGAAAGATCCGTGATTGGTCGCGGG
The DNA here is from genome assembly GCF_046119375.1 of Phyllobates terribilis. Lineage (NCBI taxonomy): Eukaryota > Metazoa > Chordata > Amphibia > Anura > Dendrobatidae > Phyllobates > Phyllobates terribilis. Next base: position 8,657,266 of record NW_027362761.1, on the reverse strand, counting down.
CCAAGACCGCGACCAATCACCGATTTGTGCGGCACTTTTAAATAGCGGCCGCGACCAATTGGATGTCAGCGCCGCTCCCCGGTCCTCCCTTCACACCCTAGCCGCATGGATGTCAGCGGCGCTGCCTGTGCGGATACTTCCGCTGCGAGAACCCGGTACATGAGCGGGCGCTCGCAGCAGAAGTATCCCGACCCGCAGCGCCACTCCCCGGTCCTCCCTTCACACCCTAGCCGCTGATGTCCCCACAGTATCCGCATGGTGTTACAAAGATCCGGACATTTGTGTTAAAAATCGCTGATTGGTCGCCGGCGCTGCCCGCGACCAATCACCGATTTGGGCGCCAAATTTAAATATCGGCCGCGACCAATCACCGATCTTGGCTCCACATTTAAACACCGCTGTTCTGATTGGTCGCGGCCGATATTTAAATTTGGCGCCCAAATCGGTGATTGGTCGCGGGCAGTGCCAGCGACCAATCACCGATTTTTAACACAAATGTCCGGACCTTTGTAACACCATGCGGATACTGTGGGGACATCAGCGGCTAGGGTGTGAAGGGAGGACCGGGGAGCGGCGCTGACATCTAATTAGTCGCGGCCGCTATTTAAATCTGCCGCACAAATCGGTGATTGGTCGCTTTCTTGGCCCGCGACCAATCACTGATTTTGGCGCCAAAGTTAATCCCTATTGTGCTGATTGGTCGCGGACGCTGACCGCGAGCAATCACCGATTTGGGCGCCAAATTTAAATATCGGCCGCGACCAATCACCGATCTTGGCTCCACATTTAAACACCGCTGTGCTGATTGGTCGCCGACGCTGCCCGCGACCAATCAGCACAGCGGTGTTTAAGTTTTGCGCTAAGATCAGTGATTGGTCGGGTCCGAAGACCGCGACCAATCATCGAATCGTCTTGGTGAGGACCGGGGAGCGGCGCTGCCTGTGCGGCTACTTACGCTGCGAGAGCCCGGGACATAGCGGGCGCTCGGAGGAGAAGTATCCCGACCCGCAGCGCCGCTCCCTGGTCCTCCCTTCCACATGGAGGTCAGCGGCGCCGGTGGTCCTTCCGCTGCTACCGGCCGGGAGATGAGCGCCTCGCGCCGCTCATCTCCCGACTGCATCTCCGTCCCGCAGATGGGTCCGGCGGTCGGGTTCCTTCTGCTGGTACCGGCCGGGAGATGAGCGCCTCGCGGCGGTCATCTCCCGGCTGCATCGCTGCTGAGCTCTGTCCCGCAGATGAGCCGCTAACGGCCGCCATCTTTTTTCAGAAATCCCGCGGCGCTGATTGGCCGCTGGCGGACTAATGAGCGACGCGGGATTTCCTGGGCACACAGACACACAGACACACAGACAGACAGACAGACGGGATAAGACGATTATATATATAGATTGCATAGCCTAAAGAGGGCCTATAAACCTGCCGATCTGCTTTAGTAGGTGCTTCTTTTTCTTTATGGAGTGTGATTTATCACCCAGTGTTCTTATAGCTTTATGCCACTTCTTTAGTATATTTTTTTACGCTTTTTCAGGGGAATTCACCCTTTTAAGATGCTTAAAGCAATCTCCCCTATGGCTGTGATTACATCGCTGCTCGCACTGTGAAAAATTGATTTTCTGACAGCGGGGGTTACCTTCACTAGCATTTTTAAGACCGCCCAGTTGCGTCGTATTCTCTCATACATCTTTACAACAGTGCGTAAATAGCGTAGAATGCCCGGTTTAGTGTGAAATTCACTTTTTAGAGGTTTTTTTTTTTTTAATATACACAGCAGGCAATGCTGGTGAGAACAACCCCCATGCAGATCCTCAGGGGTATTGGCTTTTAAGTCTAAAGAAAATACCCATAAGGTGCCCGAGTGGAATCCTCAGATGCTTCTAAGAAGAAGCGTGTTTTTACGGGATACATCTGACGGGCTAATGTCACAATTTGTAATTTATCTCGTGGATTATTAAAAAGAACCATGTACTTTGTGTTTAAATTTATCTTCCTGCTTTTCACACCTTGACAAAATAGGTTTTGTACCAGGTAGAAAATGCTGAGATTTCAGTGGTGTACATACTTGGTAAATGCTTTTTCTATCTCGCAGTTATCACTATCAATCAACAATAGTCAAATTTACCTTGTCAGGTGGGAATAAACCATCATCTATGAATGTATGCGGCAGACCCTCCACAAATCTGATGTTGGGAAAAGAGAGAGAGATATATAGTTTTTGCCAGCACAGATCAAACCAAACAATATTATCGGGTTTGTGAGAAAAATGCGT